>NW_027256891.1:21240553-21840553 GCF_029215685.1 Pituophis catenifer annectens
TCTGTCTATCTATCTATCTATCATCTATCTATCTATCTATCTATCTATCTATCTATCTATCTATCTATCATCATCTATCTATCTATCTATTGTGCCACCAAAATCTGGCCATTCTAAGCTTCATTCTGAATAGAGCTGGAAGACACCTTGGAGGTCTTCTAAGGTCCAGCCCCCTACTCAAGCAGGAGATATTTCAGACAAGTAACTGTCCAGTCTCTTCTTAAAAACCTCCAGTGGTGAAGCACCCACAACTTCTGAAGGTGAGCTGTTCCACTGGTTAATTGTCCTCACTGTTAGGAAGTTTCTCCTTAATTCCAGGTTGCTTCTCTCCTTCATTAGTTTCCATCCATTGTTTCTTATCTCACCTTCTGGTGTTTTGGAAAATAAGTTGACCCCTCCTCTTTGTGGCAGCCCCCTCAAATATTGTAATCATGTCAGATAGATCTTCTTTTCTCTGTTCTGACCAGTTTTGGAGAACCAGTAGTGGAAATTTTGAGTAGTTCAGACAACCGGTAGTAAAAATTCTGACTGGCCCTGCCCCCATCTATTCTCTGCCTACCGAGTCCTAGCTGATCTGGAGAAAATGGGGATTTTACAGTATCCTTTCCTTGGAGTGGGGTGAGAATGGAGATTTTACAGTATCCTTCCCCTGCCCTGCCCACCAAGCCATGCCACGCCCACCAAGCCACACCCACAGAACCAGTAGTAAAAAAATTTGAAACCCACCATTGGCGGGTATCCAACTCGCTGCCGGCACTACCGGCTCTATCCGCGAGCTGGCAGCATTTCACCCCTGAAGGATACTCATCTATACTTTGCTATGACTGATTTGTAAAATACACTGTGAAACAGATGAGCAGACACTGAAACCTGAAGAAAAAGTGGAGATGTAGAAAAAAGAAGAAAAGAGACTTTAAAAAACAAACAAACAAAAAAAAACAAAAACGCAGATCCCAAGTAATCGCAGGAGAACCTTGCTAAATAAATGAAATGCTGCATCAACAGGGGAATCGCTGCGCCAAACATGCCTACACCTTTCTTGATTCCAGAGTTTGCTCATGTGGAATAACCCGTATGTGTGAGATTTCAACTCCAGTGAAAAAACATGAACAAGAGCTGAGATCTGGCTTTCAGTTCGTCGCTGCCATTAAGGCAGGGTGTATTGAACTCAGTTCCCCGTGACACTGAGTCATTCAATTAGAAATGACAGACATAGCTGAGGCCTAGTAGGAGCACTGCACTGTGTAATCCACCCAGTTCTGCTCCATCTGAAGTTTAGGATCTTTTGAAGCAAAGTCCAAATCAAAGGGGCAGGGCATACATAGGAAATATCAAGAGGAAGAGGGCTGCTGTTTACCAAAGGCAGTCTCTGCTACTGTTATTAAACACACACACACACACACACACACAGAGAGAGAGAGAGAGAGAGAGAGAGAGAGAGAGAGAGAGAGAGAGAGAGAGAGAGAGAGAATGTAAGAGGGAGGGATGGTCTTCTTTTAAAGGCATTCTCTTGTGACGTGTTTGCATTTTATAGTATTTGGATAGTATTTGACTATGGACCTTTCCTATTACCTACTCCTATTGGTATCTTATGACTATCGCTTGTTGGTTGTATCTTATGAGTTATGATTTGTCACTTTGTTTGCTTGTATGTACACTGAGATCTTATGCACCGGAAACAAATTCTTTGCTTGTCCAATCACACTTGTCCAATAAAGAATCTTCTCTTCTCTTCTCTTCTCTTCTCTTCTCTTCTCTTCTCTTCTCTTCTCTTCTCTTCTCTTCTCTTCTCTTCTCTTCTCTTCTCTTCTCTTCTCTTCTCTTCTCTTCTCTTCTCTTCCCTTCCCTTCCCTTCCATTCCATTCCATTCCATTCCATTCTATTCCACTTCTATTCCATTTCTATGCTACCTCTACTCTAATTCTATTCTATTCTATTCTATTCTATTCTATTCTATTCTATTCTATTCTATTCTATTCTATTCCATTCCATTCCATTCCATTCCATTCCATTCCACTCCACTCCACTCCACTCCACTCCACTCCATTTATTTATAAATACAGATATTGTGCACCATTGTAGGCAAAGCTTTGTAACATTCCACCAAGCAGCCAACTCCATGTCCCATCTCCAGGAAGATAACAAGTTCTTTTCACAGACACTGAAATTTTACTGGCTGCTTGAAACTTGATGTGGAGAACAATTTCTCTTCTCATTATCCATATTCTTTTTTTCTTTTCTTTTCTTTTTTTTTTTTGGCCTCTGTAATTCCTTCACAAAGGAAATACTTAACCACATTCACCAGATGCCCTACTGCATCAGTGAAATGTTCCCTGCTTTTGCAATAATGCTGTAGAGAATATTGAAAATTTGATGCCAGCATCTAGGAGATGAATGGAGGAAAAAAGAAAGTGACATCTATTTGATCTTGGTTCAGCCCATGCTCAAAAATAAATCAGGACCACAACTGAAGGTGGATAGGAGCACCACATAGCCTTCATCTATTTCTCATTAAAGGTAAAGGTTCCCCTCGCACATATGTGCTAGTTATTCCCGACTCTAGGGGGCGGTGCTCATCTCCATTTCAAAGCCGAAGAGCCAGCACTGTCCGAGGACATCTCCATGGTCATGTGGCCGGCATGACTCAACGCCAAAGGTACACGGAACGCTGTTACCTTCCCACCAAAGGTGGTCCCTATTTTTCTACTTGCATTTTTTACGTGCTTTCGAACTGCTAGGTTGGCAGAAGCTGGGACAACTAACGGGAGCTCACCCCGTTAACACGGCACTAGGGATTCGAACCGCTGAACTGCCGACCTTTCGATCAACAAGCTCAGTGTCTTAGCCACTGAGCCACTGCATCCCTCTAATTCTCTCCTTAAATAAAAGTCAGCACAGAATAACAGAGTGGGAAGGGACCTTGGAGTCTTCTAGTCCAACTCCCTGCTCAACTACACCATTCCAGACAAGAGGCTGGTACGTATCATCAATATATATGGTTTTTTTTCTCATACACCTTTTTTCCTACATCTTTAAATTATAAGAGCTTTTATTATATTAACAAAAATGTACAATTCAGCAAAAACCTTCAGAATGGATCTTGGGGGGAAAAAATCCAAGATTTTGAGGATGGCTGCATGCACCATAATATGGTTCTTGGTTTAAACTCCCTTGTGTTGTTATCAATTCTCAATATAATATGTGAATGTCCAAAAACAAATGAAGCCTGACAGTAGCCATCTTTCAGTATTTAACATATATAAAATAAAGGTATATTTTAGCCCATCCCACGCTGAAGTACATTGCCTTAATTTTAAGGGGGGAACAAATGAATTTCAGCTGAACACCTTTATAAATCAATGCACAATTGCAAACTTGATCTTATCAGGGTTTCCAGTCAGGTGGAACATTTCACCAAGGAGAAGGAAGATTCAATCTCCAATGTCAAGAAGTAGCCAAAAAGTTCACTGGCATTGTTTCTCCCCCTTTCTCCTTCAACAAGGGCTGGAGATACAGTCTCCGGGAAGAGAAGGAGAAGAAAAAAGGGAAAGCAAAACAGGGCATAGACTATCTTTAAAATTCTAGAGTAAAATAGTGTTTAATGTGGCCCCTAACGTCTGAGCTTGGTTGTTTTCTCATTATCAAGCTTGGTAACAACATCAGTGCTAGAAGGGAGTGGGGTTAAATCCCTGTTTATATATACAGTAGCTTGCAGGGCCCTTTTTGGTAGGGTAGACATTATCTCATTTATTTACTTATTATGGAGTCCTTGGTGCTCTCTGAGCTTGGTGCTTTTCATGACCCAACTAGGTAGCATCATCAGTGCTAAAGGGAATAGAGTGTGCTCTCTTTTTATTTTCTAGTGGCTTGCCCTGCCAGCGTTGATGAGAGTGTTCTTGCTGGTTCCCTGATTAGGTTGTTGTTTTACTATTCTGTGGTTTGTCTGAGTTGGTAGTTCCTTGACTGGGATGTAGTCTAGTACTAAAAATTATATTTTTTAATGGTCATCAGTGTCAAGCCTGAATCTGACCGGGTTGTGGGATTGTTTATAACCTGGTGTATTCTCGCATGAATTCAGCTTGACACAGAGAGCTGAGGTGGATGGAGTCTTCAACCAAAGCACCATAGCTAGCCAATGAGTCAGATACATTCCAACGGCTGGCTAACCAGAGGAGGAGGAGTGAAGTTGCCAAGTAACCAGCCCTCAACCTGGTTAATCAATGTTGACATATTGTTTTGGAAAACTGAGAAACTCTTACTTATAGTGGGGTGGAAAGCCCGGGGACTTTTAGTACTGGCTTTCCACCAGTTAATGCCAGATGATGTATCTAAATAAATTTCTTCTTTGAGTAAATGAAATGCCTCGGAGTTCAATTTGTGATGGGTGCATTACAGAGATGGAATGCTCTTAAGTCTGCTACCAGTTCACTTTGCTACCAGTTTGCTTCGCGGGCACATGCGTGGTGTGCCCCAAATGCATGCTTTTAAGAAGCCTTTTCTGCATTTGCAAATGTAAGTAGAACAACGAGGGGGGAAACAGCTGTGCCCTGTGGTTTAGATTTGCTAGAAAGCAGGATTTCCTGCTTTCTAGCGAATATAAATTTTGCACATCTGATCATCGTTACACAGCTGATCATTGGAAATACCGGTTCACCCAAACCGGTAATGTTCTTTACCACCAGTTCGAGCAAACTGGTCTGAATCGGTAGCATTTCATCCCTGGTGCATTTCTTGGAACCTGACAATCAGATGGGAAGCATGGCAATATTGTAATTATTAATGGTCAGAGCTGACTGGCTTAAGCTAATGGAATGGGGAGTCTTGCATTAATCAACTTTTCTCTGTCTTACCTTCCAGGAAATGAAAGTGCCATGGAGATTGGTGAAAAGGTTGTACAATTGAGAAATCTAGGATGTTTTTTTTTTTTTTTTTTTTTTTACAAAAAAGGTAATTTTCTAAAGTCCCAGTAATGCCAGTTGATCCCCATGCAATCTACCATCGATCTGGGCAAGGAAACCTTCTTTAAAAAAAAAAAAAAAAAAAAAAAAAAACAGGCAGAATTGTTAGACAGGCACTCTTGTGTTAATTAACACTCACTCGAAACCTTATGCTGTTTCATTAAGAGGAACAAATTGGAGGAATTATATAAACAATTTCTGTCAGCTTTCGCCAGGCTGCCTGTGAGCCTACTCTGCTCCTCCACTGCTCCCAGAGTAAAATAAACTTCATCCCTTTCTCCCTCCTGATTCTTATCCTAATGTTATAAGGACTCACTTTCTGTCCCTGACATCCCTCTGGAATGAATTGCCCCCGGAGATACGGATGATCCCTGACCTACGCACCTTTCGCAGTGCCCTCAAGACGTTATTGTTCCAACAAGCTGGGCTGGCCTAAACATTAATTTTAAGGGGTTGTTTTTGCTTTTTAATGATGTCGGGGCCAAATTATTTAATATGTTTTTAAATTGCTTTTAAATTTTATATATGTGTTTGTTTTATCTTTGGCTGTGCACCGCCCTGTGTCCTTTGGGAGAAGGGCGGTATAAAAATTAGATTAAATAAATAAATTTATTTATTTATTTATTTATAAAGAGCCTTGGTAGTACAGTGGTCTAAAGCATCCTGTTATTAAGAACAGCTGCCTGCAATTACTGCAGGTTCGAATCTCGCCAAGGCTCAAGGTTGACTCAGCCTTCCATCCTTTCTAAGGTAGGTAAATTGAGGACCCAGTTGTGGGGGCAATAAGCTGACTTTGTATAAATATACAAAAAAATGAAGGCTATTGCTTAGCGCATTGTAAGCTGCCCTGAGTCACCGGAGAAGGGCGGCATATAAATCAAATTAAAAAAAAAAATTGGGGTCTTATCTTAATTCATTAACCACCTTTACAAGACACACCCCACAGAGCCCCGAGCTAATTGGCATAGCCATGGCTTTACTGGAGGTCAGGAGGGTGGGTGCAGATCTTGGGGACACATTTATTTATTTGTTTGTTTGTTTGTTTTTATTTGTCAACAAGTACAAGGAAACAAGTAACAGTATAGACATAGACATGGACACATATAAAAGGAAATAAATAAGCAAAACATAGCCATAAACATATAGAATGATTACATATATATGGGGACTGTAGGACAGGGACGGTAGGCACGCTGGTGCGCCTTATGCATGCCCCCTTAGGGACCTCTTAAGAAACATGAAAGGTCCACGGTAGACAGTTTAAGGTAAAAGGTATGGGGATTAGAGAGACTAACAACAGGATCAGGTAGAGTGTTCCAGACATTTACTACGTTATTGCAGAAGTCATACAATCAAGATTAGAGCAAATTACATTGAGTTTGAATGTATTGATAGCCCTTGTGTTATTACAGTTGAAATTAAAATACTCATTTATAGGTAGGACGTTGTTCCAGAGCAGGGGTCAGCAACCTGCAGCTCTGGAGCCACATGTGTCTCTTTCACTCCTCTGCTGCAGCTCCCTGTCATTCAAAATATGCGTCACAACCACCAATGTGCGACACCCACCAGCACACGATTTATTGAGCTTTTCAACCCCGGGTAGGGCAACCATGGATAAATCCAAGAAAAGAAAAGCTTCAGAAGAATACAGAATGTTTAATTCAACTACATATGCTAGTTTTATGGCCGCTCAAGAAATAATCAGGCACAGGGAGGGTTTTGTGGCTCCCGGTGTTTTCTTTTCTGTGGGAAACAGGTCCAAATGTCTCTTTTGAGTGTTTAAGTTTGAAGACCCCTGTTCAAGAGGGTGGGAGCTCTGGCAGAAAAGACTTTTCTGGAAGCCAGCAGCCAAGATTCCTTGACCGAAGGGGTCTGTAGCATGCCACTTCAGTCAGTGTGGGTACAACAATTCCATTGGGGTGAGATGTCTCCTCAGATAACTTGGTTCCATGCCATGAAGACAAAAACCAACACCTTGAACCACTATTATGATAAGAAGATGGATCTTAGTTCTCAATATGCCACATGAAAGACATTATTTGGTTAAAGTCAAGATGTCTTCCGACTCTGTGCAATTTGAATCAGATTTGGTGCTAACGGGAAAGACAAGTATTGTTCATAACTGCCATAGTTCAAATTTGGCAGGTAAGGAAGCTCTCATTGAACTTGATGGATCTTCCTTGGTTTGGGGCTAGATGAAGACTATACAAACGGCTTGTGGATGCAGTAAAAGATAGAAATTTAATCCCTCTCATCAAGGAGGAAAAAAAAGTGAAATATGCATCATGACAGATGAACACCTGGAAGGGAAAAACATGCTTCACATTGTGATGCATCTTTTCCACCTCTATTTTATCATCACCAAACATAAATGAAGGAAGGAGATAAATCAAAATAATGTTAGAAGAAGAGTGTTGGGGTCATATAATGCTATTCAAAGCTTCCACCAACTAGTACGTCATCTGTTCCACAAGCATATAAGAGGAAGATTTAAAACAGTAGATTTTTGAGCATAAATAGATGACAGATAGGTAGGTAGGTAGGTAGGTAGGTAGGTAGACAGACAGACAGATAGACTGGATGGATGAGATGGGATGGATGGAGAGATGGATGGAGAGATAGATGGAGTGATGGAGATATAAATGGATGGATGGATGGATAGATAGATAGATAGATAGATAGATAGATAGATAGATAGATGATAGACAGACAGACTGAATGGATGGATGGGATGGGATGGGATGGATGGAGAGATGGATGGAGTGATGGAGATTTAAATGGATGGATAGATGGATGGATGGATGGATAGATAGATAGATAGATAGATAGATAGATAGATAGATCACATCATCTTTTTCAGTTTTGTGGTGTCAGTATGATAAGAGACATAGGATCAGTGGTGGGTTTCTACTAGTTCGCCCCAGTTCGGGCGAACCGGTAGCATCAATGGTGGGAGGCTCTGCCTACCCACCCAGACATCATCACAGACACTCTGCACATGCACATAAGTGCCATGCGTGAGTGAAGCGAGCACCTGCACGTGCATGCTCACAGTTCTGAACCGGTAGCGAAGGTAAGTGAAGCCCACTACTGCATAGGATGGCAACTTATCATAGTTAAATCATGTCCTTTTAACACTACTCAGTTTTTTATTTCTTGTTCCTGATCCAAACAATTGTGTCAGAAGTTTCTAGTTGATCTTCTTAAGCTATAATTAATATTCAAGGTTCTAAGCATATCAATGTCATAGATGACCAAAATTTCTGCCTGCTTTCTACAGCCTTATCTCCCTAGAAATTAGATTCACCCTAGCCCTGCTGGCTTTTTGCAAGACCTTGAAAACTGGTTTGCCATCAAATCTCAAAGTGCCTCCCCATCCATTTTAGCCTGCTTGTCTGTGCCTATTCATCTGTCTTTCTGTTTATCAATCTATCCATCCATCATCAATTAATCAATCTAACTATCCATCCGTCAATCTATCCAGCCAGCCAGCTATCTCTCTCTCTCTATCATCCTCTTATCATCCATCTATCAATCATCTATCAATCATCTATCAATCATCTATCTATCTATCTATCTATCTATCTATCCATCTATCCACCATCAATTAATCAGTCTAACTATCCATCCATCTGTCAATCTATCCAGCCAACCAGTCATCTTTCTCTCTATCATCCACCTATCATCCATCTATCAATTATCTATCTGTCAATCATCTATCTATCTATCTATCTATCTATCTATCTATCTATCTATCTATCCATCATCAATTAATCAATCTAACTATCCATCCATCTGTCAATCCATCCAGCCACCAGCCAGCCATCTTTCTCTGTATCATCCACCTATCATCTACCTACCATCCATCAATCATCTATCAATCTACCAATATCTGTCTGTCTGTCTGTCTGTCTGTCTGTCTGTCTGTCTGTCTGTCTGTCTGTCTATCTTTCTAATCAGATAGCTACCATCTAGCTATCTCCCTCCTCACAAGCCGTCAACTATTCTTCCCTCACTCCTTCCATTTGCTGCTCCCTGGACTGATTTCAAAAGCAAAGCTGGACTTATTTCACTCTCTCTCTCTCTCACTCACTCTTTTTATTGTATAAAACAGGAAGGTAGCATTGAAATATATGAGGCAGGGAATGGCAAGATGCAGGGAACAGAAGTTCCTTGAATTCGCCTGACAAATTACTCCCTCACTCTCTCTCTCTCTCTCAGTGCCCTTAGTATCCTCTGTTGCTGGGGAATGACTTGAAACACTGTGGTGACTAACAATCTGTATTCCGTTCCAGCTGTGAGCTCTGCACATTACTTGTGTACAACAGAAAAGATTGTTCCTCGCTTCCTCCTAATGTTTTCACACACACAGCTACATGATCTCATATCAGCTATTAAATTTTAACAGAGAGTTTCAATATTTCTCCCCCCAGGCTTCAAATTTGGTCAAGGCAAGTTCTCCGTATAAAGGAGAGGGACCGTAATCGCTTCAATGCATTCCAAGATACATTAGGGTGTTTTGGAAGAACATAGAACATAGACATAGAATTCTTTATTGGCCAAGTGTGATTGGACACACAAGGAATTTGTCTTTGGCGCATAAGCTCTCAGTGTACATAAAAGATATAAGTGATAAATCATGAACATAGTCATCATAAAAATACATTCATCATAGAATAGAATAGAATAGAATAGAATAGAATAGAATAGAATAGAATAGAATAGAATAGAATAGAATAGAATAGGAATAGGAATAGGAATAGGAATAGGAATAGGAATAGGAATAGGAATAGGAATAGAATAGAATAGAATAGAATTCTTTATTGACCAAGGATGATTGGACACACAAGGAATTTGTCTTGGTGCATATGCTCTCAGTGTACATAAAAGAAAAGATACATTCATCAAGTATCGTAAGGTACCACACTTAATGATAGTCATAGGGTACAAATAAGCAATCGAATCATACTAGGAAACAGTCAATATAAATCGTAAGGATTTTAATTTAATTTAGTTTAATTAATTCAATTTATATGCCGCCATTCTCCGAAGACTCAGGGCGGCTGCCTGCAACAAGGTTACAGTCATACAGTCATAAGTGGGAGGAGATGGGTGATAGGAACGATGAGAAGATTAATAGTAGTGCAGACTTAGAAGGATCATATAGGCAGCTGAGAAAGCTTTGGCTGTAGCCTGGGCTGTAGTGAGAAAGTTTGCCCGTGTGTAGCATTTTAAAAGTTTAAGTTTTGCCAAAAAAGGACCTGGTGAAAGAAAGATGTTGTCTCTATTGAAAGAAGGTGCATGTATAGTTAAACCTTCTATTCTGGCAAACAATTTAATTTGCAGTCAGAAATCATAAACTAATATTAACCTTGTGAGTACACAAACAATGTGTACAAATACTATGTTTATTGTAAGGTTATATTACCAGAATCTTGCAAGCCTGAAATCACTTTTTCCTATCTATCTAGCTATCTATCATCTATCATCTATCTATCTATCTATCTATCTATCTATCTATCTATCTATCTATCTATCTATCTATCTATCTATCTATCTATCTATCTATCTTATCCATCCATCCATCTATCTATCCATCCATATTTATCCATCCATATCTATCTATCTATCTATCTATCTATCTATCTATCTATCTATCTATCTATCCATCCATCCATCCATCCATCCATCCATCCAAAAATATTTCAACTTCAATACTGATTGGAAAAAGTAATGTTGGGAAAGAGTGAAAGAAAGAAGAAAAGGGGATTGTAGGGGATGAGATGGTTAGATAGTGTCATCAATGCAATGGGCATGGATTTAGGTGGACAGAGGAGGAGTGGTCCATGTTGTGGCCCATGGGGTCACGGGAACATAGCTTAGTGATTGAACAACAATAACAAACTGCATTCAACGACAACAATACACGAGCACACAATAGGTACAAACTTAAAGTGAACCGCTCCAAACTCGATTGCAGAAAATGTGACTTCAGCAACAGAGTGGTCAATGCCTGGAATGCACTACCTGATTCTGTGATTTCATCCCAAACCCCAAAATTTTAACCTTAGACTGGCTACTGTTGACCTCATTCCTTTCCTAAGAGGTCTGTAAGGGGCGTGCATAAGTGCACCAGTGTGCCTACCGTCCCTGTCCTAATGTTCCCTTTAAGTATATTCATTTTATGTATTCAATTCATGCTTATATATATTATCTAATACGTACTCGTCAAAATAAATAAATAAATAAATTTGGGAACCTACCCAGTTCCACCAACGCTTTAGAGAAGGTTGAGAGGGGTCTTCTTCTACAGTACTGGCCTGACGCAGAGAAGAGATTTATACCTTTATTCTAGACCAGGTGTCTCCAACTTTGACAACTTTAAGACTTGTGGACTTCAACTCCCAGAGTTCTTTGCTGGCTAAGCTTTGCTGGCTGAAAAATTCTCAGAGTTGAAGTCCACAAGTCTTAAAGTTGCCAGGTGTTGTGACTCCGATCCCCAAGCCCATCTTATCGGAGGAAGAAGACTCCGAACATGAAGGAGAGGAGCCGGCCAGGCCTCCCTCTCCAGGCCCCTCCTCTCTGGCAATGCCTCAGGTGTCTACCGAGGGAGAGGAGATTGGCCAGGAGCCAGGTGTCTCCAATGACAGTGATGACTGTGATACGTCGTTCCTGGATCCATGCCAACGAAGGCGAGATAAACGTTTGCAGCAGATGAGGAGGCGTGCCAGGGATTAAGCTGAGTCACTGGACCACACCCCATAGGCTATATAAGAGAGTGTGGTGGCCATTTAGACTCTGTGACGGACAAAGCTAACTTCTGGCTAGTTACTTTGTACAACGCCTGAATCTGCTGAAGGTTTCATGTTTGAGCTGGACTGTTTTGAAAACTGTGTGTATTAGTTGGTGTTATCTGGTGGAGGAACACTCCCTCTTCTTGTAGTAAAGCACTTGGCAGACGGTTATCGTATTGCTGCCAAGTTCCTGATAACGAACCTTGTGTGTGCCGAGTACTTCTTTAACCCCCGGCTGGCTGTTTGTGTGTGTGTGGGGACGGGGACAGAACACCAGGGTTGGAGACCCCTGTTCTAGATAACTTTCCTTTAGCTGAGAAATATGGGGAAAAAGAAAGCACCCTGGTGATCTGGTCTGATGCATTTGCAAGAGGCGACAAAGAACAAGCCATGCCACCAGATCTTTAAAGCTCTCGTCCTCATTATAGTGTACAAACATGAACTGTTTTTTTGTCCCGCTTTGCTTTGAAATATCTCCTTCTTTTGATTCTGTAACATGCGTGGGAAACACCAGCTTCATGATTAAAGACAAGCAGCATGGAGACAGGATAGGGAAGAGAAGAAAGCATTAACTCCTGCCATGGATCACTGTTAGCACATGTAGGCATGATTACAAGTCAAGCAGCTTTTCACAGAAGCTTAATCGTAATGCATTAATGCAATCTAATTACAACTGGGTTCTGTTTGAAAGAAATGATCCAGAAAATGACATTATTAGGTACTAATTATATAATTGACTCCTTAATAATCTAATTTGTAAGAAAAATATATTTTAGATACTTGTTTCGGAACAAAGTTTCTTTTTTCTTCTTCTTATTGTCGCCTATTGTTGGGTGACATATTCTTATCTGTCACCGAAGATATTTTACTGATTAGGTTCTACCCTTGACTGATAAACTTGGAAGTAAATTTATATCAAATTTAAAAGTTTGGTTTTACATAAACGGGGCCAGACAGGAGAAATTAAATGAGATTCTATCAAAGTCAATTCCTTCATGCGGATGACCTCACTATGCTTAGAAATACAGGTATACAAAAACCTGAATTAATTAAACATTTTTGCTAACTTGGGGCTTTTATTTGCTTTTTAAAGCAAGCAAATATACTTTTCAACATTACTTAATGGATGTACTTGAAAATAGAAGTGAGTTTGATAAAGGCTTCATCCTCAGGAGATAAATTAACCCCCCCCCCCCCGCAACTAGAAAAAAATAAAGAGATGTTTAAGCTGAACAGCTCTTTAACATGACTTTCTTTAAACATAATGCAACAGAGTTCTAAAAAAATGTAGATTCTTACTAGATTTGTAATGCGTAGGGAAGGGAGGAAGCCAGCTCAAGGGAGGATGAGCTAATTCCTGGTTTGTCAGGAACTGGATTAATTAATGATTCTGAACAACCAGCCAAAAGAGTTTTATAGGGGGCTTTGGCTGGGGACAGCTTGCAGGGACGGATGGTCAGTGAAGAGGAGCAAGGAACTGCCTTCCATGGTGGATCCAAGAGCATGCAGGGCAGAGAAAAGACAAGAGCAACAGAGATCTGCCAGATTACTCAGGAGAAGGCCCTGCCCGTCTTGACGGGCTGCACCAGAAAGCTATTTACGATGGCAGGCAGAGGGAGTTGTTGGTGGAAACAATATGTTTGGTTTCTTGCTGTGTGTGTTTGTTCCTTGTACTTCCTGCTGGACTTTGTGCCTTGGAGACTCTGAACTTCTCTTGCCAAGTGAGCTCTCATAGATGTACTTTCAGTTTTGCCTCGTGGATTTAAATTTGTTTGGTGGACTTACTTGTTGGAGCAACTTTCCATTGTTTTATGGACTATTGGCCATTGCCTTGTGAACTAACCTTGGCCTGCTTGTGGCTCAATTTATTTGGGAGAATTCCGAGGCTGGGCAAAGAGAATTCCTGGGGAACATTAATAAACTCTCTAAACCACACCTATGTGTGTGTGTAAGTGACTGGGGCAGCACAACATGTTGAGTGTGTGTTAAATTTAATACATAATTGTCAAAGTTTGTTGCAAAAATCAAATCCAGAAGCACACACAGATAAACTGATTCAGCAGGATTCATTAACTTCTTTATATTCACAATAATACATGAAGTAAATTTACAATACCATCAGTGGTTCTTCAGCTCAGATCAGCAGACATGTTCACACACACAGAGTACAGCTCAGAGCTTAACACACACACACTGGTTTCAGTTTCGTTTGTCTGCACAGAATCAGAAGCTGCAGACTAAGACACGCCCTGGCTCCAGTCTGCCTCAGCTGCCAATTGGCTGACTTAGTTGCTATGCTTATTCTTTGGCTGACCTTGTTACCATGTCTTCCCAGTCATGAATATTCTGACAATAATTTTTGCCAAGGTATTTGCAAACTGATGCAGAAATCGAACGAGCTATCATATTTTTTGGAGTATAAGACACACTTTTTCCCCCCTAATGAGGCTGAAAATTTGGGTGAGTCTTATACTCTGAATGTAGCTTTTCCGAAGCTTTTTTTAGCCCTAATGAGGTGCTAGCAAGTGAAGCGATCTTCCGTGCTTCGCCTGCTTTTCTCATTGCTTCTCTCTCCAATGATTAGCTGTGCTATAGAAGCTGTTTTTTATCCCCAACCTGGCTCGTGTGTGCTCAAAACCAGCAAACTAATGTACTGAAGCTGACCAGACTAAGAATGCTAGCCAGATGAATACCCGATAGGCAGATTTTTTTTCCCTATTTTCCTCCCCAAAAACTAAGGTGCATCTTATTCTCCGGTGTGTCTTATACTCTGAAAAATATGGTATTTGAAAATAGTCAAAAGATCTGTATAGAACTACAGCCAATGCAGCTATTTTCATGTTGACATTGTGTGCTCCCTGCCATCTAATTTTGTCAATAGTCATCGTAATTTTAATTCAGTCTATATGGCTAATTATCCCAAAGGAAAACTTGGAATCCTATTGTCTGATGCCATGGAATCCTTCCAACTTGCTTTGCGTATTTAGACAGATGATATTGTTGTCTAGGGGAGTTCTTCAACTTGTGAGATCTTTCTTAAAATTGCTCCAAATTAAATAATCATTGAAACTCTACAGCAGGGGGAGGGGGAGAAGGGATAATTGGAAATGCATAATTATGTGAGATAACAGCAAAATTAAGTGTAATAAAACTATGCAAGGAAGTAATTACGACGGCACTATCTTTGCGACAGGCAGCAAAAGACTTCACCTTCACTTAATTGAAAACAAAATGCATTTGTAAACATGATTAAAATGACAAGGCAAGTGATAAATATGTTTTATTGCCCTGATTTTTTAAATATTTGTAACAAGCTTTGGGGACTGTTAGACTGTTATAAGGCCTCCCAGACTTCTCACAGTGTCACCACTTATATCCAATTTGCTGCATTGTCTGTATTTTATAAAACAGCAGCTGAAATGTTTTTCAACTCAAGCGAAGTAGCGTCTTTAGTTCAGGATGCTTCTGGAGATGGACCGTACAATTCTACATGGCAGCACCTAATTGTCTTTGGCTGATCTCAAACAAAGCAAAACTAAATTAAACTAAAGGAGGTTGAAATTAAACTAAGGTTTGAAGTTGGCAGTCAAACAGGATGAGAGATTAGACTGGAAGGTTAGGAAAAATATCCGAGAATAAGTTACTTTTGATTATTAAGTGGGAACCAGTTTGTCTAGGGGTTTAAGGCATGGGGCTAGAAGCCTTAGTCCCATTTTAGGCATGAAAGTCAGCTTGATGACTTCACCAGGAGATGGTGAGTTCTAGTCCTGCCTTAGGCATGAAAGCCAGCTTGGTGACTTCACCAGGAGATGGTGAGTTCTAGTCCTGCCCTTAGGCATGAAAGCCAGTTGGGTGACTTAGGGCCAGTCATCAGAAGACTGTGAGTTCTAGTTCCACTTTAAGCATGAAAGTCAGCTGGGTGACTTAGGGCCAATCACAAAGAGATGGTGAGTTCTAGTCCAGTCTTAGGCATGAAAGTCAGCTTGGTGACTTAGGGCCAGTCATCAGAAGACTGTGAGTTCTAGTTCCACTTTAAGCATGAAAGTCAGCTGGGTGACTTAGGGCCAATCACAAAGAGATGGTGAGTTCTAGTCCAGTCTTAGGCATGAAAGTCAGCTTGGTGACTTTACCAGGAGATGGTGAGTTCTAGTCCGGCCTTAGGCATGAAAGTCAGCTTGGTGACTTCACCAGGAGATGGTGAGTTCTAGTCCGGCCTTAGGCATGAAAGTCAGCTTGGTGACTTCACCAGGAGATGATGAGTTCTAGTCCTGCCCTAGGCATAAAACCAGGATAAAAATAAAGAAATATTTTTTTAAAAAAAAAATAGTGCATAACCACATTTCCTTTGGGTTACATTAAAATTCTAATTCAACGACCAGTTTGTACAGGTCTATTGGAAGATATCCAAAGGTTTTGAGACCCATAGGTACCCCTATTGCCACACAACCCTAGAATATAATTTAAGAATACCTTGGTTCAATTTTCTGTTCAGGTATGACTGTGACTTAGAGCCTTTTCCAGGGTGCTGAGCTGAAGGTCTATCTGCCAGCCTCTTCTGGTCCTGCTTCTGTTGCCTTTTTTGTGTCTCTGCAGTCAACGTTTTACATGACTTTATGACAAAAGGGGATGCGGTGGCTCAGTGGCTAAGGCGCTGAGCTTGTTGATCAGAAAGGTCGGCAGTTTGGTGGTTCAAATCCCTAGTGCCACATAATGAAGTGAGCTCCCGTTACTTGTCCCAGCTTCTGCCAACCTAGCAGTTCGAAGCACGTAAAAAATACAAGTAGAAAAATAGGGACCACTTTTGGTGGGAAGGTAATAGCATTCCGTGCGCCTTTGGGGTTTAGTCATGCCGGCCACATGATCACAGAGATGTTTTTGGACAACACTGGCTCTTCGGCTTAGAAAATGAGATGAGCACTGCCCCCTAGAGTCGGGAATGACTAGCACATATGTGCGAGGGGGAACCTTTACTTTTCATGACAAAGAGTTTATTCAACTTTCAAACTGACCTTGGACAATGTTAGTGTAACAACAGAGGTAAGTCTGGGAAAGCTAGGGACAATGTAAGGCTGTTTCTTCCAGGTAGGACTGCAGGTAAGGAAGAAGCAAAGTCAAGACGGACATAGCAGAGAAATGATTTGAACAATAATTAGTTGCAAGGAAAAAAAAACATTCAACTCTTGCGTGGAAGTTTTACCCGAAACAAATTTGGTCCTTAACTTCCCATGCTAAAGTATCTGACATATTTGGAAAGCAGCCACAACAGTTATGATAAATCACACAAAGAAATGGAGACAAGGAACAGCAGGGTATTCCAAGCTGGGATTTTTCACCTGAAAAACCAACTCAATCAATCATCTCCATCAGGATTTGAAGAAGTACCAAAAAGAAAAGAACCCATAGAAATCTGGGGCTGGGGGGAGAACCCAAAGACAAATGATGTCACTTAATCTGGTAACAAAAGGTTTAGAAACTAAATTGAAACACGCTCAGAGAACAAATCACTGCCAAAATCTAAAACCTGAGCTATAAAGTATTTTCTGTTATTACAAACATAATAAGCTATCAACATAATAATTTTAAATTGGGGTATTTTAAATTTCTGGAGTTTTAAATTGAGCCGAATTTATTTAATAATTTTAAATTTTAATTTGATGTTTGTCTTGTGTTTTTAAATAGGCTGTACACCGCCCTGAGTCCTTCGGGAGAAGGGCGGTATAGAAATAAAATTATACTTATACTTATACAAATGGAAGTCTCTGGCTTTCATTTTGTAGGATATAGTCATTAAAGAATGGGTTAGGATTAGGAATTAAAGTATTGAAGCGGGCAAGAGACGATGGATAGATGATTTCTCTTTTTTGTTGTTGTTCTGATTTGCTTTTCCCTTTCTTTCTCTCTCTCTCTCTCTCTTTTCTTTTTTTTTAGGTAGGTGACATGACTAGAAGTTAGGTAGGATAGAAAGAAAACATCTTTTAATAAAAGGTGACATGATTAAAGGGTAGAATAAGTGATAGAAATAAGAGAAGGGGGAATATTAGTGTATGCACTTTTATATAATAAAATAAAAGTAATAACAAGAGAAAATATGGGATAATTGAATAATGACAGATTGCAATTTAATATACTATAAATGTGTATCATTATTAGAAATATATAAGTTGATTGAATGTAGTAACTATGATTAATTCTACTTGTTTTATTTGTATTAGAATGTATGATACCCAGGTGCCACATTGTTAACACATTGATATGATTGTAAAAAACAAACAAGAAAACCTTGTGTGTGTGTGTGTGTGTATGTATGTATGTATGCATGCATGCATGCATGTATGTATGTATATGAATGGGTTAGGGTAGCTCCATATAGACAGAGATTTTTATTTCTAACCCAGGAAAAAGGCTGGTTTTCCTATTTAGATACGTTGATGTAAAACGTCAGCTGTTTCATAGAGGATCGTGCACCACATATATGCAAGCCAACTATGTAATACTTTTTTAATGCGTTTAGGCTTCCTAGCTATGCTTTTTGCAGTGCGTTGCAGGCCAAAGACAGATGGATAAATCAACAGTAACTTGGGTCAGCACCAATAAAACAATGGAAAGAAGACCATCTGTGAACACATCACTTCTGATGATGGGGAAGTTTGGCTTACATCACCTTATTATTCTCAGGTGGTCCAACGCTCTGCATAAGAATATACAAAGATGGTTTAAATTCAGTTAAATTGCCCATCTGCCTAGGGTTCAAATGTCCTCTCTTCCCATAAGCCCAGCAATTTGCTACAGAGGGACAGATCCTGGGCACTTTTTCCATGCCAAATGGTATTTTTTTACAGCATCACATAAATCTGTCTGTCTGTCTGTCTGTCTGTCTGTCTGTCTGTCTATCATCTATCTATCTATCTATCTATCTATCTATCTATCTATCTATCTATCTCTATCTCTGTATATCTCTATCTCTATATCTCTATCATCTACCTATGATCTCTCTTTCTCTCTCCCTCTCTCTCTTTCTCTCATTCTCTCTCCCCTCTCCCCTCTCATTCTCTCTCTCTTTCTCTCTCTCTCGCTTAACAGTAACAGAGTTGGAAGGGACCTTGGAGGTCATCTAATCCAACCCCCTGCTCACGCAGGAGACCTGTACTAGGGATTCGAACCGTCAAACTGCCAACCTTTCTGATCGACAAGCTCAGTGTCTTAGTGTTCTGCCCCATCTACGGACCCCAAAAAACACAGCACACACAAAGTTTGTACAAAATTTAATTTACTAAAATAACTCAGTCTTTTTCAAAACAAAGACTGTTGTTAAACTTTCTTAACAGGCTACAAGAAACCAAAGATAAAGTAATCACAATCTTACTAAGGTTGGCAGAAAGCCCAGAAGCAATTTGCAGAGAATCCAGACGCAAAGTAGAGTGAACTAAAGTTGTTCCCTACAAATTGCTTCAGTCGGCATTCCTCCTTAAATAGGTTAAGGGAGTGGCCAATTAGCCCCAAGCCTTACTCTTGAGGAGACCTCCTCCTGAGGAGCCACTCCTGCCTTTTGGCCGCTCTGCGCACCTGTGCATCGAGAAGAGGCTCCTCCTCTTCGTCCTCTTCACTTAAAGGAGCTTCTGGAGGTTCTGAAGGCCCTGGCTGAATCCCCGCCTCTGGCACCACATCTTCTCCAGCCTCCTCATTGTCTGACTCGAGTGCCAGCTGCATAGGCTGCTGGCACAGCACCACACCAGTCTCCTCGCTGTCAGAATCAGCTACAATCCACACAGGCCACAACACTTAGCCACTGAGCCACCTAATCTTCTCTCTGTGTGTTTCTCTCTCTCTCTCTCTCTCTGTGTGTGTGTGTCCCTCCTTCTTGTGGATTGTTTTTTGTAGTGAAAAGATGCAACTTCTTTTAGGATTTATTATTTTTTTAAAAAAGTTATGACATGCTAAGTTGTGGCATATTCTACAGCTATCACTTGTAGTTCCTTGGAACTGAAGGGGGAACAGGACTTTAGAACACAGGGAGGTGTTCAAGATGAACACCAGTTGCAACTCTTTAAATCAAATGTGGCTTCTCTTGGGTTGGGCTGTAGTTCTGGAGGACAACTGTACAATCCTTAAAAATGTGAGGGTGGGGCTATAAGAGCAGACTCAACTCCAGAAAACCTTTTTGCCTTTGAACCAAGACGTTGCACAGGACTTCACTCAAACCACTAATTTGGTTCAGATCAAAGTGGCACGTTCTCTCAAACCATGGTCTATTCAGAAGAAGCGGTTGAAAAAAACCACCAATACTTGTCTATGGAGATTCTCAATCATCTAGGTCATGGTTGTCCCAAAGGTGCTTCAGAGCTGAAGAAGCTTCGTGGATGAGAAGCAAAATGTCTTCAAAGAAAAATCAGAAAGTCCAGTTGCCTCTAAAGCACCTTTGGGACAACCAATACTTGCCCCAACATTTATATAAAACATGCATTTTGAAATTAAAGAAGGAAGAAAGGAAGGAAGGGACGGAAGGAGGGAGGGAGGGAGAGAGGGAAGGAAGGAAGGAAGGTGGGAAAGAAGGAAGGAAGGTAGGAAGAAAGGAAGGAAGGAGGGAGGGAGGGAGAGAGGGAAGGAAGGAAGGAAGGAGGGAGGGAGGGAGGGAGGGAGGGAGGGAGGGAGGGAAGGAAGGAAGGAAGGAAGGTGGGAAGGAAGGAAGGAAGGTAGGAAGAAAGGAAGGAAGGAGGGAGGGAGGGAGAGAGGGAAGGAAGGAAGGAAGGAGGGAGGGAGGGAAGGAAGGAAGGAAGGAAGGAAGGAAGAAAGGAGGGAGGGAGGGAGAGAGGGAAGGAAGGAAGGAAGGAAGAAAGGAAAGAAAGAAGGTCAGCTGTGTGTCTTTGGATGTGTGTGTGTGTGTGCATGCACATGTGTGCACATGTACATGTAATTTGTATTTTTAGAATGAGCCTATTAAGTATGATTCTGAACATATGGGGAAGCTGCATACCACAGTACGCATATTAGAAAAAGTGCAAACGATAAATGACTTATTCTGCGGTTTAAAAAAGACATAGGACATTTGATGTAGCAAAAAAGAAAAAAAATCAATATATGTGAAATTGACACAGGGAAGATGTAGATTCATCTGCACAACTGTAAATACCTAAGAGCTTTGAAGTTTCAGAGATCAATACTGGAAAATGTCTCATCCTTTGTCAAGGAACTATTTCTAAGATATTGAGGGTGTTTTTTTTTTTTTTTAAAGAAAAGCGTATAAGCGAGAGAGGGCAAATCTTCAAAATAAACACACTGTTAAATTTACAAGGACGAGAAAATATACCCAGCCTGTTGTACCAAGGATAGATCTGTCAACTTTGGTTTCGCTCTCTTTTCAAGTAGAAAAGTATTTTTTTCAACCGTGGCAGCTTGAAGACATATGGACTTCAACTCCCAGAATTCCCCAGACACCAACAGCTGTCTGGGGAATTCTAGGAATTGAAGTCCACACGTCTTCAAGCTGCTAAGACTGAGAATCACTGGTCTATTGGACAACTTAACAATCCATTCCTAGACCCCTAATGTGAGACAGGAGAGAAATTAGATTCGGCATCTGAAGAAAAAAAAGACCTCGAATAACCAATTGAACGCCAAACTACATGTAGGATATTCAGCGGTAAACTCTACTGTGCTCAGGAATGCATATTCCCCAGTTACGCATACATGATGGTGCAGCTTAGAAACAAATTTAACAGTGAAATACAGGATGTGCAATAACATCAGTGCCTACTATTTCTTGCATGGAAGAAACACTGCCTTTCCCTTTCCCTTTCCCTTTCCCTTTCCCTTTCCCTTTCCCTTTCCCTTTCTCTTTTCCTTCCTTCCTTCCTTCCTTCCTTCCTTCCTTCCTTCCTTCCTTCCTTCCTTCCTTCCTTCTTTCTTCCCTCCCTCCCTCCCTCTCGTCCATCCCTTATTCCCATTTTCTTCCTTCCTTCCCTTCCTCTTTTTACTTCTTTCCTTCCTTCTTTCTCTCGCTCTTCCTCCCTCTCCCCTTCCCTTCCTCCTCTTCGCTCTTCGCCTTCCCTTAATCTCTTCCCTTAATTTTTACCCCTCAGAGATGGGGAAATGGCTCTGCCCTTCCAGAATTTAGCAACCCCCTTTTCTAGGATATGCTAAGATACCCCCCAAATTAGGGACCCTTTTATACAATTAAGGATTTGGTGCCTTTGTTCTCTTAAAAACACAAAAAAGCAGATTTCCTCAATCTTAGAAGTTATTTTCTATTTTTTTGCCCTTAAATATTTTCCAGGCCAACATTGGACAAGATGAAAACCCTTTTCCTTCCTTCCTTCCTTCCTTCCTTCCTTCCTTCCTTCCTTCCTTCCTTCCTTCCTTCCTTCCTTCCTTCCTTCCTTCCTTCCTCCCTCCCTCCCTCCCTCCCTCTCTCCTTCCTTCCTTCCTTCCTCTCTCCCTCCCTTCCCTTCCCTTCCCTTCCCTTCCCTTCCCTTCCCTTCCCTAGTTTTACCCTAGTAGTCTTGGCATTGCTATATTCTTCTTTACCCTAAATTTATTGTTATTTTTAAAAGCCAGCAGGGGGAGATGTTATCCTTCCTGCCACAAAAGGCTGTACTCAACCAGCCAGCCAGCCAGCCAGATCGCAACTTATGATCAAGTTTTATGGGGCACGCAGTCCTGGATGTCAAAAAAAGGTGGCTGCTTAGCTTGATGAATATGTGGCATATTCTGTGCTGATCTTTCAAGGAGGGACTTTAGGCCTGTCATTCTTGTGGCCCTGTTATCCCCATTTGTCATTTGCAGCCTGAGATAAGCTGTTCACAATACAAGCCTCTGATGTTAATATCATCCATATTTAAAGAGGAATTAATGCAGGTTGGGAAACCTAACTACATCCAATTCTGATCTACCTGGAAAGAGTGCTTGAGTTGGGACTAACAAATGTACACAATGGAAGAGAGGGAGGGAGGGAGGGAGGGAGGGAGGGAGGGAGGGAGGGAGGGAGGAAGGAAGGAAGGAATGAATGGAGGAAAGGAGAGAGGGAGGGAAGGAAGGGAGGGATGGAGGAAGGAAGGAATGGAGGAAAGGAGGGAGGGAGGAAGGAATAGAGGAAAGGAGGGGAGGGAGGGAGGAAAGGAAGGAAGGAAGGAAGGAAGGAAGGAAGGAAGGAAAACATCCATGGCATCTGTCTATGGAGGTTCTCATTCAGTCAGGTCATTTCCTGCCTAAGCAGGAGGTTGGACTAGAAGACCTCTAAAGTCCCTTCCAACTCTGTTATTCTAAACAGAAACTCAATAGCAGGGTTGTCCCAAAGGTGTTTTTTTTCCCAAAAGTTCAACTGGACTTTCTTCTTGAATGAAACTTCTTTCACTCAACAAGTGTCTTCAGTTGTCCAGTCAGTTCTGGAGAACTGAAGGAGCTTCTTGGATCAGAAACAACAGATCTTAATCGGAAAAAGAAAGTCTAGTTGCCTTTTTGGAAAAAGCAGGTTTGGGACAACCATGACCTGGATGATTGAGAACCTCCATGGACTAACAGCAGCGTTCTTTAATTAGCTTCTTGATCTTGGAAGAGGGCAAATTAGGTTCGATTGCATATCAGCTCCATGCAGGTGAAACTTGAGTGATTGGGCAGAAAAAGAGAAGTAATCAAAAAAAAGGAATACAAAATCTCACCAAGGAAGAAGACACACAAGTAAACTTGATTTTTCTAAACTAAGTTCCATTCCTGGACACACATATTTTTCTCGACAACAATGTAGAAAATGGTTTGGCATGTTTTTTTCCCCAACTGCCCAGTGTTTTCTGTGGTCTTGAGACTATCTGATAAAATACAATCCTGTTTCGGTTTTTCTCCCCGCATATCAGGTAAGTATGCTATCTATAACTCCATATCAGATTTTATTCCCCCATATCAGATTTTATTCCCCTGTATTTCATCCCCGTTTTCATTAATACCGAAGCAGTCAGTATTAATAATAGCAGCAATAGCAACCATGTCAAATGACTGAAGAGTACTGTATTCAGTGCTTCGAAAGGAAAAAAAAAATATTTTCTTTAAAGAAACATCTGGATATTTATTATGTTCACGTAAGAATAGCAAGAACAGCAATCGTGCTAAATTTCAATAATGTGTATCATGCTACATACACATGCACGCTTTAAGAAATAAAGAAAATATATATATATGGGTATTTATTACATCCACCTCTTGGATGAGAGCCAGTTGATGAAGGGGAAGTTAGACTGAATGAGAATATATTTGTGATTGGGAATAACTGTATTTGCCCAGCCCTTCCCCAAAGCCTCAAATTGAGAGCATTTTCCTGCAAAGGCACCTGATTATTTGAATTGATTGTAGCCAACAGAAGTTCAGCTGCCACTTGACAACAAAATAGAAGCTACTCATCTGTTATTATCACGATTCTTGGTGTTCATTTGGAGAGCACTTTAATGCACCAGTTGCTTTTTTAATCCTTATTTTGTTCGTGTTCCCGGCAGCCAGGTGAGGCAGCTTATTGTAGCACAAAGACAAATCAGAACAAAGACAACAATCCCATCTAGCTTTGTATGAATTACTGGCCAATACTTAGCACGTTCTGTTAATGTATTCCTGCACACAGTATCGCCAAGCCACAATGTGAGGGACAAGCCACAATCATGTGGGTTGAACTAGTATGTTTTTTTTAAAAAAAAAATTATGGAGAAGACTCCCTTGGACTGCAAGGCGATCCAACCGGTCAGTCCTAGAGGAGATCAACCCTGACTGCTCTTTAGAAGGCCAGATCCTGAAGAGGAAACTCAAATCCTTTGGCCACCTAAGGAGAAGGAAGGACTCCCTGGAGAAGAGCCTAATGCTGGGAAAGATTGAGGGCAAAAGAAGAAGGGGACGGCAGAGAATGAGGTGGCTGGATGGCGTCACTGAAGCAGTCGGCATGAGATTAAATGGACTCCAGAGGATGGTAGAGGACAGGAAGGCCTGGAGGAACGTTGTCCATGGGGTTGTGATGGGTCGGACATGACTTCGCAACTAACAACAACAAAAGCCTGGATGGATTTCCACATCCCACTTGCTTAACAATCAAACCTCATTCCTGCCTAGTATTATGTGTGAGCCATAATCATATTTTTAAATTGGAAGCTATATCTGAATTATTTTATTGTTGCTGCTTAGAACTCCATCCATGGTGTCCATCCTATGATTTCCTGAAGTTTTAAGGAAGATGGGATGGAATTACTTCACTTGCCCCATCCTGGAGACACTCCAGATTATTTGGAGTACAACTTCGGTCATCCCAATCACTTAAATCTCTAATTGATATGATGGTTGCCATAACAAGGTTGAAAAATCTTGAGTTATTTGATCAATAACCTTTGGATGGTGATCAGAAGTCAGAAGTGATTCCCCAAAACCTGTAACGGTTCTTTCTCTAGAACATCATTAGAAATTTCTCTAGAACATCTAGAAAATTCTCTAGAACCCTAATAGCTTTAAGGCATTGGACCTCAACTACCAGAATTCCTAAACCCTAAATTTGCCAAGGTTGAAAAACAATGCTCTAGGAACTTGAAATTTTCACAGGAAGTTAAGAACTTGGCCTGAAGAATGGTATTTCATTGAAGATACAGACAACCATTGACAGGAGGTAGATCAAGAATGGTGAGACATGTGATCTACTGTACATATTTGCATCAGATGCCCTGATACCATTCCATAACTGAGCTTTTTTGCAATGATGCCTTGGTGAACGGTTCATCATTTTGACATCACTAAACGAAGTTGTTGCAATCACTCTTGATTCAGTACAAATCCAGTTTCTACAAAGGCTAAGAATCTGGAGGGATGGATGTATTTGTATGTATGCTGAGATTCTTTCTCCAATCTATTCATTGTAATGTAAGGATGGTTGGCTGGGTTTTTTATCTGACCTATGTTTGTGATGATCAAAATCTTGATTCCCTTCCCTTTTTCCCCCCAAGGACTTTTTAAAAAATGTAAATGGGAGTAGTCAGCCTCTGGGATGTAAACTAATGCCATTTATACTTTTGAGCTTTCTTCAGCCTCAGCACTTCAACTTTTCCCAAAAATGGTAAATGTATTCATTGGCAAAATGAATTTCTCACTGGGATATATGGAGAAGAAAATTGGGGTTTTAAAAGGTAGAAATGGGACATCTTGCTCCCTTTCTCCCTGTTAGTTCTTGGAGAAAATATTGTGCCACCAATATCTGGCCATTCTATCCCAGAAAATTATTATTATTATTTTTACAATAGATAGATGGATAGATAGATAGATAGATAGATAGATAGATGATAGATAGATAGATAGATAGATAGATAGATAGATAGATAGATGATAGATAGATAGATAGATAGATGATACGTAGGTAGATGATAGATAGATAGATAGATAGATAGATAGATAGATAGATAGATAGATGATACGTAGGTAGATGATAGATAGATAGATAGATAGATAGATAGATAGATAGATAGATAGATAGATGATACATGGGGTAGATGATAGATAGATAGATATAGATAGATAGATAGATAGATAGATAGATACATAGATGATAGATAGATAGATAGATGATAGATAGATAGATAGATAGATAGATAGATAGATAGATAGATGATACGTAGGTAGATGATAGATAGATAGATAGATAGATAGATAGATAGATAGATAGATAGATGATACGTAGGTAGATGATAGATAGATAGATAGATAGATAGATAGATAGATAGATAGATAGATAGATGATACATAGGTAGATGATAGATAGATAGATATAGATAGATAGATAGATAATATATGATAGATATATGATTGATAGATGATAGATAGATAGATAGATAGATAGATAGATAGATAGATAGATAGATACATACATAGATGATAGATAGATAGATAGATAGATAGATAGATGATAGATAGATAGATAGATAGATAGATAGATAGATAGATAGATAGATGATACATAGGTAGATGATAGATAGATAGATAGATAGATAGATAGATAGATAGATAGATAGATAGATAGATAGATGATAGATAGATAGATAATATATGATAGATAGATGATTGATAGATGATAGATAGATAGATAGATAGATAGATGATAGATTATAGATAGATAGATGATAGATAGATAAATAGCTAGCTAGATAGATAGATGATAGATGGATAGATAGATATAGATAGATAGATAGATAGATAGATAGATAGATAGATAGACAGATGATAGATGGTAGATGATAGATGATAGATAGATAGATGTAAATAGATGATAGATGATAGATAGACAGATGATAGATGATAGATAGATAGATGATAGATAGATGATAGATGATAGATAGACAGATGATAGATAGATAGATGATAGATAGATGGATAGATAGATGATAGATAGATAGATGATAGATAGATAGATAGATAGATAGATAGATAGATAGATAGATAGATAGACAGATGGTAGATGGTAGATGGTAGATGATAGATGATAGATAGATAGATGATAGATAGATAGATGATAGATGATATATGATAGATAATAGATAGATTAGATAGATGATAGATAGATAGATAGATAGATGATAGATGATAGATGATAGATGATAGATGATAGATAGATGATAGATAGATAGAGATGATAGATAGAGATGATAGATAGATTAGATAATATTAGATGGATAGATAGATAGATAGATAGATAGATAGATAGATAGATAGATAGGCAGGCAGGCAGGCAGGCAGGCAGGCAGATAGATCATTTTAGGAGGATCTGGTACCACAGAGGGTGATAACCCTTAAATAAGTTTCCTTCAGATGACCAGGCAATTTTATTTCAAACCCATGTCACAAAAGCATGGTTGTTGTTCTGGCTACAATTAACCCTGTTAATTCACCCATCTATAAACAAATGTTTTAAACCCGGCTTCCATTTTTGGTGCTTGATGCTCAAAGGAATAAAGTGCTCCTTTTAATGACTGAGATGAACAGGAAGGCAAGATTTAAAGACAGCAAAACAAACAAACTTAGGAAGCAAATGAACAGAAAGGCAGATCTAAAAGTTCAGAAGTAAATAATAAATGCTAAACCCTTGGCATTAGGCGCAGTTCATAAGCAGCTATTGAATCTAGTGAACAGATGTCCACCACTTACATCACTGAGCTGCAACTAAGACATTGAATTGTAGCGTAGGTTAGTTCCATTCTGTCACTCAAATTCAAATCTGCGTGAGGTGCTGGTTCATGCCAATGTAGGTTTTGTTGTTGTTGTCGCTATTAGAAATAGAAATAGAATAACAGAGTTGGAAGGGACCTTGGAGGTTTTCTAGTCCAACCCCCTGCCCGGGCAGGAAACCCTACACCAGGGGTGGGTTCTAAATTTTTTTACTACCGGTTCTGTGGGCATGGCTTATTTTGTGGGCGTGGCTTGGAGGTCATGTGACTAGGTGGGCGTGGCTAGCTGGTCAGAGTCATTTCTGGAAGGTCCTCGCACTTACGACCAGTCCTCGCACTTACGACCCGACTCATTTGTTTGCTTTTAACACTGATCAGCTGTAGGACGGCCCTTTGAAGCCCCGCGGCAAGAGTTTAAATAGTTTTTTTTTCCCTCTAGTCATCAGCTGGGACTCAGGAGGCAGCAATAGATTGGGGGTGGGACCAAATAAATAAATGGTAAGAATAACATGGGGGGTGACGTCATATCGTCACCGCTACTGGCTCGGCCGAACCGGACCGGACCGGGAGGAACCCACCACTGCCCTACACCACTTCAGACAAATGGTTATCCAACATCTTCTTAAAAGCTTCCAGTGTAGGAGCATTCACAACTTCTGCAGGCAAGTTGTTCCATTTATTAATTGTTCGAACTGTCAGGAAATTTCTCCTTAATTCTAAGTTGCTTCTCTCCTCAATTAGTTTCCACCCGTTGCTTCTTGTTCTACCCTCCCGTGCTTTGGAGAATAGCTTGACTCCCTCTTCTTTGTGGCAGCCCCTGAGCTATTGGACACTGCTATCATGTCTCCCCTAGTCCTTCTCTTCATCAAACTAGACATACCCAGTTCCTGCAACCGTTCTTCATATGTTTTAGCCTCCAGTCCCCTAATCATCTTTGTCGCTCTTCTCTGCAGTCTTTCTAGAGTCTCAACCTCTTTTTTACATCATGGCGACCAAAACTGAATGCAGTATTCCAAGTGTGGCCTTACCAAGGCATTATAAATTGGCATTAACACTTCACGTGATCTTGATTCTATCCCTCTGTTTATGCAGCCAAGAACTGTGTTGGCTTTTTTTGGCAGCTACTGCACATGGCTGGCTCATATCTAAATGGTTGTCCACTAGGACTCCAAGATCCCTCTCACAGTTACTACTATTGTTCCAACGCATCTTTTTGTTGCTAATATTGAATGACAACAAGCTGCCTGGAATACTACAAACAACAGTAAAACATACCATTCATGAAACGTACCCAAAGCATCCCATTTGTTGGTCTTCTCATCACCTCTATGTTTTTCTCGGTTGGCAATTGTCGGCATTAACTTAACCCAGCTGCCGCTACCTTAAAAGCGGCACACAGAGATTAAACGCTGCACCAGAATAGGGGGAAAAAAAAATTACTCGAAACGATACTGCTTTGAGTAGTACTGCATTTCATCCAAGCTCTCGCCTCCGTCTACGCTCCAAATGAAGAAAAAAAAAAAAAAAACCAGAGATAGAAAGAAGTTTCCATTTGCTTCAGCCAAATCACCTCCTGGAACTCTCGATTCTCTCTTTTTTTCACTTTCAAATTCCATCAAGCAGCATCAATGGTTACTTCAAATAAGAAAGGATGCTGCATTAAAGCACCATTATTCTTAATATTTGCTTAACAGACAATGGGATGGAGACAATGGGGCTGAGCTCAAAAGCACCCAGGATTTTTTTTTCTTTAACGTCGCAAATGGCAGAGTTGGATCATCCACTCGAAAGCTCTTTGAGAAGTTTAGTGACTCTGTTTAGATTACGATGAAAAAAAAACTGGTTTTTTTTTTACTGCACGTCCAATGCCAATAATTACAACCAAAGTGTATTTAAATAACATCCACTGGACATGTGAAGCAGCCAATGAAGCACAGGCAGTCCTGTGACTTATGACCACAATTGGGCCCAAAAAATTTCTGCGGTTAAGTGTGAAGTGAACTTTGCCCCATTTTACGATCTTCCTTGCCATCGTTGTGAAGCGAATCACTGCAGTGGATACGTTGGTAATGGGGTTGTTGAGTGAATGTGGCTTCCCCGTTGATTTTGCTTGTCAAAAGGTTGCAAAAGGGATAACAGGTGAAACAGCAATGGTCGTAAGTATGAACCAGTGGCCAAGCATCTGAATTTTTGATCACAGGATCATGGGGACTTGACAAAGGTTGTAACTGTAAAAAAAATCGCCTTAAGTCACTTTTTTTAAAAAAAATTGATTTATATGCCACCCTTCTCCGGAGACTCAGGGCGGCTTACAATGTGTTAAGCAATAGCCTTCATCCTTTTGTATATTTATACAAAGTCAGCTTATTGCCCCCACAAACTGGGTCCTCAATTTACCTACCTTAGAAAGGATGGAAGGCTGAGTCAACCTTTTTCCCCCCAGTGTCTTTGTAACTTGGAATGATCACTAAATGAACTGTTGTGAATCAAAGTCAAAAACAAATAAAAATAGAATGAAGCATAATGAGACACGCAATAACATAAATGGTGGTTTATTAATTCACAGTGGATGGTTTAGAACAGGGATGGCTAACCTTTTTGCCATTGCGTGCCAAAAGCTGGGGGAGTGCGGGGTGGTCACGCGTGTGTGTGCCCACACCCATAATTCTATGCGCCCTGCCCCCCCATGCATGCACGTGTGACCCCCCTGCTCCCCCTGGCATGGGGGAGGCATGGGGGGGGGCTGGTAGACCTGTTTTTGCCCTCCCCAGGCTCCAGAGGCTTTCTAGGAAACTGGAGAGGGCGAAAACAGCCTTCCCCATCCCCTTCTGTTTGCCGACTTCCGGTGGGCCCAGAAGGGCCGAAAATCAGCTGGCTAGCGCACGCATGCATGCTGGAGCTGAGCTAGGGAATGCTTGCGTGCCCACCAATATGGCTCTGCGTTCCACCTGTGGTACTCGTGCCATAGGTTCGCCATCACGGGTTTAGAACTTCACCGTTGTTATTGTTGTTACTGTTATTATTATCTCTTTTATTCATTAAACAGGAAACTCAGTCAACGGAATATTTAAAAATTATTATTTTAAACGGAATATCACAAATTATTATTATTTGTTATTGTTATTACTGTTATATGGCATTGTTACATTAGCCAGGAGACCATAATACTATTGCAGAATATTAGTTTGGCTGCCAAGGTACCAGTGCGCCCTTCCCTATGCTCTCCACGGAAAGCGAGCTGGCTTCGCACCAGAGAGAAACAAAAGAAGCTCTTCCTGCAGCATCACCCGAAGCCCCCTCCCTCCCCAGAGCTGCCTTGCAAGTGGGAGGCACAACCGGGAAGGTTCAGAGCTGTTAGGAATCTGAATGCCTCCACAGAGCACCAATTCGTCTCCCAACCAAGGGTACCTATTTATCTACTTGCATAGAACTTGCTGTTGAACAGAAGCTGAGACAAGTGACAGGAGCTCACCCTGCCACTCAGTGCTAGAGTTTGAACCACCAGATCTGAGAGTAGCTCCAGCATCATTAAGCCATCAAGGGACCACACCTCTGGTTTAGTACACTCTCACCCAGTGTTTCTTAACCTGAGCCGTTTTAAGATGGGTGGACTTCCAACTCCCATGCTGCCTGACCACCTCTGGGAGTTGAAGTCCATGCATTTAATAGTATGCTGGCTGGGAATTCTAGGAGCTGAAATCCATACATCTTAAATTTGTCAAGATTGAGAAATACTGCAAAAAGAGAAGAAAAGAAGGAAAGGAAAGGAAAGGAAAGGAAAGGAAAGAGAAAGGGAGGAAAGGAGAGGAGAGGAGAGGAGAGGAGAGGAGAGGAGAGGAGAGGAGAGGAAAGGAAAGGAAAGGAAAGGAAAGGAAAGGAAAGGAAAGGAAAGGAAAGGAAAGGAAAGGAAAGGAAAGGAAAGGAAAGGAAAGGAGAAAGGGAGGAGAGGAGAGGAGAGGAGAGGAGAGGAAAGGAAAGGAAAGGAAAGGAAAGGAAAGGAAAGGAAAGGAAAGGAAAGGAAAGGAAAGGAAAGGAAAGGAAAGGAAAGAGAAAGGGAGGAGAGGAGAGGAGAGGAGAGGAGCGGAGAGGAGAGGAGAGGAGAGGAGAGGAGAGGAAAGAAGGAAAGGAAAGGAAAGGAAAGGAAAGGAAAGGAAAGGAAAGGAAAGGAAAGGAAAGGAAAGGAAAACCTTATAGTGGAAAGGAAAATCATTGACTTGTTTCAAGGAGGTAATAAAGGATAACTTTTATTTTAAAATACTACTTCTGCAGCACACATCCTCGGAGGAGATTAGCACAAGGAACTGGAAAACATACATGAAAGATGAACTGAGAAAAAAAAATAACACCCAAAACTTGAAGGGAAAAGATTGTCTATAACTAACTTGATGTGTTACAGGCAAAACAAAACAAAAAAGAACAACAACAAAAAAATAGCCCTGAAATCCACCAATGACTAATTAGATGGTTCTTTGGAGCTAGAGTGCTGCTGTTTATCATCCCACAGAAGGAACTTGACATTCATCAATTTTCCTCCCTTTTATAGCTTCTGTAGAAAATATCTCTTTCCTTGTAAGGACAGAAACACGTAAAACTTAAGCTGGATCAGATACAGTGAGGTCTAGAAAAAGAACAAGAAAATGGCTTCCCCTTGTTTAGCATTACTATAAAAAGTATCTGCCTACTACCAAACTAAGGCTATAGCTGAGGAAGGCAGCAATACCATTGGTAAAAACATGAAAGAGCATTTACAAATAAAAGAGACTCTACAAAGAGAAAGATCTTCTAGTACTTGAGGATCTGTCACAGAGAAAGAGGGGATGGACTTGTTCAACAAAGCACCAGAGGGCAGGACAAGAAGTAATGGGTGGAAGCTTGTTAAAGCGAGATCCAATCTCGAAGTAAGGATGAATTTTCTGACAGTGAGAATAATCAATCAAAGGAACAGCTTGCTTCCTGGAGTTGTGGAAGCTCCATCACTGGAGATTTTCAAAATTGGACTGGACAACCATTTAGAATAGAATAGAATGACAGAGTTGGATGGGACACTGGAGGTCTTCTAGTCCAACCCTCTGCTTAGGCAGGAAACTCTACACCACTTCAGACAAATGGTTGTCCAATCTCTTCTTAAAAACTTCCAGCGTTGGAGCATTTACAACTTCTGGAGGCAAGTTGTTCCACTGATGAATTGTTCTAATTGTCAGGAAATTTCTTGTTCTAAGTTGCTTCTCTCCTTGATTAGTTTCCACCTGTTGCTTCTAGTCCTGCCCTCAGGTACTTTGGAGAATAGCTTGACTCCCTCTTCTTTGTGGCAGACCCTGAGATATTGGAACACTGCTATCGTGTCTCCCCTAGTCCTTCTTTTCATTAAAGTATTAAAATTTGACCGGGATGATATAAGGTCCCCTTGAGTAGCGGGCTAGACTAGAAGTTCTCCAATTCTATGTTCTAAATCTCAGGCTTGGGAAAGTAGTAAGTGTGAGAAAGAGCCTTCAAATACCTTGATTTTGCATGGAATAAGTGAAAATAGAAGGAACTGGAGACTCTTTTGTTAGTTTTCCTTGAAACACCAGACTTCTAGTAGTACTTGTGGGATCTATTTCCTGACCTGACCTACCTCGGAAGACTGGAACTAGGGGAAAATGAGCAGAAGTTCTTCTTTTCTAAAAAAATAAAATATGAAAATCACTTCCACCAGGAGGTCTTGAACTTGGCATGCTTTCTCCCTTCTGAGAGCCCTACCATGGTTGAAAAATGTCATCTAATTTTGCATATCCTTGAGAGCCGAGCGTGTATGGGTGTGCACACTCATGAGAGAGGAAAAGTGAGAGAGGAACAGGTATGAGTAAACTCAAACTCTACAGTATTTTCCCCAAAATAAGCCCTCCCCAAAAATAAACCTTCCCCTGAAAATAAGCCCTCCCCGAAAATAAGACCTCCCTTGAAAATAAGCGCTCCTTGAAAATATTTAAACACATGCACAGTCGGTCCCCGCCATTTCCTCTGGTTAGGGTTAGGGAGACAGAGCTGGAAATCAGGTAAGACGGCAAGAGGATCCCCGTCTTGCTCCATGCACCCCAAAATAATAAGACCTCCCCAAAAAAATAAGGCCATGTGCTTATTTCAGGGTTCAAAAAAATATAAGATAGGGTTTTATTTTCGGCGAAACATGCGTATGATTGGCTGGTCGGGAAAGTTTTGCTCCAAGCAAACAGAAATCTGTAGCCCTGTCTGGTATTTTTCAACACAGATGCACTTTTGGTATTAAAGACACCACCAGGGAGTCTGCGATGAAAATAATATCGTTCTCCATCAGAAAAACTAGCAGCAACAATAATAAAGGGTTGCTGTAGAGTTCAATACACAATAAATATATAGTTTGAATACCTCTGTTGGAGCCTGCATAGGAAAAGTTTCAGGCACCATGGGGTGATATGCTCAACAAGGCATTGATCGAAAAGGCTCAGCAACGCTATTGGCATTTTCTCTCCGGTTTCTTAGGACAGGATTTCAAAAAAATAAATAAATCATCAAAACCAAGGCAGGAAGAGAATAATGAATAGGTGAGCAAAAAAAGAAGAAAAAAGAACCTTCGGTGGATTCTTGAGGGGGTCTTGAGAATAAACAACTGCTGGAACATCAGCACTGCACCCACTGTCCGGATGAAAAAAAAAGCAGGACTCCCCCCCACACACACACATCATGGTGTGATAGAACTGCACCCAGTGGTGAAATCCAATTTTTTTTTTTACGATCGGTTCTGTGGGCATGGCTTTCTTGGGCGTGGCTTGGTGGGCGTGGCAGGGGAAGGATACTGCAAAATCTCCATTCCCTCCCCACTCCTTGGGGAAGGATTTTGCAAAATCTCCATTCCCACCCCACTCCAGGGGAAGGATACTGCAAAATCCCCATTCCCTCCCCACTCCTGGGGGGAAGGATATTGCAAAATCCCCATCCTCCCCCCAACTCCTGGGGGAAGGATATTGCAAAATCCCCATTCCCACCCCACTCCTGGGGAAAGGATATTGCAAAATCCCCATCCTCCCCCCAACTCCTGGGGGAAGGATATTGCAAAATCTCCATTCCCACCCCACTCCAGGGGAAGGATACTGCAAAATCCCCATTCCCACCCCACTCCAGGGGAAGGATATTGCAAAATCCCCATTCCCACCCCACTCCAGGGAAAAGATACTGCAAAATCCCCATTCCCTCTCCACTCTGGGGCCTGCCAGAGGTGGTATTTGCCGGTTCTCCAAACTACTCAAAATTTCCGCTACGGATTCTCCAGAACCTGTCAGAATCCTGCTGGATTTCACCTCTGGCTGCACCGGTCTAGAAGCGTCAGCTGTTTGTTAACACAAGATGTTCCTTTTTTAAAAAAAAAAAAAGAGAAGAAGTAATTCAGCTCATTACATTTTGCCTAAAGCTTGCAATGACCTTGTTTAAAGTTGCAGGACTCTTGATTTGAATTTGCCCTTCTGATCAAAATGAGCATAGGGCCGCTTGCACTGTCAATAATAAGAGTGGGGATTTTTCCCGCCCTTGTTCTGGTTAGGAAGAAGAAACCCTGGTCCCTCTAAGATGGGTTTCATTCCCTTCCTTAGATAGAATTAAGACTTAAGGCAGTCATGTTCCTGAAATATATTTCCTCATTTTGTTTTATTATTTATCACGAATCTCCTTGCATGGTTTTGAGAAAATATATATTTTACCTGTCTGTCAACTTATATAGGACACACACATCCATTTTTCTTTAAAAAAAAACACATACAGACCACAATAGAGGTAATCCTTGACTTACATCAGTTCCTCTAGGGATCATTCAAAGTTATAATGGCACTGAAAAAAGTGCCTTATGACCATTTTTCACAGTTACCTTTGAAGCATCCCCGTGTTCATTTGATCAAAATTCAGGCACTTGCCAATTGGCTCATATTTATGACGGTTGCACTGTGCAGAGGTCATGTGATATCACTACTTTGCCACCTTCTGACAAGCAAAGTCAAGGGGGAAGCTGGATTCACTTAACAACCATGTGACCCCCCCCCTCTCCTGCGCAAGCTGCAGTGGCTCCCGGTGGTCTTCCGGGTGCGCTTCAAGGTTTTGGTTACCACCTTTAGAGCGCTCCATGGTTTAGGACCGAGGTATTTACGAGACCGCCTTCTGCCACCAGTAGCCTCTCACCGACCAGTACGCTCCCATAGAGAGGGGCTCCTCAGGGTGCCGTCGGCCAAACAATGTCGACTGGCAGCCCGCAGGGGGAGAGCCTTCTCTGTGGGGGCACCCGCCATCTGGAACGAGCTCCCCCCGGAGATACGGAGGATCCCGGACCTGCGCGCTTTTCGCCGTGCCATCAAAACATTTCTTTTTCAGCAGGCCGGCCTGGCCTAACCTCTCTTTAAACTTTTAAACTTTTAAAAAATTTTAAATTTTAAATTTGCCTTAAGAATTTGGGGTGTTTTAAATTTCGTTTCCGAGCCAAATTATTTAATTGTATTTTAATGCTTTTTAACATTTGTATTATATGTATTTTATCTGGCTGTTCACCGCCCTGAGTCCTTTGGGAGTAGGGCGGTATACAAATTCAATAAATTAATAATAATAATAATAATAATAATAATAATAATAATAATAATAACCAGGTTACTAACTTATCAGCCGCAGTGATTTATTTAACAGCTGTGGCAAGGAATATCATAAAATGGAGCAAGACTCGCTTAAGAAATCCTCACTTAACAACCACAAAATTGGGCTCAGTAAGTCGAGGGCTACCTGTAATGAATTGAGATGCTAAACCGTTATTTTTCCCCCAATCTTGTGCCTAGCAGATATTAGCTAATACTTTGGAAACTCAAATCCCAGAATATCTTGAGGACAATGAGATGGGGAAGATAGTTTAGGTTGAGATGAAGAGTTAATTTCTCACACTCTTCTAAACATGAACCACAATGTCTATGGAGAGTTTCAGTCATCCAGGTCATGGTTGTCCCAAAGGTGCTTTTTCAAGAGGCAACTGGACTCTTTGAAATGTTGTGGTTCACCAACAGCCTGCGGAGCTGGCAGCGGAGTCGGACAGCGATGAGGCTGAGGAAGAATAGGGGCCAATCCTGGAGGCTGGGGAAGGCCCGGATGAAGGCTCTGCGTCGGAGGCAGAGATGGGGCCATCTGGGAGTGATGTGCGGACTCTGGAGCCTCCAGAGGCTGACAGTAGAGAGGCAGAGGAGCAGGAGGAGCCTATTCCTAGTGCACATATGAGAAGAGCTGCCAGAAGGCAAGAGCAGCTAAAGCGAAGAGGACGACTCAGGAGTAGGGCCAAGAGATGATTGGCCCCTCCCACAAGGCTTAAAAGACCAGCAATGGCTCTTGGGCTCTTTGTCGGAAAACAACGTTGATAGTCTTGCTGCACTTATCTCTTGTCGGCATCTTCTGCTTTTGAACTTTTGCTAAGAAAAGCCTTTGGCACTTTGCCTAATTATACCAAGGTTGGTGATTAGACTGAAGAATTTGTGTTATGAAGAATTCGTTTTAATTTAGTTTGGACTATGCTGAGAATGAGTTAATTCTCAGCTGTTCTAATAAAGTCTGTTTGTTTTGGAACTATTTGCGTCCATTACTACCTACTTGGGCCTGGGTCGCAACATGAAGACCTTTCACTTCTCAAACCAAGAATCTTCTTCAGCCCTGACAGGATCTTTCCATTCCCCACCATCCAGTCAGAGCTGAAGGAGCTGCTTGGATGAGAAGCAAAACATCTTCAAAGAAAAACCAGACACTCCTGAAAAATCATCTTTGGGATGAACCACAATAGATCATTTTCCTAACTGGGACATTGAAACAACGAACAACGCGTTTCCTAGCAGTCAATCTTTTTGTTGTGTTTTGTTTTGTTGGGAGGATATTCCTGCTTAAATGCTAATGAATATATATTTTTTTTAATTTATTTTTATATGCCGCCCTTCTCCGGAGACTCGGGGCGGCTTACAATGCGTTAAGCAATAGCCTTCATACTTTTGTATATTTTATACAAAGTCAGCTTATTGCCCCCACAAACTGGGTCCTCATTTTACCCACCTTAGAAAGGATGGAAGGCTGAGTCGACCTTGAGCCTGGTGAGAATTGAACTCGCAGTAATTGCAGGCAGCTGGATGTTAAATGCTGCCTTAGTAGGAGGCATTAGCCTCCTACGCCACTCAGGCTCCTTTGATTCCCAAAGAATTCCCCTGCAAACTTATTGAGGGTCATTCAGGAGCCAAACTTTCTTGTCCACAAACTTACAAAATGGACATGTAGGGATGACACTCCTCCTTCTGTGATGACCCCTTAATTCCACCATCCAACAAAAGAAAAAAAAAATCTATCAAGGCCCCTGAAGACTTTGAGACTTGATAAACCTTCGGCACACCTCAACTTCTGATTCATCCTTTGAAGTGCTAAAGTGAACCGAGAGAGGCTGATAACTCGAGATGTAATTCCAATTCCAATTCATTCTGATGCAGTTTATGCAGGATCTCTGGCTGATGAAAAGATTAGGATAAGGCAGTGAGCTGAGAAGCAAACCGAGGCCATAGCCGCAATCCTCATTACTTTGTAAGGCTCTGTTTGCTTTGCTTCGGCTTTGCAGGATGGTTTTTATGTTTGATTTTTGCCCGTTGTGTGTGACTGGCATAAAGATGATTTGCTGAAGGAACGGCTCGGACAGCAGCACCTTGAGGATGAGATAATCAAAAGGCAACTTCCAGACCATACACAACAGACAAGAGCCAAAAGATGGTGTCTTACTAGCAGATAGGTTTTTTTCCCATACTTGTATCGCTGCTGATATTGAGTTAGATAGCACAAAATTTATACACTACATAGAAGAAGACTGGATTTATAAACTGCGGTATGAGGGAGGGAAGGAGGGAGGGAGGGAGGGAGGGAGGGAGGAAGGGAGGAAGGAAGGAAGGAAGGAAGGAAGGAAGGAAGGAAGGAAGGAAGGAAGGAAGGAAGGAAGGAAGGAAAAAACATGATATAAGCCTACAGTCTTAAAAGTCATAATAGTGTAAGATATATTTTAATGCATTCAGATTGGGCACAAACACAGAATTTAACTCTGCTGTTTTCTTGAGGAATGAGAATGTCTGTCTTTGTCTGTCTGTCTGTCTGTCTGTCTGTCTGTCTGTCTATCTATCTATCTATCTATCTACTATCTATCTATCTATCGTTCTATCGTTCTATCTATCTATCTATCTATCGTTCTATCTATATATCGTTCTATCGTTCTATCGTTCTATCGTTCTATCTATCGTTCTATCTATCGTTCTATCTATCTATCTATCATTCTATCTATCGTTCTATCTACCTATTGCTCTATTGCTCTATTACTCTGTCTGTCTGTCTATCTATCTATCTATCTATCTATCTATCTATCTATCTATCTATCTATCGTTCTATCTATCGTTCTATCTATCGTTCTATTGCTCTATCTATCTATCTTTCTATCATTCTATCTATCTATCTATCTATCTATCTATCTATCTATCTATCTATCTATCATTCTATCTACCTATTGCTCTATTGCTCTCTCTCTCTCGTTCGCTCGCTCTATCTACCTATTGCTCTATTGCTCTATTACTCTATCTGTCTGCCTATCTATCTATCTATCTATCTATCTATCTATCTATCTATCTATCGTTCTATCTATCTATCTATCGTTCTATCTATCTATCACTCTATCTGTCTATCTATCTATCTATCTATCTATCTATCTATCTATCTATCTATCTATCTATCTTTCAGTGCATAGCTTTCATTGTGTCTATTTTGTGGTCCTACCAGTTCTTGCACATGGCATTTCTTACAGATATCCCCATTGTTGCTACTTTGGCATGCCTTTGTTTGTAGTTAGCCTGTGCAATCTTCCTGGACTAACTATCTAAGTTATTATGGTTGGTTACTCAATCAGCCAGATGTTTAGACTGAATTTGGCATTTTTTAAAATCTTGCTATCGAGTCTTTTCCCCAAGAGCCTAGGATAGGCAGATGTTGTTGCTTTCTATCCTTCTTCAACTCTTTTTTTTTTTTTTGAAAAAAAAATCATCCTAGATTTCTTTGCCATCTTAACTCTTTCCTCCTATTCCAGGAACCGCTTAAACTGACCCAAACCTATTCTTGGAGTTAAGATCTCATCCACTGTAAGCATAGCAACAGAAGTCTAGTAGAAATGTCCAAAGAACAACACGGACAATTTTTTCTTCTTGCAAACCAAGAAGATGAAATTGATGTTTCAGGAGAAAGAAGGAAGGACACAGTGTGACACTTAGAAGAAGAGTGGGGGGGGGGAGAACCAATATGGTTTAACATATGTTCATTCAAATACTTGTACATCATCATATTCTACAAAATGCACCAACTGCACTGGTGACAGCTGTTTTGAAGAAGAATGGCCAGAGGCAGGTGAAGATTTTTACATTAACAGCTCCGAAAACTAGCATTTTGGTTCCTTCTTCACCTAAGCTTGATAGAAGTCACTCTGCAAATTCACCCCAGGCAAATATGTTGAAATAAGAAATCATATTCTTTGGAGGAATCCCACTCGGTTCATGTCTTGCCACTTTTGAGTTTAGCGCTTTGGTGAATTTTCTTTTACAAGAGTGGTCATTTGTTTCTGGCTGGAGGGCAACTCCGCTTTCTGACATTAGGCAAGGGACAAGAGGGAACCTATGCACACAAAAGGCACCAACCTGGGGTTCAATCAGCCCAATTTAACCATCAAGGTGGAAACCGAACAGAGGTGCCATTGTGCCTCTCTGCCTAAGTGAGGCGAGAAGCAATTTCGGGCAAGAGGGAAATAGCAAAACGCATGCAAAGCCCCCAAAGTAGCTATTGAAACAAACAAAGAAGCCCTTACATTGTGACTTCTGTTTTACTGTAACATGGAGCCAGGGATGGGCTGCTGGGGGTTCGCAGGGGTTCGGGAGAACCTCTAGCTAAGATTCTGTGCGGTTTGGAGAACCCCCCTAATCCCACTCCTGGCTGGCCCTGCCCACCCCTCTCCACCTCTCCCAGGATTCCCTACGCGGCCTGTTTTGGATGCAGATAAGTGCAGGGCACGCGTGGAGGCTCGGGGAGGGCGAAAAACGGGGCTAACAGAAGTTCAGGAAGACTGGAAATGTGCCTGTTTCCAGCCTCCAGAGGGCCTCCAGAGCCTGGGGAGGCCGTTTTCACCCTCCCGGAGGCTTGAAGAAAGCCTCCGGAGCACGGGGAGGGCAAACACACACACACACACCATGGCTCAGGAGGCTGACTAGCCACACCCAAAATGGCTGTGCCCAGGCAGAAAACCCCTTGTTAAAATTTTTGAAGGCCGCCCCTGCATGGAATCATGACCACAAGTTCATGCGCACAAAAGCATCGTCTTTTCCTTTCTGCTTGTGGTTTTTGCCATTTTAAGCTGACCAGGAGACTTAATTGTAAATAATTAGGGCAGAATAGGAGGAAATACGTTTAGATTCCCAGCAGATATTTTGGTGGAAAATAGATCCAACAACCTGAGAACTGAGCAAAAGGGAGAGTTTTCATTTATTTATTGATTTATTTATTTATTTATTGATTTATTTATTTATTTATTGGTTCAATTTATATGCCGCCTTCTCCGGAGACTCAGGGTGGCTTACAATGCGTTAAGCAATAGCCTTCATACTTTTGTATATACCTGCTTAGTAGGGCTTTTGGGGCCCCCCTAAGCGGTGCTCTTTTTTATACAAAGTCATCTTATTGCTCCTCATTTTACCTATCTCGAAAGGATGGAAGGCTGAGTCAACCTTGAGCCTGGTGAGATTCGAATTTGCAGTAATTGCAGGCAGCTGGTGCTACTTAACAGCACTTTAGTCTGCTGCCCCACCAAGGCTCTTCTGTATTCATATTCTGATACAGTCCAGTCATCCAAAACAGAGGTTCCATAACACATATGTTGTGTTATGAACACAACATATAATACAGCATTTTTCCCCACACTATTATTAGTGTAATATTAGTGTACACCTACTAATGTGTGTGTCTCTCACTTTTTACCACCATTACTCAGATTGTAGATACTTCTTCTGAAGCTGATCAGTAATCCTGGTGATGGATGATAATCTAATAACCAGTTATTACTATTCCAAAGATGACAGCTAATATATTATGGAATGTGAAAGCATAAATATTTTGGGCAGATTTCAATGAAGAGGCCAAAAGAGTTGTCGAAAACCACTTTGCTCCAACCACATGGGTCAGCGTGTCAATTGCTGGCTATTCATTTGCAATGGATTCTTTTGGGGGAAAAAAAATAATTAAAAGGTTTAATGGTTAATATTATGTATTAAAACATCATCCTGATCTTGGCGGGTTTGTTTCATTTTTGCTTGAACGATCAATACATTTTACGGAGAAAAAAAAATAATTGTCTAATTATACTCTGCAATGGTGCGGTTAGTTGCAGAAAATGTATTTGCAACACTGAGAAAGGAAAACAAATAAATTCAGTCGAATTTCCTAGCTTCTGAATTGCAAAAAAAAAAAAAAAAAAAGTCGTATGATTCAGAACATTAAGCCACTATGTTGCCACTATAATAGCCATGGTGGCCATCGGCCTCATATACTTTCCCCATAATGAGGCAAGCAACATAATCTTGGTAAATGGAGCATGAATGACAAAATCCACATTAAAATAGATACTGGGATATTGGGGGTGGGGGGACACACCATCTTTGCACAGAAAGCATTATTTCATCTTTTCTTTCTTTCTTTCTTTCTTTCTTTCTTTCTTTCTTTCTTTCGTTCGTTCTTTTTTCTTTTTTGCTAATTGATCTAAATTAAAAATGGAACGAAGGCATGGAAGCACAACTGAATTGCCACATCATGGATGAATGGAGCTGCATTAGTTCCATTACCCAAACAAGAGTGGTTAATTCAGATATTCAAAATCCAGGAAGAAACAAATGGAAGGTTTTGGAAAGATCTCAAGAACCTGTGCTTGCTTGCCCATCAAAGACATTTATCGAACATGAAACCACAGAATGGAGATGTTTCTGGTTTGGTGCCCGTCATTATGTACTGCATGAAAAGTGCATGCCGATAATGCAACTTTTCTCAAGGTTTTTGACTGATTGCCCTGACCGTAGGGAACTTAACAGGCAACTTAAGAAAGAAAGCTAAGTCAAAGGAGGTTTACATTGTTCATATTTTTCCTCTGGCTCACGTCAGTTTGAAATGTTGCTTTCTGCAACGGAATGTGGACAGTTGTGCAAGCTTGCAGATTCCTAGCCAGCTAAATGTGGAGGTTAGCTATTTTAGGGAAAATGTAGCTATTTTTTAGGGGAAGAAGACTTCCCTGAGTCTGGGCTTCTGAAAGAGGAAGGCCAAAATTGCTTGCATGGTAAAAAAAAAGTTACTTACAAAGCTGAATATAACAGTTGGGTTTTTACAAAACAGAAAAGAAAAAGACAAGATGGGGAAATAATCTCATATTTCCCCTTTAAGTAAAAGTGCATTTTGGTATTTGACTGTAAAGAGACTATAAGTGGCCTATTAAAAAATGAAAGGCAGAAGCACTATTGCCAAAGTCCAGAAAAGCAGCAATAGCACTTAGACTTGTATACCACTTCACAGAGCTTCACAGCCCTCTCTAAGTGGTTTACAGAGTCAGCCTATTGCCCCCAGCAATCTGGGTCCTCATTTTACCCACCTCGGAAGGATGGAAGGCTGAGTCAACCTTGAGCCGGTCAGGATTGAACTGCTGGCAGTGGAAATGCAGAGTTAGCCTGCAATACTGCATTCTAACCATTGGGAAGAGAAGGAAGGAAGGAAGGAAGGAAGGAAGGAAGGAAGGAAGGAAGGAAGGAAGGAAGGAAGGAAGGAAGAGCAATAGCAATACCCCTTAGGTTTGTATACCACTTCATAGTGCTTTTACAGCCCTCTCTAAGTGGTTTACAGAGTCAGCCTATTGCCCCCAGCAATCTGGGTCCTCATTTTACCCACCTCAGAAGGATGGGAGGCTGAGTCAGCCTTGAGCCGATGAGTCTCGAATTGCTGAACTCCTGACAGCCAGCAGTCAGCTGAAATAGCTTGCAGTACTGCATTCTAAGCACTGCGCCATCACAGCAATATTGATAATGAACATTTCAATACAGGTTTTCGTGGCTCATTTTAAATTTATTTAAATCTATTTAATGTAGAGATCTATTGAATCTGCATCATGCAAGATAACTTGTAGAAATGAAAAAAAAATAGGAGTAAGAAATAATATAACTGCATGTTCTATTTGAATTTTTTAAATGGTGTCAGAGACTGAACTGAAGTACAAAGTTGGCTCCCCATCACTGAGATATTATTCTTTCTGTAGCATATTGTGTGTGTGTGTGTGTACATATTCCCCTTTAGCTTGGTGAATATAAATAAAATAAAAATAAAAATAAAATAAAACCATTCCCAACAGCTTTGGAGTATTCTAGGCATAAATTCCCCTCACACATATGTGCTAGTCGTTCCCGACTCTAGGGGGTGGTGCTAATCTCCATTTCAAAGCCAAAGAGCTAGCGCTGTCCGAAGACGTCTCCATGGTCATGTGGCCGGCATGACTAAATGCCAAAGGCGCACAGTGTTACCTTCCCACCGAAGGTGGTCCCTATTTTGCTACTTGCATTTTTTAGGTGCTTTCGAACTGCTAGGTTGGCAGAAGCTGGGACAAGTAACGGGAGCTCACCCTGTTATGCTCCACTAGGGATTTGAACTGCTGAACTGCCGACCTTTCGATTGACAAGCTCAGCGTCTTAGCCTCTGAGCCACCGTGTCCCTATGATTCTAGGCATATGCACAGGTATTTTAAGTCAGGAAGCAATAAAGCAAATAAGAGAAGACTCAAGAGCAAAACAATAGGACTGACACCATGTATCTCTGGAGAAACTACACAGAAACTGGATTCCAGCAAGCAAAAGACCAGATATTACATTGCAAAGACTTCCCCATTGCTTCATCCTTTCACAGCTTCAACTTACAAACATTTTGCTGTCACAGCTAAATGGTAAACAGACCCTAAAATGTTCCATTTTTATTGATGAAATGGATAATAACGTAAGTATTATAGAAGATTCTAAAATGATATTGTCAGCATTATCTTGTTTGGTGTTCTCTCTCTGTCTCTGTCTCTCTGTCTCTCTTTTTGACACAGGAAACAAACTTAACAAATAAATAAACCTGAGTACGAAAATTATATTCAGGGGCCTGCAAGAGCTCACTTCAATATCACAGATGAATTTTAGATGAAGAAACCGCATATAAAAATCTCTCTCTTTTGGTCTTTCATCCATCAATCTGTCTACCAGAATTGCGTGATCTATTCTGAAGGTCATTCTGAACTAGCGATGAGCTTGAAAGTGAGACAGGTGTGTCACTGCGTTCTGTGTATTTGCCAGCTGAGCTCCTATTCTAAGACTTACGGTAGCCTGGCTAGAAAACCTTATCTGTAACAGCAGAGATAAGGCTGGTCTTGTGAGACATTGGACTACTGCGCATGTCTACATTCTTTCTTTTCTAACTTCCTGATTTTCTTTTGTCCGGTAAGGATGTAGTTATCTAGTTTTGTACTTTTATAATAAAATGTTTCTTAGAATATATACTTCGGGGTTTTTTTTTCTTTTAGTGTATGCACCATGGAAAACAAGATTCAGTCACCTCTAATTAATTACAATTTACCCGGGCGGGGGGGAACGAAGCTGATTCATGCTTCGACAAGGTGGTTATAAATTTAATAAATAATCAAAATAAAGTGGATCTACTGTTCAAACCGTAAAGTCACTACTTCTTCTGAAGTCTTGCTGTGGCCACTAGGAGGACTTCTCTATAATACCTGAAGGGAAGATATTTCACCTGGGTATGGTGCTGAATGGTGGGACACGGTGGCTCAGTGGCTAAGATGCTGAGCTTGTTGATCGAAAGGTCGGCAGTTCAGCGGTTCGAATCCCTAGTGCCGCATAACGGGGTGAGCTCCCGTTACTTATCCCAGCTTCTGCCAACCTAGCAGTTCGAAAGCACATTAAAAAAATGCAAGTAGAAAAATAGGGACCACTTTTGGTGGGAAGATAACAGCGTTCCGTGCGCCTTTGGCATTTAGTCATGCCGGCCACATGACCACAGAGACGTCTTCGGACAGCGCTGGCTCTTTGGCTTTGAAACGGACATGGTTAATGATAATGGTGATGAATATAGTTATAGAGAGTAATAGAGAAATGCAGCCCTGTTACTTCAATGTCATCCTATTTCTGTATATCTGGCCTTTTAAATTCGTACCGTCCATACTGGCCTTTTTAAATCCATACAGTATATCTGGCCTGTTGAAAACCATACTGTCTATCCAAAGTGGTCACCAAATATATGCAAGCTAAGATCCCAGTCATGTTATGGTCCCAAATATGCACGCCGGTATAATCACTTCTCTGATAAACATGCATTTCTGTAAACATTTGTTGATTTGCGAAACTACATTGACAAATTCCAGCCTCCCCCCCCACCCAAAAAAGCCCCCTTATCTGAGGATAATTGCATTTGCATATAGATTCAGCTAACAAAATGTAGACCGCTTTTCATTAAAAGGTTAATTTATTTCTCCCCAACCTTTGGTTGAGATGAAAATCGGTTCCCAGGCCTTTTCTTGAATTTTCATTTTTAGTATTTGCCCAGAGCTAATTTTTTTTTATTGCAAGAGATTTCTATTTGATTTTAGTGTTGCCGGCATAACCATCAAGCCTTCCTCACACTGTATATGTCAGGCACAAATCACAGAGACACTGTCGTTCTCCTCTGCAGACATTGCAAAAAAAATAAAAAAAATAAAAATGGGAATCCATCACGAACCATCAAATTCTATCATCCGCAAACTTGATCCATAATCACCAATTATAGCAAGAGGTAATGGATTGAGCTTCGTATTCTCTCTGTTGTGTTTGCTCCATCTCAGACATATTTAATAACACCAAAAACCACATCCGAGCAAAAGGCCAAAGTGCTCACATTTAAACCCACTCATGTCATTGAGAGACAGAGAGAAAGAAGAAGAAAAGGAGCTCACAACAACAAAGTATTTTCCTTTAAATAACTGCACAAGACCTGTTTTTGTTTGCTTTTATTCCTTGTGTATCCAATCACACTTGGCCAATAAAAATTCTATTCTATTCTATTCTATTCTATTCTATTCTATTCTATTCGATTCGATTCGATTCGATTCGATTCGATTCGATTCCCCACTTAGGTAAAGGTAACGGTTCCCCTCGCACATACGTGTTAGTCGTTCCTGACTCTAGGGGGCGGTGCTCAGCTCCGTTTCAAAGCTGAAGAGCCAGCGCTGTCCGAAGATGTCTCCCTGGTCATGTGGCAGCATGACTAAATGCCAAAGGCACACGGAACTCTGTTACCTTCCCACCAAAGGGGGTCCCTATTTTTCTACTTGCATTTTTGACGTGCTTTCGAACTGCTAGGTTGGCAGAAGCTGGGACAAGTAACGGGAGCTCACCCCATTACGTGGCACTAGGGATTCGAACCGCTGAACTGCCAACCTTTCGATTGACAAGCTCAGCATCTTAGCCATTGAGCCACCACGTCCCTTACCCACTTAGATTTTAAAGTTGGCATTTCAATGTAGATACCCCCAAAAAGATATCATCGCCAGCTTTGGTTTTGTCGAAAGCTAACATTTTCTGGCTAAACCTTATGAGGACAGAAAAGCAAAGTTAAGGCAACCCTCCTCCCCTAACATTTATATTTTATTTATAACACTCGTATGAGATGCTTTCCACGGCTGGTGAAACATAGGGTAGGTTCAAGTAGATTATACTTTCCATTTAATGGCCAGCTTTCCAAGTATCTCTAGGGATGTAGTCTCCAATATTTCTATTAAAAGAGAATGTATACTGAGAAACTGGGGCTCCCAGAGGAAAAAAAAGAAGAACATAGCTAGCACAATTGCCAAACTGGGATTTAAACATTCTGTTCTAATATCATGAAGTCTATGTCACCCAAAGGCTCAAAAAATGATTAGAAATATTGAGCTTCTTGTAGACACAACAATTCTCAAAAATGTGGATTAATACCTCTTAAATGTAAGGGACACAGTGGCTCAGTGGATAAGACACTGAGCTTGTCAATCAAAAGGTCAGCAGTTTAGCGGTTCAAATCCCTAGTGCCGCGTAACGGGGTGAGCTCCCGTTACTCGAACTAGCAGTTCGAAAGCACATAAAAAATGCAAGTAGAAAAATAGGTACCACCTTTGGTGAGAAGGTAACAGCATTCTGTGCACCTTTGGCATTGAGTCATGCCGGCCACATGATCACAGAGACGTCTTCGGACAGTTCTGGCTCTTCGGCTTTGAAACGGAGATGAGCACCGCCCCCTAGAGTCGGGAACGACTAGCACATATTGCGAGGGGAACCATTACCTTTTACCTCTTGAATACTTGGGGACATGGTATCCTCTATAACTAAGAATGCCCAATCTTGATTTTTAAGAAAAGGTAACTGAAGACATCTTGAAGACACTGGATGTTTAAGCTATGAAATAGGTTCTCAACCCAAATGCAGTTTCTAATATAGATCTAGGAGAAGGACTATAGCAAATTCTATGCTTTATTAGGTAGAGACATCTAGGTTTCTAGTTTTTTTCCTCATCCTCCAAGTAGAACTGATAGAAAATAATTAAAAAATCTAAGAGCCTGGAGATGTTGTACCAGCAAGGACATATGATATCGGGCCAACACATCAAAAGGATCTAATCTGATCATTATTTGTAAGATATTTTCCTGTTCTTTTATAAGCATACTACTGTAGCAAAACACAATATTCTTCTTCTCTTTGGACTGGTTAAACATTATTACGGTCTTGACCAGAAATCTAATATAATAAAATTGGATACATATTAAAATAGTCAACATTTTTTTATAAGTAAGGAAGGTCACCATTGCAGATGGCCAGTCTGTCCCACGCTGTCGACCCTCTAACTTATCTGGAGAAAACCATTTGGCTCAGGAGCAAAATTCTGCTATGGAACAGGTGACTTTAGCATCTCTCTCAGCAGTAACGAAAGTTATGTAAAAGCGTTCATTACAATCCAAAAGACCATTTTTAACAGTAAGCGAAGAGGTCAACCTAGTCTCAAATCAAACTAAAAGGGACAACCTAAAAAGGGATTTAAAAAATGAAAAATCTGTGGTTCGAACAGCTCCTGATCCATATGGTCCATTTTGTTAAGAAGACCTTGGAGGAAACTGAAGTTATCATGTTTCTTGATTGCAACGGCGTCAATATAAGTAATAATTTAATAAATTACTTAATTTAATTAAGTAATAATTTTAATTAGCAATTTTATGATGTTTGTGTGTCTATATTTTTCTTGACTGTACACCGCCTTGAGTCCTACGGGAGAAAGGCGGTATAGAAATATAATAAATAAATAAATAAATAAATAAATAAATAAATAAATAAATAAATAAATAAATAACTGAAGACTTAATCTGTCTACACACTAATCAAGACCGGTGAGATATTTTGCCTCAAAGGCTCTGTATCAGCTAGGCAAAAAGATGGAGACCGAGTCAATAAGTTTCCTTCAGCTCCTTGGATGAGCCCTGGTGGCGCAGTGGTTAGAGTACAGTACTGCAGGCTACTTCTGCTGCCTCCTGGCTGCCTGCAATTTGGCAGTTTGATTCTCACTGGCTCAAGGTTGACTCAGCCTTCCATCCTTCCGAGGTGGGTAAAATGAGGAGCCAGATTGTTGGGGGCAAGAGGCTGACTCTGTAAACCGCATAGAGAGGGCTGTGAAACCACTGTGAAGTCTAAGCACAATTGCTATTTTGTGGAACTGAAAAGAAACAGAGATGCTACCTGTGATCTGCTCTGATATACCTACCATCTATCTATCTATCTATCTATCTATCTATCTATCTATCTATCTATCTATCTATCTATCTACCATCTCTATCTATCTATCATCTATCTATCTTTTATTAACTATCTATCATATCTATCTACCATCTCTATCTATCTAACTATTTATCATCTATCATCTATCTATCATTTATTAACTATCTATCATATCTATCTATCATCTATCTATCTATCATCTATCTATCATCTCTATCTATCTATCTATCTATCTATCTATCTATCATTTATTAACCATCTATCATATCTATCTATCTATCTATCTATCTATCTATCTATCTATCATTTATCTGTCTGTCTGTCTGTCTGTCTGTCTGTCTATCATCATCATCATCTATCTATCTATCTATCTATCATCTCTATCTATCTAACTATCTATCATCTATCATCTATCTATCATCTATCTATCTATCTATCTATCTATCTATCTATCTATCTATCTATCATCTATCCAGATACACATACCAATTATTTGAAAAGTTCAAGTTGCATGCCAAGAATATTAGGATAAGAAGTCAGTTCCTGGATCTAGCAAGTTGGAAAACAACATTTTCTTCCTTTTTTTTTTTTTTGAATGCTATTATATATAGTATAGAAGATAGCCTTAATGCTTTATATGTATAATTCAATAGAATATTGGGATTTGTCAAGCATCTTTAGTAAAGTAATGCCAAGGTTGTTAATGCAACGAAGATGACAAAGGACCCAAAACTCTATTCTAGCATTTTTATTTACACAATTTAATCAATTTATACGATGCTTCAATCCTATAGTAACTCTAGGTAACAACTTGAGAAAGCCTAAACTATGACTTCTTTCACAGACTGCCAAGAAGTTAATTTTCTAATAGAATATGGTGGCTTTGCCTTAATTAATAGCAATATAGCATCTACTACTTCATGCAAAAACTCTGATTCAATTCATGGACTTGAAGCTTATCCTCTTTCCCAAGTGAAGGTTATAAGATACACACATAAGCCCGCTTGGGGGAAAAAAAAATTCACAATAAGACTATATTTAAACCAAATAAACTTTCATAATTCTCTTTCAGTGAACTCTGGGAATATTACTTCAGGGAACTAGCCGAAATCTCTCTCAATTACTGCAGTGTAAAAGTGAGATGTGGAAAGATAAACCAGCCCATTTCCATCCTGTTAATGCATGGCAATTAAGCATGATGTAAAAACAGCCCATTAAGATAATCAGTATAAACTTCATTGGGAGTATACATATATCAATTTGGACCAATGTTTTAAGCCTCTGGGGAGGGGGGGGTCAGAGGGAGGGTGGGGAAGGAGATGATGAGGTTGATGAGATGATGATGATCTTTATAGCTAAATGCAGCCACATTCATATCTTTACATCCAGGATCTACATCTCAATCTTGCACTGTCACAACTTCTTAATCTCTCTTAATAGCTGTGGGTCCCTAATGCCACATATTTCCTTCGCTAGCTACAGTCATAAGATCTTTCTTCTCTACACAGAGATTTTTCCAGATCCTCCTGAGGAATTCGGCTTGTCTTAATTATTGGACCCGGGGGCAATATGCTGACTCTGTAACCCGCTTAGAGAGGGCTGTAAAAGCACTATGAAGCAGTATATAAGTCTAAGTGCGATTGCTATTGGCCTTTACGTTTCCTGGAAAGAAAACAGAGGGATAATCTAAAGATATACAGACTTAATTTGTTTCTTTGTCCATTCCCTTATCGCTCCCTTTTGAGAGTCTATCTTTTCTTTTCTCACAACCTTCTCCAATGTCTGCCATTTTCCAAAGCACGAGAAGGCAAGACGAGGAACAATGGATGGAAACTAACCAAGGAGAGAAGCAACCTAGAATTAAGGAGAAATTTCTTGACAGTAAGAACAATTCATCAGAGGATGGCTTGCCTCCAGAAGTTGTGGGTGCTCTAACACTGGAGGTTTTCAAGAAGAGATTGGACAACCATCTAAAATGGTATAAGGTCTCTTGCTTAAGCAGGGGGTTGGAATAGAAGACCTCCAAGGTCCCTTCTAACTCTATTGTTTTATGTTCTAATCCTGGCCTTGAAGCAGAGGCCAAACCTGAACCTGTGTCTTTGCTTTCTTTGTTCTCTAAAGTCTTTCAGAAAATTGCATTCTTGTTTGTTTGTTTTATTAAATTAAATTTCTTACATTCTTACAATGGAGTCTCCCCTATTTGAATCACCATAATGTTTGGCCAAGATTTCTCCTCAGAACCTCATGTTCTTCTTCTCCAATGGTATGCTTCACTTATAAAAGTCGCATCTTTACCACTTGGCTGGTTGTATTCTAAGGTAACACTTTGTGGTTGAAGAAAAAAAAATATTTCAACACGACTTTGGGTATTTTGCTACTTTTTTTTTTTTTAAAGAAAAATATATCTTTTGTGTCAATAAACAATGTTTGCAGTGGGAGGGGGGAAGGATGACAACTTAAAAGGCATTTATAAGGGTATTAGCAAGAATTTTCTTAAATCAGTAAGGAACACATGCAGTTAAAGCTAAAATTAAAAAAAAAATAAAAATAAACGCTGCCAGGTTTCCTCTTTTTCCCCATAGAAATTAGAGATATAATTGTTTAAACAACAACTGAGAAACCAACAGCAGGAAATTGCACAGACCAGCAAGTATATTTCTGGCGCAGGATAAGCAATAAAATCAAATTTACAGTTACTGACATGCCAAAGTCTTGACACACGAATAACTTGTATTGAAATCTTGGTGTTCTTATCCAACTCATCCGAAGCCAAGAATGACACCCAGAGATAATGCAAAATAAACTCAGTGGAAGATGAGTTATAATATCAACATTATTGTGAACATCCAGAGAAAGAAAATGTAAGGTATCTGCTTTGATTTATGAGGGGAGAGGAAGACAAATAACAACAGGTTAGAAAATGGGAGATTGGGAGCGCTAGTCCTGCCTTGGGTAAAAAGCAGCTGGGTGATCTTGGATCAGCCATTTTCTTTAGGCCCTTAGTGTCAGCTTTGGAAGCCATATTAACACCGGAAGCTTCCACACTGCCACATTCTCAACCCTCTCTAACCCATTTTCAGAGTCAGCATATTACTCCCAACAATTTGGGTCCTCATTTTACCAACCTGAGTCAACCTTGAGCCGGTCGAGATCGAACTGCTGGCAGTCAGCAGAATTAGCTTGCAATATTGCATTCTAACTACTGCACCCCCCCACGGCTCATCATATAGAACAGCGGTCACCAACTGTTGGCCCGTGGACCACTGGTGGTCCATGAGAAAATTTTGGTGGTCCGCAGAAAAATTATTTGCATTTTTTATTATTGCACTAAATCAGGGGTCCTCAATCTACAGCCCCTGGGCCGGATACGTGCAATGAACATTTGCATTGCTGCAGAGAGTCTTCCCCTTCAGGGTCTTTTTGTGTGGGTCAGAGGGGGGCAGAAATTCTAATTTGGGGTCTGCTTCAGCCTCGTGGTGCGGGACTTTGGGCGAAGGCTGGAGGGAAGCGCCACTGGTGGCGAAGAGCCGGACGGCCTTGTTCCAGTGGGACTGCATCATGGCCTGGAACTGGCTGACATTGAGTTGGCCACGCCCACCCAGTCACATGACCTCCTAGCCACGCCCACCCAGCGGGTTATTAGGCAGATCGTATTAGCGGTCCGCGGGGTTTAAAATTATGAATTTAGTAGTCCCTGAGATCCGAAAGTTTGGGGACCCCTGATACAGAAGACAGTTTAAACAAAATATGATTCTTTCGTATTACAGAGGGCAAATACCCCTCTGTACAGGAGACTGGCTTCTTCCGATTTCATGCAAGCACATTGAGTTGGGTTTATTAAAGGTTTCAAACGTTTTACAAGCCTCTAGAGACCCCGAGATTTAATGGATGCCATTTAGCGTTAAATCAGTGGTGTAAAGAAAGTGGTTCCTTCGCTGTGTCTTATGGGACGTGGGGCGAGACTCCCTTTATCGCACAGCCTCTTAATTGTAGCACCTCTCAAAATGATTAGATCTATTGTTAGCAACAGGCATTTATGAGGGCCAGGGACCTTGGTGATGAATAGGAATTTTCTCCTAATTCCTTTGGACGCAACAGCCTGGAGTTGGAACTGAGAGACAGACCCCAATTATTAAGTGATTAATGGAATCGTAATTGCCAGCCCTTTTGTATGCATTTATCACCTGGTTCAGTATTAGTCATCGGAGGCACTATGAAAAGGAAAATATTTTCCCACTGAAGACTTTTACATGGTTGGGAGGAAAGGCATCAAAGAGACAAATTATTAACAGAGAAGTTAGCGTTGGATAAAGAACAAAATGTACTCCGAACTTTCCTTCTGGGTCATCTTGTTCCTATCAGAAACAAAGAATAGTGGTTTTTTTTAAAAAAAAAAAGATAAATCTTTAACGAAATAAATTAGCAATATGGGTCTTCATTAAGCACTTTCGGTACGTTTAATAAGAGAACACAAATGAGAAAAACGAGTTAATAATAAAAGACAGCTCTAGTTGACACTGCCTATTGATAATGATGATGATTTACACCCACCAGATGCTCTCTCTTGATATTTCTTTGGAATTGCTTGCCCGAGATGTGCTGGACTTCAATATCCACCACTGAAAAGTGACACAGGAAAGAGATTTATGACATCAGCTACTACATAGCAAAAATCTTCCAAGTATCTGGTTCAGGAAGTCATAGAACTTGAAAACTGGAAAGAAAGAAAAAACCTCACAGAGAGAGGGGAATTGTGGGAGGTTTTTGGTATGTGAGTGTTTTTGTGTATGTCTTTATTTTTAAAAAAGCACAAAAATTGTTTGTTCTCAATTACAATTAGGTCCTTGTTACTCTTATTAAGAGACCAGGGACATCTTCTACTAACTGAGGAGAGGAAAAGAGAGAGAAAGAGTGAGAGGGACAGGGACAGGGAGAAAGAGAGGGAGGGAGGGAGGGAGGGAGGGAAGGAGGGAGAGAGAGAGAGAGGGAGAGAGAAAAGGAGAAAGGGAGGGGAGAGAGAGAAAGAGAAAAGAGAGAGGAAGAGCAAGAGGGACAGGGAGACGGACAGAGAGGGAGAAAGGGAAAGGGAGAAAAGGAGGGGAGGGGAGAGAGAGAGGAAAGAGAAAAAAGAGTGAGAAAGAATGAGAAGGACAGGGAGACGGAGAAAGAGAGGGAGGGAGGGAAGGAGAGAGGGAGGGAGGGAGAGGGAGGGAGAGAGAGAAAGGGAGAAAGGGAGAAAGGGAGGGGGAGGGGGAGGGGAGAGAGAGACAGAAAGAGAGAAAAAAGAGCGAGAAAGAGCGAGAAGGACAGGGAGATGGAGAGAGGAAAGGAAGGAGAGAGGGAGAGAGGGAGGGAGAGGGAGAGGGAGGGAGAGAGAGAAAGGGAGAAAGGGAGGGGAAGGGGAGAAAGGGACACAGAGAGAAAGATATCTATGTTGAATTGGATGAATCTGATAACGGTGTTAAAAATGTGGTTTTTATATTTTAACAAAATATTTACACACTTCGATAAAGAAAAATAAGAATTAATTTGTCAGAGGAAAGCTGCAGACTAAAGTGACATAATCATAAGCCACAAGAAAACTAATCTGCATCTGGGTAAACAAATAAAACAGGTGCATCATTTAGGAATTTAAAAATCACAGCACACTTTTTTTTTAAAAAAAAAAGAAAATTCTACTTTCTTTTTTTTTTTTTTTCTTTTGCAATACACTTTGGATTGCCTATTTTGTAACGGTGTTTTCCACCTCATCTGCTCTGCAACACCCCTTTTCTAAGCTAATAGGTCTTACAAGCATGGAAAATGTTAACCGTTTCACATGCGTCAGTGCTCCCTGAATGCATCATTTGGCTTATTTGTAAGAATATAAGATAAGAAAGACCAGGTAGAAGATTTTTTTTCCTTTTTTTTTTTTAGTATAGAATAATGGTTTGCTCAGGGATGCGGTGGCTCAGTGGCTAAGATGCTGAGCTTTTCGATCAGAAAGCTTGGTCGTTCGGTGGTTCGAATCCCTGGTGGTGCGTAACGGGGTGAGCTCCTGTTACTTGTCCCAGCTTCTGCCAACCTAGCAGTTCGAAAGCACATAAAAAAAATGCAAGTAGAAAAATAGGGACCACCTTTGGTGGGAAGGTAACAGCGTTCCGTGCGCCTTTGGTGTTGAGTCATGCCAGCCACATGACCACAGAGACAGCGCTGGCTCTTTGGCTTTGAAATGGAGATGAGCACCGCCCCCTAGAGTCGGGAACAACTAGCACATATTTGCGAGGGGAGCCTTTACCTTTACCTTTTAATCAGTTTCACTGAAATGTCTGAAATTTTCCTCACAACTTCAGGCAGCTTTCCCTGAAGATGGTTTGTCCACCTCTAAAAAAAAATCTTCATAATGAAAGTATAAACTACAACATGAATTCCTTAATTCCTTCTGAACTAAATCTAAACTCCTGCCAGTGTGCTGAGTACGTTCTAGTAGCATCAAAAATAAATATCTCTTGTGCTTAGACAGATATTTTTTTCCCCTCTTTCATTTCTGCCTCATCTTAACAGTTGCTTTTGATAGCTTCCAGAGAAGTAGATGTCTATTTTAAGGGATACTTTTCTTAGCATGCACCTTTTTACAGCAAGGAAGGTGAGACTCCAGAAGAAGGCTGACATTATCACTACCTTTCTCTCCTCAACTATATTTGGGAACAGGAGAAGATAAAATTGAAAGGGTTGATTGGGAAGCTCCAGTTTTAGCTGTATGGCTGTGAAAGTTGGACCATAAGAAAGGATGAGCGGCAAAGAATTGAGGCCTTTGAAGTATGGTGCTGGAGAAGACTCCTGCGAGTCCCTTGGACTGTAAGGCCATCAAACCGGTCAGTCCTAGAGGAGGTCAACCCTGACTGCTCTTTAGAAGGCCAGATCCTGAAGATGAAACTCAAATATTTTGGCCACCTAATGAGAAGGAAGGACTCCCTGGAGAAGAGCCTAATGCGGGAAACGATTGAGGGCAAAAGAAGAAGGGGACGACAGAGAACGAGGTGGCTGGATGCAGTTGGTGTGTGTTTAAATGGTCTCCAGAGGATGGTAGAGAACAGGAAGGCATGGAGGAACATTCTCCATGGGGTCGCAATGGGTCAGACACGACTTCGCAACTAACAAAAGAAAGATTGGGACCGAACTCAACAGAATGCAGCCCTCATACATCACCGCTAAGTATTCTTCCCAAGTCCCAGGGATTCATTGGCAGGCCATTCATTGCAGAGATGGGCCTCTGAAGGTAGAAAGATGAAACACTGTACTGCAGGGAAGATCATTATTTTAAAATTACATCTGATGCTCTTATTACAAAAGTATATGATTTAAAACCATGAGAGAAAGGCCTAATGCTCGCTAATTTATCACAATCCAATGCTGCAGTCTCCCAGGGAAAGTGAAAGATTTTACCCACCAAATAGTGATGTAAACTCGCCATTCAGGATGTGCTGGAAAGGAGCTAAATTGGGTTTACCGAAGTAAATAAATAACCACAATGAATGATGAAAGGGAAATAATAAAGTGCTCCAGGTTTCTATTACACTGTTCAGACAGACATCTTGTCATTTACTGCATGAGATAAGGCCAGCATTATCTATCAGGCTGTCTGGAAAACTCGGAGCAACAAAGTGATACACAATTGAGTTATAATTGCTAAAAATAGGCTGCTCCAAACCTTATGAAACAGAGAACTTTTGTTCCCAACTGGCAAAGCCAAAATTCAGAGCCTATGGACAAAGATTTCTAGGAGAAATGGATGATATGCATTTAGTACTTATTGTACTAAATAAGTGGGGTGGGAATGGGGATTTTGCAATATCCTTCCCCCAGGAGTGGGGAGGGAATGGGGATTTTGCAGTATCCTTTCCCTGCCACACCCACTAAGCCACTAAGCCCACCAATCCATGCCCACAGAACCGGTAGTAAAAAAAAATGGATTTCACCACTGAAGCTTTGGATCCAGCTACCCAAACTGAACCTTTTAAGGTGTGTGTCTCCAGCTGAGGAGATATATTGAAACTGACCACCTGTGAGTTTCAGAGTGTTGTGGCTCCGACCCCCGAGCCCATCTTATCGGAGGAAGAAGGCTCCGAACATGAAGGAGAGGAGCTGGCCAGGCCTCCCTCACCAGGCCCCTCCTCTCTGGCAATGCCTCAGGTGTCTGCCGAGGGAGAGGAGATTGGCCAGGAGCCAGGTGTCTCCGATGACAGCGATGAGGGTGATAAGTCGTTCCTGGATCCACGCCAACGAAGGCGAGATAAACGTTTGCAGCAGATGAGGAGGCATTCCAGGGATTAAGCTGAGTCACTGGACCACACCCCACAGGCTATATAAGAGAGTGTGGTGGCCATTTAGACTCTGTGACGGACAAAGCTAACTTCTGGCTAACTTCTGATCTGCTGAAGGTTTCATGTTTGAGCTGGACTGTTTTGAAAACTGTGTGTATTAGTTGGTGTTATCTGGTGGAGGAACACTCCCTCTTCTTGTAGTAAAGCACTTGGCAGACGGTTATCATATTGCTGCCAAGTTCCTGATAACGAACATTGTGTGTGCCGAGTACTTCTTTAACCCCCGGCTGGCTGTTTGTGTGTGTGTGGGGACGGGGACAGAACACAGGGCAGCCAAACAGTATCATCAAGTAGTCATTCCCGTTCCTTCATTGGAGCCAACATGTCACATTCTTGTTAGTTATTCAGAGTTGAAAAGAAATGTCGGCTCCTTGTTTCTCACTTGATAACCGTTCCTTCTTGCTTTCACATTTACAAACACACAGTTTGGAAAGGAATCGAGGATGGGCCAAAAAAGAAAAAAAAAAAGAAAGAAAAACCTAAACAAAGCTAATTCCCTCTGGGTGTACAAATACCCAACCCAGAGACAGCACTGTAAGCCGTGCTGTATGATGGCTTATGTTGCCATAGGAATGACTGTCAGCATCTGCTTCTAATCAGAAGGATTTAGTTCCAGCTCTGCATGGCCAGTTTTCCTTATGCCATCACATAATTTCTATGAATGGGAAGTGAATGTTTCCGTCCCTGGTCAGATGCCAATGTGGCAAGAGAACCGGTACCTTATGATTATGAAAAGCACACATTTTTAGCAGAGGACAGAATATTAAGCAGGGCCCCTCCGTAGTACAGATAAAGCATACAGGGTATTGCAATAAACTGTGATTACAAATAGCCATACCAGATCTGCTCCCAGGGTTGGGAAGTGGGATTGCCACTGGAGAATCTGCAATTCGTCTAGTGGGACTTTTAATTGTCAGCAATTAAAGTTTAAGGATTTATCTACCCCGCTTTATCTTCTTGCTCAGAAAACAGAAGCAGAAATGGGAGGGAATGGAGAGCACACGAGCACATTAAAAATTTATTGAGCCAACCCCGTGAAATTTCAAATAAAAAGTATCTGGAAACGAGCAGTGGTGTTTTTTCTGATGAGGAATTAAAAAAAAAAAATCTCTAGAAGCAGAAGAAAACACTGCAGAAGTGTCAGGGTTACTGGTAGCAAGTTTAGCTTTGTGGATTTTCATTCTCTTACTATGGAATTGCTACAGGTAACAGCACCTACAGTAGTGGCCAAAATTGTGGAAACCTTTTGGGAAAAGTGTATTTTCTAAAACTTGCTAATAACACCACTTTTTTTTGTAGTAGTACCATAAAATTATATATTAATGGAAAGAAAATTTAATTGAGAATGTAATGCAATAACTTTTATGAAGGATTTGCTATTAGAATAGCAGTTACAGTATAAAGAAGAAAAGTGAAACACATAGAAAAAACGAGATATACAAAAATGTTCACCATGTCAGTTAATACTTAGTTGGGTAACCTTTAGCATGGATTACGGCCTTACAACATCTTCCCATGGAATGAACCAAGTCTTTTAGTTCTGCAGCTATTCTAATGTGAAACCAAGATTGAATGATTGCTTCTATTAGCTGGGTTTTATTGCTGGGTCGCTTCTGACTAACAAGTTTCTTTAGTTGGCTCCACAGATTTCCAATTGGGTTAAGGTCTGGGCTATTCCCAGGCCATTCCAGCAGCGGAATAGGATTATCTTGAAACTCAAAAAAAAAAAAAAAAAGTGGTGTTATTAGCCATCAAACCTCAAAACTGCACTTTTCCCAAAAGGTTTCCACAATTTTGGCCACTAATGTAGCTTTTTTTAAAAAAAATGAACAAAATTAAATTTGTCTAATAATTGGATGGGAGATCTCCAAAAAAATCAAAGTAGGCTTCTGAAAGTCATATACTTTACTGGTTCAGTGCTGTGAAGAGGCTCAGCACTGTGTGAATTACGGTAGTTTTATTGAGAAATAGGAATAACCTTGATGAAAAGAAAGAAGGTTCCCCAGGCAAGACAATGGTAAGATAAGAGAAATTTGAGTCTGGGCCAGAAATGTAATTTGAAAAAGCGTCTTAGATGTGACCTTCCTTAATTTTCATGAAGCTAAAGGGAGGGAGCAAAAAAGCACATTCAGACTGGCAAGATTTTATTATTGCAACTTTATACTTGAAGTAGTATTAGCTTTTATAACGCTTGCATTCTAATCAGGTCTTCTTTGAAGAGGTGACACTAGTAAATGTTTGTGTTTAGACATTAATTCTTTACTACAATTGCTTCTTAAAGATCCTTCCCAAACAGAAAAAAGTTGAAAAGACTGAGCTTTTCAGTCATCAAGTTTTTCATACTTCCATATAATAATAATAATAATAATAATAATAATAATAATAATAATAATAATAATAATAATTCAATTCAGGAACACTTAGTATATTCATTGTTGTTGTTGTTAGTTGCAAAGTCGTGTCTGACCCATCACGACACCCATGGACGACATTCCTCCAGGCCTTCCTGTCCTCTACCATCCTCTGGAGTCCATATAAACTCACTGCTTCAGTGACTCCATCCAGCCACCTCGTTCTCTGCCGTCCCCTTCTTCTTTTGCCCTCAATCTTTCCCAGCATTAGGCTCTCCTCCAGTGAGTCCTTCCTTCTCATTAGATGGCCAAAGTATTTGAGTTTCACCTTCAGGATCTGGCCTTCTAAAGAGGAGTCAGGGTTGATCTCCTCTAGGACCAACCGGTTTGATCGCCTTGTAGTCCAAGGGACTTGCAGGAGTCTTCTCCAGCACCAGAGTTCAAAGGCCTCAATTCTTTGGCGCTCAGCCTTCCTTATAGTCCAACTTTCACAGCCAGACATTACAACTGGGAAAACCATAGTCTTGACTATACACACTTTTGTTGTCAGGGTGATGTCTCTGCTTTTTAGTACGCTGTCTAGATTTGCTGTAGCTTTCCTCCCCAGGAGCAAACCCTTTACCTATACCTCTGTATTTATCTTTGAAACCTAATTTTAATAACATAGCCATACACTACTGGCTTGTAGAAAATACTAGATGCATTCAGAGAGGTGTAAGGCAAATAATTTCAGAAATAATTGCTGATCTGAAATACTCCTGAACTTCAGGCCCATCTATCAATTACAGTGACTTATTTGGAAAAGAAGCTTTCTCCATTTGGCCCACGAGCAGCGTGCATTTTCAAAAGCCTGCATTTTCAGCTCCAGAAGCTGATGTGGAAGGAATTAGTCAGTTGTAAAATGAGCAGACATCACTTCAAGCACTTTTGAAGGAAACCAAAGCCCTCCAAAGGGGAAGAAGAAAAGACGTGATGTTGCAAAAAAAAAAAAAAAAACCCACAAAGCAAATAAAACAACAATAACAAAAAAGTAGCAACTCCCACAATTATGCTGACCATGACTGCACATAAAGGGGCAGAGAATGGGATAAAAATATGCTTCAAGGTATTTCACTAGCATTGGATCAGCAGTCACTTGTTCTGTCGTTGGCAGCTATTTCATGCTTGAGGTTTGAATGCCCTCAAGTTTCCTCTAAACAACGAATTGCTTCTTGGAACAGTAAACCTTTTGCCCCTTGACTTTCCCTTCGAGGAAGAGGGACTAAAGGCAACTTCTCATGGTGAACTAGCCCCCTTTGGCAGGTGCCAACAAAACTTTTCCCTTGTAGACATCAAAAAGGCAGTTCTGCTCTCAAAAGGATGACATCAAAGGAAATGGAAAAAAAATGCAAGGATGCAGGAAATTGATTAGTGAAAGAGAGGGTCACTGGGAAAAAAAAAACATCTCCTCACTCTAAGAATTAACCAGGAAATAAGAAATATATAATGTATAATGCAGTGGTGAAATCCAACTTTTTTTTACTACCGGTTCTATGGGTGTGGCTTGGTTGGCATGGTGTGGCTTGGTGGGCATGGCAGGGGAAGGATACTGCAAAATTTCCATTCCCACCCCACTCCAGGGGAAGGATACTGCAAAATCCCCATTCCCTCCCTACTCCTGGGGGAAGGATATTGCAAAATCTCCATTCCCACCCCACTCTAGGGCCAGCTAGAAGTGGTATTTGCTGGTTCTCTGAACTACTCAAAATTTCTGCTACCGATTCTCTGAACTGCTCAAAATTTCTGCTACCGGTTCTCCAGAACCTGATGGATTTCACCCCGACATAATGCTTGCTTCTAGCTCATATTTCCTACATTTTAACTCTGCATATTTGAGGGGCTGCCAGAAAGAAGAGGGAATCAACTTATTTTCCATAGCACCAGAAGGCAAAACTAATGGGTGGAAACTGATCAAGGAGAGAAGCAACCTAGAACTAAGAAGAAATTTCCTGACACAGAAAACAATTAACCAGTGGAATGGTTTGCTTTCAGAAGTTCTAGGTGCTTCACCATTGAAGGTTTTAAAGAAAAAACTTGTCAGCCACTTGTCTGAAATGGTATGGGGGTCTCCTATTTGAGCAGGGGGTTGGACTAGGAGAACCCCAAGGTCCTTTCCAACTCTATTAGGTAAAAGCTAAAGGTAATGGTAAAGGTTCCCCTCGCACATATGTGCTAGTCATTCCCGACTCTAGGGAGCGGTGCTCATCTCCGCTTCAAAGCCGAAGAGCGAGCGCTGTCCAAAAACATCTCCATGGTCATGTGGCCGGCATGACTCAATGCCAAAGGCGCACGGAATGCTGTTACCTTCCCACCAAAGGTGGTCCCTATTTTTCTACTTGCATCTTTTACATGCTTTCAAACTGCTAGGTTGGCAGAAGCTGGGACAAGTAACGGGAGCTCACCCCGTTACACGGCACTAGGGATTCGAACCGCTGAACTGCCGACCTTTCGATCAACAAGCTCAGCATTTTAGCCATTGAGCCACCGCGTCCCTTCTATTAGGCAACTATCTAATTAAGCATTTAAATGCATTTTCCCCCTGCTTTCCATGCCAAACTCACAGAAACAAAAAAAGAAGAGGAAAAAAGGGGTAATAATAAGGAAAACAGTAGCAACAATGGATTATGCCAAGAAGTAACAAGCATAGCTCATTTTGGGAATTGTGTTGTTAAACAATGAATCTTTTCTCTTTTAAAACAGACTAGCATAAGCTGTTGTGCATGGTTCATTCTCATACTACATCTCTCTGGCATGCTAGGGAACACACTCTGTAAATAATTATGACATAATTAAAGCCTGTTATTCAGCTCCATATTAGAATTATTCCCATGTCTTGGAGGTTTAAGCAGGAACCTCCAAATAAAATAAAGCATTCCTTTATGAATTGGTGTTGGAGAGACAATAGATGGAAAAGTCACGAAGCTCAGTAACCCAAGAGGTGCACTACGTAAGTTCACTCTTGCACCTATGATACTTGAAATGATGTTACATGTGGTCTGACTTGTATAGATATCAACAATCATTACTGCAATTATTAGAGAGATTGTGAAAAGTGCCATAACCCCTGCCTTCTAACAAAGTCCAGGTAAAAGAGGCAAGTTTCATACTAAACTATTCAGACATTTACCAAGAAGTCGACTGTAGACATTCATCTACAAAGAGAAATAAGTCCAAGTCAGTTTCAGTTTGATTTTATTTTCTAAATCTTAATCTCAAAAGCTTTTTGAGATTGATTTTAATAGATTCAGGTGTATTCTGGGCTTTTTCATCTTTGGGGAGTTGAATTGTTGACAGGTCTGGCATGCATGCTGAGAGTGTACTCCTATGTCCAGATCAGTGTCATGCTTCCAAGTAATACACCCATTGCAAACAAAACTCCGAAGCAGGTAGATTCCTCAAAGAATAGTTTTATTGGATATATCATATTGGCACAGTTCTGGTGAAAACCGACTCTGAAGTTCCCATGGTTTTCACCTAAGTTTTTCCCTTTCCCCAAACAATCAGTCACATGTCCAATCAAGGTGCTGTCCAGTCTCCTAGTAACATCACTCCTCCTCTCCCTCTGACCAGGTGTGAGAATGTCCTTGGTTCCCAGAATAAAGTATTTTGTTTTGGTTACAAAACCCCAGCTATCTCTATTCTCCCCCCACTCCCATCCCTATCCCTCAGCTTCAGTGTGGCAACACTGAAGCTTCAAAATGGCTTTGGTCAAGTCAGCTCCGGGGTTGATAATCAGTTTGTGAGCAGACTATAAATATATTAACTTGGCAGGAGAACTTGGCAAGTTTATAAGAGTCAAACCCAAAATAAGCTTTACCGTGTTTTCCTGAAAATAAGACCCTGTCTTATATATTCTTTTTTGAACCCTGAAATAAGTGCTTGGCCTTATTTTTGGGGAGGTCTTATTATTTTGGGGTGCATGAAGCAAGATGGGGATCCTCTTGCCATCTTACCTGATTTCCAGCTCTGTCTCCCTAACCCTAACCAGAGGAAATGGCGGGGAGCGGCTGCACATGTGGTTAAATATTTTTGGGGAGGGTTTATTTTGGGGGGAGATGTTATTTTCACGGGAGGTCTTATTTTCGGGAAAACACGGTATCATAAAGCAAAATAAGAATGATATTGTAATTACGGGACCACACCCATTGTAACATACTAATAGATCAATGTATGTCTGTGTGTACATGTGCATGTGTAGCAATATAGTATATGTGTTGTGTTCATATAATTCATGGCATTATAAATATATTAATAAATGATTGGTAAACCTGTCTGTTTTGCTTGACCGTTTTGGTTGTACGTGCAATTAAAATGCACCCCAAATATAATTTCACAGTCAAGAACCAACTTTGTTTCAGCGGCTCACCTTTTGCATTCTGCATGCAATTATATGCAAGGTTTATAATAATTTCATTTTGGGTACAATTTGCATAAATTAATTTTAGAAAACCCTTTTTCAGTCCATATAATCTTACAGAGTGTAATAGCCATGCTGCAAGCCAACACTGTGCACTGAAATAAAGGAGATTTGCCTACGACTGCTATCAGGTTAATGGCTCACTTCTGACTCCAGGGGTTCACAAACATACTAGACAACAATCCTTTCTAAAGATGCTCTTTGTCTAATAGTCCTATTTCACACGAAACCTTTGGGGCTGTAATTTTGCGTAAATCGTCCCTAACACACCTGTGTGTTGTGTTCCGACTAGGCAATTTCAAAATCCTTTCCGAGGGAGACGCAGCATATTTTCACTTGCATCTGATTTAGAGAAAGGAATACCAAAAAAATAAAAATAAAGGCTGTAATTAACAAATCTCGTTTGCTTCCAAGGGAGGAAGGAGACGTGAAAAAGAGAGAAGAGAAAGCCAGTTGTTAAAAGCTGCTGAAGCTTCCCATTAGCAATAGCACTTAGACTTATATACCGCTTTACGCTGCTTTACAGCCCTTGCTAAGCGGTTTACAGAGTCAGCCTACTGCCCCCAACAATTTTGGGTCCTCATTTTACCCACCTCGGAAGGATGGAAGGCTGAGTCAACCTTGAGCCTGGTGAGATTTGAACTGCTAAATTGCAGGCAGCCAGCAGGCAGCAGAAGTAGCCTGCAGTACTGCACTCTAACCACTGCACCACTGAGGCTAAGAAGAACTTCTCTGAAAACAAATCCAATCTGATAACAGGTTAGAAGTCCAACGTGCTCAAGTAACAATCTAATAAATCCCATTTGAAATAGGCTCTGCTTTAATTATTTTAAAGGGCAGCATGGATTATGTTAGCTTAAGCTTTTTCATCTTATCCAAATGACCATTCGAGGCAGATTAAGATATGGAAGGTTACAGAGGTGACTTTGGTATTTCTGGTGGGTGCTTTCCAAGTTTAAGTAGTGACAAGAATCTGTTGCCAGGGTCTCTAATGCAATGCATCTTAAATATTAATTAACAATTTTGTTATGGAAAGGAAAGAAGGGATTTTCAAAGCTTTGGCGTTCCATTTCAGCATAAAATAAGGAAACGATGAAGAGGAGATTCCTTGAGTCAGATTTTGCTGTTTCTGTTTCCATAGGAAACTAACAAAAATCAGCTTCTGTCAAATATAGATCCATCACATCCTGGACATAAACTGTTTCAACTCCTACCCTCAAAACGATGCTATAGAGCACTGCACACCAGAACAACTAGACAGAAGGACATCATTCTGCTAAACAAATAATTCCCTCAACACTGTCAAACTATTCACTAAGTCTGCATTATTACTATTAATCTTCTCATCGTTCCTATCACCCATCTCCTCCCACTTATGCTTGTATGACTGTAACCTTGTTGCTGGTATCCTTACGATTTACATTGACTGTGTCAATATAACTATGACTTTCATTAGGTGTTGTGCCTTATGATTCTTGATGAATGTATCTTTTCTTCTTTGTACACTGAGAGCATATGCACCAGGATAAATTCCTTGTGTGTCCAATCACACTTGGCCAATAAAGAACTGTATTTTATTCTATTCTAAATGTGCACATACATACATACATACATACATATACATATTAGCCACAGTGGCACAGTATTTAGAATACAGTACTAGAGGCTACTTCTGCTGACTGCCAGCTGACTGCAATTTGGCAGTTCAAATCTCACCAGGTTCAAGGTTGACTCAATCTTCCATCCTTATGAGGTCAGTAAAATGAGGACCCAGATTGTTGGGGGCAATAGGCTGACTCTGTAAACCACTTAGAGAGGGCTATAAAGCACTGTGAAGCGGTATATAAGTCTAAGTGCTATTGCTATTGCTACATGCATTTGTTAGAGGTAAAGATAATTCATTTCTGTGAAGGATGCTGCTGTGTGAGTGGGAGATATTTTGATGGACTACATTGAAGTGGCGGTTTCCCAGAAAGGAGGGACCTGCATGGAGAAGGCTGAAACAAGAAGCACAACTGCTCAGAACTGGATCAGAGAAAGAGGAAGAAAGTTAGAATCTCCGAGGGTATATTAGGGTGACAGTAGTAAGGATTTAGTCTGGCAAGATTCTGTCTATCTGCTGTTGGCAAATAAAGAATTGAACTCTGACCAGCTTGATCTATGTCATTCTTGGGTTGGGCCTGACCATTTCTCTCTCGTTCTTGCAACTTTTGTTTTTGCTTTTTCCTCACATCCTCTCTTAAATCATGTATAACCCAGCTTTGGGAGAGAAAAAAAAAAACCTTTCTAAAATGACTTATATGAAATGTCGTATGAATAATGAAGCAAGAGGACTGTAAGATATATCCTCATAGAAATTTTATTTAGCCATTCTTTTCCAGTAATTGAAATTGTATTAAAGATTCAAACTCACCAAGATGAAGGAAGAAAATCTCATCGCCTCACTCCCAGTTTCACTTTTTTTTTTTTAAGTAATCAAATGTAATAGTTTTTACAAATTTTGGACCGGGTAGAATATTTCAAGCAAGCTTCCTATTTCAGCAGGTGGCAGCAAATCCTTTTCTTGTTTGAGTTTGGAAGCTAAACAAAATTGGGCCTGATTAGTATTTGAATAGGACTCCTGTATGAAATTTCCAAGTTTGTAAACTGGGAAGTTGTGAAACATCCATCTGAAAAGACAACAGTGGCAATCTACCTCTATCCCATTCCCAAGAAAATGTCAGGGATGGAGGTGTCCATCATCAGCAGTTAAGGGGTATGTGTATGTGTGTGTGTGTGTCAAAATTGGCAAGATGACAGCATGTCAACATGTAAGCTCTTTTCCTTGTCTATGTACACCAATGTTGCACACGTGCTCAAAAAGGAGTAAAGCTTACATCACAACACTTCATCTACTTCTTGCTAATTTTGACCCAGCCTTTCTTGTGGACAACATTGATATCCATTTAGTCACCACTCAAACGCCACTTATCATTTGGGACAAAGAAGCCAACTGCTTTTAAACAATCCCCACAAACAGCCAGTAATCCTAATAACAGTCTTTGTAACAGCCTTTGTAAGTGTACAGAACTTTTGCTTAATTGAGATCTATTTTGTCAATTGTGTGGGACATGGTGCCTCAGTGGCTAAGATGATGAGCTTGTCGATTGAAAGGTCGGCAGTTCAGCGGTTCGAATCCCTAGTGCCGCGTAATGGGGTGAGCTCTCATTACTTGTCCCAGCTTCTGCCAACCTAGCAGTTCAAAAGCGGGTAAAAAATGCAAGTAGAAAAACAGGGACCACTTTGGTGGGAAGGGAACAGCGTTCCGTGCGCCTTTGGCATTTAGTCATGCTGGCCACATGACCATGGAGACGTCTTTGGACAGCGCTGTCTCTTCAGCCTAGAAACAGAGATGAGCACCGCCCCCCAGAGTCGGGAATGACTAGTACTTATGTGCGAGGGGAACCTTTACCTTTACCTATTTTGTCAATAAAGATGTAAGATCATAATGTCTCTCATTCAGGAATTTGTCTACAATGACTTGGCCGTCCACAAGATTCTACAGCAGCAAATTCTGAGATTATCTTTTGTCTTAAATATATTACTTATATATATATATATATATATATATATATTACTTATATATATATATTCTTACTTCTTCATAGGGTTTATGTGTGTTTTTCCTCTAGCCAGGTTTTCCCTACGTAACCAAGGTTTTTCTGCAGCTTTCTACTGAGCTAGGGCTGCAGAAAAACCTTGATTACATAGGGAAAACCTGGCTAGAGGAAAAACATATATAGAACTCTCTCTATATATAACTTTATATATAGAGAGAACTCTATTAGTCATACCCTGTTTGACAAATTTGTATAAAGGCAGTTCTCTATCCCTGCCTTAGAAAAGAACAATGATTCCAGAGCAACAGATTCTAATTAATTTCTCTGCTGTAAATCCATAAAGGGAAGCGTTTTTGAACAAGGCTGTATGATTCTCCTTGAAATGTCTACTTAAAAAAAGTTGATGAATGCAAAAGAGAATTGGTAGTAAGTAGAAATGAAAAAAAAATATCTATAGCTGGTGCTACCAATTTTTTTTTTTAAAATACTACAATCACATCATTAGTATTATTACTACATTTACTTTATCAGAGATTCTTATTCCAAATCCAATAATGGGAGATGTGATAAGGGGGGAAAAATGGCAGATCATGTGTTGATTGAAACAGAGATGAAGCAAAATATATCTCGAGTCTTTGCACAAGGGAGCACGGCGGCTTGTGTGATTGATTAGGATGCTGGGATCAGTGGTAGGCTGCAAATTTTTTAACAACCGGGTCTCTGCCCTAATGATTGACTGGGTGGGCATGTCTGGGTGGGCGTGGCCAACTCAATGTCACTTACGTCGAGAGGTGCTTCATCTCACCTGCCCTCTCATGGCCATGAGGATGCTGCAATGGTCGTAAGTATGAAAAACGGTCATAAGTCACTGTTTTCAGTGCCCTTTTTAACTTTGAATGGTCACTAAATGAACTGTTGTAAGTCAAGGATTACCTGTGCAAAAACACAAAAAGCCTTTTTGCTTGCAAGAAGCTGCCCTAAATATCAGTCATTAGATTAGAAATGGGGCAATACACACTGAAGATCAATGACAGTCAGAGCTGTGGCTGGAAAGGATTAGGCTAGAAATACAGGCATACCAGAATGTTTCCTTCCTGCTTCCCTTGCAGGATTAGCCCTGTAAAGTGGGAAAAGATTTCATCCACCAACCGGTTCTCTGAACTGCCCAGAAAATTAACATCTGGTTCTGGAGAACCGATGCGAAGTGGTAGCATCCCAACTCTGGCTGTGATAAAAGTTAGCAAGCATATGCTTGAGATCTGAATGCAGCCATGGGGTGTGGTTGAGTTCCCATCCTTCACTCCAGCTCCTGCCAGGGAATGAAAGGCAACAGTGATGTCCAGTGGTGGGTTTCAAATTTTTTTACTACAGGTTATGTGGGCGTGGCTTGGTGGGCATGGCTTGGTGGGCATGGCAGGGGAAGGACACTGTAAAATCTCCATTCCCTCCCCACTCCGGGGGAAGGTTGCTGCAAAATGTCCATTCCCTCCCCACTCCAGGGGAAGGTTACTGCAAAATCCCCATTCCCTCCCAATCAGCTGGGACTCGGGAGGCAGCTGGGGATGGGGCCAGTCAGAGGTGATATTTACCGGTTCTCCGAACTACTCAAAATTTCCGCTACCAGTTCTCCAGAACTGGTCAGAACCTGCTGAAATCCACCTCTGGTGACATCACTAATCATATCAACCTGGAAGTGCCTCGGTACTTCTGACAGAAGTGCAAATCTTTGCACAGCCTTAATAGTGAACACACCACTGAGCTAAGTGCAATTTAAAAAAGAAGAAGAAATGCCTATCATATAGAATGTTAAACTGATTACAACCAAGGTTCCTTTGCCCAACAACTTTGCGAAATCTCCCTTGCTAAGTGTTTTCTCCTGCATCTTATTACATGGCCAATCAATCACTTAAGTAAGGGCAACTGGTAATAAAAACCCCAGTGTTCTGAATTTAGCATTCAAATCTAATCTATAAAACATTCAGAGATGTATATACCAGCTGGAAACATTCACAAATGAAAGTTTAATCAGAGTACATGGGGGAGAGAAAAAAAAAATACTAAGAAAGGTTTTCTTGAAAATATATTTATGAATGAGTGTTTTGACCTTCGGTGTCACCTGCAAATTGGCTTTAGCTCAAAGGGATGATAGGTGGATATGCAGCGGCCGACAGGAGCGCTCATATATTATTGCATCTATTAAACTCAGTTTCCAAATGGAGCAACCAATTCTGTTTGAAGTATATTTACTCCTAGGCTCTGTCTACCAGCATATGCTCAACTAGCTGGAAAGGAAAGGATGACGGCACCATATATTAGCATCACGGATCCAATGTTCTCTACTTTGGTCTACGTACTTTTGGCATACATTAAATTTTCTTGGAAATGAAACTAATCCCTCTTCATAGAAATATATCAAAAGGTATTGCAAATGTTGAAGAGGACAGACTGTTCTGCGACGAATGCCTTCAAATTCTGTCTCTGGTAACCACAGTGGAAACTTTGGCAGATGGCGTTTGGGGCAAATCCAACATGCCTATCACCATTACCAGCTATTCCACTCAATTAGTTCTGCCATAATGTAGTAAAATTAAGCTCCACATTTATGCATCTGGGCCAAGTCCTATTTTAGCAATGAGCCAAGCGATACCCTACCTCCTATTAGTAAAGTGGTTCTTTCTTTGCGTTCCACATTTTTCCTGTATCATCATCAGGCTGTGCTGCTATTTGCCATATCTTCAGCTGCATTGTGAGGGCCATTCAGATCAGCTAGCGATTAGCTGATAACTTTGCTGCCTCGATTGGAAGCTAGATGTGAAATTAATTACAATATGAATGTGAGGATCATGCCAATATTTAAAATACTGTATTTTTCAGAGTATAAGATGCATCTTTCCCCCCTAAAAGGGGGTGAAAATTTAGGTGCATCTTATACACCGAATGTAGCCCCGCCTACCCACTGGCCCCCACCTTTTGGCCTCTGCCTCCCAGCAATTTACCTCTTTGCAGCAAGCAGCAAGAAGAAACAGACCATTTCAGCTTCAACACAGCCTAATTAGCCCAAGTTGATTGTCCATTGGATCGGCCTTCTGACTCTCAGCTGTTTTGCGTGGGCCTCTGCTGATTGCTGCAAGGAGGTAAATTGCTGGGAGCAGATTTTTTTTTTCTTGTGCTAATCAAGCTATGCTGAAAATGAAAATGAAAGTAAAGCAGGCTATTTGCTGTTTGCCGCAACAAGGCAAAATTGCTGGGAGGCAGAGGCAGATTTCTTTTTCTTGTTTTCCTCACCAAAAAAGGTAAGTGTGTCTTATAGTCCAGATCGGCTTATACTCCAAAAAATACGGTAGATACAATGGAGAAGCAAATACAATCCTGCAGGATCCAATCCAATTTGGATCGGTCACCAGGACCAGAGATTTAGTCTTCTGAGCTTTTGGACCTGTGCTGGAGCCCATCCTCGGGGAATTTCTTTCTTACTGGAATGTTAGTAAGTTAGGATGGGTCATATTATATATATAATAAATAGATTACATTTATTTCAATACAAGAGAGGATTGTAGAACAAATTTTGGTGAGAACGAAAGTGGGATTGTAACAAAGGCACCTATTATTATTGTTATTAGTATTATTATTATTACTACAAATTATCCAGTAGCCACATATGGTGGCAGGAGCTCTGCGTGAAACTGTCAACATGTGAATTCCATCACACCTCCTTTCCCAGGAAAAGGAAGAAGATTTGGCTGGGTTTCTGATTCAAACAAAACAAAACCCACAGTTCCTTCACAAGACATTATTCATCAATTTATTATAGTCTTTCATTATGACCACTATTTTAGACTTCGAAGAATGTCCTGCCAGTGGGACCATTTATGGAATGTAGCGTCCAGTGTTAAAATTGGTGTGTTCTGTCTCTGAATGGGCATTTGTTGATCTCGGCGTCTAGGACACAATTGCAGAAAATTGAATTTAAAAGAGATTGCTCCCTCAGCTGATATAACTATAGAGAAACTCGGGATATGTCGTGCTGGCTGACCTCTGTAAAAGAAAAATGGTTTATCGGTCTCCTTTAACAGGAAAGCAGAAATGTCTTTGCCAAGAGATGACTAGCCAGCTACATATTTAATAGTGGATATGGGAAACATATGTGAAATAATGCCATATTGTTTAACATTTTTATATGCCATGCCCACGGGAACCGAAAAATACAAATGTTCCAGATTTTGTTGGTCGTTGTTGGTATGAATACATTGAAGGAAGGAGAGATGTATTTGTTGTGGTCCGCCAGCAGCCTGTGGAGCTAGCAGCAGAGTCGGACAGTGAGGAGGTTAGGGAGGAACATGGGCCAGTCCTGGAGTCTGGGGAAGGCTCGGATGAGGGCTCTGCATCGGAGGCAGAGAAAGGGCCATCTGTGAGGTACATGCTGCCTCCGGAGCATCCAGAGTCAGACCTCAGCGAGGCAGAGGAACAGGGGGAGCCTGTTCTCAGTGCGCGCATGCACAGAGTTGCCAGAAGGCAAGAACAGTTAGAACAAAAGGGACAACTCAGGAGTAGGGCTGGAAGATGATTGGCCCCTCCCATAAGACTTAAAAGAGGAGCAAAGACACGTGGGCCTTTGCAGGAAGCAACGTTGTTAATTCTGTACAGTTTAAAGTCTGAAGCTCTGTTTGATTCTGGACTCTGTGTGGCTTTGCCAATTAGGTCTTTGGCAGCATGTCAAGAGAGATAAAGGTGGGTGATTATCAGCCTTATCCCAAAAGACTCTTTAAAACTATTTGGGATTCATCTGTGAATGAACAGAATTCACAGCTGTTAAAATAAAACAAGTTTTTGGGACTATTCGTGTGTTTTATTGACTCAGGAAGCCTAGGTCAGAACAGAACTGAATGATGGGAAGGAGAGGGAAAACACTCCAAATCAGATCTTCCTTTTTTATTATTATATAAATACTGGTGGGAATGTGTGGGTTCTCTTTCATGAATGAATTAATGAATTTGCCAAATCTATACAGCTGCCCATCTTGTGTATGTGGGCCTTTTGCAGGAAAGCAACGTTGCTAACTCTGTTTCCAGTTGGCATCTCTTGTTTGTTTCTGAACTTTGTGGGGCTTTGCCAAGTAAGGCCTTTGGCAGGGTGTCAAAGAAGATAAAAGTTGGTGATTATCCCAAAGGACTTCTTCCGAAGGACTTGTTTTGCAACTAATTGGGACTCAGCTGGGAATGAACATATTCTCAACTGTTACAATAAAATAGGTTTGTTTGGGACTAATTGTGTATTGTAATGACTCAGTAAGCCTAGGTCACAATATGCAGGTTCTATATCCATGTACTTGTAGAAGATGACCAGGCTGAGCCAAGGAAGGGGACAAACATGACATTCGTCTCAACTCCTTTCATGCCCACCTTGAATTCAGTTGACTCTTATCTACCACCAATTTGCTTGGATCATTAGTAGTTCAGATTCTTGTAGAGAACTTAAGCTTGAAATAACCCTATATATTCATTTGAACGGCTTGGACTCCTGATTTCCTGCACCTGGCAATAATGCACATCCTACTACAGTAATCTCAAAATAAGAAGAATTTCACTAGTTTCTAGAGTGGATTGCAGGGGGTGTTAGTTCTCCATAAGATTTCATTTATAACACATTGGTTTTGACAAGGCATTTAAAATATTCCCAGCCACGGTAGATTTTCATGCAAAATAATCTTCTGGCCACTGTAGCAATATGGCATCATTAAGAGGAGGTAGAAAGCTACAGAGGGAACTAATAATAATAAAAGAGTAAACATGTTGTACTATAGCTTTTCTGAAAGGGGATTCAATTTCCAACTTACCGGCTCATTGGCCTCCTTATAACACCGACATTTGTAAAAAAACAAGGACCAGGGGAAAAACACAAATTATGACTGAGACAGAAAAAGCTAAAACGACTGAAGGGAGTAATCATTCTTGGTAAAACTATATCTGATGCTCCAGGTTGCCAGTAAGTGTCTCTATTTTCTCAAACATTCAATACAACTCTTACATTTCCCCACATGTAAGCATGGATAACACACCAGATTTTGTGACTCATTTCAAATAGTCCAAAAGTGCCCAGACAAGGAAATTAACTTGACCCATTCTACTGTCCATACTTATTCAATATAGCCCGATCCACTAAAAACCAAAGTCTATTTATTCAGTTGAAGTTCCTGGCATGTTCTGAAAACTCAGTGATGGTATGAGGACAATCACATGGTGGAGACTTAACTGTTTGACATAATCAATTCAATATACCTCCAGTCATTTGTAAAATCAATTATAGTTAATTTCAACAGAGCTTGTCAACATTGATTCCTAACAACTGGCGCTCAATCAGCCAACTTCTAATCACTTACAGAATGCAAGTCATTGTACAGGACTTACAACAGCTCATTGAATGACTATTCAAAGTTACAGTGGCACTGAAAAACGTGACTTATGGCCGTTTTTCATATTTACAACTACGGCAGCATCCCTGGGGCCCCATGATCAGAATTCAAACGCTTGGCAACTGACTCATATTTATGACGGTTGCAGTGTCCCGGGGTCATGTGATCACCTTTTACGACCTTCTGACAAGCAATGTCAATGTTGTAGCCCATACGCGGCCTGTGCAGTTGTAGCTGATTCAGACAGCGAGGAGGCTGGTGTGGTGCTGCGCCAGCAGCCTGTGCAGCTGGCACTCAAGTCAGACAATGAGGAGGCTGGAAAAGATGTGGTGACAGAGGCAGGGATTCAGCCAGGGCCTTCAGAACCTCCAGAAGCTCCCTTAAGTGAAGAGGACAAAGAGGAGGAGCCTCTTCTCGATGCACGAGCACGCAGAGCTGCCAAAAGGCAGGAGTGGCTCCTCAGGAGGAGGTCTCCTCAAGAGTAAGGCTTGGGGCTAATTGGCCACTCCCTTAGCCTATTTAAGGAGGAATGCCGACTGAAGCAATTTGCAGGGAACAACTTAGTTCACATACCTTCATGTCTTGTCTTGCTTATCTTATCAGCTTCCTGCAAATTGTTCTGGGCATTCTGCCAACCATAGTAAGTTTTCAGTTATTATTCTTTGAATTCTTGGCGGCTGTTAATGCAATTAATTAACAGCCGTTGTTGTAAAAGACTGGTTTATTCAGTAAACTAAGATTTGAACGGACTTTGTGTGTGCTACGTTCTTTGGGGTCCGTAGCTGGGGCAGAACAGTCAATGGGGAAGCCAGATTCATTTAACAAACCATGTTACTAATTTAACAACTGCGGTGATTCACTTAACCATTAAGGCAAGAAAGGTCATAAAATGGGGCAAAACTCATTTTAACAAATTTTGAGATAAATTGTGGTCCGTAATTTGAGGACTACCTGTATTTAAGCCATACCCATTACCAAAAGCTGGAGAAGGCTGACCATCTGGTCAACCATCCCATCTTCATGTTGTTAATCTATATATATAAAAGCGAAAACCACTCACGCATTAATCACGAAATCTCCAGAACCGTAAAGCCTACAAACTTGAAATTTTCCACATATGTTCCTCTTGGCTTCTAGGTGCTCACTAAGAAATGACCATCAGAGCATTAGTATTTCCTATATTATTATAACATGCTCTGATGCTAAGGAGTTGTACCAGTGGTGAGTTGCTCCCAGTTTGCATCGGTTCGCAAGAACCAGTAGTAAAAATTTGTAGTAGTTCGGAGAACCGGTAATAACATTGGCTGGCCACGCCCCCGAACCAGTCCCCAGCTTGGTCGCCACTCATTTACCCTGCCCACATCATCAGAGGCTTCTTTTTTTTTAACTTTTAAAAGCATTTTTTCTACAACCTCTTCGGCAGAAGAGGTTGTAGGGAAAAAAATGCCTTTAAAAGCCTCTGGCGATCCCAGCTGAGTTGCCTGATCGTCAGAGGCTTCTAAAAGCATTTTTTTTTCTAGAGCAATCCCTTAACAAGTATCAGATTTAGTTAGATAAATAAGCTAAAAATTTTGCTGGTTTAAATTCCTGAAACTCATAGAAGTCAATTAGTGGCACTGACTTGAAATCTTAATAAATATTTCAATAAAGTGCCTTGATATTCAATCAGTTTTCACCTTAAATATTTTACTATATCAAATTTTAAAATTTTAGTAGGGTATTAAAATAATGGCATATTAAAACAGTATTTCAGTTCTTAACTAATGTATTATTTAAGGTATTTTATAGGTGCTATACTTTTGGGGGATCTTAACGCCACATATTTTTTCTTCATTCATTCATTCATTCAAAAGGAGGGAGGGAGGGAAGGAAGGAAGGAAGGAAGGAAGGAAGGAAGGAAGGAAGGAAGGAAGGAAGGAAGGAAGGAAGGATGGATTTGAGGATTCTTCTATATATCCTCATATATTTTCTATATATCCTTATATATTCTATATTAGTAGAAATTTTAATTCTTTCCAAAGAAAGGTTATGAAACTAAATTTAATGCCAGGGATCCTTGGTGTCTCTGAGCTTCCTTGTTTCCTTGCAGGCATTTCGTTACCCTAAATAGGTAACATCATCAGTACTACTCACTGCTAGTGACTAGCACTGATGATGTTACCTAGTTAGGGTAAAGAAACTTCTGCAAGAAAACAAGCAAGCTCAGACAACACCAAGGACCCCTCATTTCAACTCTGAGCTACCAATATCCTCCTTTATTAAATTTAAAGTAGAGATTTGTCTAACTGATCATTTGGAACAGGGGTGTCAAACTCGATTTCATTGAGGGCCGCATCAGGATTGTGTTTGACCTCGAGGGGGGCTGGGGTGGGCGTGGCCAGGTCGACGTCACTCATTTTGGGGGTGCCTGTGGTAGCCCGCGAAAACGGGTTTCTGAGCGCCGCTTTCATCTGTGACGGCCTCCTGCAACCCTTTGTACGACTATAACCTTGTTGCTGGTATCCTTATGATTTACACTGACTGTTTCCTAATAGGATTTGATTGCTTATTTGTTCCCTATGACTAACATTAAGTGTTGTACCTTGACAAATGTATCTTGTCTTTTCATGTACACTGAGAGCATATGCACCAAAGACAAATTCCTTGTGTGTCCAATCACACTTGGTCAATAAAGAATTCTCTTCTCTTCTCTTCTCTTCTCTTCTCTTCTCTTCTCTTCTCTTCTCTTCTCTTCTCTTCTCTTCTCTTCTCTTCCCTTCCCTTCCCTTCCCTTCCCTTCCCTTCCCTTCCCTTCCATTCCATTCCATTCCACTCCATTCTATTCTGCCAGTGAAAACAGAGCTCAAAGGGGCCACTTGCTGCCCTTATGAGCTCCATTTTTGTTAGCAGAGGCACCATGGACAGGTCCTTTGCTGTTTCCAGGGTGGCCCCAGACCTTAAGTTTGACGCCCCTGGTTTGGAACAATTAGCTATGGCTTGATTAGATTAAGTAGGCATATCTTGGCTTGTTTCTAATTTTTTTTCTAATTTTGGATGTGAGTTTGGCCGTAAGTGCAAAGAACTCATTCATTTTGTAATTTGTAAAAAAAAAAAAAAAATGTTTGTTCCAATGTGATCACCAAGAGAAAGCTAAGAGACGCTTTCTCAAAAGGTAGCACAGACACAGGAAATGGTGATATGGAAGAGAGACTGGGGGATCTTCTTCAACAAAAAAGAAAAGCTTTAATTTGTGAATACTTTGTAATTTTGATGGGTCATTTAAAAAAAGGAAAGAAAAGGAAGATAATCACACAGTGTTTTTTTTTTCTCAGTTTCAAACAATAACCACCTTTGTGTGTTACACTAAAATTCCTTTACAGCTAACCTGAAACACACATCAAAAGCGGCAAATATTTAAGCTGCCATTTCATCTGATTACAGCAGAGAGAATGGAGAAATTTGACTGGCATGAAAGAATCTCCTCCATTTTAACGACACATCTTAATTTCAATCCCGCTTGTTCTGAATTACATTCTTTTAAGGAAAAAAAAAAGGGAGAGCCTTAAAAACACTGTTTTAAAATGATCTTCAATCATTTTATCCTTATCTTTGGAACAACATACCAGCCTAATTCATTTTAGCCATGATTTTCCTGTACAAGCTATCATGACTAATTCTTGCACATTAAGAGTTATAAGTCATGATTCATGAACAACATGGTAACAAACAGTAGTGGGATTCAGCCGGTTAGGGGAAATCTGGTAGTTAAATTGCTGACTGGCCCTGCCCCCCCTTTTTTTTTAAAAAAATTGATTTATCTGCCGCCCTTCTCCGGAGACTCAGGGCGGCTTACAGTATGCTAAGCAATAGCCTTCATCCTTTTGTATATTTATACAAAGTCAGTTTATTGCCCCCACAAACTGGGTCCTCAATTTACCTACCTTAGAAAGGATGGAAGGCTGAGTCAACCTTGAGCCTGGCGAGATTCGAACCTGCAGTAATTGCAGGCAGCTGGTCTTAATAACAGGGTGTTTTAGACCACTGTACTACCAAGGCTCCTTTTCTCGCCTCTTCTCGTCCCGCCCATTCTAGGAGTCTCCACGGGTCCCATTTTGGCTCCTAGGTAAGTTCTGGGAGGCCTCTTAGGCCCAAAATGGGGCGCAGGGGGCAGCACGTTCCCTCCCACAACCCGTTTTTGCTCCCAGGAGGGTGTAGGAGGCCAAGTGCTGCCTGTCACGCCCACCATGGCCACACCCACCCAGTCGATCATTAGGGCAGAGAACCGGTTGTTAAATTATTTGAATCCCACCACTGGTAACAAACAAGCAATCAGTACATGGTGGCTTAGTATAATATGTGCACCAAGCACATTGGTCTACTGGTAGTATCTTTTGCTGGTTTTCCTCTAGGAACTGGCTATATGAATAAATGAAATCTGCCTGTTGAAGAGGAAACTTCATGCAAGCATTAAGTAGGATAGTAACTCTAACCTACAAAATTTAACCAAAAATAATTCCAAATGACATGAAAAAAGGGCAAGACAAAAACCAGCAAAGCAAATTACCCAGGATCAGTGTAGGTCCACCTTTTCCAAGGTGGCCCTTCAGACAATGGGGAAATCCAAAACTTTTCCCTACCAGTTCTGTGGGCGTGGCTTGATGGGTGTGGCTTGGTGGGTGTGTGACTGGGAAAACCAACTAACACACTTTACCCAAAAATAACACAAAAGCTACACAACTGACTGACACACAATGCAACAAGCAGGAACCTCACAGAGTCACAGAGAGCTCAAAAACAAACCATCACACTTTTCACAAAAATACCAGTTTGGGCAATAGGTAGTAAAAAATACTTTAAAAAGTAAAAAAAAAAAGTTCCGACAATTGCATGGCACAGCTGATTGTCACAGCTGATTGTAGGAACTTTTTTTTTTTTTACTTTTTTAAAGCATTTTTTTACTACCTATTGCCTGAACCGGTAATAAAAAAATGCTTTAAAAAAGTTTCTTTAAAAGTTCCGAGGATCAGCTGTGCCGCACAATCGTGGGAACTTTTTTTTTTTTTTTAACTTTTTAAAGCATTTTTTTACTACTGGTTCAGGTGAACTAGTAGCATTTTCACTACCGGTTTGGGCGAACCGCCCTGAACCTGTAGCACTTCAGCCCTGCCTTCAAATATGTTAAAGTACACCTCCCAGAATCTCTGAGAAGGAGACAAAAATAAAACAAACACCCTACAAAGTCCATACAAATAAGAGAGGTATTATAAATAAACCCAACTCTTGTTTCATTTTTCCACCTCTTTGGGTAAGATCATCTATAAACAATGACTTTAAAAAATGGAGCAGTTTTCTACAAGGCAAAGAACAATTTTAAGCCCCACAGCCAATCCCGAAATATCCACTTATAATACATTATACAATTTTCAAGTTAAATGTTGTGCATCAAATGTTGTCATTCATCAGTTCATCCCTTGAAGCGAACGGCGGTAATTTCTTTCCTGGCGAGTCAAAACTGATGGACCAATCTGGAAAGCCTTCACCTTTAACTGTCATTGGGCAGACTTAAATAGAATTCCATCCTCAAAGTTAATGAACTGCTCATAACTGTCTGCAGACATTAACTTAATTTGTACATTTCTGTTTCTCACACGGTAGCTAGTGCCCTACACTAGTGCAATTTGTATATCATTGTACCGACTGTGCACCACAGCCATACACCCATCCTCATGTGGTTTGACTGTGGCCCCACACCCCAGATATATCTTGATGAAGGCGTGAAAATACACCCTTGGCACAAATTGGAGAACTGATCCACAAATTATGAGCTTCGTAATTTATTCCAATTGAGGGCAACAAACTCTTGGTGGCTACAAGTAAAGTTGACATCTGAAATGAGCTGGAGAAATGAAAAGCTCAGTTCTAATAGTCATTTTGGATGCTGTACAGCTATGTAAAATAAAGTTTCATTAACATGACCATGGGGTGAAGTGAAATAGATGGAACTGAAGATTTGCGATGAATCATCATTACCAGCCACAAAGCTACCATTGGATATTCTGGGAAGATTTTAACAGTTCTTATCAAAATTGCTGTCCTTCTAGAATCATGCCTTGCTTTACTCCTTTGCCCCATCATTTCCTTTCTCCTTGTAAGAAAACCTTAGGTCTGCCTCCTTAGTAAGACATCCCAGTGCATCTGCTCAACTTACTTTGTCACTTTTCTAACTTCAGCATGTTGCATCAGACTTGTGGCATTTATAGTTATCATTAGGACAAAAAAAAATATTCTAATTAGGATGATCCTTTAAGAAACAAATAGAAATATGATCTCAAATTTAACTTCAAGAAAATTTGTTTACTAATTACCTTCATTGCATCACAGCAGTAAAGGAAGATTAGAAGGTAGTTAGGGAAAACCAGCAGCATGGCTGGAGAAGAACAGAAAAAAATTATATCATCTATCTATCTATCTATCTATCTATCTATCTATCTATCTATCTAAATATCTAAATATCTAAATATTTAAATATCTGTCATCTGTCTATTTATCTATCTGTCCATCCATCCATCCATCTATCTGTCACCTGTCTATCTATCTATCTATCTATCTATCTATCTATCTATCTATCTATCTATCTATCTATCTATCTATCATATCTATCTATCTATCTATCATATCTATCTAAATATCTGTCATCTGTTTATCTATTTATTTATCTATCTGTCCATCCGTCCGTCCATCCATCCATCTACCTGTTGTCTGTCTGTCTGTCTGTCTGTCTGTCTGTCTGTCTGTCTGTCTATCTATCTATCTATCTATCTATCTATCATCTATCTTTAACATCATCATCAATCTATATTTAAAGGGGAGGTATTAATGCTGCTTATCCAGAGATGACATAGTTATAGAAGAAATTAAACATTTGGGTTTTTTCCCCCCATCTCTGTGGTGAAGCATTACTCAGTAATACCTTTCTTTACCCTCCCTATCATACCAGATGGATGGATAGAAGTGTTTTATAACTCTCCCAAAAATATCTCTCTCCTGGCCATCATGAGTAAATGAAGAAGACGACTTTGTAATGAATGCCTGCCTCTCTGAAGAAACCTTCATCAATAAGATTTTCTAGGATCTTCATAACCATGGAAGAATCTTTGAAGGCATAATCTCCTGTTGACATGTAGTAGGTGAAAGATAAACCCAAATAACAGATAGTCTACTCAACTATCAGTCCCTATGAGAATATTCAGTGAGTGGGAATGCTGTAGCCCAAAGCAAATGAAAAAAAAATTGCTATGGAAGACAGTTTGCTTAATGCTTTCTCAAAGAAATATCATTAAAATCATTAAAATAAATAGATTTCTTAATTCTTTCTTTTGCGAATGAGGAGAAATGTCCTCAATCAAGTGTTCTTGAGCACAACATTCAGGAGAGAGGGTTTTTTTTTTTTTAATCATATATCATATCATCTTCTAAGGCTCAGAGAGTAAAGGTTGGCGTTATTCAAATATTTCAAAACATGATTTCCATGAATTTTTGCTGTTGATTTATTCCATTAACACACATTTTTTTCAAGTGGAACCCTCTGAATTTCCTTCCTTCATTTTCAGGAAAACATAACGAACATAAATTAAATGTTCTTTCTTACCGGTGGTTGGGTCCATGACTCTAGACTTGTCTCTTTTAATGGAGTCTGAGGTCTTCCCACATCTTTTGAATGCTTTGGGGGGGAAAAAGAGAGAAACAGGAAAAAAAAAATCTGCTGTTAGTTGCTTGAGAGACTAACACACCCAGATTTGATTTACAATTGTGGGGAAAAAATGGAGATAATTTGTGCAGTCCTAAGAACTATGGGGCTGTAAACCAGTGGTGGGTTTCAATTTTTTTTTACTACCAGTTATGTGGGTGTGGCTTGATGGGCGTGGCATGGCTTGGTGGGCGTGGCTTGGTGGGCATGGCAGGGGAAGGATACTGTAAAATCTCCATTCCCTCCCCAATCCAGGGGAAGGTTACTGCAAAATCCCCATTTCCTCCTGATCAGCTGGGACTTGGGAGGCAGAGAATAGACGTGGGTGGGGCCAGTCAGAATTTTTACTACCACTTCTCTTAACTACTCAAAATTTCCGCTTCCGGTTCTCCAGAACTGGTCAGAACCTGCTGAAACCCACCTCTGCGGTGAACCTCTGAGATTATTTTAATGACTACAGTAGAAAAATTCAGGAAAGAGTTTCTTCAGTGCCTTGTCCATGCCCTTTTTTTTTTTTTTCTAGTCGAACAGAAAATCCTCCAACTGCAAGATAGGAAGCCATGTTGGCTAGCTTTAGAATCTAATTAAGGATCTGCTCATTCTGGATTTGGCTCTGGATTTTTTTTTTTCTAAATGTAAGGACTGTCAGCATTCCAGAAAAAAACCCACTCCAAGTAAAGACGCGGAAGCAAGCATTTTCCAAAGTTCTCTTTACTAGAATAGGCAAACTGGCACATCTGGGAAAACCCGAATCTGAAAAGCTCCGGTTTTCCCTCAGTAAGTAAAAAACCCCCAAACCATCCCCTCACTCCTCAGTCGATCACATGCTCCAATCAACATCCGTCCCATCTCGACCCAGCCCCCTGACCACTCCTTCTCCAGATGCTGGATCGCCCTGACCTTGACTGACAGGTAGAATGATATCATGTCTACTAATAACCCCTCTCCTTAATCCCCCTCCTCCTTTCCCACACATGAGAAGGTGGCAGCATGGAAGCTTCCGGCCTAATATGGCTTCCAAAGCTGACAAGGATGTCGCTTCCAAGTATGTAGAACCAAGGAATCAAATTATTTCATTGAAAATGAACAACAACAACAACAACAACAGAGCCTTGGTAGTACAGTGGTCTAAGGCACCCTGTTATTAAGCTGGTTATTAAGACCAGCTGCCTGCAATTACTGCAGGTTCGAATCTCGCCAAGGCTCAAGGTTGACTCAGCCTTCCATCCTTTCTAAGGTAGGTAAATTGAGGACCCAGTTGTGGGGGCAATAAGCTGACTTTATATAAATATACAAAAGGATGAAGGCTATTGCTGAGCACATTGTAAACCGCCCTGAGTCTCCGGAGAAGGGCGGCATATAAATCAAATGAAAAAAAAAAAAAGAGGTGATTGCTTCAGGGACTCACATAAACAGCAGAACCAACACAAAATATGTCATGAAATGCTTTGAGGCACCGTGTCTGTGTACCGTATATGTTGATATACGCACAGATGGATAGACACATGTAGATGCAAAACACACTGGAGCTTGACTGCAGAATGATAGCGGGTAAGGGGGAAAGTTAATTCTCTTTTTCACTTTGTGGATTCTCTCCGGATTTATCAATAAAAACAAAAATACAGGGATGATGAAGCTACAGTAACGGTTCCCACAGACACAGAATCACACTGCCTGTGATGGGGGTTGTTTTACGACGTGCCCTAGTGAGGGGAAAAAAAAAATAGAACAAAAGAAAGTGTCCTTAATAAAGAGCAACAGTGTTTGGGAAATGAAGTGGAACTTAATAGCTGATTGACCTTCCACCTTACAGAATCCCGTATCCATGACTGCTCCCTGTTTAGAAATAAATACATGAATGAGAACGGAATAAGAAAAACACGCCACACCGACACGAACCAATGTTGTTTGGAAACCATTTCTCTTGCTGAGGTAGGATGTTCTTCTCCCCAGTGAAATGAGATCTAATTTTCCAGCCACCTTGCAAAAAAAATAAAATAAAACCCTGCTAATGTACATAATGATTGTTTAATTCCACCTATAAATGTCCTGGATTTGATGAGCCCGGGGACCAAAGTGCCACCAGAGTCTCCAGAGTGTCTTCACTAAAATCTTGTGTCTGAATATTGCAGGTCCTAACCCAGACACGGCACATTTAATGAATGGCAAACACTACGCTGTTCCCTCTCCTCTCCCACAGTCACTTCCAGCTCTTTTTAAAAAGAGCTTTAGATGGTAGAATCATAGATTTGGAAAACAGCAAATGTTTCCTTGACTTTCTGAAGGACGATTCTCATCTGTCATCTGCTCCTCCATAACTGTCTGGTTTGGTTCTGCAACCCAACAAGACAGAAACAGACACCAGAGGGTAATTGGAACTGTAGAAAATACAATTGCTACCAACTTGCCTTCCATTGAGGACCTGCATGAGTCAAAAAGAGGGCTGTGAAAATACTTACAGACCCTTCACATCCTGGACATAAATTGCTTCAACTCCTACCCTCAAAACGACACTATAGAGCACTGCACACCAGAACAACTAGACACAAGGACAGTTTTTTCCCAAATGCCATCACTCTGCTAAACAAATAATTCCCTCAACACTGTCAAACGATTCACTAAGTCTTCATTATTACTATTAATCTTCTCATTGTTCCTATCACCCATCTCCTCCCACTTACGACTGTATGACTGTAACTTGTTGCTGTATTCTTACAATTTATATTGACTGTTTCCTAGTATGATTCGATTGCTTATTTGTACTCTTTGACTATCATTAAGTGTTGGACCTTATGATTCTTGACAAATGCATCTTCTCTTTGAGAGCATATGCACCAAAGACAAATTCCTTGTGTGTCCAATCACACATGGCCAATAAAGAATTCTATCTATCTGTCTGTCTATCTATCTATCTATCTATCTATCTATCTATCTATCTATCTATCTATCTATTTAGAACAAAACTTCAATTCTTTTCTAAAGGTACGTAGAGGTACTACTCCTTTGCTGCAAAGATTGAACAAAATCTACTGGAAAAATCAATGAAACCAAAAGAAGGTTGTGTCTTTTCTGCTTCGATTATTACTCTTTCACACACCTGCCAAATTTCACTTCCACCCCACAAAGAACTGTTGGCTCCTGATCTCCCAAAACAGGGGGGACCAGTGTTCCTTTGTTTATGTTCCCAGCCATCTGACATTTAAGCTTAATACGCAGAAGAAAATTAAATCCATAATGAGATGAAGATGCTATGATTGATTTTGATCTGAATGGTACATTATCGCTCCAACAGCATGCTTACAGCTCCCAATGCTCCAATCCTGGGACCAATAAAATTTTCCCTGGCAGTGAAGCAGAGATGTTAGCAGAAATCAAGCTCTCATAATAGCATGCTTAACTAAATCTCAAGTAACTTTTTAAAACTATAGCACTTTGAAATAACCTACAAGGGTAACCGGTAGACAGATTGAGCATGAATGCTTGGAGAGCATGAAAGAAATAAGGTTCCATGAGAGCATTCACAGAAATGGTTTCCTTCGACATTCACAGAGTAAAAGGGTCATTATATTCATAATGAAAGAAAATGGCTTTCCAAATCCTTTTAAGTGCTAATTTGACCAATTGGGGAAGGCAAGACTTTAGGTCTAAAAAACCATATTTAAAAGACTCTAGTTTGAGTTCTTTTCACAAAAGCAGAGAACGTGGTAACATTTATATGTACTCATTTTATGTGTTTATGGCTATGATTTGCTTATTTATTTCCTTCTATTTGTGCCAATTTTTTTTTCATGTGTCCATGTCTATGTCTATACTGTTACTTGTTTCCTTGTACTTGTTGACAAATAATAATAATAATAATAATAATAATAATAATAATAATAATAATAATAATAATAATAATAATATGACTTTCCTGTATCCAAAAAGTCATGGGAACATAAAGTGGAAAAGGTTATAGAAAATGAGAAGGTGAAGATCTTTCGAATACAGACGGATCGTCACTTGGAATACAACACGTCAGATATCACAGTTGTCGAAAACCAAAACGTACAATTTATTGACATCGCGGTACCAGGAGATGCCAGAGTCGAAGAAAAAGAACTGGAAAAGATCATGAAATATTGCGACCTGGCCATCGAAACTACACGGCTATGGATGAAACATGTAACAGTGATAGCCATTGTCATCGGGGCACTTGGTACCATGTCCAAGAATTTTATAAGATACATCAACAAATTGCAGCTTCCTGCAATAATACCAGCAGAACTGCAAAAAACTGCGCTACTTGGAACATCGTACATCTTAAGAAGGTACTTGGTTGATACCTAGGATGCTGGCAGCAACCCGTATCAACCATTAGCACTAGTCAATGGTATTTGTGATACATTTTTGAATGTTCAGTTGACTGAGTTTCATGTTTAATGAATAAAGTAAATAACAACAACAACAACAACAACAACAACAACAACAATCATGATTCATTGAATCACAATTTGGCTAACCACATTTTTAGCCTACATGTTATACAACCAGGTCATGTTAATCATTTATACCTCTATATGTCATGCAAATACTGTAAGTGAGTAACTAGCAGCGCTAGTTACACACTTATTTGCTACACAGCAGTGCTGGGGAATTCATTGGAGCCTGCTGATTAATCCATTATAGCTATTTCACACGATTAATGCAACCAATCTTTTAGCATTATCACTTTGTTGCATTTTAGTATCTCGTGACCAAAGGCCTTCACAATTTAAGGATTGGTGTTATATTATAATTTAAGCCATGTTGTGTTTTGCTGATGTGAAACTGATAGATTGGACTGACAGATTATGATTTTAACATTAGGTTTTATTTATTATTCATTATTTTATTCTAGAATTTTTAACTCAATAAGCCTTCAGTGTTTTTAGTTTGTTCTGGTCTTTGACTGTAATAAACATTGGCTTCATCTGACTTGAGTAACTATAGTTCAGCGAAGTGGGTTCAGTAAGTGGATTCCCCAACCAGAGTTATTTTATGTAGAAGGGAAAATATCATCGAAACTAAACAAGGCAAGACAAGGAAATTTTAGATTTTGAACATGGTCTCCTTCATAACTGCTCAGCTGAGTCAGGTTTCAAAAATAGAATGCTGGACAGCTCTGATCTTCTGGGTGATTCAGAAACTGGGAAACAAATTGTGTTGTGTGTCTATAAGATTTGTTACAGAGTGAAAAGATAAACAAATAAAGAATATAGAAGAGAAAAAGAAAGAAAGAAAGAAAGAAAGAAAGAAAGAAAGAAAGAAAGAAAGAAAGAAAGAAAGAAAGAAAGAAAGAAGGAGGGAGGGAGGGAGGGAGGGAGGGAGGAAGGAAGGAAGGAAGGAAGGAAGGAAGGAAGGAAGGAAGGAAGGAAGGAAGGAAGGAAGGAAGGAGTGTTGAAAACAGTAGAAAATGAAGGAAAAAAAGATACTTGGAATCTTCTAGACATACGTTCTGCTTGGTAGTACCAAATGAATGAACTTAATTCCCTTCACAGTCCTTTTTAATTGGTAAATTCAGAAATCACTAGTTCTTTTTTTATCCATTTTCAGCAAAATGTCAATGGAATCTTGGAAACCATCTTCTCTACTCTAAGATTGGAGGATATTCTGTAAAGTTACATTTTGTTCTCGTTTTGTTTACCAACCAAAATGCAACTCTAGAGAGTAGTAGACTATATGCTGAAACCAGTATGGGAACAGGCAGAGCCTTCTTTCTTTCTCTTTTTTTCAGCCACAAATTTGAATAGATGGATTCATCTTACATGCGATCCTTTGCCCTGTGACATCTGGGCTGATATTTGTGGTTCCTCTTAGAGAAACCATGTTTTACTTATATGTGCTCAGATTACATCCAAACCACCAAATTGATCCTACTTTACTGCATATCTTTGAAAATTATTAATAATAATGGGGGTTAGGAAACTTGGTTCAGAATTCATCCATATAGATCACATGGGGGCTAAGGTTTTATATTACTGAAATCATATGACCTTTGTAACCGATGCATTTCTTGGCCCAATACGAAACAGTCCTAAATAATTCAAGTTTGGATTATTTGAAGGACGTCAGTACTTCTATAAAGCTATTCCTATTTTATAGACGTCTTTTGAAGATATTACCTACTTAGGCTCTTTTTAATGGTGGGCCCTTCTCCCTCTACATGTTCCTCTTAAGAAAATCTGCTTGACCTTTGCTTGTTTTAAAATGAAATCTGTCTTTTAATGGCTTTTTAATGGCATTTGCTCCTGATGGATACTTTGAAATGATACGCTTGTCACCAGGTTGTGTATTGTTTCTTTAAAGAGAATTCATGAGTGCAGTTGATGTTGAACTATATATATATATATATGGGGAGAGAGAGAGAGAGAGAGAGAGAGAAAGAGAGAGAGAGAAGGCTTCCTTAAGATCTCTGGCGTCTTGAAAGATTTTTTCCATAATGAAAATTATTTCTACAAGCTACCCGGTTGTATGTAGTTTAGCTGGTTAAGTCTGGGACTTATCAAATACTTGTCACCATGGGCAGGACATGACTCAGATCCATTCTACAGAGGCAGCTCAGCCTCACCAGCCTATTTTTCCATCTAAAACTGCTTTTGCCAAAATGACATCTATCACTCCTGTTCTGTTTGTTTGTTTGTTCGGAAATACGCTTATGGTTCCCTTCTGATCAACGAATTAAACGGTGCCGTAAAACACGTAAATTGCAAATCCTGTCTGCCTCCAGTCATCACTAGACAGGGAAGGAGACAACTGACATAAAGAGCAAAACGATAATCTATTTATTTACATGGGGGGGGGGATTAAAAAAAGCTTTAGAGGCTCAAACTGCATGCCTTAGGGATGCTTCTACAGGAAGGAAATGTTTATAGTACTTATGCGTCACCGTTCTGCACCAAAGTATGCTTTGCCCTTCTTCATCTCTTTCTGTTCGCCTATTGCACACTCATTGGTAAAAGTGTAGGGTGTCATAATATCACTGTAGTTGTTCTGGGTGTTTGGAGAGAGAGAAAAAAGGAAACACCTCATCAGTAAATAAAAAAGTAAAATTTTCCCTGTCAGTTGGGTCTAGCTCTAGGGAAGGTGTTTCTCTATTTCTTGGCCAAGGGAACGAGCATCTCAAGATTTAAAATGGACACCTAACAACAAAGAATGTTCTTTCTGAGCCAACTCAGAAAGCTCAAACTACCCAAAGAGCTGATGATTCAGTTCTACAGAGGAATTATTGAGTCTGTCATCTGCACCTCTATAACTGTCAGGTTTGGCTCTGCAACCAAACAAGACAGACACAGACCTCAATGGATAGTTAGAACTGCAGAACAAACAATTGCTACCAACCTGCCTTCCATTGAGGACCTGTATACTGCATGAGTCAAAAAGAGGGTTGTGAAAATATCTACAGACCCCTCACATCCTGGACATAAATTGTTTCAACTCCTACCCTGAAAACAATGCTATAGAGCACTGAACACCAGAACAACTAGACAGAAGGACAGTTTTTTCCCCAAACGCCATCATTCTGCTAAACAAATAATTCCCTCAACACTGTCAAACTATTCACTAAGTCTGCATTATTACTATTAATCTTCTCATCATTCCTATCACCCATCTCCTCCCACTTATGCCAGTATGACTGTAACCTTGTTGCTTGTATCCTTACGATTTATATTGACTGTGTCTATATAACTATGACTATCATTAAGTGTTGTACCTTATGATTCTTGATGAATGTATCTTTTCTTTTATGTACACTGAGAGCAAGAGTGCAGAGAAAAGCAACAAAGATGATTAGGGGACTGGAGACTAAAACATATGAAGAACGGTTGCAGGAACTGGATATGTCTAGTTTGAGGAAAAGAAGGACTAAGGGAGACATGATAGCAGTGTTCCAATATCTCAGGGGCTTCCACAAAGAAGAGGGAGTCAAGCTATTCTCCAAAGCACCTGAGGGCAGGACAAGAAACAATGGGTGGAAACTAATCAAGGAGAGAAGCAACTTAGAACTAAGGATAAATTTCCTGACAGTGAGAACAATGAATCAGTGGAACAACTTGCCTGCAGAAGTTGTGAATGCTCCAACACTGAACGTTTTTAAGAAGATGTTGGATAACTATTTGTCTGAAGTGGTGTAGGGTTTCCTGTCTAATCAGGGGGTTGGACTAGAAGACGTCCAACCAGTTAGGCAACTCTTCCTTCATCCAGTGGTGGGATTCAAGTAAGTTAACAACTGGTTCTCTGCCCTAATGATTTCTTTCAACAACCAGTTTGCCAAACTGCTCAGAAAGTTAACAACTGGTTCTCCCGAAGTGGTGCGAACTGGCTGAATCCCAGTACTGCCTTCATCCCAACTCATCTTCACAGTGGAAAAATTTAACCAAACAATATATCCTCTGCTGTAGCCAATAGCAACCTTTTTATATTGAAATTATTTCTCTCTCATAACATAAAAACATCACTTCCAGCAAGCAAGCTTATAGCAGGATTCTCAAGAGGTTCAGTGAACACAATATAATGAGATTTAATCCTTTGAGAGATCATCAAGTGGGGAGGGAGGGAAAAATCATATCTTTTTTTTTTTTGCTCTCCACTATATTCAGTTACCTCTAAATATAGTATGGATTTAGGTCTGGGGAAAATAATAGTTAGCAGTCGAGTAAGGTGGGAGGTAGAATGACTAACAAGATAAGGAGAGCTCAAAAGGAGGTTTAACAAAGCCTTCCGTGAGATTTGGCAGATGCTTCTATGGTAGATTGTCAAACTTTACACTAATCTTTCTGTAAGAGTTTTAAGGGCTTGCATTCCTCCCTTTTGCTCTTTTTGCTGGGTTGATGCTAGTAAATTATAGATCAGGCTTTCTGAAAATGAGCAGAGACTTCTTAAATTACAGCTAAACCGAGGAAGAATATTATTACATGGTATTATGATGGAGGCCCAGCAGGGCTCCCCACTTCCTTCACTTTTCCACAGCAAAACGCAACAATATCAGGAGGGAAAGTGCTGCACAATGAGGTTATCCAAAATGCAGTTCAACTTAGAGCTGTCTCCATTGGTGGGTATTCATGCAGCAGATTCTTTTTTTTTTTTTTTTAATGTCAACATCAAATCCAAATTCTTATACACAGAGAAACCCAATTCAAGATCTACGACTGGGGATAAAGGAAAACACAGCATTTAAATATATATATATATATGTTTTCTGAGGTTTTCACGGGTGTTTGTATGTAGGTCTTTGGTTATTCGGGTTTTCTCCCGCGTAAAATTGGAGATTTCTTGGCGACATTTCGACGAAGTCTCATTCGTCATCTTCAGGCTGGTGTTCTCGGCTTCGTGCTTCCAGGAGCAGCTGCGATCTCACATTGCTCCTGGAAGCACGAAGCCGAGAACACCAGCCTGAAGATGACGAATGAGACTTTGTCGAAACGTCGCCAAGAAACCTCCAATTTTACGCGGGAGAAAACCCGAATAACCAAAGACCTACATATATATATATATATATATATATATATATATATATATATATGTATGTATGTATGTATGTATGTATGTATGCATGTATGTATATATATGCATTACTGTTCTAGCTAGGGTTTTTCCTATGTAAATCAAGATGTTTATATAGCCATAGTTAAGTGACATCCCAAATCACTATTTTCTAGGCTTTATCAGACATTTCAGCAGCATTATGCTGTCTGTTGTAAGACTTAAGTGAGACTAAAATAGATCTATTTCTGGCTTATTTGCCTTCATCAGTTAACCACACCCTCATTTTATGACTCCTCCCTGTAATGGTCAAATATTTATTTTGTTCTTTTTTCGTAGGTCTATATGTGCATTACTGTTCTAGCCAGGGTTTTTCCTATGTAAATCAAGATGTTTATATAGCCATAGTTAATTTTGTTTTGTTCATATTTGAACAAAATAAATATTTGACCGTTACAAGGCAAGAGTTTAAATAGTTTTTTTTTTCCTTCTAGCTGATCAGCTGGGACTCGGGAGGCAGCAAATAGATTGGGGGAGGGGCCAAGCAGAGGTGGTATTTACCGGTTCTCTGAACGACTCAAAATTTCCACAACTGGCTCACAAGAACCAGGGAGAACCGGTAGCAACCCACCACTGCTATAGATACAACAAGAAGGAAGGAAGGGAGGGAGGGAGGGAGGGAGGGAGGGAGGGAGGGAGGAATCATATGCTAACTCATAGCTAAGAGTAGACCAAGTTCTCCAAATCTTCAGCATCTTTGTGCAATTTGTCTGAACTGTGTAATTATTTTCTATTTAGTTTGTAATTTTTTTTTAAAAAAGGTAAAAATATCATACCCATTTAAATCAGCAGGCAGCCCCAATCTATCATTTCTCTATCAGAACATGAAACAAATAAATACTTTCACCTGGTAATCAATACAGAAATACAGGTCGTTCAACTACCATTACAAATAGGATTTTTTTTTTTTAAAAAAAAAAAAGACCACTTCCCCGCAAGTAAATATTGAGTTTTACATTTACATAGATTGAGTTTTTCTTTATGTAATGTAAGTGTTTCTTACATTATACATCTGATGCTGTTTACCTAAACCTTTCTCTCCTAGCTTCCTGTTGTGGCCTATCAGCCACCGGCCCCTCCAGCAGCCAAATCAGAGGAGGAGGAGGCATGGGAGTCAGCATCAGTATCGAGGCAACCTGAGAGCTCTGAGAGAGAGAGACAGAGGGCAGAGCCTGGGCCGTCCGTCAGCCCTCAGATGGAGAGTCAACAGCCCCCAGTCTGAAGGTGGCTGATGAGGAAGAGGAGGAACAGTTGGGTCCAGTGCCTGACGTGCAGATGCGCAGAAGGCAGAGGAGAGGAGAGCAGTGGAAATCTATGGGCCAATCCTTTGGAAGGAAGAGCCACCGCTGCTAGCGAAGCCCCACCCTAGCTCTAGGGATAAAAAGCAGGGGGCAGAGATGAATAGATGTGGCAGACAACTCTTTATCTCTCTGCCGGATGGACTTGTGAGCCTGTGATAAGAGAGAAACTTTTTGCCGGGGCTGCCAGTGCTCCTAATAAAGGAATTTTTGAGTTCACTGCAGAGGGTTTGTTGTGTTTGGAGAGCTGGGTCAGAACACTTCCATTTTGATTCTCAGTTTCACCTTCCTTCCTTCCTTCCTTCCTTCCTTCCTTCCTTCCTTCCTTCCTTCCTTCCTTCCTTCCTTCCTTCCTTGGGATTCTTTGAACCATCACATTCTTCTTAAGTAGAATGTATACACTTCTCTCCTTTTATGTGGAGCCAAATTCACTGCTACATAATACACTGCTTCCAATAGAGGTTTGGAGTAAGATATTAAACAGGAAGGAGTTCTAAAATGGACTGATGACCAAAGTGGCACAAAACAACTCCCATTTTCCCTCCCACCCCCTTGGATTATGTACATTTAACACCACCTTTTTTTCCAGGGCTTTGCCTCAAGGCACAATCTGCTCCTAATATGTTTGGAAATTACTGTTCCATTATAGCCACACCAATATGCAATCAAATGAAAATTATAGGGGATGGAAAGTGATTTGTCTTCTTAATGAGAGTCACCTTGCTGATTTTCTCAACAGCCTTTGGCAATCATTAGCCGAGCTAGTGAAATAAACAAGAGCTAGTTACTCTTTGGGTGGTATCAGCAGTCCACGGTGGGAGCAGATGGACAGCCCTCCCCATGAATCATTCTATTCAAAGCATAAACGTCTTTTGAAATCTTGACTTCTCCTGGCAAAGGCCCCCCAGTTCTGACAACGTGTATCCAAGCTTTCTATCAAAGCTCCCGAGAGCTGCAGTGAAAGACAGATCAAAGCTTGAGCCGTCGCAAGTAAATGGGAGGATGGGACTCAATCTGGCAGCAAAGACTGAGGCTCCCGCTGGTTTAAATGGGTTTGATATATTGTTACTGCCTGCTGCAAAAGGAAAAAGAAAAAAAGATCCCATGGGATCCATCAGGAACTATTTGGTTGGTAAGCATTCCGTAAGCCTGATGTTGCTTGAAAAACGGAGAGCTAGCCAGACCAATCCACATCAACGGAGACAATAAGGATTGGCAGAGGACACAGAAATATAGGTTGGGGCTGCCTGCTAAGCTTTCTAAAATCTCTCAATTCAAGGTGAGGGGAGAAGGACTCTTCCCAACCAGGTGATTGCAGTCTGTCCTTCAGAATGTGACAAGGTCGCCGACAGCTTGGCTAGCACAAATGTGAAGTTAGGAAACCAACAAAATGAGATTTTTGTTGTTGTTGTTAGCTGCAAAGTTATGTCCAACCCATCGCGACCCCATGGACAACGTTCCTCCAGGCCTTCCTGTCCTTTACCATCCCCCAGAGTCCATTTAAGCTCACGCCGACTGCTTCAGTGACTCCATGCAGCCACCTCATTCTCTGCCATCCCCTTCTTCTTTTGCCCTCAATCTTTCCCAGCATCAGGCTCTTCTCCAGTGAGTCCTTCCTTTTCACTAGACCAAATGAAATAAAGAATCAGAAAAGGACAGCAAAACTTTGACCTTGTGTCTCCTCACCCTTCAGTCAACATGCCTAGTCTAGAAATTCCTCAAATGAGACTATACCCACGAGGCCTTTGGGCCAATTGACATTTGATCCCATTCCAAAAGAAGTCTGCAAAAGATGAGTTCAGAACTCTGATTATCCATCCCTCTTAGGAGAAAGAGAGAGAAAGTGTCAGAAAGACTTAAAAAAGAGGGTAAGGGAGATAGGAAAACATTAGAAGGCACAGGTGTAAAAGAGTGCAGAGAAGAGCAACCAAGAGGATTAGGGGACTAGAGGCTAAAATATACGATGAACGGTTGCAGGAACTGGTCATGGCTAGTCTAGTGAAGAGAAGGACCAGGGGAGACAGGATGGCAGCCTTCCAATATTTGAGGGGCTGCCACAGAGAGGTAGGGGTCAAGCTATTTTCCAAAGCACCTGAAGGCCAGACAAAGAATAATGGATGGAAACTGAACAAGGAGAGATTCAACCTGGAAATAAGGAGAAATTTTCTGACAGTGAGAACAATCAACCCATCGAACAGAAGTTGCCTTCAGAAGTTGTGGGAGCTTCATCACTGGAAGCTTTCAAGAAGAGACTGGACTGCCACTTGGCAAAAATGGTGTAGAGTCTCCTGCTTGGGCAGAGGGTTGGACAAGCTCCTTCCCAATTCTGTTTATCTGCATCTGTACATGTGCATGTATATGTGAGAACTTATCTTGCAAAAGTTTCCATACTTCTTCAGTTGTTCTGAAACATCAGAGGTGATGCATCAGAAGCTGGGAGATGATATATATACCCTTTCAAACTGGCAACTCAAAGGTATTTGTTGCTTTTTTACATGCTCATTATATTTTTTTGGGTGTATGTAATGAAATGCTATAGTCTCTTGTTGCTGCCTTAAGATGTCTTCTATAAGTCCCCAAAGTGCTAGCCCTTATTAGTGTTTCGCTGATTTGCTGATATATTTGTCCACCAAATTGAAAGTAGGTACCAAGTAGTAATTGAAAGTAGGTAAACTCAGTGGCTAAGATGCTGAGCTTGTCGATCAAAAGGTCGGCAGTTCAGCGGTTCAAATCCCTACTGCTGCGTAACGGGGTGAGCTTCCATTACTTGTCCCAGCTTCTGCCAACCTAGCAGTTCGAAAGCAAGTAAAAAATGTAAGTAGAAAAATAGGGACCACCTTTGGTGGGAAGGTAACAGCGTTCTGTGCGCCTTTGGCATTGAGTCATGCCGGCCATATGACCATGGAGATGTCTTCAGACAGCGCTGGCTCTTCGGCTTTGAAACAGAGATGAGCACCGCCCCCTAGAGTCAGGAATGACTAGCACATATGTGCGAGGGGAGGTTGATGAGACCATGATTCTGGGCATTTTGATCTTAGTGTATCTGTGCTGTGACAAATAGCTTGCAGTAATAATCATATGGTATGCTACATATTCACTAAATGTTTGAATCCATGGTTGATTGATGCCATGGTTGATTCAAGCTTCCAAGACAGAGACCAGATAGCTACAGAAGCATTCACGATACACAAAAACAGATTTAGGGAGAGTGGAATTAGGAAGCAAGGACGAACAGATTCTTCTGTTGTAAAATGGGAGCAGGAAGAATGGCATTTAGCATTTGTTGACATACCAATTAGTAGCAAGGAAGTCTAAGTGGATCAGAGACACATCTATTGGATTAGTCAGTTCTACGCTTATGAAACTAAGTCTGCATAAATTTGCGGCCTATAATCCATATGAAAATTATGGAGAGTTAGTTCTCACACAAGCAAAAATAAACAACATAATGTTATGTCAGGTCTTTACCCCAAAACAAGACAGATGGAAATCATATCCAGACCAAAAGCGAATTGGTTTTACGTATACTAAACGGGAGAAAAAAAGGCATTCAAAAGCAAACACCAATTATTATAAAGATGGCTAGGATTTTTGTAAGGTAAAGGTAAAGGTTCCCCTTGCACATATGTGCTAGTCATTCCCGACTCTAGGGGGTTGTGCTCATCTCCGTTTCAAAGCCGAAGAGCCAGCGCTGTCCGAAGACGTCTCCGTGGTCCTGTGGACGGCATGACTAAACGCCAAAGGCACATGGAACGCTGTTACCTTCCCACCAAAGGTGGTCCCTATTTTTCTACTTGCATTTTTTTACGTGCTTTCGAACTGTTAGGTTGGCAGAAGCTGGGACAAGTAATGGGAGCTCACCCCATTATGTGGCACTAGGGATTCGAACCGCTGAACTGCCGACCTTTCGATTGACAAACTCAGCGTTTTAGCCACTGAGCCACCGCGTCCCTTCTTTCTTGTACTCAGCAACTAATAGAATTATTTTGTAACCATGTCCTTGCTATTCTGCATTAGGTCATGGAGATTTGTGTCTGTTTTTTAACCGTCCAACCTGCTCTGAAGGAGCTTCACAAGAGATGACTAGGCAAGTCAGTGTTAAAGCAGATTTATTTTTTAATGAAAACTGGTGTATCCCTTCAGAAGCCATCATGCATTTGAGAAAAAATGTCTTTCTCATCCCCAGTATACGTATTTTCCAACAAAAAGGTAGCTCAATTAATTTTATTTCGTGTTAATAGCCACTTATCACTTTATTTCAAGTGATTGCATCTACATTTGCAAGTCCTTGCATAAATGCCAACCCTTTTATTGGAAGTCATTCTGAAGTAGCCCAACGGATATTTTTTTTTTTAAATTATTCTCTTAAAATATAATAAAGCTTATTTTATGATTGTTTTCATAAGTGGTTACCCTGTTCTGCTCTTTTCCCTTATCTTCTACAGTTTACCTCGAGGGTGTCAAAGTCAATTTCATTGAGGGCCGCATCAAGGTTGTGTTTGACCTGAGGGGGGGCAGGGGGTGTGGCTAGGGGGTGTGGCCAGCTCAATGTCACTCATGTCAGGGCGCCTGTGTTGACTGGAGCGCTCTGCCAGCAAAAACAGGCTCCTGAGCTCCGTTTTTGGCTACAACGGTGTTCTGCAGACCTCTGCCAGCAAAAATGGAGCTCAGGAGGACCGCCTGTAGGCTCCCCCCCCCGAGCTCCATTTTTGCTGGCAGAGGCATCATGAGCTCGTCCTTTGCTGTTTCCAGGATGGCCCTCCGGGCCAGATCTAAGCACTTCGCGGGCCAGATCCGGTCCCCGGGCCTTGAGATTGACACCGCTGGTTTTACATATAATCCCAGATCTGATATAGCAGTAAAACAGGTCATATTATTATCATTTCCATTTATATTGGAAGGGTAAGAAACAAAAGGAAGCTAATCAAGGAGAGAAGCAACTTAGAATTAAGGAGAAAATTCCTAATAGTGGGAAGAATCAACTGGTGGAATGGCTTGTCTTTGGAATTTGTGGGTGCTCCATCCCTGGAGATTTTTAAGAAGAGATTAGACAGCCATTTGTCCAGGATGGTATAGGGCCGTGATGGCGAACCTCTGGCATGCGTGCCCAAAGTGGCACACAGAGCCATGTCACCTGGCACACAGGGCATTGCCCGTTCCTCTTCCGGGCTTCTGGTGTGCATGTGCATGCTGCAATCAGCTGGCCTTTGTGTGTGTGGCAGTGCCGGAAAACGGAAGAGCTGATCTTCCGTTTTCCAGCGTGAGCGTGTGTGCTGGCCAGCTGTTCGTCACATGTGCATGCATGGCAGTAACCGGAAGACTTGCTGGCCAGCTTGCATGCGTGTGCCGGAAACCGGAAGTACCTTATCCGGTACATGCATGCCCTTGCCTCCTGGGTGCTTCTCTTCCTGGTTGTGGCCCTGATGAGTGCGTGCACGTGCGCGAAGTGCTCCCTTTTCGGCACTCGGTGCCGAAAAGGTTCGCCATTGCTGGCATAGGGTCTCCTGTTTGCGCAGGGGGTTGGACTCGATGACCTCCAAGGTTCTTTCCAATTCTGTTATACTGTTATATTCTCCATTGCTAATCTCTTCATAACAGAGGCCCAGTTTCCACAAGGGGACCAATATTTATCTATAATGTTATCCACATTTTATCCAATTTATCCATAAAATTGGGGTAAAAGCAGGGGTGAAATCCAGCAGGTTCTGACAGGTTCTGGAGAACTGGTAGCGGAAATTTTGAGTAGTTCAGAGAACCGGCAAATACCCACTCTGGCTGGCCCCAGAGTGGGATGGGAATGGAGATTTTGCAATATCCTTCCCCCTGGAGTGGGGTGGGAGTTGAGATTTTGCGGTATCCTTCCCCTGGAATTTATTTATTTATTTATTTATTGGTTCGATTTATATGCCACCCTTCTCCAGAGATTTTACAACGTGTTAAGCAATAGCCTTCATACTTTTGTATATACCTGCTTAGTAGGGCTTTCGCCCCCCCCCCAAAGCGGTGTTCTTTTTTATACAAAGTCATTTTATTGCCCCCACAATCCGGGTCCTCATTTTACCTACCTCGGAAGGATGGAAGGCTGAGTCAACCTTGAGCCTGGTGAGATTTGAACTCACACTAATTGCAGGCAGCTGGCAGCTAAGTGTTACTTAGCAGCACTTTAGTCTGCTGCTCCACCAAGGCTCTTGGAATGGGGTGGGAATGGAAATTTCGCAGTATCCTTCTCCTGCCACGCCCACCAAGCCACACCCACCAAGCCACACCATGCCCACCAAGCCACGCCACACCCACCAAGCCATGCCCACAGAACCGGTAGTAAAAAAAATTGGATTTCACCACTGGGTAAAAGCTGTTCCCAGGTTGAACAATTCTGCAGATACAGATGTTTGTTTGCACCCACTGGCAAGGTACCTGTATTTATGAGCTGATGTACCATTCTCATTTCCAAAGTTTCCTAGATTTTCATCAAAACGTAAAGCACAACCTTCATTTATCATTTAATCTGTTTAATATCAAATTCCCAAGGCAACTCTCTCTCTCTCTCTCTCTCTCTCTCTCTCTCTCTCTCTCTCTCTCTCTCTCTCTCTCTCTCTCTCTCTCTCTCTTTTTCTCCTACTACACGTGATGTCTAATCCTCATCCTGATCTCTTGGAGAGAGAAGATGAAATTCAAAAGTGCCAAAAGTAATGGCTTCTTCTTGCATTACACAGGGGAAATCTAGGCAGGAAATCTTTTTTTTTTTTTTAAAGTCTCGGCTATTAAAAAAATATAAGTTTCTAAAGTTTGTAGTAGCCTATATATCACCCATTTATTTGGTTTGTTTTTATTTCACATGAATGAAAGAAGTAGAGAAGTGTCACAAATTAACACATTCCTATTTTCTTTTTTTCAGAGGAGAATAATAACACCAGCTGGTTTTACGCTAGCATTTAATTTTTGTGGAGCGCACAAGAAGGAAAATGGATTGATGAAATCAACTCAAGGCAGACAGGCCCAGGTTCAAATTATTATATTTTGGAGATATTTGTAAGAAGATCTAGCTCTCTAGGGAACTCTCTAATGCTGGAAAAAGTGGAAAGAAATAGAAGAAGTGGGCAACTAGAAGCAAAGGCAGTGGATTCAATCATAGCAACAACGACTGCAGAGTTGAAAATCTGAAAAGCCAGATTGAGAACACATCACTCTGTTTATGTGGTTGCTAAGAGTAAACCTTGTTTTGATGGCCCATGAATAAAATATTGATTTCATCATTGATTTTTCAGGAAAGTTAGAATATTTAAAAAACATCTAAAAAAGATGTTGAGACTCTAGAAAGAGTGCAGAGAAGAGCAACAAAGATGATTAGGGGACTGGAGGCTAAAACATATGAAGAAAGGTTGCAGAAACTGAGTATGTCTAGTTTAATGAAAATAAAGTCTAGGGGAGACATGCTAGCAGTGTTCCAATATCTCAGGGGCTTCCACAAAGAAGAGGGAGTCAACCTATTCTCCAAAGCACCTGAAGGCAAGAGAAGAAGCAATGGGTAGAAAGTAATCAAGGAGAGAAGCAACCTAGAACTAAGGAGACATTTCCTGACAGTTAGAACAATTAATCTGTGGAACAACTTGCCTCCAGAAGTTGTAAATGCTCCAACACTGGAAGTTTTTAAGAAGAGATTGAATATCCATTTGTCTGAAGTGGTGTAGAGTTTCCTGCCTAAGCAGGGGGTTGGACTAGAAGACCTCCAAGGTCCCTTCCAACTCTGTTATTCTATTCTATTCTATTCTATTTCCAGGGAGATACTTACTGGGTAGGTTCAACTCCTTTTTTTTTTTAAACTTGACTTTGGTAAAGTTTCAAGAAGTCCGAATTGCGCATAATCATACTATTTTTAACCAGTGATGCATGACAACATCAGAAGAGAATTTATTTGGGTAGCCTCTAATGCCGTTGAGTTTTGATTGGCATTTTCAGATGTGATTTGCAGCAGCTGTCCATCACTGTAGGATCATGGCTTTGCATCACTTTAAATGAGAAAGAGAAGAAAATAACCATCATAGGGACCGGATGACAACTTGCATACAGCTCATTTAACTTGTAGGATTTTCACCGAAACTTATATGTAAAGTCCTGCTTATGTAGTTCCATAGTTAGAATGCATGGGGGAAAGAGTAAGGAATTAAGTCTCACTCAGCAAGAAATGTAGTACATTTTTCAAGAGGAATGTGCATATGTACACATGTACAAATGTACAGTGTTGAATCTGTCCATAAAGACTAACCAATAATACTGATTTTTTTTCTTGTTATATTCCATGCAGCTTCATATAATCATTTGTCTCTAGAGAGGACTCTACTTATAAAGTTTTATTTTGTCATTTCCCAAGAAGTTCTAGCACTGATTTATCTTTCTTAAATTCCTTTCACTAGATCTTTGGAATTAAGATAAACATTCCTATGAAAAAGATTAGAAAAACTCATCTACAGGTAATCCTTGATTTACGACCACAATTGAGGCCAGAATTTCTGTTGTTGAGTTGAGTAGAGTAGAGTAGAGTAGAGTAGAGTAGAGTAGAATAGAATAGAATAGAATAGAATAGAATAGAATAGAATAGAATAGAACAGAACAGAACAGAACAGAACAGAACAGAACAGAACAGAAATTCTTTATTTCTTTCTTTATACTGGTCAAGTGTGATTGGACACACAAGGAATTTATCTCTGGTGCATAAGCAATGTATATACAAGCAACAAGTGATAAACCATGAACATAATAATCATAAAACACATTCATCATAAATCATAAGATAATTATAAGCAGGAGAGTCATCAAATGAATCATGCCCAAGATGACAACCTTTTTGGCCAGGTCTGTTAAATGAATTACTGTAGTTGTTAAGTCGTCATTAAGCGAATCCAGCTTCCTCCACCAGCCGGAAAGTTTTCAAATGGCAAATAAATGACCCTGGGAGGCTGCAACGATCTTAAATATGAGCTCGTTGTCAAGTTCGGTCATAAGTTGGTTGTAAGTCATTTTTTTTCAGGTGATGTAACTTTGAAGGTCATTAAACAAATCATTGTAAGACGAGGACTGCATCCTCTGTAGAATTCAGTAGGAATGGCTGAAAACTTCAGCTCCAGCTAAATGGCGAACCATTAATCTGTGTTATCCACAATCTTTATCATTTTTTTAACTGTATAATTATACACCAATGCAGTGAAAAGGAGCTACTGCTTCTGGTTTGTTGTATGTTAGCTTTTAAATATATCGCTCATTTGGGTCTAATTGCATCCCTTATTTTCTTCTGCAAAACTAAAATGCATATGGCAAAGTTATGCAAACACTGGGTTATTTTCCTTCCTCTGTCATATGTCCATATATCATTGCGCTTTTTCGCTCCTCTCTAAATCATGGTTTGCTTCCATTGGAAATGAAAATAACATATGTATGTGACAGACACAGAGAGAGCGATGGATAGAAGCAAGATCATGTGAAGGGTTAATACCGCTTTATAATGCCTTGGTAAGACCACCCATGGAATATTGTGCCAGTTTTGGTTGCCACTGGAGGCTAAAATACATGAAGAACGATTGCAGGAATTGCAGGAATCTAAATTAGTGAAAAGAAGATATGGGGGGGTGTGTGTGACATGATAGCAGTGTTCCAATATTTGAAGGGCTGCCAAAAAGAAGAGGGGGGGGTGTCAACCTATTTTTCAAAACACCAGAAGGCAGGACAAGAAGCAATGGATGGAAATTAATCAAGGAGAGAAGCAACCTAGAACTAAGGAGAAATTTCCTAACAGTGAGAACAATTGAGTGGAATGGCTTGCCTTCAGAAGTTCTGAGTGCTTCATCACTGGAGGTTTTTAAAGAGAGATTGGACAGCCATTTGTCTGAAATGTGATAGGGTCTCCTGACTGAGTAGGGGGTTAGACTAGAAGACCTCCAAGGTCCTATCCAACTCTGTTATTCTATCCTCTATAGCTGATTTTAGGATCAAATCACACATATGCGCTATTGAATGGACAGTTATTTTAATACGGCCATTCAGTCATTTATGGGATGAGTAGATGATTATAGCAGGAAGCTGAAATGTAGCCAAACTTTTTCTGCAAAAATCTGTTAGTTTTTCCTCAAACTAATGATGGGTTTAGTCATGAAGGCACCAGGCTAGAAACTGGGAGACAGTGAGTTCTAATCCTGCCTTAGGCAGGAAAACCAGCTGGGTGACTTTGGGCCGGTCCCTCTCTCTAAGCCCCAAAATCACCTCACAGAGTTGTTGCGGGGAAAATAGGAGGAGGGAGGGATGTATCGGATCTGTTTTCCCTTGTTTACAAAAAATAACAAATACAGGATATAAAGTAAATAAATCAAATAAACATGTTTTGTTACATAGAAATTATCCAATTATTTGTTGTTTGGTTTGATTTGATTTCTGTTACTGCCCGTCTAGCAAATGATTCTGGGCGGCTCACAATTTAAAATCCCCCAAGGGGATCCTAACACACACAATCCTGGAAAAAAGATATATTAAGGTTTGTTTAGCTGTTTGTTTCTTGTTACTGAATCAAGTGGTATGCATCAGCTCCCTGATCAACATATATACATATACACACACACAAACATATATAGATAAACTTAAACTTAAGACATATATATATGTATGTATGTATGTATGTATGTATGTATGTATGTATATATATGTGTGTGTGTGTGTGTGTGTGTGTGTACACACACACAAACACAAACACACACACACACAAATATATATAGATATATGTTTTTCCTCTAGCCAGATTTCTCCTACGTAACCAAGGTTTTTCTGCAGCCCTAGCTCAGTAGAATCACATCCACTCGATTCTGGGCTTTTTTCCTTTCTGCCGTAGCCTCAATGCCTGATCCCTGGCATATTTTTTTTAAAAAAAATATGCTAAAGTGAAATTCTACAGCGGCAATGTTGTTTTCCTATTAAGAAACTGAGACCAAAAAAAAAAAAAAAAACCCACCGTTTGCAGGACTTCACATTTCAGCTGTTCTGCTCTAATGAGATCCTTGGTGTTTGCAAAACATCCAGTTCATTAGCAAGCATTGTGCAGTCTACAGAACTTGGATGCCTCGACTTCAGAGATGAAATGAAGTTTACAACTCAAAACTGACACAACAATTCTCAGCGCTGCCATTGGAAGAAATAAAATAAAATAAAATGACAAAATGCCTATGCCTCACATACCCATACACGTAACCAGAGGTGGGTTTCAGCAGGTTCTGACCAGTTCTGGAGAACCGGTATCAGAAATTTTGAGTAGTTCGGAGAACTGGTAGTAAAAATTCTGACTGGCCTAGTCATCCTCCTGCACCATGCTGGGGGGGGGAGGGCGTTTTGCCCTCCCTGGGCTCCAGAGGCTTTTCTCAAGCCTCCGGGAGGGCGAAAACAGCCTCCCCAGGCTCCGGAGGCCCTCTGGAGGCCGGAAACAGGCCTTCCCGAATTTCCAGTAGGCCTGTTTTTCACCCTCCCTGAGTCTCCGTGCATGCCCTGCACTTATCTGCATCTAAAACGGGCCACGTGGGGACTCCTGGGAGGGATGGGGAGGGGTGAGCGAGGCCAGCCAGGAGTGGGATTTGGGGGTTCTCCGAACTGCACAGAATCTTAGCTAGAGGTTCTCCCGAACCCCTGCAAACCCCCAGCAGCCCACCCCTGGTTGAATGGTTTCCAAAGAGTATTCAGGACAGAGGTATATTTGTTCCTTAGATAATTTGCAAGACCCCTGCATTGCTATCTTCTCCCTTGCCTTGACTGCACAGAGGCTAAGCGAGCAACAGGGAAAGAAGATCTGTTTGCATATGAACCCCACACTAATAAACTATTTTACGTCCACCTTTTTTTTGCTACGAGAACTTGTATGGATTCTTGTAAACCTGGGCACATACTGGGAGTGGGGGGGGTGTCTTCTCCATGCTGGAAACAATATCCTGTAAGAAGACCTGCAGCGTGACTAGACATATTTAATTACAAGAAGCACTTCAGCCTGTTGAAACAGAATGGACACAGAGCTCTAAAAAGGGACGGGGAAAATAAAGGTGAGCCGAGGATCATTTTTAATTTCGGTTTTTATCAGGGTTCTCTGCTTGACATAAAGCAGCCATCTGTCCTGACAACTAGTTAAGAAAGGGCTTTAAGGATGAAACAATGATCTTTGCTCATGAAAGCCAACCGGGCTCCAGGAAGCTGCAATTTATACAGAGAAGTAGGCACAAAGTTCAGAATAACATGGCTTGTGCAAAGGATTGAGAAGAGATGCTTCACTTGTGTATTTATTTTGCAGCATTTTGATAGCACCCATATTGGTAAACTCCAGTGGTTCATAGCACAATATATATTAGCGTGAACGAGGCACTTCTCTTTCAAGTGTTAAAACACATATAATCCGTTGCAAGGCTCGGAGAAGTCCTTGGAAAAAGTGCTCCCTCTCCATTTGTGTGTGTTTGCGTGCAAAGTACAGATGAAAATTCTATTGGGATTTTTGAAGACATAAGCCTTGCAAAAGACTTGACTGTTTTAACATTCCGAAGAGAGGTGCTTTGTTCGCACTGTCTCGCAAAGCATCCCTTTCAAATGCTTTTCAGAACAATAACAATGTTCTCAAAATGACTCCAAATCCTGTGGTCATCATGGTTAAGACAACTTTATGATTCTTTTTTTTTTTTCTGCTTTAATTTATATGCCGCCCTTCTCCGGAGAGTCAGGGCATCTTACAAGCCGTTAAGCAATAGCCTTCATACTTTTGTATACAACGTCAGCTTATTGCCCCCACAATCTGGGTCCTCATTTTACCTACCTTTGAAAGGATGGAAGGCTGAGTCAACCTTGACGAATGTATCTTGTCTTTTTATGTACACTGAGAGCATATGCACCAAAGACAAATTCCTTGTGTGTCCAATCACACTTGGCCAATAAAGAATTCTATTCTACTCTACTCTACTCTACTCTACTCTACTCTACTCTACTCTACTCTACTCTACTCTACTCTTCTCTTCTCTTCTCTTCTCTTCTCTTCTCTTCTCTATTCGATATCAATATCAATATCAATATCAATATCAATATCAATATCAATATCAATATCAATATCAATATCAATATCAATATCAATATCTGTCTGTCTTCAATAGATTCAATCCCATAATCTTACAACCAAAATATGACATATCCAAAAAGATTATAGTTGAATAGGCAAAAAATGGATTTGAAATTGAAGGAAAGTCAGCCATGAAATGTAGATTTAAAAAAAACAAAAAACTTTACCCTAAACTTTTTAAAATAACGATATACCCTTGCAGTGTTATTCCCCTTAGGAAACTTTCAAGTTTCAGTAGTTTGTGCCTTGTGTTTTCCTCCACTTTTCTATACCTTATAGAATATTGATAACTATTAATAAATCATGGGAACTAACCTGCAGGATATGGTGCAAGCTACATCAATTTGCTCAGAGTTTTCTCCACTCCCATCTCAGTGTGTATGTGTGTGTGTTTGTGTGTGTGAAGATTTAATAGCAATTTTGTATTGTCTACATCTCTACATATACCCAGAGGCAATATTATGAAAATGAAATAAGAAAATATATATTCTACCAACAGGGAACGTGAAACTACTGTTTCTGTATCATTTCTCATAGCAAACTGTCAACTTCAATAGGTAGCAATCTATGGATTTCCCCCTTTCTGTTAACATTAACATAGTGCATAGACTAAATGACCATCCTATAAATTAGGAGGCAGGCATATACAAAAATAGAAGAGGCATTTAATAAAATGGGTTTCATTTCTATACATTTCCAGTCTTTTCAGCTTCTCATAAACCAAGTATATGCAATAGTCCATCCTCAGCTATAGCAACTAGTTTCAGGTTTCAAATACTGACTCACACACAGTTGCAGCAATATTTCCCAGTTTACTCATCACAAGATAATAGCATGCTAAACAAAGTCTCAGACGCTTGCCAGAATTGTTTCAAATAGGACCATACAGATGAATAATCCAGAATCAGTCCAAAATTCTGAGATCCGGGTCAGGGTTTGCAAGCAATTCAAAGGTTAGAGACTCAACATTTCTGACATGAATAGGGACATCAGTGCGAGAGGCAAAGGTCAGAAGTTGCTTCCAATGCAGATGAAAGCTGCTTCTTGAATCAGGCTGCAGCCAGCTTTCATCAATCAAGAGATTTGTTCTCTCGCTTGGCAAGTAGCCCAATAGAACAATGCTGCTTTACTCTTCATTCTACTCACTGAATTTGGGGGCTAGGAGGCCTAACATCATCAAAATCATCTGACTTCTCCAGCTGCTCTTATGTCTGGCCAGCAAAGTGATTCTTGTCTTTGTCTCCTGAGACTGACATTCCATAGGTTTTGCTGGAGCCTCTTCTTCAACGTGAGTCTTGGACTCACCTGGGCCACTCATCCTCAGTTTAATCTATCTCACATTATTACTGTTGAGAGGGAGAAATGGGAGGATGGATGGAGCACTATGTATACAATTTTAACTCCTGAGTAAAACATTGTTTATATTAGCCAATATTTCCCTAGTTCAGCTTGACCATGGAGGCTTCCTTTTGCAAGATACATTAAACATTTGTGGGGTTTTTTTTAATCGCACCTACTTAAAATTTCAGAATAACAGAGTTGGAAGGGACCTTGGAGGTCTTCTAGTCCAACCACCTGCTTAGGCAGGAACCCCTACACCACTTCAGACAAATGGTTATCCAGCATTTTCTTATAAACTTCCAGTGTTGGAGCATTCACAACTTCTAGAGGCAAGTAGTTCCACTGATTAATTGTTCTCACTGTCAGGAAATTCCTCCTTAGTTCTATGTTGCTTCTCTCCTTGATTAGTTTCCACCCATTGCTTCTTGTCCTGCCCTCAGGTGCTTTGTAGAATAGCTTGACTCCCTCTTCTTTGTGGCAGCCCCTGAGATATTTGAACACTGCTATCATGTCTCCCCTGCTCCTTCTTTTCATTAAACTAGACATACCCAATTCTAGCAACTGTTCTTCATATGTTTTAGCCTCCAGTCCCCTAATCATCTTTGATGCTCTTCTCTGCACTCTTTCTAGAGTCTCCACAGCTTTTTTACATCGTGATGACCAAAACCGGATGCAATATTCCAAGTGTGGCCTTACCAAGGCATTATAAAGTGGTATTAACACTTCACGTGATCTTGATTCTATCCCTCTGTTTATGCAGCCTAGAACTGTGTTGGCTTTTTTGGCAGCTGCTGCACATCGTTGGTTCATATTTAAATGGTTGTCCAGTAGGACTCCCAAGATCTTTCTCACAGTTACTACTATTGAGCAAGGTACCACATATACGGTACCTGTGCATTTTATTTTTCTTGCCTAAATGTAGAACCTTACTTTTGTAATGTATTAGTCCTTCAAAGCCTACATTAACAAATGCATAGCATGCTTAAGACCAGAGTTTTGATACTTCCTAAAAGTACCCCAATGAAAGAGAAACGTTTAAAAGGGAAATTATGTGATTCTGACTATTTTTTTTTTCCTGCACACTTTTCTTTTTGTCATTGTTAAAAGCAACAAATGACTCATTTCTCTCTAGTCTCCAGAACATTATATTTTTGTCTGGCATTTTGGTGATTGGATGCATTCCCAGTTTTTAAAATATGGGGAAGCATTTTATGTAGCGGTAGAAATGTGGATCCAGGCATCTTCAATATGAAAAGTGAAATTGTGGGCAGGTGCCGGGAGGTGAGGGGGGGAGAGAGACGAAGGTGGGTTTCCGTTTTGTGTGATTTTTTTTAAAATGTATTTTAGGAGGAGGAAACAAGATGAAACATTTAACAACAGCAGCAATAACAAAAAAAGAAAAAAAAAAGAAAAAAAAACCAGTTGCCTTTATTCTACTTATTATTGCTGCCTTTTTAACCACTTAGTCTGTTGAATTTTTAACATCTTATTTTTACCTGTAAGTTTTTAACTTTACAATTATGCCTTTTATGTATTATGTAATTTGGCTATGCTGTTGTAAGCCACCCAGAGCCACATAGTTGAAAAAGAGTTGTGTAGAAGTTTAACAAATACATATGATGAGTTTTAGATGTTTTAGAACTCTTCATTCTGCTGATTTTTCTTTATTGGCCGAGTTCCCTTTTCAAGCAGGTTCTGGTGATGATTTCAAGAACACATTATGATAGATCCCTGTTAATCTTGGTTTAATCTGTGTGGTTTCATATTTTGGGCAAACACAGCCTTTCATTGATGGTTCAGTTGACAACAGCCATCATTGGAAATATGAGAAAATTGAATAGGGGTAGTTGTTAGGGAATGGCTATTGCCTAACTGGTTGGGTTGGCAATACATATAAACCATCAATGCATGTTTGCAGTCAAAATGTAATGTATAGCTTTAAGACTGTAATGCTTATTGGATCATACTGTATTCTGATTGACTAGCTCTGTAGCCAACATACTTAAGAGGAAGCTTGAATCATGGCTTGTTTTTTTCTCTTATTACATTATTATTGCTACCTCTGCTCCTCTCTGCCTGTTCTCTCTGCATGATCACTGCTTGATCATTGCTACTTGTTGTTTTCTACTATTTTACTGATTGTTTTGCTGCTGCATTTGTTCCTGTTTGCAGCTCCAAAAAGAACTGTTTTATTGCATATGACTACAACAACTGGTAAGTAGTCTTTGTTCCTGGAATATCCCTGGATTGACAATTTAACTATCTTTATAGTTTATTGAATTTTGCTTTGTTTTTCCTAAAAGTAAAAGAATATCACAACTCAGTGTTTCTGTGTATTGACAGTGCTTATTTACAATCACGCTCAGCTGTTTCTCATGTGCACAACCTTGCTACTCAAGGGTTACTTTGCGCATATTCCTTAACAGTAGTCCTTGACTTACAACAGTTCATTTAGTGACCATTCAAAGTTACAATGGCACGGAGAAAAGTGATTTATGATTGTTTTTCACTGTTACGACCTTTGTAGCCACCCCATGACCACGTGATCAAAATTCAGATGCTTGGCAACTGATTCATACTTATGACCGTTGTTGTGTCCCAAGGACATGTAAGATTCCCTTTTGGTGACCTTCTGGCAAGCAAAGTCAATGGGGAAGCCAGATTCACCTAACAACCGGATTACTAATTTATCAACAGCAGTGATTCATTTAACAACAGTGGCTGGATGGGTCGTAAAATGGGGCAAAACTCACTTAACAAATGTCTCACCTAACAGCATAAATTCTGGGCTCAACTGGGTCATAAGTCCATGACTGCCTCCCCTTAGCTGTGATTATGGAAACCAGGAACAATGATATTATAAGCACATAATTATCGCAATTCAGATCATTTATTGTAGCCAGAAAACAGATTCTGTACATTGAATTTAGGTATCTATCATCTATTTCTCTATCTGTCAGAGGTAAATATGCATATAAAATATACAAGGTATAAAAATTAAATACATCCACACACACACACACACACACACACACACACACACACCCAAACACACATGAACTGTATTTTTGTACTATATTGTAGCTTGTATTGTAATTTACTAGATCATGTAGGTTTAGAATCATCCAGCTACAGTAGTGGCCAAAATTGTGGAAACCTTTTGGGAAAAGTGTATTTTTGTGGTTTGATGGCTAATAACACCACTTTTTTTTTTTTTTTTTTTGAGTTTCAAGATAAAAACTTTTTTAAAAAGGACACCGCTTGGGGGGGAGTGAAAGCCCTACTAAGCAGGTATATACAAAAGTATGAAGGCTATTGCTTAACGCATTGTAAGCCCCCTGAGTCTCCGGAAAAGGGCGGCATATAAATCGAACCAATAAATAAATAAATCCTATTCCACTGCTGGAATGGCCTGGGAATAGCCTAAACCTTAACCCAATTGAAAATCTATGGAGCCGACTAAAGAAACTTGTTAGTCAGAAGCGACCCAGCAATAAAACCCAGTTAATAGAAGCAATCATTCAATCTTGGTTTCACATTATAACAGCTGCAGAACTAAAAGACTTGGTTCACTCCATGGGGAGATGTTGTAAGGCCGTCATTCATGCTAAAGGTTACCCAACTAAGTATTAACTGACATGGTGATAGTTTTTGTATATCTCGTTTTTTTCTACGGTGATAATTTTTGTATAGCTCGTGTTTTCTACATGGTTCACTTTTCTGTAACTGCTATTCTAATAGCAAATCCTTCATAAAAGTTATTGCGTTACATTCTTGATTAAATTACCTTTCCATTGATATATAATTTTATGGTACTACTCCAAAAAAAAAAAAAAAAGTGGTGTTATTAGCTAGTTTTAGAAAATACACTTTTCCCAAAAGGTTTCCACAATTTTGGCCACTGCTATATATGTTGGAAAGGACAAATCAACTACTTCCCCCCACCCCCTCTTTCTCCATGACATTCAATGGTAAGAAAGTAAGGTTTTTAACATTTCTTTAAAAAATGGGAAGATAATTTATTTTACACCTTGCATTGGTGGAGGAAGCTAGTCTCTTTTATTTGTTAATTAAGCAATATCGAAGGGATGTGTGTATTGTAAACAAGCAAATAGCTTGTTTATATATTCTTTCTAAGAAGAGGAAGCTTTCTGGAAATAACAACTAACACAAGAATAGAATAACAGAGTTGGAAGGGACCTTGGAGGTCTTCTAGTCCAACCCCCTGCTTAGGCAGGAAACCCTACACCACTTCAGACAAATGGTTATCCAACACCTTCTTAAAGACTTCCAGTGTTGGAGCATTCACAACTTCTGGAGGCAAGCTGTTCCACTGGTTAATTATTCTAACTGTCAGGAAATTTCTCCTTACTTCTGAGTTGCTTCTCTCCTTGATTAGTTTCCACCCATTGCTTCTTGTCCTACCCTCAGTTGCTTTGGAGAATAGCTTGACTCCCTCTTCTTTGTGGCAGCCTCTGACTACAAGACGGGCAGTTGTATTCAGATCATTATTGCATACATAGCTAACATGTTTAGTTTTGCTTTAGAAAATGTATGCCACTCACTAGGGAATTCATCCCAGGACTTACCCGAATAGGATGGCTAAATTAAAACTCAATGAAACCAATGAACTCTGGCTCCTGCCAGATACAAATATCTGCACAGGTTTGCTGGAGAGCATTAGTCATTTAAATGTTTATTTATGGTTCCCCAGGATACACACATTTTATTAAACAGCACAAAAAAAGGCAACCTTTTTTTGCAAGGTAACAATGCATAACATTTGCACGGTTTCCTACCACAAATAAGAGTACCTGACAAGGTAGGCAAACGCTGAGGATTTTGTTCATGATGACTCCGGGAAAAAGTTTGTACCAGAGATAGGATTCATTTACCTTCCCTACCGGTTCGTAAAAGTGAGCATGCACTGCACAGGCAGACAGCTTTCTGTGCATGTAGTCGTGCATTATGTCTGGGCAGGTGGCCAGAGCCTCCCGCAGTTGCTGCTACCGGTTTGCACAAACCGGAGAGAACCAGCTAAATCCCACCACTGGTTTGTACGGTTCTAACATTTCTAACGAGAAAGGGTCTGTTGCAAACTATTGAACTAAATCCACTATAGTGATTTATGAAGTAAATCAAGTAATGGTGAGCAAAACTTTGGGGGCTACCTTGCAAAGAGGAATGACCCTTGGTGGTGCAGTGGTTAGAGTGCAGTACTGCAGGCTACTTTTGCTCCTTGCCAGTTGCCTGCAGTTTGGTAGTTCAAATCTCACCAGGCTCAAGGTTGACTCAGCCTTCCATCCTTCCGAGGTGGGTAAAATGAGGACCCAGATATGTTGGGGGCAATAGGCTGACTCTGTAAACAGTTTAGAGAGGACTGTTGTTTCTGACTCTAGGAGGCAGTACTCATCTCCGTTTCAAAGCCAAAGAGCCAGCGCTGTCCAAAGATGTCTCCATGGTCATGTGGCCGGCATGACTAAACACCAAAGGTGCACGGAACGCTGTTACCTTCCCATCAAAGGTGGTCCCTATTTTTCTACTTGAATTTTTTTACGTGCTTTCGAACTGCTAGGTTGGCAGAAGCTGGGACAAGTAACAGGAGCTCACCCCGTTACGTGGCACTAGGGATTCGAACTGCTGAACTGCCAATCTTCTGATCGACAAACTCAGCATCTTAGCCACTGAGCCACCATGTCCCTTAGAGAGGGCTATAAAGCACTGTAAAGCGGTATATAAGTCCAAGTACTATTGCTATTGCTAAGCAGGAAATATTTACAAGGAAGAAAAAAAACACTGGGGATATCATTCAACATTCCTGATCTATCATCGGCATGGAAAAGAACGTCCTAAAGAAACATTTCTGGTGTGCCAATCCCTTCCCGTCACGCTGCTAAAAAAAATGCAGGTCTGCCTCAGACATGACTATTTCTGTTGTGTGTAATCAGCTTCAAAGTCCAATAGTGAAACAACGTGAGCACGATTGCCTGACTGCCCTGACAACATTTCTGATTTCAGGGAGGAAACAACACGATCAAGGTGTCGGTATACATCACTGCGAAGGGGCTACAAAGCACACTTTTGATATTACTTGCTGATTTGCTATTGACTTCTTCCTCCCTTCTTGCTTCTCTGCTCTGTTTTGAATCTCACTGATTTAGTCTTCTACTCCTTGCCTTTATAAGCGTATAGAATAGAATAGAATAGAATAGAATAGAATAGAATAGAATAGAATAGAATAGAATAGAATAGAATAGAATAGAATAGAATAGAATAGAATTCTTGATTGGCCAAGTGTGATTGGACACACAAGGAATTTGTCTTTGGTGTATATGCTCTCAATGTACATAAGGAGAATAAAATAAAAAATAAAAAAGAAGAGAAGAGTTGGAAGGGACCTTGGAGGTCTTCTAGTCCAACCCCCTGCCTAGGCAGGAAACCCTACATCACTTCAGACAAATGGTTATCCAACATCTTCTTAAAAACTTCCAGTGCTGGAGCATTCACAACTTCTGGAGGCAAGTTGTTCCACTGATTGATTGTTCTAGCTGTCAGGAAATTTCTCCTTAGTTCTAAATTGCTTCTCTCCATCCATTTTTCTTGTCCCACCCTCACATGCTTTGGAGAATAGCTTGACTCCCTCTTCTTTGGGGCAGCCCCTGAGATATCAGAACACTGCTATCATGTCTCCCCTAGTCCTTCTTTTCATTAAACTAGACATGCCCAGTTCCTGCAACCGTTCTTCATAGGTTTTAGCCTCCAGTCCCCTAATCCTCTTTGTTGCTCTTCTCTGCACTCTTTCTAGAGTCTCCACATCTTTTTTTACATTGTGGAGACCAAAACTGAATGCGGTATTTTTTTCGTACCTTAAGGGTCAACACATAAGGCCTCTTGTCTTTCCTGTCCTTATAATAGCTTGTTGGTTACCGACCCTTCCCCGTTAGCCATGTGAGACCTTGTTTTTGGACCAAGAATCTTGTTGTGCAACATGTTTTACTTCAACTTTTCCGCATTCCAAACATCTCTATTTTAAATGGCCCATTTTGTGTTTGCAATGGGTCTTTCTCCTTCGAACAAATTGGCTGTTCTCAAGCATGAAATGGGTTGTTTTGCACCTATTGTGAGGCTCTTTTAAGTTCAAAAGCTGCTCTTTTGATCTTGGGGGGGAATAACAGGATACTCTCTGCCCACCTAAAAACACGTGTTGCACTTCAGACAGGATGATTTCACACCTGAAGTGAGTTGTTTTGGAGTCTCGACGGTTTGTTCAGAATTAAACACAGTTTGAATCAACAGGTTTTGCCACAAACCTACCATACTTTTCGGAGTATAAGACATACTTTTTTTCCCCCCTAAAAGAGGGTGAAAATTTGGGTGCGTCTTATACATTGAATGTAGCCCGGCCCACCCACCGGCTCCCACCCTTCAGCTGTTTTCAGCCTCAGCACATCACGTTTTCGGCCTCCGCACACTGTTTTAGACCTGTTCCAGGCAGCGGGGATCGCTACAGCACATCGCTGCCGATCGCTGCCTCTGCACATTGCGTTTTCAGCCTCCACGCATTGCATTTTTGGCCTTCGTGCATCACATTTTCATCCTCCGTGCATTGCGTTTTCAACCTCCACACATCATGTTTTCGGCCTCGACACACCCCATTTTTGGCCTCTGCGCGTTGTGTTTTTAGGCAGTTCCAGACAGCAGGGATCACCACTGCCTGGAACCACCCAAAAATGTGACACGCAGAGGCCAAAAACAGGGCGTGCTGAGGCTGAAAAACTAATGTCTTATACTCCAGAGCATCTTATACTCTGAAAACGATGGTACTTTGCAAAGGCTTAATTAGTTTAATCTAATGAATGAAATAACTTTTATCAAGGGTGCAGGCTAGTCAATGCACATAAGATCCCTAATAATTTGTAAATTGAGTGACGAGGGAGGATCACAAAAGGAACACAAAATAATCTTCGATTAAAAATTAAATAAACGACATCCACATCTCAAGCCTTGTTGGATGTTTGCTGCAGGTTCTCATAGCCTTTCAGTCAAATTTGACCTCATTATGGTCAAATACAGATAGTCCTTGACATACGACCTCAGTTGAGTCCAAACTTTCTGTCGTTAAGTGAGACATTTGTTAGGTGAATTTTGCTCCGTTTTTCGACCTTTCTTGCCACAGTTGTTAAGTGAATCACTGCAGTAGGCAAGTTAGTAACGTGGCTGTTAAGTGAATCTGGCTTCCCTGTTGCTTGTCACAAGGTTGCAAAAGGGAATCACTGGAACACTGCAACTGTCATAAATACTAGTCAGTTGCCAAGCATTTGAATTTTGATCACGTGACCACAGGGATGCTGCAATGGTTGTACGTCTGAAAAATGGTCATAAGTCACTTTTTTCAGGGCTGTTGATATCATCAAAATAAACTTTACATGGTATTCTGCCCCAGCTACGACCCCAAAGAATACAACACACACAAAGTTTGTACAAAACTTAAATTTACTAAAATAACTCAGTCTTTTCCAAACAAAGGCTGTTAATAAACTTTCTTAACAGCCTACAAGAAACCACAGATAAAGTAATCACAATCTTACTAAGGTTGGCAGAAAGCCCAGAAGCAATTTGCAGACAATCCAGACGTGAAGGAGAATGTACTAAAGTTGTTCCCTACAAATTGCTTCAGTCGGCATTCCTCCTTAAATAGGCTAAGGGAGTGGCCAATTAGCCCCAAGCCTTACTCTCGAGAAGACCTTCTCCTGAGGAGCCACTCCTGCCTTTTGGCAGCTCTGCGTGCCCATGCATTGAGAAAAGGCTCCTCCTCTTCGTCCTCTTCACTTAAAGGAGCTTCTGGAGGTTCTGAAGGCCCTGGCTGAATCCCTGCCTCTGGCACCACATCTTCTCCAGCCTCCTCATTGTCTGACTCGGGTGCCAGCTGCACAGACTGCTGGAGCAGCACCACACCAGCCTCCTCACTGTCAGAATCAGCTACAATCCGCACAGGCCGCTGATGGGCCATAACACATGGTCATTGTGTGGAACATGGAAATTTAAAGATTCAGAGTTTGGTTGAGACTTGTTATAGTATGAAAAAACGAAACAAAAATGTTTTCTTCTAGAGAGCAGGACCCAAAACAAAGGATTTTCAGTCTTGAATGCAGCCAAGATTTAAACTTTGTTATCTCACAAGTGTACTTTTCTGTAAAAAATCTCCCTTTGTAATCTTTTTTTTCCCCCCTTTATGCATTTTAGCCCAACAGTAAGCTTTTATCGATGAATAATGGATAGGTTCCATTTAAATACAAGGAAAAAAAGTTTGCTTTAACTGGAAAAAGTACCTTGGCCAATGTTAGGACTATGCTAAGTGTGTTTATTAGTATTTTAAAATTAAGAGAAAAGTACAAGGATGAAATTGCCTGCTGAAACATTTTTTTTTTTTTAATTTGATTTATATGCCGCCCTTCTCCGGAGACTCAGGGTGGTTTACAATGCTTTAAGCAATAGCCTTCATTCTTTTGTATATTTTATACAAAGTCAGTTTATTGCCCCCACAAACTGGGTCCTCATTTCACCTACCTTAGAAAGGATGGAAGGCTGAGTCAACCTTGAGCCTTGGAGAGATTCGAACCAGCAGAAATTGCAGGCAGCTGTGTTAATAACAGGGTGCACTAAACCACTGTACTATCAAGGCTCTTATCATTAGACTTTCTTGATAGCTTTTGTGAAAGAGAAACAACGGATGTATTATAAACGTAGCATAATCAGGGGCCCTGAGGTGAATAATAAAGATGGCTTAAGTTGAAGTCCATTGGAACTATCCTTTTCAAATCTGAAGAATGATTTTGTCACAATGAAGGAAATCTTCCTTTACATAAATCAGGAAAATCAAAAGAAATTGTGCCTTTTTTATGACAAACAGAAACCATCTCATGTTTTAACAGTGGGGAAGGAATCATAGATTACACCGTCTTCTAAGCTTGTTTTATCCGTGGTTTTCAAACATCAGTGGCCGACTTCACTCAATCTTGAAACAAATTTTGAAATGGACCAGTTTGTGGTTTAGCGTGGTCCGGTTTCTGAAATTAAAAGAGATGCAGTCCTAAAGTTTTGCTGAGGGGGGAAAAAAAATCACATGCCACATTGGCTTTGTGTTCCAAGCTGAATGTTTTCTTTTGCTCAGTTCTATCAAGGAATCCATGCTTATAAGTATAGAATATATTAGAATATAAAAAATATGATTTAAACTTATATTCAATTGGTGAAGCACAGATATGATAATATCAAATGAGGTTTTTATTTCTATTTTTCACTGTTATGAGTTGGAGAGGAAATTTAGGAAATTTAGACTATTGAATCTGGTCCCAAGAGGAACCCAGGTTCAGGAATTCCCACAGAAGGTGGCTGCCCACCCTTTGCTTCAAGTCATTCAATTAGTAATAATTTATTGACTGGAACTGGGCATGTCCAGTTTAATGAAAAGAAGGACCAGGGGAGACATGATAGCAGTCTTCCAGTATCTCAGGGGCTGCCACAAAGAAGAGGGAGTCAAGCTATTCTCCAAAGCAACTGAGGGTAGGACAAGAAGCAATGGGTGGAAACTAATCAAGGAGAGAAGCAATCTAGAACTAAGGAAAAATTTCCTGATAGTGAGAACAATTCATCAGTGGAACAGCTTGCCTCCAGAAGTTGTGAATGCTCCAACACTGGAAGTCTTTAAGAAGGTATTGGATAACCATTTGTCTGAAGTGGGTGTAGGGTTTCCTGCCTAAGCAGGGAGTTGGACTAGAAGACCTCCAAGGTCCCTCCCAACTCTGTTATTCTAAATTCTAAATTAATCTCGCAACCTTAAAAATCAATAAATAAAGTAATAAAATAAAGTAAAATCCCTCTCACAGTCACTGCTTCTAGATTTTCCAAGACACAATTACGTCTGCTGTTGCTACAACTTGTTTGAGATTGCTCAATAAGAAGAACATATCAACATACTGAGTGAAATGGACGGCTGATATTACAGCTGACATTGGCCCAAAAAGCCACCGTACACGACCGGAGTTCTGCAGACTACTGGAGGGAAACATTACTTGATAGCTCTTTAGCCTCCCTTCCCAAACTGGTATGTTCCAGATAATGTATAGCTGCAAGGAAGTCAATTGAGCTTGAAAGTTTAACATCGCTGAAAATCACTGAATGCCAAATCCAGTTACTGACATTTGTCTTGCAACCAACTTTTGAAAGTCATTGCCAAACTATTTTGTTAATCCCTCTTCAGGCACATTTGCCTTTGCTGGGTCTCACGGCTGGCAGACATCCAGGGTGTCAAGTGAAAACGAGGGGGACTTACAGGCTTCCCAGATAAGTAATGTTCTGACAGGTCATTAGAGTGCCATTTTGCTGATGGATGTCATAATCTGGAATCATCTCCAGTATGAAGTCAAGCAGCTAAAGCCAAAAAAATAAAAAAAAAAATCTGAAATGAAGGCAATTTTCTTCATAGATGTGGGGATCAAATGAACAATCACCAAATGTTCACTGTCAGGATCATCTATCATTTCATAGGCCGCCTTTTAAGCAATTATTAAACCATGGTTTCTCTGGTTTAGCTGTTACAGGAAACTGCTAATTAGCTATAAACAAAAACTGAGAAGAGAAAGAGAAAGAACCAAAACTGGACTCATACTGTTGTACGTTGACAATTTTCATCCAGAAGAGAAAAGGCCAGCAAAAAAAAAAAATGGTTTGGTTTAAGAAAAACAAAGGTGTTCAGAGATTAAATATGGGCTTGGTAGCAAATAAAATGTGGCTAATATTCTAAAAGAAAATGATATGAAATATATCACATCAGAAAGACTAAATCTTGTCAATTAAAAGAGCTTTCATGGAACCTTACTTATGTTAATTTCTGGAGAAAAATATTTCATATTTATATTTGATATTTATTTATTTATTTATTTATTTATTTATTTATTTATTTATTTATTATTTAAATTTGTATACCGCCCTTCTCCCGAAGGACTCAGGGCGGTAAACAGCCAAAATTTAAAACACATATGATGAAGTAACCCAGAATAATTCATGATTTATATACCATCTAACCCATAAACTGTATTCTCATATTTATTTGTATATCAAGACATATAAAGCGAAAACCACTCACATATTAATCACGAAATCTCCAGAACTGTAAAGCCTAGAAACTTGAAATTTGCCATGTATGTTCCTCTTGGCTTCTAGGTGCTCACTAAGAAAGGATTTTTCGAAATGACCATTAGAGCATTAGTATTTCCTATGTTATTATAACACGCTCTGATGCTAATTAGTTAGACATTCTAACTAACCTCCCGACTTGAAAATAACTCTGGAGAGAATGGGATAGCATAGGACAGGCTTCTGTGGGGCAAGCCTCATGGAGAGAAGGGGCTAGAAAGCCTGAGGGAGAGAAGGGGATAGGATAGGGGAGGATTCTGTGGGGCAAGGCTGAGGGAGAGAAGGAGAGAGGATAGGGGAGGATTCAAGCTGTGTCGATTTATCAAGCCCGATCACATAGTTTCGTAATACTTACCTACTCAATGACAATAAGATTATGCTTGATGGACATTTTATTTGAATAGCCCGATACGTTGTAAATTATGGTTATTATGTGATCACGGGACATTGCAAACAGCTATAAAAGCAGGCAGATTGCTGAGCACCCAAAATGCTATCATGTGACTGTGGGGATAAGAGGGACAGATGTTGGAACTTCAAATATGGATTGTAAGTAGCTGCCGGAAGCCCCAAAGGTGCTTTTCCAAAAGGCAACTGGACTTTCTTTGTTTTTGAATGAAATAGGATGGGTAACCTGATTACAGATTAACAGAGTTGGAAGGGACCTTATAGGTCATCTAGTCCAACCCCCTGCTCAAGCAGGAGACCCTACACCATTTCTGACAAATGGCAGTCTAATCTCTTCTTGAAAGTGATGAAGCTTCCACAACTTCCGAAGGCAACTTCTGTTCCATTGGTTGATTGTTCTCACTGTCAGAAAGTTCCTCCTCATTTCTAGGTTGAATCTCTCCTTGGTCAGTTTCCATCCACTATTCCTTGTCTGACCTTCAGGTGCTTTGGAAAAGAGCTTGATCCCCTCCTCTCTGTGGCAGCCCCTGAGATATTGGAAGACGGCTATCCTGTCTCCCCTGGTCCTTCTCTTCACTAGACTAGCCATGCCCAGTTCCTGTAACCATTCTTCATATGTTTTAGTCTCCAGTCCCCTAATCATCCTGGTTGCTCTCCTCTGCACTTTTTCTAGAGTTTTCTTTGAAATTTTCTTTGAAGATGTTTTATTTCTCATCCAAGAAACTTCTTCAGTTCTGACTGAATGGTAGGGAATGGAAGGACTTATGCAGCCATCTGGTCATTAGCAGATAGGTGATTCTTGGATAAGAAGCAAAACATCTTCAAGGAAAAACAAAGCCCAATTACCTCTTGGAAAAGCACCTTTGGGACAACCATGTCCTGGATGACCGAGAATCTTGATAGACATTTGATAGACATTTGATGACTTTGATGTTGACTCCATGTTGAATCTTCTTTTCTTTCAAAGAGATCTTGGCCTCCCATTTCATTAGGCATCTGCTTATAGTGCTTTAGCCAAGACTGGATATGTCAACATTGACACTTTCCAGTTGCAATATCCATTTTGGAAGATCTTCCAGCTTCTCCTATGAGATTATTGTCACATCCCAGAAAAAGCAGTAGGAGGAGGAAGAGTAAAAAAAACCGCAGGTGAAATGTCAGTGCTTTTGACTAAAAATTAAGGTGTTTAAGGAAAGGGAGGGTAGGGGGAAAAAAAAACAGTTGCAGATTCCCAGAAACTGATTATTACAACGTTCCTAATGATGAGAATTGCCAAGCTACTAATGAATAGAGTTATAGTTTACAACTATTGCTGACATCTCCTGTTGTCATTTAGCAAACTAATTGCCTCTTTTGTCAGGTATGAATTTCTGATAGTAGCAACATTAAAAGGAAATTCTGTCTAGCCAAGAAGACATACTCATTGTGGATGGATGGTAGTTTCTATTTTAAGAGAGAGAGAGAGAGAAGGAGGGAGGGAGGGAGGGAGGGAGGGAGGGAGAGAGAGAGAGAGAGAGAGAGAGAGAGAGAGAGAGAGAGAGAGAGAGAGAGAGAGAGAGAGAAGAAAACAAAATAACCAAACAAAATCATACCGTTTTTTTTTCCCAAGGTCTTTTTTGCACCATTTATTCAGAGCTTGGAAAGCACTTAACACTGTCCTTCAGAAACAAAAGGAGAAAGGAAGACACTCTATGTTAGGAAACAATTTCCCAGCCACTATATAATAAACTGAAGGAGATATTGTCTTTTAGGGAGGGGGCAGTATCTTTTTCCGCAGTTCTTCCCTTCAAATGGTCCCCCATTAGGACCAACTGCTTCATACAAAGGGAGATAGAATGCAGCTCAGCCCCAGAAGGAGGACAAAAATAGGTTCGTGAGATGATCCTCACGACAATTGGGACCATCACTAATTGAGGCAGTTGTGAAGTGAGTTTGGCACCCAGTTTTACAACCTTATTTGCTGCGGATATTAAGTGAATCTCAAGGTTGTTAAGCAAACCTGGCTTCTCCCATTGACGCTGCTCACTGGGAGCCGGTTGGGAAGGTCACGGAAGCCATCACCTGACACAGTGACCATCGAAAATACACGGCCATTGTGCCAAGCATTGAGAGGCATCAACCAGTGGAACAGAAGTGGCCTTCGGAAGTTGTGGGACCTTTGTCAGAGTATGGATATTCATAACCTGGAATAGATCAGGCAATGAATAAGCATAGCAACTAAGTCAGCCAACGGGGACTTTGGATAGACATGGTAACAGCTCAGCCAATGGGGACTGTTTAGAAACAGAAACTTAAGTAAGAAGTCTGGACGTGGCTTAGCCCTGCAGCTTTAAGATCTGAGCTCTGAAGCTGCAAACTTGTCTGTCTGCTGTACTCTGCCTGTATTTTGCTTGTAACCACTACTACGTTGAAGAAGAATCTATATTGGTATTGTACATTTATCTTCCATGTATTATTATGTATATAAAGAAGTTAATGAATCCTGCTGCATCAGTCTGCCTGTGTGTGCTTTCTGGATTTAATTTTTGCAACAAACTCGGACAAGCTTTATCACGGGAAGCTTTCAAGCAGAGACTGGACTCCCATTTGTCAGAAAACAATTACTACCAGCCTGCCTTCCATTAAGGACCTGTATACTGCACGAGTCAAAAAGAGGGCTGTGAAAATATTTACAGACCCCTCGCATCCTGGACATAAACTGTTTCAACTCCTACCCTCAAAATGATGCTATAGAGCACTGCACACCAGAACAACTAGACACAAGGACAGTTTTTTCCCCCGAATGCCATCACTCTGCTAAACAATTGATTCCCTCAACACTGTCAAACTATTCACTAAGGCTGCATTACTATTACTATTAGTTTTCTCATCGTTCCTATCACCCATTTCCTCCCACTTATGACTCTATGACTGTAACCTTGTTGTTTATATCCTTACGATTTATATTGATTGTTTCCTAGTATGATTTGATTGCTTATTTGTACCCTATGACTATCATGTAAGTGTTGTACCTTATGATTCTTGACAAATGTATCTTTTCTTATATGTACACTGAGAGCATATGCATCAAAGACAAATTCCTTGTGTGTCCAATCACACTTGGCCAATAAAGAATTCTATTCTATTCTGTTCTGTTCTGTTCTGTTCTGTTCTGTTCTGTTCTGTTCTGTTCTACTCTACTCTACTCTACTCTACTCTACTCTACTCTACTCTACTCTACTCTACTCTACTCTACTCTATTCTACTCTATATTCCCTATTCTATTCTATTCTATTCTGTTCTGTTCTGTTCTGTTCTGTTCTGTTCTGTTCTGTTCTATTCTATTCTATTCTATTCTATTCTATTCTATTCTATTCTATTCTACTCTACTCTACTCTACTCTACTCTACTCTACTCTACTCTATTCTACTCTATATTCCCTATTCTATTCTATTCTATTCTATTCTATTCTATTCTATTCTATTCTATTCTATTCTATTCTATTCTATATGGTGTAGGTTTTCCTGCTTGGGTGGGGGATTGGACTAGATGACCTACAAGGTCCCTTCCAACTCTGTTAATCTGTTTTCTGTTTTTTGTTTTTTTTTTGATCAGGTCCCATAAAACCCTAAATGTTCTCAAGTATGGTTTTGCTTCCTCAAGTTGGTTTCTCAGCTCCTAAGGGCATGTAGTATTGAATACCAAATCCATTAGAGATAATGGCCATGATCAAGATCTTTCCTGCCTCAATCTAAATCTTAGCTTTCAGGTTACAGAAAATAACTAAGGAATGTTATCAGTCTTATTTCTTTCTAGTTATGGCTGAAAGTCACTTCCTATTAAACTGAAAGGGAAGAGGTCAAGCAAAAATAAAAAGAGAGTAGCCATGGCTCTTTAGACAAAGCTGCAACACAATCAGAAAAGACACCCAGGTTGATATTTGCACACACTAACTGAACCGCAGTGATGCCCATTAGAAGTGTTTACTGTCATTTACACTAAAAAATTTTTAAATCCCGTTCACCCACCTTGCTGATTTCTAGAGTAGAGGCCTAAATACATTTTTCTTGAGGGCTATTCATGGCTTTGCACGCAACACCAATTCCACTTCATTGGATATGCACTTCTTTGAAACCCATTTTATTTATCTGAGTGATTCTTGCAAAAACTCAGTGGTTGTGTTTAAATCTTTATACAGCTCAAAGAACGTTGATCTAGCTAGATCAGGGCTGTCAAAGCTTGGCACAAGAGTGGGCTGCTGGGGGTTCGCAGGGGTTCGGGAGAACCTCTAGCTAAGATTCTGTGCAGTTCGGAAAACCCTCAAATCCCACTCCTGGCTGGGCCCGCCAACCCCGCCCCTCCCAGGAGTCCCCATGCGGCCCGTTTTGGATGCAGGTAAGCACAGAGCAAGTGTGAAGGCTTGGGGAGGGTGAAAAATGGGCCTACCAGATGTTCCAGCCTCCAGAGGGCCTCCAGAGCCCGGGGAGGCCATTTTCGCTCTCCCCGAGGCTCAACGAAAGCCTCCGGAGCCTGGGGAGGGCAAAAAACCCCCCCTGCCCTGGTGCAGGAGGCTGACTCGGCCACGCCCACTATGGCCACACCCACCCAGCAACCGGGCAGAGAACCCCTTGCTAAAAATTTTGAAGCTCATCCCTGCCTTGGAAGCTTTAAGACTTGTAGACTTCAACTCCCAAATTGCCCCCAAGTCAGCAGCCCTGATCTAGAAGGTCAAGATTTCATCCATTCCAGAATAAAACCTCCAGCTTCCAAGGTTGTTCATCCTTTGTTACGTAGGTGGGATTATTTGCTTGATCCAATAAGGTAAAATAAAAATCCTTTCTTGTTTTGAAAACTCAAAGCCAATAAAAAGTCCGAAAGGCACTTTTGAAAAGGATGAAACCTTTTTTTAAAAAAATCTTGATTATTTCTTATAAGTCTTGTATTTTGACAAAGCAACTTGATACCTACAGATCTGATGGTTATTCACTTTTTGCTCCCTTTCTATGTGCTGTACAGTTATTACTACCTTCAAAGAATAAAGCATATCTTCACCCAGACCCTATATTTTAGTATTGTCGGTCTTTGGCCATAGCTATTAGGCTAGATTGATAAAATGAGAAGGAAGGAGTCACTGGAGAAGAGCCTAATGCTGGGAAAGACTGAGGATAAAAGAGGAAGGGGATGACAGAGAACGAGGTGGCTGGATGGAGTCACCGAAGCATTACCGTGTATTCCCAAAAATAAGACCCTGTCTTATATTTTTTTGAACCCTGAAATAAGCGCTTGGCCTTATTGCCATGCGCTCAAAAGCCCGATTGGTCTTATTATCAGGGGATGTCTTATTTTGGGGGAAACAGGGTAGGTGTGAGCTTAAATGGACTCCAGAGGATAGTAGAGAACAGGAAGGCCTGGAGGAACGTTGTCCATGGGGTCGCGATGGGTCAGACATGACTTCGCAACTAACAACAACAAGGCTAGATTGAAAAGTTGAAGAAGGAAAAAAAAAAAGCCAAAAACAAATAATAGTAATGGTGCATCTAGGTAGCGGTTGATCAAATCAATGATTTGATTTCTGCAACTGGTTTGGTTCTTCATTGTTTTACGTCGATTCTGATGATGTTTCATGGATGATATTTTTATGGTGCTTCTCAAACCTTACTGATTCCATAGAGTAGGTGGCAAACAAACAATTGCAGCCAATCAATCAATCCATTTATAAGATGTTATGGCCTATCAACAAACCATTGTTACAAAGAAATGTGGCTTAGCATGTGTCAGGTACAAAGAATCAGAACCACCCAATAAGTTCCAGTTGAGCTGATTTATTGTTCGTACCTATAGACAAGAATATAGTACACTAACAGTCAGCACTAAATTGGTGCTAGGTAAGAGTCAACAGAATTCAAGAAGAGTTGGACTTAGCTTGTAAGACTATAATAATTCCAGGCTGATTGCTCTCTTGACTCCAACTCCAGCCTCTGCTTGTTGTCCTACACCATGATCTTAATTCCAGCTAATAAAAAAGGGAGCCTGTTCAAATATTATTTCGGCTCAATTCATTGACTATTACTCTCAAAAAGCTAAGCTACCCTGTAGTTTGTTTGGTTTGGGCTTAGTGCATTGTGTGATCTGAGACGCTGTGCTTTGAGTGATATGGTTGATTTGTTAAGAGTGTTGCCAAAACTGTGATTTTTTTAAAAAAAAATCAAAGATGAAGAAAGCATACCGTATTTTTCGGAGTATAAGACTCTCCGGACTATAAGATGCACCTACCTTTTTTGGTGAGGAAAACAAGAAAAATAAATCTGCCTCTGTCTCTGCCTCCCAGCAATTTTGCCTCATTGCAGCAAACAGCAAATAGCCTGCTTTCCTTTTATTTTCGTTTTTAACATAGCTTGATTAGCACGAGAGAAAAAAAATCTGCTCCCAGCAATTTATCTCCTTGCAGCAAGCAGCAGAGGCCCAGGCAAAACAGCTGAGAGTCGGGAGGCCGATCCATCAGACAATCAACTTGTGCTAATTAGGCTGTGCTGAAGCTGAAATGAGCTGCTTCTTCTTGCTGCTTGCTACAAGGAGGTAAATTACTGGGAGGCAGAGGCCAAAGGGTGGAGGCCAGTGGGTGGGCGGGGCTACATTCAGTGTATAAGATGCACCCAAATTTTCCCCCCCTTTGGGGAGGGGAAAGGTGCGTCTTATACTCCAAAAAAATACAGTAACTTAGTGTGAACTCCAGTCAGCACATGGAGTGGGATAGGGACATGGATAAAAGGCCTCCGTTACTGGCATTCATAACATGTCATCTGAACAAGCAAGCAGGCAAGGTGGTAGGGGAATAGCAATAGCAATAGCACTTAGGCATATATACTGCTTCACAGTGCTTTACAGCCCTCTCTAAGCAGTTTACAGAGTCAGCATATTGCCCCCAACAATTTTGGGTCCTCATTTTACCCACCTTGGAAGGATGGAAGACTGAGTCAACCTTGAGCCTGGTGAGATTTGAACTGCCAAATTGCAGTCAGCCAGCAGTCAGCAGAAGTAGCCTGCAGTACTGCACTCTAACCACTGCGCCACCGAGGCTCATCTGACATTCCATGCAGTCCATGCAATGCAAAATAAAACAGGATTAAGATGGAACGTGTTACTTAAAATGCTGATAAATTACCATGCTTGATCAGAATGGACCATTCCAGGGTTTTCACTTAAGGTTTTCATGTTATAAGAGCTTAACTTTCATGCATTTCAAAGATGAATTATCACAGTTAAAGAGAATTACATGACAGGAAGCAAAGGCTAATTAAACCGTTATGAAGCAGAGTTGATCTCAACGAATATGAACTACGTTACGGTTCTCTCACATTTTCAGCCTCCTTGCATTTTCCACCACGAGACAGCTGGACTATCCCAGTTTAGGGACATTGCAGAATTCTGTTCAGCTCGCGCTTTGGAATAAAACCCCACGATCCACACCCACTGTGCTAACAGGCAGATTGGAATGTGGTTGTATTTCTAATTTCACAGGTTTCGAATGTTGTAGTGCAATTCTCAGCTTCCCACCCTTGAATAATCTTTTTCTTTAGGCTAATACGCATTTTGAAATCTGCAACTTTGGAGAGGGAAAAAAAAAATAAACTTGGTATATTTGTCTTTAAAAGTATCCCGAATATTTACTAAGAAATTAATGCTGAAGTCCAATGAAATGGAATGATGAATGATTACATGTGAACCTGGTGTTCACTCATTCAACCGTATTCCATTAAAGGTTGTACCATCACAGTGGTTGAGCCATTAGTATAGTTTGATTATAGGCAGTAGGCCAGGTTGGTTCCACATCTAATTGCATTGAAAACCTGATGATCGAATACCCAACGAGATTTACCTCCACCCTGCCATCTTAAAACCTTTAGTTAGCGATACCGGGAATATATTCTACACTCATTAAACTTCACTGCTATGGTTGGCCAATCACAATTTATAATAGATGATTGTAAGCTCAGCTACTGTGGCTAAGTCAGTATGCTACGGTTTGGCACAGTGGTTAGAAGGCAGCATTGCAGGCTGACTCTGCTCGCTGCCAGGAGTTCGATCCTGACTGGCTCAAGGTTGACTCAGCCTTCCATCCTTCCAAGGTCGGTAGAATGAGGACCCAGATTGTTGGGGACAATGTGCTGACACCGTAAACTGCTTAGAGAGGGCTGTAAAACACTATGAAGTGTTATATACGTCTAAGTGCCATTGATATTTACCTAACCTTACCCTTTTGAGAATTGTAAAGGGCCGGTGAAATGCCTGAAATCAAATCCCCATGCTTTGCTTCACATTTTTAAAGGTCAGTTGGTCTCTAATATTGGCTCATGCATTTGCATATTATAAGGACAATCGAGCGATAGAGCTAGATATTTAGAAATAGGTATGTATCCTTCCCTTTTATCCCTTCTTTATGGAATTTTTTCTCCCTCTTTTCCTGTTCTTACATTTTTCCCCCCTAAAATGGTGTTTGTATATGGATGTGTCTGTGTATGAATGAAATACATATGCTATTTAGCATTAAGAAAATAATTACTGTGGATTCTTAGCGCACAGGCTTAATCCAGCTGTCACATGCATGGCAACACAATAGACTTCGCGATGGCTTTGAAAGCGCTGCTATGCTATATCAGTTTTATAATCCGCAAACTAAGGAGGATTTACAAGCTAGTGTGTATTCGCTCTCCCCTGTGGGTTTATTGCTTTTCTTTACCAAGATCCAGCTTTTCAAATAAATTCTGGAACGTGTGCTTTTAATCGTAATGCAATAGAATACTAGTAAGGAGATAGCAAGGCTACTAGTATTGGTAACTGTCCCTATCTAGTTTGCTATGATCTAAGAGTTGACTTCATATTTGAAAAGGGTAGTCCTAACTAAAAATCATTTGCTAGAGTAGGAGAGGGGAATTTGTAATCCTCCAGATGTTGAAACATAACTGATTGTTCTTGGAAACAGATGTTGAGGGATATACTTCAACAGCATCTGATGGTCTTATATATCCCAGCCCTTCCATTGTGTTTAGAATTTAATATAAAATCCAAATCAAAACTTCCATGTGATGCTCCTGAAATAGGAGAACCAAAAGTTCTATCCCAAACTCTACCCCAAGTAAGGCACTAATGACTTACTCCATGCTTTTCCTGGCTCAAAGTAGTCATTTACACTTCCATTCAGATTTTCCTAAGCCTTCATAATTAATCAAGCAAATTGAAACAACAACAGCAAGACACTGTCTCACCTTTTATTTAAGGAAAAAAGCATCATGGAATTCATTATGGACTCTATCCAGTTTCTAATTTGATGCAATTGTTCAATCAAAAAAACATTTCTGGATGACTCTTATTTAGAACTATATAGAACGCTGCTAAAAAAAATCTTTTTCAACCATTTTTCAACCAGAAGGAAGCCCAAAACAATGATCTCCAACCTGGTGCCCTCATGTGTGTTGGACTGCAACTCCTATGATCTATACCTGTGCAATTAATGTACCAGGATGAGGAAGTCTTATACGGACAAAGAAAACACATTAAAGCAAGTTCAAGAGAGTTAGAGGAAAATGCCAGTACAAATAAACACAACTGCAACCTATGGTATCTATTCTATAAGTGACTGTTTTCATAGAGTATACTAAACTAAAAAAAAACCCAAGCTGCATGATGCATTGAGTACATCCTTCCTCATAGCCACTACTGAAACGTGGTCCATAATATATAGATGAAGCCCAGGTTGCAGGATGCTGAGTTAGTTTAATTTCTAAACTTAGTCCTAAAGACACAATCCGTCCTTCCTTCCTTCCTTCCTTCCTTCCTTCCTTCCTTCCTTCCTTCCTTCCTTCCTTCAACTGTATACAGATTCTTCGCCCATAAATGTTTAAACAATGTGAAGACAGCATCCTTCCTTCCTTCCTCCCTTCCTTCCTTCCTTCCTTCCTTCCTTCCTTCCTTCCTTCCTTCTTTCCTTCCTTCCTTCCTTCCTTCCATTATACAGACTCTTGGCCCATAAATGTTTAAACAATGTGAAGACAACTTCCTTCCTTCCTTCCTTCCTTCCTTCCTTCCTTCCTTCCTTCCTTCCTTCCTTCCTTCCTTCCTTCAACTGTATACAGATTCTTCGCCCATAAATGTTTAAACAATGTGAAGACAGCGTCCTTCCTTCCTTCCTTCCTTCCTTCCTTCCTTCCTTCCTTCCTTCCTTCCTTCCTTCCATTATACAGACTCTTGGCCCATAAATGTTTAAACAACGTGAAGACAACTTCCTTCCTTCCTTCCTTCCTTCCTTCCTTCCTTCCTTCCTTCCTTCCTTCCTTCCTTCCTTCCTTCCTTCCTACCTTACCTTACCTTACCTTACCTTACCTTACCTTACCTTACCTTACCTTACCTTACCTTACCTTACCTTCTTGCTGCCTTCTGGGTTATTCAAACATGGCTATAATCAACAATGTGTTACATTCCTTTCAGATAACATTTTCCATTATTCCCTTAGCACTTCTAAAATTTAAAGATACAAAGGTTTTTTGTAAGCAAATCTCAACAGGAGTTCTTTTAACTCATTACCATCGCTACATTTAACCACTCAGGGATTGACGTGTATATGTTTCTGCCCTTTAAAACATTAATAACCACACCAACACCATCAACATTAAAACAATCACCACCGGTCAACTGTAAAAGGCAGTTTTACTTGGAACAGCTTATATTCTGCAAAGATACCTTGAATATTATTAAATAAGAGCATCTGGATATCTGAGGTCTATGGGAAGGACTCAGGAAGCTGACACAAATGCCAAACTCAATCTAAACATCTGGCTGCATTTGTGATGAACCAATTACACTGCTACAGCAATGCAAATTGTCACTGTCTGAAACTAAAGAAGGGAAGATCATTAACAACATACCATATTTTATTACCATATTTACCACCTGCAAGATTGGCGAAAAAGTATAGGAATTTGTCCGCTAAGTGCTGGAAATGCAGCCAGACTCCAGGCACCTACTATCATATGTGGTGGACGTGCATTAAAGCAAGAAAATACTGGGAGAAAATATATAACTGGTTGGAAATGATAACTGAGCAAAATGTTGAATTTAAACCAGAAACATGTCTTTTAGGTATACTATCAGAAAGTTATGATAAAGCAACTATATATTTAGTGTTACATACCATGTTTTCCCGAAAATAAGAGCTTGTCTTATATTTTTTTGAACCCTGAAATAAGTACTTGGCCTTATTGCCATGCACTCAAAAGCCTGATTGGGCTTATTATCAGGGGATGTCTTATTTTGGGGAAAACAGAGTATATTAACGGCAGCAAGGATTATATATGCTAAATATTGGAAAAACATGAACACCCCATCAGATAAGGATATAATTAGGAAAATTTGGGATTGTGCTGAAATGGATAGACTACCTTTAAAAATTAAAGATAAAGAAGACTCAGAATATTATCGGACATGGAATAAATTTTACGAAGAGGTAGAAATGAGAGAAAGTAAGAGTATGAATGTTAATAATTGTTAGTATGGAAAATAAAGATGTATAAAACTATAACTATAGTAAGGGATAAAAATGTAAATAAGCTAGTGTAAGAAGCAATTTATATTATTATCATTACTGATATTATATTATTATGATCGTTGGCGTGTTAAGATTTACTATTAATTTTTTTCTTTGGTTTTTCTGTTTGTAAATGTAATCCTGACAAGGCACTGTTTTTCAACAAATAAATAAATAAATAACCATACCATATTGAAAGAACTCCCTATATATATATATATATATACACACACACAAAGACAAACCATAGGAAGTCAGAGACAAGAGGGAGAGGGAGGAAAACAAACAAAAACCTGGGCTGTTGATTAAAGCTACTGAATAAGAAGCTGATTGTGAGCAAGAAGGCAAAATAAATAGCACAATGAACATTTGAGGGTTCATCAACAATGCATTTGTTCTCTTCTGGTTTACATTTAAAGTTCTCCTCCAGCGGAATTTCAATAGCGGGTATATTCTTCAAGCCGTCTCTACTTGATTCAAAGAGGCAATCGCATCAAAATGTTTTTTCATCAAGGTAACTGACGTTGGTGTTCCTTCAAGCCCAAAGGGACTTTTTAACAAATATCTCAGAGGAGGGGTAAAACACAGCACTCAGCAAGCTCGAGGGGAAGAGTTGGCAAGCCAACTTTTCCGCCAGCTTATTTTACTAGAGATCCTTAAAAATTGGTGCACAAAAGGGTCAGGGAGCATTTTCTGAATAGGATCGGCTATTCAGGCCTAGGTGGCAGAACAAGGAGCTTTCTGAAAAGGGAAAGGGAAAAAAGAAAGAAAGAAATGAAAAGACATGTCCCAGATATTCCTGATCCTGTAGTTGCAAATCGGTCCCATTTAGTTCTATTTTAAACCTCACATAATTTGCCATTATAATATTATAAAACCTCATAATATAATATGCCATTATAGATTATAGCAGGGGTGAAATCCAGCAGGTTCTGACAGGCTCTGGAGAACCGGTAGCGGAAATTTTGAGTAGTTCGGAGAACCAGCAAATATCACTTCTGGCTGGCCCCAGAGAGGGGTGGGAATGGGGATTTTGCAGTATCCTTCCCCTGCCACCAAACCACACCACGCCCACCAAGCCACACTCGCAGAACTGATAGTAAAAAAATTTGGATTTCACCACTGGATTATAGACACAGAGATGATAGAGACAGAGACTGAGATTGAGATATGTTGGGTGTGTAGTTGAATCACTAAGGGTGGTTTCAGAAGAAGAAGAAAACCTGACTAAAAGAACTAAAAAAAGCAAACAAGGTTTCAAATAGGAGTGCAAACCAAACTTTTGAAAAATGCATGACTAGCTTGACCAAAATGTGTAACTACAAGCTGTCCACTTGTTTTCAGTCTTGGGTTACATAAATTTGACTTCATAGAAAGAGGCACAAATATAGTGATTGTTGTGTTGATACAGGCATGAGACACGGGATCCAATACATGCAAAAATCAGCTCATGAAGTGCCTGTTATCCACAAACATGCCATATTTTTCGGAGTATAAGATGCTCCGGACTATAAAATGCACCTATCTTTTTTGGGGAGGAAAACAACAACAACAACAAAAACCTGCCTCTGCCTCTGCCTCCCAGTAGTTTGCCTCCTTTCAGCAAACAGCAAACAGCCTGTTTCAGTTTCATTTTCATCACAGCCTGATTAGCACAAGAAAAAAAAATCTCCCTCTGCCTCCCAGCAATTTGCTTCCTTGCAGCAAACAACCCGTTTCAATTTCAGCTTCAGCTGATTAGCACAAGCAGCTGATTGTCAGTTGGATCGGCCTCCCGAAGATCAGCTGTTTTAGGCTGCAGGGATTGCCTTAGCCTATTGCCGCCTCCACGGGCCCCATTTTCCAGGGGTAGGTGGGTGGGCGGGGCTACATTCAGTGTATAAGACGCACCCAAATTTTCACCCTGTTTTATGGGGGGAAAAAATGTGTCATATACTCTGAAAAATACGGTAAGTGACAGACAATTATACTAAATTCACACATCACATCCATATCATGGTTTAACACTGGTTCATTTAATGTTGATTGGATAATACGGGATACTAAGTTATAAATGGAAATTTGTGTACCCTCAGTACATAAAGAACAGCATTATGGTTTACCATGATAATTTTCCTACTAGAAGAGCTAAAATAGCTCGTCGGCCATTCTGTATTTTAGAAGTAAGGAAAGGGTTTTCAAAAGTGATGGTGTATCTTCCAATTTCCTAGCCAATATCCCACCACAGACATCTGTTAGATAGGCACGATGTCTGTTTCACAATACGCACTGCCAGGTCAAAATAAGCACAGGTGCCAACCAAGTGGCAGTTTAATATGAAAAAGTGTAGATTATGGGAAATGGCACCTTTTCTATGAAAAGAAAAGAAAGGAAAGAAACGTAAACACTTGGTGATCAGCCGTGCCAAGTTGAAATGGCACCTGCTTCATTACCAAATGTCCCCATTTCTTTTACTCATAACATTATCCTTTTACAAAATGCCTTTTAGCTTGTCTTTTGCCAGATTTACTTCTGCCGTTTCATTCACAAATGGGCCATTTCTTAGCTTTTCAGGCAACCTGAACTGGCTTTCCTTTTTATCCCGGTGATCAAATCAATCCAGAAATTAGAATCCAGGAGTAGATTTGTGCCGATTTCTTTCTTTCTCTCTCCGCCGTGATTTCTCCGTTTTGGAGAGCCAAGGATATCTCCCTGCAAAACCATTCTGTTCTTGAGTTTTCTGTGAGAGATTTCTTCAAATCCGCCTTCCATATAATTGTTCTTTTGGTTCTTGGATTCTGCTCTGTTCCTGTGCTTGTAGGGAGTTTTGGCAATGTAGAAAATGACTATTAATCTAAGTAGCTGGATAGCAATATCCAAACTTCAGAGTTTCTTCTGGTTTGGCAACAATGTGCCTCCAAAATAACAATAGCAATAGCACTTAGACTTACATACCACTTCACAGTGCTTTACAGTCCTCTCTAAGCGGTATTACAGAGTCAGTGTACTGTCCCCAACAATTTGGGTCCTCATTTTACCCACCTCAGAAGGATGGACGGTTGAGTCAACCTTGAGCCTGGTGGGATTTGAACTGCCAAATTGCAGGCAGCCGGCAGGCAGCAGAAGTAGCCTGCAGTACTGCACTCTAATCACTGTGCCACCGAGGCTTGGGAACAATGGCAGGAAGGAGAGATGTTTCCATCTCTTCCTTGTGATCATCACCAAGGTTGGTTGATCACTGCAATAGATGTTGCAAGAGACAGGAAAAAGAATAGTCAGCACTGAAGAGTTACCATTCCTTCTAATGGGGATGGCATCCAAATTGCATCAACTTATGAAACCAAAAATATCTAAAACATCTATCCTTTGTAATTTTTTTTTTGACTTGTGCAATACTTTCTTTATTTTGCCTGAAATGAAGGAAAAAGTGCTAAGATAACTTTATTACACTTCCACAATTAACTCTGCAAAAACTAATAAAATTTCCCTCCCTCTTTCCGTCCTTCCTTCCTTCCCTCTTTCTCCTTCCATCCTTCCATCCTTCTTTCCTTCATTCCCTCCTCCCTCCCTCCTTCCTTCCCTCCCGCCTTCCTTCCCTCCCTCCTTCCTTCTCCTTCTTTCTTTCCTTCCTTCCTTCCTTCCTTCCTTCCCTCCTTCCTTTCTTCTCCTTCCTTCGTTCTTTCATTCCTTCCTTTGTTCATTCCCTCCCTCCCTCCCTCCCTCCCTCCTTCCTTCCCTCCCGCCTTCCTTCCCTCCCTCCTTCCTTCTCCTTCTTTCTTTCCTTCCTTCCTTCCCTCCCTCCTTCCTTCTCCTTCCTTCCTTCTTTCGTTCCTTCCTTTGTTCATTCCCTCCCTCCCTCCCTCCCTCCTTCCTTCCTTCCCTCCTGCCTTCTTTCCCTCCTTCCTTCCTTCCTTCCTTCCTTCCTTCCATTAAATACTTATATAGCCAACCATCTGGCAAAATCTGTTCAACTTTTATAACTTTGAACATTTTTACAATTTTGTTTTTAAAAAGTAGCATTTTGATGTTTGGATTTTCATTTTTTTTTTTTAAAAGCCAGATCTATGCCATCTCTAGAAAGTCAACATCATCAAAGATACTAGTCAAAGCTAAGCCCTCTCTTTGATTAAGTGCATCAGAAATCTGAAGGAATGTTTAATTTCATTATGACAACTGCATCTGCTTTGAATAAACATTCAAGAAGGCAAAGGTTTTAATCTAAAGTTAGCAGACCACACTATGTTTAATAATGAAGGAAATACAGTCAGATGACAGTGTAATTTGTTTTTAAGGGGAAATGTTTACAACAAGAAGGTGTGTTTATGTGTGAACTGCTCCAAGTTGAATTACATTCTATACAGATGGCTTCTTCAGAATGGAATTAGTATTACAAGCCTTATGTGGTTGGAAACAGCGATTGTTCGCAAGGGAACAGTGTCAGGAAAAAGAAATATGTATTGTTACTCCTGGCTCCAACTATGCTGAAGGTTTTTTTTAAAAAAAAAAACATTTTTTTTTAATAAAATAGGTTACCTTAAAAAAATGGTTGATCTGTAACACAATTAATTATTTTTCCACCATGCTGAAGCCAATCCACAGCAGCTGACTCATGGAAGGGAAGGGAAATTAAACGAATTATAATTAGCTTAAATCATTTCATTTAATTGGGGCTGCTATATATAATGCGCCATGAAGAAGAAAAGGGGCGTGTAATAATGTCTAATATGGAGTGATCGAGTTCAGAGGAAGGAGGAGAGAGAGAGAAAGAGAGAGAGAGGGAGAGAAAGAGAGAGAGGGGGAGGGAAGGAGAGAGAAAGAGAGAGAGAGAAAGAGAGAGGGAGGGAGAGAGAGAGAGAAAGAGAGAGGGAGAGAGAGAAACATTTTTTAGTGTTTCTCAACTCAAAATGCATCAAATGCAATCAAATTATCTAAGGATCAGATTTAACACAGTTTTTCATTTATTCTTTGGATGTCTCTGTGCAGGTGTGTATGAGAGAGAGTGCAAATAAGTAATATAAATTTAATGTGTGCTGTGTTACCATAAGGCAAACGTCAGAAGTTCTGTTCATAGCTCCTGATTAAAATCAGATAAATAAATTGATAGGCAATCTGTAAGGATTTACTCTGTATTTGTGATGGTCCTGTATTTTTGGATCTCTCTCTCTCTCCCTCTCTCTCTCTCTCTCTCTCCCTCCCTCCCTCCCTCCCTCTATGGAATGGAGTGTGTGTGTTTGTACAATACTGGGTTTACCCGAAAATAAGACCCTGTCTTATATTTTTTGAACCCCGAAATAAGCGCTTAGCCTTATTTTCAAGGAGGTCTTATTATTTTGAGGTGCATGGAACAAGATGGGGCTCCTCTTGCCATCTTACCTGATTTCCAGCTCTGTCTCCCTAACCCTAACCAGAGGAAATGGCGGGGACCAGCTGCGCATGTGTTTAAATATTTTTGGGGAGGGCTTATTTTTTTTGGGGGGGGGCTTATTTTAGCGCATGTGCTCAAAAGCCCAATTGGGCTTATTATCTGGGGAGGTCTTATTTTCAGGGAAACAGGGTATTACATGCCAGCTTTAAATACTCTACGCTCAGTAAGCATCATTCTACGTGCTAACTGAACACGTAAACAACTGGATTGTCTTTCACGCTAAAGTTGAGTGTCATTTCCCACACAATTGAAAAAAAAAGAAGAAAGAATCCAGTTGAGCGATGCCGCTTTCTCTTCCAACACTTTGCAGTCTCTTCTCAACATTTTGACGTAGGACAATCACGTCAAGGAGGTGTTCCACTCTGGAATCAAACCTTCTTATTTTGCTCTTACTTTATATAGAGCACACAGATAATAGTAAGCTGTAAGGATCTGAGACAGTCGTGCAAGGTTTGCACCCATTTTAAGCTGCTTTTCTTTTCAAAGTTAATACATATATGCATCTCTTTGGCTAAACTCAAGCAATCTGACAGAGGCTTTGCTCTATTTTTGTCTAATTCTCTCTAGAACAGGATGGTGGCAGCCTTTTTTTTTTTTCCCCTCCAGAGCTGGATAGCCTCCTTGAAGATAGCAAGTTTGAGCTCAATCAAAAATTAAATAAATAAGATGAAAGCTAAATCCGCAAAGAAGTATAACATATGGAGTGAAAGATGCATCTGCTGGCTGAGAGATATTGGTTACTTGGAAAAAAATGTCCTTGCAAAGCAAGAAGGAAACAAATATCTGAGCATACACAAACACACACAAATTTCTGTCTAAGCTCAGCTGTTTAACCAGCAAGGTAGTAATCACACTCATTATCCACAAAACCTGTATGCTATGGAACATCAATCAAAATAATGATCATAAAAGAATAAAATGCCCTGGCACAGGAATATATATGTATTAGAAGGTGGATGGAATAAAGAATACACCTTCTGTTAATTATCAAATTGCTTTAACAATGGCTGTAAAGAATTCAAATAACCTTGAAGGTAGTTTACATTGACTGGCGGCTGGTATTAGCTTGTTTCCCTTCAGGTGATTTTTCACCCTGTCATCTAAGTGTTAATCCCGAAAAGTGTAATATGATTTCTTTGAAAGACACTATCATTTTGAAAATTAGTTAATCTTTGTGGGACAGAAATCAACTTCCCCCTATCACACTAAATTAGGGTTTCTTTCATCTATGTGTGAGAACAGCTCTAAAGTGTTACTAAAATGACAGGGTACAAATCAGATCAATCAATATATTATAACCGGTGACACTCAAAATTAAATTTGTAATGTATGTGTGATCCATTCTATCTAGTATGTCTTTAGTAAACACACATGCACTTTACATTAGTTGTTTCATACAACAATTGAATAAATTCGCTGTTGCGATCTGGCGAGATCCGGCCATGAATGGGTTTTAATTGTTTTTAATGTTTTAATTTTTAATGTTTTTATATATGGTTTTTAAATGCATTGTAAGCCGCCTTGAGTCTTCGGAGAAAGGTGGCATACAAGTTAATTTAATTAACAAGGCATTTAATTTTGTTGTACCATGTGCAATGACCCTGTTTCCCCCAAAATAAGAGATCCCCTGATAATAAGCCCAATCAGGCTTTTGAGCACATGGCAATAAGGCCAAGCGCTTATTTCAGGGTTCAAAAAAATATAAGACAGGGTCTTATTTTCGGGGAAACATGGTAACTACTATAACTATCATTAAATATCATTAAATCTAATATATAGTATACTGTATAATGCAAATCATTTGAACAATTTTCAATTGCCCAAACTATTGGATTATGAAAGAACTCAAATGAGTAGGGGAAATAAATCAATGAAATATATCATATGACTGAAATGTTATATTTAAACACACCCTGTGAAGAAGTTTAATATCAAATGGTTGTAAACTGGGTCTCAGTATATACTTCCTTTACATTATTTAAAAGAGAAAGGGTATGTGTGTGTGTACACACACATTATAAAGTTATTAAAAAAAAAAGACTATGAAAAAAAATTCCAATATAAAAGTTAAATTTGTTGACTTTCTTTGTTCTTTAGGATGAAACTTCACCGATGAGCATTAAATCAACCTGAAGTTTTAAAACGAAGGGCTTGAAAAGAAGTTAATTAAACACCAAAGCCACTGATACATTATCTGGTAAGATACTGCATTCAGAATTCAGATAATTAAACAAATTAATCATTAAAGGGGGAAAAAAAGCCTCCATGAAATAGAATGCAATACAATTAGTTATGATTGCCATTCACTTCTAAATTTTCTCCATTTATCTGGGTCAACAAAGCTGATGAGAGATCTTAACATTGAATTTTGCTTCTATCAAAACAGCTTCCCTAATTTTATTTTATTGGAAGAGAAACAAACAAAAAAAAAAGTTGCATTTTTTGAAAAAAAAATATATCTGTTGTATTTTTCTTCTGAGACCAATCCCTGCCTCCTTCTCTCCATTGTTCCCAAGAAACTTGGCGATTTGTCTTTCGCCCACATATCAGTGCCTTTAAAACTCCAAGGGGGATTAGCGTCGCTCTCCTGAGATATTCCCCTGTCTCATCACAACCTATTTGTCTCAATGAAGAATTAATTAAATGCATTCTTCTTATTTGAGGGAGAAGCAAATAGTTGAATTCCTTTCTTGACTTGAGCGTGCAAGTCCTTCCATGTCCCTTTCGCAACTCAGCCTCGGCTTTGCTTTGTCAGAGCCCTGGGGACAGCTCAAGGCCTTTATGTGTTGTGAAGTCAGTGAATTTAAAACACCTTCTCCCCCCTTTTCCAGTCCCTTTTACTGTTCACTGCAATGGTTGGATGAGTAAGTCCCTATAGATTCAAGGAACTCCTGCTCCAGGCTGGGCGCTGAACCAAACATCATTCTGTTCTCTTTAATCATCCAATTTTCTTCATTTCTTCTTTCATCCCCCCTTAATTCCAAATGAACCAAAATGGAGCATCAAAGCCTCAATAAGTAGCTTTGAAAAGTGCTCACATAGAAGGACTCTGAGATGTCAAGTTGATTTTCAAGGTAATGGCAGCTACGGGTTTATTGTGTCAGCAAAACAAGAGGTCAAGGAGGTGCGGCTGACTCTCTCACACACACACATGGGCATGTTTTGGGGGAATAATCCAAGGAAGAAACTGTTCCATGAAAGCAGCGCCTGTCCTTCTATCTGAACAGAGCAACAGCTCAAGAGGAGGGCAGTTCTAGATAAGGGCTCAGATTTTCCTTGCAAGACTAGTCACACACAGGGGTGGGCTGCTGGGGGTCCGGGAGAACCTCTAGCTAAGATTCTGTATGAAGTTTTCGAAAGATGCCCTAATTAATTCATGAGCCATGAGTCAAACTTCAAAAGAAATACAGTCATTTATTAAGAGCACCGTTTCAGCAATATTCGGATGCATTTAGAACTAATCCCACGTAGATTTACGTTCCCCTATGACCCTGTCTCTCCCCTCCTCCCTGGCCATGTCGTAAATCACATTCTCCAGTTAACCACTTTGGCTGGCTGTGAAATCCAACACCCTCCTACTGATTGCGGTAAGAAAGCATCTATGGAATGTAGCTTCAGTTAGGGAAATCGATCAGCTCTATCAGTTCTCCCTCCCTCCTGCTCATGGCAACTTGAAAGCTTTGCTTTCAGTTTGGAGAACCTCCAAATCCCACTCCTGGCTGGCCCCGCCCACCTCGCCCATATCTGGCCTCCAGAAGGGCCTCTGGAGCCTGGGGAGGCCGTTTTCATCCTCCCAGAGGTTCTAGGAAAGCCTCTGGAGCTTGGGGAGGGCAAAAACACGCCCCCCCATGCGCCATGGTGCAGGAGGCTGACTAGGCCACACCCACCATGCTCACACCCACCCAGCAACTGGGCACAGACCCCCTTGCTAAAAAATTTTGAAGCCCACCCCTGGCCACACACATCTGCCTTCCCAGTGGATTGTGGAAGAAGTGATAATGAGTGGTTACTGATAAGTAACATTTCACTTGTTGATTAGTTGGTGAGCTGAATTGGCAAACAGGGAATTACTGCAAAGGAAACTGATTTTTTTTTCCCCCACCTGAATCTTACTAATGCAGATGCATCCATATCTCAGGGGTTTTTTTCTTGGTTGGTGAGTGCTTACAAAGGTGCATCAGTGGAAGTTCTCACACAAAGCAGCTTCTCTGGAATCCAACCTTCCTTCCTTCCCTCCCTCCCTCCCTCCCTTTCTGTCTCTCACTTTTAACAGAATAGTTTATGCAATTAACATCCAAGGGAAAGAGTGAACTATTGTTCCTGCACAGTCTCTGCACCAACTGCCTGCCAAGTCACTGTCATTACCAGTATTTAACTCATTACTTTGTCAATCCCTTTGCCATCCATTGAAGGAAGAAAGGGGCTCTTTTTGTACAGCCAAACTCTTTTTTAGCATTCAAAAGGCCAACCCCTTTCAGTCCAGATGTGGCTATGCCTTGTTTGCTTTAACTGAGCACCCAGAACAAATTACAAAAATGGCTACTCCCCTCACCCACCCCCACCCACCCCCTTTTTTTTCCCCATAGGCAGATCTGGATTCATGCCAGACAGATTATTAAAAAAAAAAAAAAAGCACTCTTTTCAATTTCAACAACAAGAAAGAGATGGGACATGGAGTGTGGAGATATTGCCTAAAAACCGGTTAGATCAGTGGTGGGATTTAACCGGTGTAACAACTGGTTTTTGCTGAGCGCGCGCTCCGCATGCGAACCCTGCATTTGAAAACAGCTCTAAAACTTACCTTCTACAGAAGTTCCAGTGTGTAAAACAGCTGAGGCATGGCAATCCACTCTGCTGTACCTATCAGCTGGGCTTCAGACAGAGGAAATATAGGTTGGTGTAACACAGAGGTGGAGAGGCAGACCCAGCTGATCATCAGAGCGAACCAGTTCGCTCTCAGCTGATCGTCGGAGCTACCGGTTCACCCGAACCAGTCCGAACTGGCTGAATCCCACGCCTGGGTCAGATACGAGAGAGAGAGAGCATAGCCTTCAGCTGCATATTGGATAGGGCAAGAGACTCAGAAGGGAAACACCCCCCCTCCCCTAGTTTCTCAGGCTGTAAAGGAAACTGTGGGAGAACTATACTTTCAGACTTGAAAGACTGATCTTAGTTTTTGCCATGTAGACCAGACTGGAAAGATGGACTGATAAACAACTTCTACTTTATTATAAAGCCGTGTTTAACAGAACCTTGCAAGGGTCTGGTTACCTCCACGCTTTCAGTAGTGGCCAAAATTGTGGAAACCTTTCGGGAAAAGTGTATTTTTCTAAACCTAGCTAATAACACCACTTTTTTTTTTTTGAATAGTACCATAAAATTATATATCAATGGAAAGATAATTTAATCAAGAATGCAATGCAATAACTTTTATGAAGGATTTGCTATTAGAATAGCAGTTACAGTATAAGGAAGAAAAGTGAAACACGTAGAAAAAAATGAGATATACAAAAATGATCACCATGTCAGTTAATATTTAGTTGGGTAACCTTAAGCATGAATGACGGCCTTACAACATCTTCCCATGGAGTGAACCAAGTCTTTTAGTTCTGCAGCTGTTATAATGTGAAACCAAGATTGAATGATTGTTTCTATTAACTGTGTTTTATTGCTGGGTCGCTTCTGACTAACAAGTTTCTTTAGTTGGCTCCATAGATTTTCAATTGGGTTAAGGTCTGGGCTATTCCCAGGCCATTCCAGCAGTGGAATAGGATTATCTTGTAACTCCAAAAAAAAAAAAAAAGTGGTGTTATTAGCCATCAAAACTCAAAAATATACTTTTCCCAAAAGGTTTCCACAATTTTGGCCACTACTGTATGTGAAAGACGAAGGTGACAGTGTATTGAAAACACGAGTGGAGTATGGTAGCAAAGCAGTATTTCTCCAGCTATTGCTAATATATAATTCCTAGCATCCCTAACAATGAAGTATCTGACTACCATTGCTGGGAATTACCATCTAATGGGCCACACATTCTCCAGCTCTAATACAGGGTATGTAGGAAAAGGTGGCTCTGGATCGTGTATAAGTTTTAAGGACCAATGCCAGCTCTCCTAGAGTTATGCAGTATTTCTCTACCAGGATTTTGCTTGGTTTCAATGTGTCTCTTTTACTAAGACCTTAGAAGACCACAAGAGCTGACATTTCATCTGTGTCTGAATGTTAAGCAAGATTGGATCTAGTTAATAGTTCAGTGAGAGACCAGTCAGGTTTATAGGCTAGTCTGGAAAGCTAAAAAGCAATGGCAAACCAATTCTGTCCTGTTATGAAGAATACTGCAAGGCTGCATCACGGTGTCACCGGGTAATGCACTCAACTCAGAGATTATCTCAACCATTGCCCAGTCACCATTTTTCCCCCTCTAGCTACATTGTAAAAAAAAAAAATGCATTGAGCGCTCTCCAGGGTGCTGATTGTGATTTACCGGAATCTGCTGTGACAAAGCCAATGCGATCCAACTTATCTGATCTGTCATGTCTTGATTGATTATATATGACATATCTGATGGGGCCCGACTTATTCAATTGTGATCTGAACTGACTTCTTCGGCTTGTCTGTCTTTGCTTAAGCGTGATTTATTTCAGCCTGAATCTGAGTGACTCATCTTGACTCGTCTTAGGGGGTGTTGTTCCTTCAGGAAGTAAGATAGAAATATAATGTGATCCTGAAGAATGATGTCTCTTCTTATAAGAAGCAGGTATCAGCTTGATATAGAAACTGATATCAAAATTAATTACAACAAATCCAATGAGGGTTATGTTTTAACAACGAAAAGTGAAAGTATTATTACTGGTGGTATTGTTACCATTATTAAAACTATTTAATGAATCTGAGAAAATATCCCAAAAGGTTCTTATGCAAAGAGAGAGACAGATCCCCATCCATTTTAATCAAAGTTAAATCACTGGGTGGGTGGTAAGGAATGTGCAATATTTTTTATTCTGAAGATCTGATTTCATACCTTAAAAGGTAAAGATAAAGGTAAAGATTCCCCTCGCGCATATGTGCTAGTTCTTCCCGACTCTAGGGGGCGGTGCTCACCTCTGTTTCAAAGCTGAAGAGCCAGCACTGTCCGAAGACATCTCTGTGGTCATGTGGCCTGCATGACTAAACGCCAAAGGCGCACAGAATGCTGTTACCTTTCCACCAAATTGGTCACTCTTTTTCTACTTGCATTTTTTATGTGCTTTCGAACTGCTAGGTTGGCAGAAGCTGGGACAAGTAACGAGAGCTCACCCCATTATGCGGCACTAGGGATTTGAACCGCTAAACTGCCGACCTTTCGATCGACAAGCTCAGCATCTTATCCACTGAGCCACTGCATCCCTACATACCTTAGGATCAATCAAATGCCTTCCAAATGTTGGATTGATTCAATAAAACTATGTGTGCTAAAGCTCATCTTTTGAGCACATACACTTTGATCAATTGTTGATTTTTTTTTTTGAGTCAATGTTCCAAACCAAGACTTGGAATTGACTTAGATATATGAACTGAAGTGAATTTAAATCCACTCCCTGATTCATATGGGATCTTGCTGGATTTGTGCACCCCTGCTGTGAAGCTGCCTAATACCAATTCAAATTTCCTGATTGTGTAAAAGTTTTCTGTTCTCTACATTTAAAAATTCATGAATTCTGACTAGGAAATATATATTCCAAATTAATCATGGCCACTCCTTGTCCAGATTTTAACTGAAATGAGCAATGCATTTATCTCCCCTGATGCAAAACAAGCCATATCTAAAATATGCTTACTATGTTAAATAGGGATAAAGTGAGAGGGATCTCATTCTTTACATTACAGCAGAATTAATTGATGTGTTTAATCAAAGAGATGCTACTTGGCAACCACATAAAGCATCTATTCTCTTGAGATCCTCTGAACAATATTGGCAGACGGACTGCCTTTAAACAAACACAAAAGACACATTAACAGGCAAAACATACTTGGATCCGAGTTCCATCGGTATTAGTTTTATGTTAAAAATATATACAATTTGCCATCCAAAGCTGTCTTCTTTTGCAAGGATTCTAAAAACCAGCAGGGAATATAGTATGTGATGCTGCAAATAGGAAAAAACAAAACAAAACTGAAAATTTGCTACAGAAGAAATAGAACCATTAATTGTTCTATTCATTACTTAACTTCAAATCATTTACAGAACAATCTTGCTGTATGGAATGAGAATACCTAATTATCTATCTATCTATCTATCTATCCATCCATCCATCCATCCATCCATCCATCCATCCATCCATCCATCCATCCATCCATCCATCTATCTATCTATCTATCTATCTATCTATCTATCTATCTACCTATCTACCTACCTACCTACCTACCTGGCTGGCTGGCTGGCTGGCTAGCTAGCTAGCTATCATCTACTGTCTGTCTGTCTGTCTGTCTGTCTGTCTGTCTGTCTGTCTGTCTCTCTGTCCATTCTAATATGACAGACTGCAACTAGTAAAAATATAAGTTGGATTTGATAATGTTCTTTGTATTACAGTTTCCTTAAGTTGTTGTGTACATCTGTGTTTAAAATAATTTGACCGTTAACATCGATACATTAGACTTCTGAAAATTCTTCTTTCATGTAATAATATTGCCATATTCACATTTATATAAAGTACCTTTTATCCAGGATCAATCAAAGCATAAAACATGTTAAAGAACAGGGAAATGGCTCCCATTATAATTTGTTGCCTATCATATCCAGCTAGAATGAATCTGGGATATCTGTCAGCTAATGAAAATGCTTCCTTTCCTGGTTATTATACTGGTAATATTCCTCTGGCAAGGAACATTTCCAAGTGGCTAATCGATAATTTCAATAATTGTTCTCTTAGTAATGTGGGCGTACAGCTGTTGATATTGTAATTGAATTGACTTTGAGATGAACTATTGACAGCTTCTGTTTTTAATTTTTTTCCCAATTCAACAGAATGCTGGGCACAAATTAAGAAAAGGGCTTAGGACTCTGTCCATCTGTTTGCCCATCAGCAGGATAACTCTTTAAAAACTGAAACAGAATGGGATGGCATTTGGGGGGGGGGAGGGACAAGCTGGAAAATGAACTATTGTGTTTGAAAATGGACCAGAAGCAAGCTAAAATCCCCCAATGCCTCCTTATGTTACATACATGTTGCAGATTGTTCGTCCTGAATAAAGATATACTGATCCCAAATAATTCACCAAAGTTCTTTCCTAATTATGTTACTTGGAATTAGATTCTCTTTCCCAAGAAGAAATGGCATATGCTGAGTCATGAATCGTTTTAATAATTATTTATTGAATATCTCCTAGGAGCCTGGCTCGTAGGTTACATTAAGCCATGAAAACAGTTTTCAAATCATAATTACTGGATTCACACATTATTCTAAGCCAATCGAGCCATATAATCAAATAATATAGCTAGGTTGGGCTAACTTAGACAGTTGATTGTATGACAGCATCTCAGTAGGAAGAGAACAAAACCCTATTTTTGAAAGTTAATTTTGGTTACGATGCATACTTCCCACTCAGTTTACTGTATTTTACTACTATGACTTCAACACAGCTTTCACTATAGGTTGGTGATACGATAGATCAGAATAAAAATGATAAATCAGGCAACTACCAAGATTAAGCAGGGAGGCATAAGAAAATAAAATTATCTTAACCATTTTTAATTGAAATATAGCTAAATGTTCATATCCTCCAAATCATGTTGCTGTCTGCAGTGATTAAACTGCTTCAACATGCTAATAACTGATATTATGCATTTATGCCCAAAGTATTGACTATTAAATTACCGTATGCATAAAAATCAGAATTCAATGTGCATTACAGCAAATCCTACCAAATATAAGTGCTCCGGAGAATTAATCTGTGCATCTTTAACTGCACTGAATAAATTGCTAACAAGTATTAAATTAACTGCTACAATCAAATGGTCCCATTTACACTAATGACAGATACAATGTTTGGCATTTCAATGTGAGCCTTTTGCATGAAGGAAATTTAGAGTTGAGCACTCCAACTGTGTGTCTGGAAAATTTCTGCTAACAAAAAGGTGGGGGAAAAAATGCCATTGTAGTGGGTAAGTTTTGCCTCGTCGCATTTTAGACTTTTAAAATAAGCAAATTGCAGGCGAAGGACTGACTTCCTGAAGTTCCTTAATAAACTTTAGAGAATCTTAAATATTCTTTGCCTATGCATAAACTTTAGGTAAACTATTAGGTAAAGGAGTCCCTGTGGATTTTACTCTGCTAGTCATTGTTGACCTTAGAGGTGGTGCTTATTTCCGTTTCAAGGCCACTGAGCCAGCGCTGTCTGAAGAAATTTTCGTGGTCATGTGGCCAGCATGTCATTACAGAGCACTGTTACCTTCCCACCGAAGTGGTACCTATTTATCTACTCACATTTGCATGCTTTCAAAATGCTAGGTTGGCAGGAACCGGAGCGAGAATCGAAGCTCACTCCATCACATGGCGCTTGGGTCTCGAACCTGGAATGCCAATGTTCCAGCTGACAAGGCCAGGATCTTAAGAGCTGAACCATCCCGCCACCTTGCATAAACTATATATATATATATATATATATATATATATATATATATATATATATATATAAACTATATATTTATATATATATATATATTCAAATATATATAAATATTAACATATTTCAGAATGTCTTACAACAAAACTTCTTAAGCTAAAATAATTTGTCCAATAATAAGTTCAAACCTTCTTGAATTCTGTTAAACAATTTCCTTTTGGGCTTCTTCTTTTTTTTTTTTTTACTCCATTTAAATGAAGTTGGGTAAGAAATAATTTTACCACTTCTTTCAGGATATGTATCCATCATACGGTCTTGATTTAAGCTTTAGCTTGCTTTTATCAGTATAAGTCACAGATTGATCTTCTGTAGCTTTCTTTTACCACCCCACAAAACCCTTTCCATTTAGAATTTAAATTAATTAAATACTACTGTTAACGCTGCATTTCCTCAAGAACTCCAAGTAATATGCCAAGTTTTACTAGCTGGAAGAAAGTCATTTTACCAAACACAGCAGTGCTATGATTGGCAAACTCTTTTGACAAATGACACCCATGGTTTAACCGTCTCTCAAAACTCATTCCTAGCAAATCCCGGTCCACTGTAGACCTACCCAGCCTAAGCAAATATTAATTCTGATCATGCTTCCATTCTGCCTACTCAAGCCTGATCAATTGTCTTAAGTTGATCTCTATTTGAATATTTAACAATCTCCAAATGGGTCACAGCCAAGAAACTGAGAACCCCTTATAAGCAGAGTAGAATAACATGTGTGTATTGTAAATGTGCAAATAGCTTGTTTATATATTCTTTCTAAGAACAGGAAGTCTTCTGGAAATAACAACTAATACAAGAATAGAATAGCAGAGTTGGAAGGGACCTTGGAGGTCTTCTAGTCCAACCCCCTGCTTAGACAGGAAACCCTACACCACTTCGGGCAAATGGTTATCCAATCTCTTCTTAAAAACTTCCAGTGTTGGTGCATTCACAACTTCTACAGGCAAGTTGTTCCACTGATTAATTGTTCTAACAGTCAGGAAATTTCTCCTTAGTTCTCAGTTGCTTCTCTCCTTGATGAGTTTCCACCCATTGCTTCTTGTCCTGCCCTCAGGCGCTTTGGAGAATAGCTTGACTCCCTCTTCTTTGGGGCAGCCCCTGAGATATTGGAACTCTGCTATCATGTCTCCCCTAGTCCTTCTTTTCATCCAACTAGACATACCCAGTTCCTGCAACTGTTCTTCATATGTTTTAGCCTCCAGTCCCATAATCATCTTTGTTGCTCTTCTCTGCACTCTTTCTAGAGTCTCAACAACTTTTTTACATAGTGGCGACCGAAACGGAATGAAATATTCCAAGTGTGACCTTACCAAGGCATTATAAAGTGGTATTAGCACTCCATGTGACTTAAATGAAGAAATAAAATAGCTTCTTGTAAGATTCTACTAAGAAAGGCATTTCTTAGTAAAAGAAAAATCTGGATGCCAGCTACTTTTCTCCAGGTGATCTTGAAGGTCTTCTCAATTTTATTCTTCTGAGATTTATCGATGACCTTTAGAATGTGAATTTCACATTATATAATTACCAGGTCTGAGGGATTACAACTAAGCTTCATCAGAGAAGAAAGATATATCTGAAGGGTATGCTATCATAATATACCCTGAAACCTTCAGTGATAAATCTAAGATGTGAAAACAAAGTGGAATGTATTTAAAATATAGATACTTAGAACTTTGGCCTTTTGTTGATTGCTTACTGTGCAATCACTAACCGTGACCTCCCTATCAATAAGGAGGAAGCGATAGGAGATAGTATGCCAGCTTTTTCCATAAATCTCAATTATTCAAAAGGGGCCTCGAACAAATCCATTTTTCTAAAGCCTTTTTAAGCTGCAAACTCCCAAAGGAAGAAGGATTCCAAACACAAATTGCTTAAGTACAAAGTATCAGCACAATGACTTCTTTGCTAATTTAGAATGGGAAATCTGCCATCGGACTGCTGTGCAAATGAAATTCATTATCCTTTTGTGATGTAAACCTGTATGAGTAACAGTTTGTGTGTGATATGTGATTTATCATGTTCTTCTGGCATGGCTCAGACAGTGGTGAAATTCAGTCGGCTCTATCCGGATCGCGCGATCCAGTAGCACTGGAGGCGGGAGGCTCCGCCACCTGCCTGGACATCATCACATCCTATTTTTTACCCTCTGTGCATGTGCAGAATACTCAAATTTGCAAACCGGTAGCAAAGGTAAATGAATACCACCTCTGGGCCCAGACCTTCAGGTGAACGCTAATTAAATGCAAAAAGGTACACCTGAAATTGTACACATTCATTGGCAATCAAAATAAAGGTGGAAATAGAAGTTGGAGGCCAAAAGACTGGCAGCAAAATTATTGGTGGAACGATCTCAGCAATTTTAAATTTTTATAGTATAGGAGAAGGAGTGACAGAGTCTGGGGGTGGAGTTAAGAGAGGAATCAGCCTAGAATTATTATGTAGTCAAAAATGGACTAAGTCCAACCCCTCTTGAATTCTGTTACCCTTACCTAGTACCAATTTAGTGCTGACCATTAGTTGACTAGATTCCTGTGCATAGGCATGAACAATAAATCAATGTAATTAACACCTAGTCTTGGTCTTTTGTGCCTGACAATGTTACAATTAGTGCGTTCATTGCCTATTATTTCCTAAGCACCATACAGAGTGATTTTGCCATTAAGTCAAAAGCCCTACTAAGCAGGTATATACAAAAAAGTATGAAGGCTATTGCTTAACGTATTGTAAGCTGCCCTGAGTCTCTGGAGAAGGGCGGCATATAAATCGAACAAACAAACAAGCAAACAAACAAACAAACAAACAAACAAACAAACAAACAAAGTCCCTAAAAAGTCCAAACATGGGATACACCAAGCAATGCCTTGATGGTACAGTGGTCTAAGCACCCTGTTATTAACACAGCTGCCTGCAATTTACTGCTGGTTCGAATCTCTCCAAGGCTCAAGGTTGACTCAGCCTTCCATCCTTTCTAAGGTAGGTGAAATGAGGACCCAGTTTGTGGGGGCAATAAGCTGACTTTGTATAAAATATACAAAAAGAATGAAGGCTACTGCTTAACGCATTGTAAGCCGCCCTGAGTCTCCGGAGAAGGGCGGCATATAAATCAATTTTTTTAAAAAAATGCTCTATCAGAAATGCACTTATCCATCTTAACTTGGTCGTTGAGACAGGTGCTGTTAATAGCAATAGCACTTAGACTTATATACTGCTTCACAGTGCTTTCCAGCCCTCTCTAAGCAGTTTACAGAGTCAGCATATTGCCCCCAACAATCTGAGTCCTCATTTTACTGACCTCGGAAGGATGGAAGGCTGAGTCAACCTCAAGCCTGGTGAGATTCGAACTGCCAAATTGCAGGCAGCCAGCAGAAGTAGCCTGCAGTACTGCATTCTGACCACTGCGGCTCTTAAAATCTCCCTCGCCTTATAAATCTGGGAGATATAGATTGGATGGCAGGTATTTGGTGCAGCAGGTCCCATCTCATCTTAGATTATGTTCCAGAAATAAATATAGTCATCCCCTTTCTGCAGTTCCAGAAACTAGAAATTAAACAATTAACAATGAGAATTGTTTTATTTCAACATGGCTTTTTGGTCCCAGCTGAGAGACTGCAAGTGCTTGATATATTTTTTATTTGAGGGCTGTCTTTGCTTTTTAGGATATTTTTTTTTACTTGTTATTGTTCTAATTGATTTATTATTATTATTATTATTATTATTATTATTATTATTATTATTATTATTTTGTCTTTTAGCCTTTGGGTGAAAATCAACTGTGGTGTCTGTGTGAACTTATTATGTTTTCGTTTTCATTTTTGGAACTGTTGTTCACCACCAGCCCTATGGGAGTGGAACGAGTTACAAGTACTGTAAAATAAATAAAAGGAGAGAGGGAGGGAAAGGGCTATTAATGGACCTAAACTGTATTAAATAACAGTATACCTATACATATATAGGATGCGGTGGCTCAGTGGCTAAGACAATCGACAATTGTCGACCGAAAGGTCGGCAGTTCAGCGGTTCAAATCCCTAGTGTCGCGTAACAGAGTGAGCTCCTGTTACTTGTCCCAGCTTCTGCCAACCTAGCAGTTCGAAAGCACATAAAAAATGCAAGTAGAAAAATAGGGACCACCTTTGGTGGGAAGGTAACAGCGTTCTGTGTGCCTTTGGCGTTTAGTCATGCCGACCACATGACCATGGAGACGTCGTCAGACAGGACTTTGAAGAGCCCTAGAGTTGGGAACAACTAGCACATATGTGCGAGAGGAACCTTTACCTTTATACATCCTATATTGCACATCCTTTCTCAATGTGCCTGTCGTCAGATTGTCTTAAGTGGAAGTGTTGCATACATGGAGTATTATCCAAACAAATCATATAAATAAGTTGCACATAATTAAACACCTTTTGACTCCATCCCTAGAGAAAACTTCCGGAGGGCATTGCTTCATTTACTCATAGAAGAGAGTTGACTTGGTTTAATTAAGATTTTGCACTAACACAGTTACTGCAATATCTTAATTAACACAGTAACACAGGTTAGATGTGCTATTTGTAGACATCCCTGCAAATATCTAATTCAGAAAAGGAGTCAAAGGTGTAAACTCTGACGATTCTACTGCTGAACATTTATGCAAACAGTGTGGTGACCGAAGGTGCTTTTTGCAAAAGGCAATGGACTTTCTTGTTTTTCCTCAACAGAGGGAGGAGGGGATACGACATCATCTATCTCCAGTTCTTTCAGCAGTTCCAAGAAGGCTCCACATCCAGTTGCACTGCTCAGGTGACCCTGAGGACACAGATAAACCTCCAAGTGGCCTCAACGACTCTATAAAAGAATGCAAATGACAAGCTGTCTGGAAGGAATATCAATCCTTCCATTCCCCACCATCCAGAAGCAAAACGTCTTCAAAGAAATAACAGAAAGTCTAGTTGCCTTTTGAAAAAGCAGCTTTAGGACTACCAGGACCTGGATGATGGAGAATCTCCATAGATATGTATGGTCACCACCTTAACAAAACACAGAATGTCTCTCTCTCACACACACACACACACGTTATCCTAACTTAACAATGGAAAACTGTGCTTCTCCGTGCTGATGATGTAACCACTCTGCTCTTAACTCAGCTTGGCCTTACAAGAAGTCTTCAGGTTAGATCAGATTACTGCAGGGAAGAAAATGTATGATAAAATATTCTAAAAACAAAAAATCATGCTGTTGGCATTATTCTTTTGAGGGATTTAGGTGCCATTAACATCAATGGAGGGATGCGGAGGCTCAGTGGCTAAGATGCTGAGCTTGTCAATCAGAAGGTCGGCAGTTCAGCGGTTCGAATCCCTGGTTTTTCTTTCTTTCTTTCTTTCTTTCTTTCTTTCTTTCTTTCTTCCTTCCTTCCTTTCTTCCTTCCTTTCTTTCTCTCTCTTTCTCTCTCTCTCTTTCTCTCTCTCTCTCTCTCTCTCACACACACACACACCAGGCTGTAAACAAATTCACAGTCTCACTATACTATCTATCTATCCATCTATCCATCTATCCATCCATCAATTATCTATCTATCTATCTATCTATCTATCTATCTATCTATCTATCTATCCATCTATCCATCTATCCATCTATCCATCTATCCATCTATCCATCTATCCATCTATCATCTATCTATCTATCTATCTATCTATCTATCTATCTATCTATCTATCATCTATCTATCCATCCATCCATCCATCCATCCATCCATCTATATATCTATCGATCCATTCATCTATCATCCATCCTCTCCCTCCCTTTTCCTCTCTCTCTCTCTCTCTCACACACACACACACACCAGACTGTAAGCAAATTCAGTGTCTCACTATACTATCTATCTATCTATCTATCCATCTATCCATCCATCAATCATCTATCTATCTATCTATCTATCTATCTATCTATCTATCCATCTATCATCTATCTATCTATCTATCTATCTATCTATCTATCTATCTATCATCTATCTATCCATCCATCCATCCATCCATCCATCTATATATCTATCGATCCATTCATCTATCATCCATCCTCTCCCTCCCTTTTCTTCTCTCTCTCTCTCCCACACACACACACACACCAGACTGTAAGCAAATTCAGTGTCTCACTATACTATCTATCCATCTATCCATCTATCCATCTATCCATCTATCCATCTATCTATCATCTATCTATCCATCCATCCATTCATCTATCATCCATCCTCTCCCTCCCTCCCTCCCTCTCTCTCTCTCACACACACACCAGGCTGTAAGCAAATTCACAGTCTCACTATACTTGAAAGCTACCCAGTTAAGAGCTTCAGATGAAAACAGGAAAAAATGTACCATGCAAGAAACAGCAAACTGTAAGCAAAATTTCCAGGAAAGCAGTATTGGATTTTAATTACAAGGGACAATTGCTGAACTGACAAGCCAGAGCCCCATGATCAAGGAGCTAAGAACGCCACGTGTATATACATCTTTAAGGCTTTCGAAATTGCCCATTGTGTGATGGTGCGTGCCTGTAAAATAGAGTAGGGCAAAAGATGCCTCAGAGCCGTTTTAAATAATAGCCTTAGTTCATTCTGGGGACCAAATATGCTGACTTGCTAAATAGGTGGAGTGTTGAGATAATTAAGAGAACATTCAACGTATTCAAATGAATTAAACCCAGATCAGGATGTTTAAGGTTAGCAGAGGGCTTAAGTGTCACATTCTCAAAGCCCACAATGATCCCTGCCTTACCAAATATAGCAGAAAGAGCACTCAATTGAAAGCAGAGCTTCCGTAATCCCTCTTTAGTCAAATGAGTGTAAATGGGTGGGTGCTCAGAGGAGCTGCTCAGGGTGAGGTAAAGCAAATGGTGAATCTGGAACAAGGTACCTGCTTGTATCTTTAGCTTATAAAGGGTTTGTGTTGGTGCCCAGCCATAACCAGGACAAGACTCTTTGGATGCATGGTTAGGTGATCTCCAAACAGGGTTAGTAAGACATGGTTAGTGGCAACACAATACGGGAAGGAAGGGAGGGAGGGAGGGAAAGAGAAGGAAATAACAAAGGTAAAGGAAAGAGAAAGAAAGAAAGTGTGAGAGAGAGAGAAAGAAAAGGAGGGAGGGAGGATAAAGAAAAAAGGAAGAGAGGGAGAGAAAGAAAGTAGGAAGGAAAGGAAAAGGGAAGGGGAAGGGGAAGAGAGGAAGGAAGGAAGGAAGGAAGGAAGGAAGGAAGGAAGGAAGGAAGGAAGGAGAAAAAGGAAGGGAGGGAGGGAAAGAGAAGGAAATGTGGAAGGAAAGGGAAAGAGAATGGGAAAGAGAAAGAGAAAGAAAGAAAGTGAGAGAGAGAAAGAAAGAAAAAAGAAAGAAAGAGAGAGAGAGAGAGAGAAGGTGGGAGGGAGGGAGGATAAAGAAAAAAAAAGAGAAGGAGAAAAAGAAAGAAGGAAGGAAAGGGAAAAAGAATGGGAAAGGGAAAGAGAAAGAAAGAGAAGGAGGGAGGGAGGGTAAAGAAAAAAGGAAGAGAGAGGGAGAGAAAGAAAGAAGGAAGGAAAGGGAAAGAGAATGGGAAAGGGAAAGAGAAAGAAGGAAAGTGGGAGAAAGAAAGAAAGAAGAAAGAAAGAAAGAAAGAAAGAAAGAAAGAAAGAAAGAAAGAAAGAAAGAAAGAAAGAAAGAAAGAAAGAAAAGGGAGGAGGGAGGGAGGATAAAGAAAAAAGGAAGAGAGAGGGAGAGAAAGAAAGAAGGAAGGAAAGGGAAAGAGAATGGAAAGGGAAAGAAAAAGAAGGAAAGAGAGAGAGAGAGAGAAAGAAAGAAAGAAAGAAAGAAAGAAAGAAAGAAAGAAAGAAAGAAAGAAAGAAAGAAAAAAGAAAGAAAGAGCATCCTAGTTACAAACTTGGCAAATGAAAGAAGTGTTGGATGCATGCAACAACAAAAGGAGGGCGGAGGGAAATGAAGAACACCCAGCAGGAACTCCTGAATGAAGGAGGAGGCTGGGAGAAAAAACAGCAGGGCATCCAGGCAGGAGGGAGAAGACGGGCGAAGACAGCAGGAGCGAGCAGGTGGAAAGGAAGTACGTGTGGCAAAATCATGTGGGTGGCTTGAAGACAAGAACAATTGGCGGTGTGGAGGAGTAGAAGGGAAAGGAGGAAGAATAGCAATGGCCTCTTGTGCCTCTCATCACAAGGAGCACTCCAGATCCTTAGACAACAAACCAAGTCTCTTCGCTAACACAACAAAAGGAACGGTGATTAAAATAACAATCATAATCAGGGAATCCATCAGGATTCACCATTTGCTGACCCAGCTGTGCATCCAGGACCTGCAAGTTCAGAAGAATCTGCTCTGTCATTTAAAGCCTCCCAGCATCAGAACTCCTTTCAACTTGCACTGATATGAATTAATCCGGGGGGCTTTTAAACACTTCATTAATTCCTCACACTTTATGAAAGGAGCCACCATTGACCTAGCAAATTGTAGTGTGCACTTCCACAAAAGAATGTCAAGAGGACAACCCATTATTGCCTTTTAATATAGTTTTTCTACTATCCCTCCACCCTGACGTGGTTTAAACACACTTTCAAAAACCACGCAAACAGCAGCAAAGAATAATTTGGTATAAAACATGGCCAGTATAAATGGTTTTTTCCCCCTCCCCCTTTCTTTTTGTGTGTGTAGAGAAATAAAACAGAAGTTCCGTACTCACCAGAGGTGGATTTCAGCAGGTTCTGACCAGTTCTGGAGAACTGTTAGCGGAAATTTTGAGTAGTTCGGAGAACCGGTATTAAAATTCTGACTGGCCCCGCCCCCATCTATTCTCTGCCTCCCGAGTCCCAGTTGATCGGGAGGAAATGGGGATTTTGCAGTATCCTTCCCCTGCCATGCCTACCAAGCCACGCCCACCAAACCACACCACGCCCACCAAGCCACACCCACAGAATCGGTAGTAAAAAAATTTGAAACCAAGCACTGGTACTCACAGATACATATTTCCAATATAGACGATGCTTTTGTTCTCAGTCATAATGAAGACAGAACCCTGGATTAATTTTAGCTATGAAGATTTGCTATACTTCCACCACTAAAAGTCATAACACCTGAATAATTGGCATATGGGTGGTGTTAATGAAAGATTTCAATATCTGTAGCCAATAAACTCCCTTTTTATGATTCTGTCATCTCTTCACCATGCGTTCGTATAACGTGTGCAGCAAGAGAGAGTTAGTTTGGTTTAGAGCTTAAGGCATCAGACTAAAATACTAAGAGACAATGAGTTCTAGTCCTGCTTTAGAGATGAAGCCAGCTGGATGAATGTCCGCCAATCAATGTTTCTCAGCCCTAGGAAGAAAGCAATGGCAAACCACTTCTGAAAATTTTGTCAAGCCAAATGCAGAGTATGTTTCAACACTGACTTGAATGCACCAAAAACAAGATGATAGGTAGATACAGTAGATAGATAGATAGATAGATAGATAGATAGATAGATAGATAGATAAGATAGATCATGAAAGATAATGAGCCGCGGTGGCGCAGTGGTTAGAGTGCAGTACTGCAGGCTACATCTGCTGATCACCGGCTGCCAGCAGTTTGGCAGTTCGAATCTCACCAGGCTCAAGGTTGACTCAGCCTTCCATCCTTCCGAGGTGGGTAAAATGAGGACCCGGATTGTGGGGGCAATAAGCTGACTTTGTATATATATAAAAAAGAACACCGCTTAGGGTGGGCCGAAAGCCCTACTAAGCAGGTATATACAAAAGTATGAAGGCTATTGCTTAATGCATTGTAAGCCGCCCTGAGTCTCCGGAGAAGGGCGGCATATAAATCGAACCAATAAATAAATAAATTATAAATAAATTATAGTCTGGTTATCATAAAAGATTCATTTAATATTTAGAATTAGATATTTAGAATTTAATACGCTTTCTCTCAAAGAACTATAACTCCCAAAGTTTCATAGGCAAAAACAACAACAACAACAACAACAACAACAAAAACAGAATAATAATTAAGCAGTTTCAAGTCTGAAGTGCATATATTCTGTCATATATAGAGAGAACATTTTAAACTGAAAGCCAAATGAGAAAAAAAAAATAAACTAACATTCTTTTTTCCTTTTCTGAAAAAACACAACTGACATCTTTCAACTGCAAAGTGGTTGTTCATTGTTTGAGAAAAATAGAAGAAGAAGAAGAAGAAAAAAATAAGCTCGGGACCACCTACATTGGAGACAATGAAAGCTGTTGGGGTTGACAATTTGCTTCCCCCTTCCATCTCTCCCCCCACCAAAAAACCCCCCCAAAACCATCAAAGCATAAAATAGCACCGGGAACAAGAAATGCATATTTACAGGACTGCAATCTTTTTTAGCAGGCTGGGAAGCAAACTCTGGAAGCATCTGAGTCGAAAACAATTTAACCTTTCATCACCAAGTGAAAATGACTGAATTGCAGAAATTGCTGCCATTATCATGTGTCACAACGTTTTTCCAAGCCCATTTGGAACACTAATAATCAACGGTATCCTCCCAAAAAAAAAAAAAAAAAAGTTTGTGAAAAAAGTCAAGAATTATATAGTCAGGATGTCAAAACCGTGCATATCGCTCAGGCTAAAAATGACAACATTAGGGATGGCATTGAAAGTTTTCCCCCCCAGTCCAATTGCTGTCAGACCTGGAAGCCATCTTTTACATTTGGGCCTTCAAGCCTGCCACATTTTCTCCTGTGAGAAAATGGGAGGAGGGATTGCATAGAGTATGGGTGATATGTAGTCAAAATAACGTTCTTTTCTCAGAGAGTCAAGGCCACCTTGCCCTGAAGCTGCGATGAGGTGACTGGGAGGCATCTCCAGTTTTGGATGGTGCCTGATTGGATCATGTGATGGACATGTGGGTACTGGGCAGGGACTTGAACTTTCTTTTGGGTGGGGAAACCTGGAAACTTTCAGATTCGGGTTTTGCCAGATGTGCCAATGTGACATCTCTAATAAAATGGAACTTTGAGGAAACTCAAGCCTTGGAGTCTTCTTTCGTTGGGGCTATTACTTGGAACCCTGACAATCGCTTGTTTTTGGCTAGCTGGATTACCCAGTTGGCCGACGGCCACACCACTGAGAAGATGGAGCATCGGAATTCTAAACAGGAACTCCAAGAGGCAAAAGTAGAAAATGAACATATCCCCTGTAACGGGGGAGGACTTCTGGCAAAAAGAAAATGAAAAGCAAGATGTTACAGGAAGTCCTTGACTTATGATCACAATTGAGCCCAAGGTTTCTGTTGCTAAGTGAGTCATTTGTTCAGGGACGTTTGTTTCATCATGCGAACTTTCTTGCCACCGTTGTTAAAACAAATCACTGCAGTTCTTAAGGTAGCGACACCAGGGGTGGGTTCTACTACCAGTTCGCAACGGGATCGCGTGCACACGCTTGCTTTACTCGCATGCCCACCTTGCTTCTGAGCATGCGCAGATCTCCGATGATGACATCCGGTGTGGAGCCTCCCGCCAGTTTTACTACCGGTTCTTGCGAACCGGTCTGAACCGGGGGCAATCCACCACTGAGCGACATGGTTGTTAAGTGAATCTGGCTTCCCCATTGGCTTGTCAAGACGGTCACAAAAAGGGATCACGTTCTGATCCCAGAACACTGCAAGGTGTCATAAATACGACTCAGTTGCCAAGCGTCTGAATTTTGATCCTATGACTATGGGGAGATGCCTGCAGCCATCATAAGGTCATAAATCAGGTCTTGTTCCAGTGTCGTTGTAACTTTGAATGGTCACTAAATGAACTGTTGTAAGTCAAGGACTACCTATAACAAGGTTGCAGACTGCCTAACTAACTCCAGAATGAATTAAAGTTCCTTCACCTCTTAGGAAGTGCCATAAATAGCGGAGACGCTTAAGCACTTTGGCAGGAGTAGCTAGCATCTGGGGAATCATTTTGCATATGGCAAGGAAGAGGTATCCAAGTGTGTAAACTACAAATCAAGGACATACTTTCGTTCCGTGTTTCTGATCAGCCTCCTCCTTATTTGGACTATGCAACATGCACCTGAAATGAAAGGCATTTGTACTGTAGAAAGTTAGCACCCACCCCTCTCCTAAAAGAATAAAATATAATTTGAGAACTATTAAAAAGGCAGAATATTATATTTCCCTGAATGAGAAATGGAGAAAGATGCTCTTGGAAAGCAGCCCCCACCTTCCTTAATAGCCCATAGCACATGTCAGCACTTAAGAGATAAAAAGAGAGATAGCTCTATTCATAAGCAAATACCCTCACCCAAGATCCAACAAAAATAGGGTTAGCCCTCAGCCACAAGAGAAATTTCCCAAAGCCTCTTCATTGCATCACCCTAAAAACTTCAACCAAGCTTAGCTCAGACAAACTCCTAGGATTTGTACATGGCCCCATGGAGACTGACAACAACCCAATAGAATACATGTTATTGCACAGGAACAGGAAGCTCAAGTTCAAAGCCCAAGAGAAGGTATAAAAACCCCTCACTCCCAACTCCATGTGGTCAGCTGCACCAGAACCACCCATGTGGTTCTGCTTCATCATTAAACCATCTTTCCAATCAGCCTCTATGTTTCCAGTGTCTTTCTCTCCGATTGGAACAGAATCAGATGGATATTTCTTCCAACAGTACCAAGGAAACACCAATGATCTATGTAGGTAAACCCGTTCTCCCCCAAAGTCAAATGTTGCCCATTGTGTCTGAACATTAAGGAGGGTCTAAAAGCTGAATTATCATCCTGAGGAATGGGAATCTGTATAGGAAGTAGGCCTCCCCTCATTTTAGACACCTCGGCAATTACTACAGAACAAGTAAATTCAAGAGTAGCTGCAAAGAAATGCCAAAATTATATCCTTGTTTGTTTGTGTGCTTTAATGATGCTAAATTCTTAATCCTCTAAGAGTTTACATCCTCTAGTGCTTTTCTTCTCTTCTCTTCTCTTCTCTTCTCTTCTCTTCTCTTCTCTTCTCTTCTCTTCTCTTCTCTTCTCTTCTCTTCTCTTCCCTTCCCTTCCCTTCCCTTCCCTTCCCTTCCCTTCCCTTCCCTTCCTTTCCTTTCCTTTCCTTTCCTTTCCTTTCCTTTCCTTTCTCCTTCCCTTCCCTTTCTTTTCTTTTCTTTTCTTTTCTTTTCTTTTCTTTTCTTTTTGAGAGAGACAAGAGAATATTCATGGAATGGTGTGTCTTACAGCTCAGAAGCAGAGGTGGTATTCAGCCAGTTCTGACCGGTTCTAGCGAACTGGTAGCGGAAATTTTGAGTAGTTCACAGAACCGGCAAATACCACCTCTGGCTGGCTCCACCCCAATCTATTCACTGCTTACTGAGTCCCAGCTTGTCAGAGTCCCAGCTGATTGGCTGGGTCTTCTTTTGTTGCCCTGCATAGGAGAACGGAGCTGGAAAGCAGGTTAGTGGGGTGGGAAGGGAATGGGGATTTTGCACCAAGCCACGCCCACCAAGCCATGCCATGCCCTCCAAGCCACGCACACAGAACCGGTAGTAAAAAAAAAATTGAATCCCACCACTTCTCAGAAGCCTAATTTTCTTGAAATACATTTTGGAAATTGGTGCATCACTGTCCAGAGATTTCCCTCTCTGACCTCTCTCCCATGTTTGTTCTCTCACAAAGTAGGAAGCATAAAATATTCAGAAGAATTGATTGGAATTCCTGTAGATTTCCTCTTGGAATTCCATTGGAAACCCAGCTGAGAAGGCATGATATCTGATTTACAACACAACCCTTTTGATTCAACAGAGAGGCATCAAACTGGATCTGATAATAATGAAAAAAAAACCCAAAAAAAATCAAGCAACAAACAAAACTTCACCTTCTATAAATATTGCCTTTTCACCCACCTCACTGATCCAGTAAACCTATCTCAAACACAGTAAACCTATCTCAAACACAGTAAACCTATCTCAAACACAATTTTGTCCATTGGTCAAAAGCACAGTTGTTTGGAAAAAACAAAAACAAAAACCCAAGAACCCATAAAGCAATACAACCATGGCCATTCTAGTTGGAGACAATGTGACATTTCTTCAATTCTTTATTGTAATATTACTTATTACAATTAGATTTAGGATTTTAGTTGTTTATATCTTTTTTTTTTGAATGTATCTTTCTACAGGAAAATATGTATCTGTCTGTCTGTTTATCAATCCATTCATCCATCACTCCATCCATCCATCATATCCATATATCTATTATCTATCTATCTATCTATCTATCTATCTATCTATCTATCTATCTATCTATCTATCTATCTATCTATCTATCTTATCCATCCATTATCCATCCATTTATCTATCTATCTATCTATCTATCTATCTATCTATCTATCTATCTATCTATCTATCTATCTTATCCATCCATCTATTATCCATCCATTTATCTATCTATCTATCTATCTATCTATCTATCTATCTATCTATCTATCTATCTATCTATCTATCTTATCCATCCATCTATTATCCATCCATTATCCATCCATCTATCTATCTATCTATCTACTATCTATCTATCTATCTATCTATCTATCTATCTTATCCATCCATCTATTATCCATCCATTATCCATCCATTTTCTATCTATCTGTCTGACTGTCTGTCAGTCTGTCTGTCTGTCTATCATCTATCTATCTATCTATCTATCTATCTATCTATCTATCTATCTATCGTCTATCCATCCATCATCTATCTGTCTGTCTGTCTGTCTATCATCTATCTATCTATCTATCTATCTATCTATCTATCTATCTATCTATCTATCTATCTATCATCTTCTATCATATCCATCCATTATTCATCCATTATCCATCCATCCATCCATTTTCTTTCTTTCTTTCTATCTATCTATCTATCTATCTATCTATCTATCTATCTATCTATCTATCTATCTATCTATCCAATCCAATCCTATCCTATCCTATCCTATCCTATCCTATCCTATCCTATCCTATCCTATCCTATCCTATCCTATCCATCCATCCACCTATTGCAAAACTATGCATGAATCTTTGGGTGTCTTTTTTTTTTTAGAGGTAAGGCTGGAATTCTTAATGCTATCTCCTGTCGAGCACTAAAGCAGGCAAATTATATTGGTTTGCCTGTTGACATACCATCCAATTATCTTCCTAGAGAGCCTACCTGGATTTCAGTGCTGAGGAGGAGGAAAAAAAAAAAAAAGCAAAGATAGACATATCTGACAACGCCAAAGACAAGAAGTCTGAAAACAAATCCATACCGGCAGACTCATCTAGGAAGGAAAGTGGAACGTTGCGTACCGTCAAAACAATCGGACTCCCCAACATTTTTCTCCTCTTTTGTAAGGGGATGTTTAACTGCACCACCATTTAAATTGACTTTTCTCTTTTCAGAAGAAAGCGCTAAGCCACTTGATCCACTACAAGGGGAATATTTAAATAAAATAAAACAAAACAAAACAAATCCCAGTCTCCCCCGCGGTATGACAGTGGCTCAATTTATTCAAGTGCTGATCAATGCTAAACAATCAGAGAAGTTCATGTATTATGTATTTCCCAAAAACGATGCTGGTGCTTTTTAGCGGGATGTCACAAGGTTAACCAAGTAGTAGAGACGGCCTCCCTGGAGCCCAATTGCAGCTCCTGCACTTGGTATCCACTTGGAAGAGAAACAATAAGCGGACTAAAACATTGCTTGGCAGGCATAATGAACTGCTCTCATAAACCTCAACCTTCATTATACTTTACAATTGGACAGAGCGGACAATTACTGGATCTCCATTTGGATGGAAACAGCCAAGCTTCGCTCCTGTTCCTTAACCATATCCTCAGTAATTATTGATAACACAATTGCCTCCAATTGCCCTGTTAAGACAAGTGCATTAGCAATTAAAACCACTTGTTATGGTTTTATTTCCTGGTGGAAGAAGAACGTCTCTCTTAAATCTATCCCCTTTGGGTAGGAACGGTGCCCGGGCTATTGAGGAAGGATGAATGGGGAAGAGAGATTTTACAGGAAAACTGGGCAATTCTTTGCTGCCATTCTTTCGACCACTGTCGTTTTAGAAAGCAAAATGCAAAACCGTGGGATGCACTTGGGATCTGTGGTGTGAATGGTTGGAAGAAGAGTTTATCTTTCCATTCCAGCTTGGATGAAGGTAAGGATGGTTGTTTCTGAAGGCTGAAGGGACAACACATTCTGGAAGCCAAAAAAAAAATGTCAGTCCTTAATTTGGGGGTAGGAAACCTGGATGTGGAATTCCAATTATGCTTTAATTTTAGCTCCCAGTAATGATAAACCACAATCCAATCGCATCTGAAGATCCACCAATTTGCCATCCTTCCCTGATCTGTCATTTGATATCTTAAACCGTGTGTTGGTTTAAAATACAATACAAATATATACAGGTGGTCCTTAAGTTATGGCCACAATTGGGAACCAGAATTTCTGTTGTTAAGCAAGGCAGTTGTTAAGAGAGCTGTGCCTGATTTTGCAACCTTTATTGCTATGGCTATTAAATGAATGGCTGCCATTGTTAAGTGAATCACAGGGTCATCAACGACCAGAATTGAGCCCAACATTTCTGGGACTACTCATGTGTTTTACTGACTCAGGAAGCCTAGGTCAGAACTGTACTCAATAAAGTTTTGCATTACGAGATTGGATCGTCTCAACAGTTGGTTGGGTTCATCAGTCAGAACCTTGGCATAGGATCACCTAGGAGTACGCTGAAGGAAATAAAGTTTTCAGCAGGGAAACTGCTGAAAGAAGAAGCAGGTAGTGATGGAATCCTTGCAACAAACTCACCAATGTATGTGGTTCCTCTCTTAGAAACATCTTCCTATAGCATAAATAATTACTTGAGTTTCCTTTTAGGGTAGAGCAACTCGGTGCTGAAGGGCTGTCAGTTAAAGCTTTGCTCCCAAATCTCATGGTTTCTGGGCATTTATATCTCGGAGGACCTCTCATGGACTATGAATGTTAATATGCTTGTGAAAAAGGCACAGAAGAGGCTGTACTTCCTGAGAATGCTCAGGAAGATAAATCTATCTCAGCATCTACTCCTGTCCTACTATCGCAGCACCATTGAGAGTGTCCTGACATACAGGATTCTTGCATGGTATGGGAGCAGCTCTGTAGCGGACAAAAAAGCTTTACAGAGAATCATTAAAACTGCCCAGAATATCATCAGGCTCCAGCTACCAGCCCTGGACAACATCTTCGAATCTCGCTGTTTGAGAGAGTTGCATAACATTCTCAGAGACTCTTCCCATCCTGCTCACAATCTTTTTGGACTGTTGCCTTCTGGCAGAAGATACAGAACAATTAAAACTTGGACCACACGTTTTCTGAATAGTTTTTATCCCGGAGCTATAATTGCACTCAACAATGAACTAAAGGGCCACCATCAGTGAGCTGTTAGACAGCATTACTTAGTCTGTTGTGTGAATGTATGGGTGGTTTAGGGGCAGGGGAATTTGTGGTGTGTGTGTGTGTTCGGGGATTGTTATGTGTGTTGGACCTGGTCTTTGGGTGTTAAGTGAATTTTGTTGTATGGGTATACTGTGTATATATTGTACATACAATGACAATAAAGTTATTATTATTATGGTACTCTATATGTGAACTTTATGGAACAGTCAATGTTAGGAATATTGTTTTATTCAAGATTCTTGCTAAATTAAGTTCCTCACTGTTTTCTGGTCGCTAAACTCTTGGCATTAATTAATGTTTATGGTGCCATAATCTGCCAGGGCTTCTAGAGGTTATCAACAATTTAAAAAAAAAATGCAAAAAACCTATGCAGCATTAAAACATTCCATGATAAGAAAATAATAAGGAACAATTAAGAAAGTGGTAGGCCTTGACTCTGTTCATGACCCTGCTCTTATTAATTTTATTGTCTCACCAGAGCTGAAATTTCAGGGGGTTTTTTTTCTGACATTGCTGAGACCTTTGTCCAGTTACGTCCTTTAGCGGACAGTTAAGGGAATCAGATTGTTTTTATTTGTAACGCAGAGATAATTATACCAGAGTTGACTTTAAAAAAAAAAAAATCCTTGTTCAGTCTCCAGAAACCGAACATTTCAGATATCCAATACTGGAGCCTGTCTTCACATCAAGAGAAAACCGAAACTTATTATAGCAGAAATTATGTTCCCTTGGAAAGAAAAAAAAAATTCTCACAGGAAACTCAAATCTAGTTTCTCGACTGTATTACCATTTAACCATGCAAAAGCAGCTTTCTATATGAATTTATTAGCGCTTTTCGCGTTTGGCAAATGTAAGTGCTTTAAATCTCCTCCAGTATTAAATTTATTTCACAGTGGAATTAAGAAGCTGGAAGTTGAGAAGATTACGTCGCCGCCCTTGCCCTGCTTTAAAACTCACAAAGATGGAAGATCTCGCAAAGAGTGCTTAACTTCGTGTCAGATTAGCGAGGGGGGCTCTGTATGAAATTAAAATTTATGATAAGAAATTTAAATAATTTACAGATATTATGCTATAATGCTATCTTGGAGTTTCGGTTTGGTGGATGCTTCGAGCGAGTGCCTTTTCGGAGGGGAGATCAAATATAACAAGAAAGAGAGAAAAAAGGGAGAGAGAGAGTTGAGAAATTGTATGCCCAGGGAGGAACAACAGAACTCAACTAGAGAAGTCATTAAAAACACACGCTGCAGTTATTTATTTATTAATTGAAATCTTCTAAGGAAGAAGTCTAGTTCGCTGCTGTTGTGGCTCCGTTGCCTGAGCCTGGGCTATCGACAGATGCAGACTCTGACAGTGAGGGGGAGGAGTTGGCAAGGCCTCCCTCTCCAGGACCCTCCTCTCTGGCAATGCCTCCGGAGGACACCGAAGGCCAAACGATAGGCTCAGAGCCAAGCACGTCCCCGCAGCCACAGGTGGACAGCGATGAAGGAGATAAGTGCTGGCTGGACCCTCGACAGAGGCGCAGGGAGAAGCGTGCACAGCAGAGGGGAAGGCGTGCCAGAGATTAGCTGAGTCACTGGACCACACCCCACAGGGTATAAATGTGGGTGTGGTGGCCGGTTCAGTTTGTGACGAGCAAAAACTGGAAATACTCCATGATCTCTGTGTTACTGGACTTTGCCTGTTTTATCGGACTGCATTTGGACTAATCCTTGTATTATTGATACTCTGCCTGTTTTATCGGAATGCTTGCAGTCTAATCTTTGTTTTGTATGAGTAAAGTCTGAATTGGCAGCTAGCCACTGGGTTGCTGCCAGCTTTATCTTCAAAGAGTTTTGTTGTGTGGCTTATTAACTCCGGGCCGTCTGTGGGGGGGGGGGGTGCGTGGTACGGGGACAGAACAGCTGCTTTTCTTTCCCAAAATTACATTCTTATCTTGTGGACAAAAAGTGACTTATTACTGTTTTTCCACACTTACGATTGTTGCTGCATCCCCATGGTCATGTGATCAAAATTGGATGCTTGGCAACTGACTCATGTTTATGACAGTTGCAGTGTCCCGGGGTCATATGGTCCCCTTATGGGACCTTCTGAAAAGCAAAGTCAATGGGGCAGTGGTGGGTTGTCCCCGGTTCGGACCGGTTCGCAAGAACCGGTAGTAAAACTGGCAGGAGGCTCCGCCCACCGATCCTGATGTCATCAGAAAGCTTCTGCACATACGCAGCCCCGTTGTGAACCAGTAGTAAAGGTAAGTAGAAACCACCCCTGCAATGGGGAAGTCAGATTCCCTAATTTAACAACTGCAATGATTCAGTTAACAACAGTGGCCAGAAAGGTCATAAAATGGGGCAAAGTTCACTTAACAATTGTCTTGCTTAGCAACAGAAATCTGGGGCCCAACTCTGGTTGTACATCAAGGACTACTTACAGGTCCTTATTATTATGTGGATTAAAAAGATGTATCTTTCCCCTGTCCAATCATGTCTGACTTTTCGGGCTCAAAGCTCATCTCAGCTTTTTGGACGAAGGAGCCAGCATTGTCCAAAGACATTTTCCATGGTTGTGTGGCCAGCATGGCTATATACCAAAGGTGCACTGAATGCTGTTACCTTCCCACCAAAGTGGTACCTATTTATCTACTCCAATGGTGGGATTCAAAAAATTTTTACTACCGGTTCTCTGGATGTGGCTTGGTGGGCATGGCAGGGGGAGGATACTGTAAAATCTCTATTCTCACTCCACTCCAGGGGAAGGATAGTGTAAAATCTCCATTCTCTCCCTACTCCAGGGGAAGGTTACTGCAAAATCCCCATTTCCTCCCAATTAGCTGGGACTCAGGAGGCAGAAAATAGATGGGGGTGGGGCCAGTCAGAGGTGGTATTTACTGGTTCTCCAAACTACTCAAAATTTCCACTACCGGTTCTCCAGAACTGGTCAGAACCTGTTGAATATTACCTCTGATCTACTCACATTTGCATGCATTCAAACTGCTACCATGTTTTCTCCAAAATAAGACATCCCCTGATAATAAGCCCAATCAGGCTTTTGAGTGCATGGCAATAAGACCAAGCACTTATTTCAGGGTTCAAAAAATATAAGACAGGGTCTTATTTTAGGAGAAACACGATAGGTGGGCAGGAGCTGAGGCGAGGACGGGAGGTCACCCCATCGTGTGGCATTCAGTTGGGTCTTGAACCTGGACTGCCAGCTTTCCAGCCAACAAAACCACCATCTTAACCATTGAGCCCCCACATTATGTGGATCAATTCAAAGAAAATCCAGCAGCCAACGGGATTAAAAACAAATACGACTTCTTGGGCAGAGCCGTGGTGCTTTTGCATGGGTAATTTTTGCACGGCTGCAAAGGCTTCCTGATGAGTAATGCATCATTAATTTAAAGAAAAAAAAAATCAAACAGATAACGATGATCAGACTTTGCCGACAGTCCTTAAAATAGCTGTGTGTGTAAGGCGGTAGATGGAAAAGATGTGTCTGTGATTGAGGATACAGGGAGAAGTGGAAATGCTGAAGTAAACTAAAAGGTCAGAAGAATCTTCACCCCTGGGTGGAGAAAAAATAGGTCAAGACAAGAGAGAGAGAGTTGTATGGTATAATCCTCCAGAGGGGCAATTATCTAAACCCAAGATGTATGGAAATGAAAACTCTTGAAAGTTCTTTTTTCCCCCCACAATGTTACATGTAAATAAATTATTCAAGTTGATTGCTTTGATCTTTGGAAATGGTTAGTTAGCATTTATAATATTTTCAACTTGGCGATATTCAATATTCACAGATCAGGCTGTGTTGCACTAATGAGGGATATTTATACCGCCTGCATTTAAAAATAATAATAATAATAATAAGTGATCTAACACAGCAGAGATAGTTGTGCCTCTTTCGAAGGAAACTCTTGCAAGGATAATCAACTTGTTTTGTACATTGATGTACTCGTCTGATGATAGTTAGTTATCTTGCATCTTGACTGATCTAAGTCTGAAAAGAATTGCTACTAATGTCTAAATTACTTCTCACAGACAATTGGTTATAATTGCATGTAGGTTTGTAAGGGGTCCTTGGTTTTTCTTTGAGCTTGCTTGTTTTCTTGTAGACAATACATTACCCAAACTAGGTAACATTATCAGTACTAGTAGGTTTGTTTTTGCATGAATTACTGCAAAATTGTTGTGGCCCGCTGGCAGCCAGTGGAGCTGGCAGAAGAGTTGGACAGTGAGGAGGTTGGGGAGGAACATGGGCCAATTCTGGGATTGAGGAAAGCTCAGACAAGGGCTCTGCATCGGAGGCAGAGAGGGAGACAGCAGTGAGGCAGAGGAACAGCTGGAGCCTGTTCCCAGTGTGCACATGTGCAGAGCTGCCAGAAGACAAGAACAACTCAGAAAGGAGGGTCGACTTGGGAATAAAGCCACACCTTGGGGGTGATTGGCCCCTCCCATAGGACACAAAAGAGGAGCAAATGAGGAGGGGGCTCTTGCAGGAAACAATTTGTTCGGTAGTTTCAAGAGTGGAAAGTTCTGTTCGTGACTCTAAGAGACTCTGTGCCAAGTTTTGCTTTACTCTGCGTTTGGAAACAAGATACGTGGCAGCTTGCCAAGTGAGATAAGGTGTGTTGATAAATATTCCTTTGAAAACTGTTTGGACAAGCCTTGCTGACTGTGAATGAAAGTAATTCACAGTTGTGTAAATAAAAGAGATTTTGTTGGGATGAAGACTCTGCTTCCTGCTTTTTAAGGGAGCCTAGTCAGGGAAGCTGACTAGGGAGTCAGAACAAAAATAATCTAAATATTGTATTTTATATCTGAAGTTGTAGAACTGTGGTCAACCATTTCTGCATTCTTCTGATTCTCCAGCATCAAAGAGAGAATGTCATTGTGAATCTCCAAAGCAGCTTCCTTATTTTAGCTACTTTTGGATGCCAGGCAAGATCAGACAGGGTTAATATCTGTAAGTAGAACTCAGAAAATTCAAAGTGATTGACTCTTCTAGGAAACAACAACAAATCCTGGATCAGATGCTACAAGATACTTCCATAATCCCTCTAAGAAAATTGTGTTGATGCAGTCATCAAGAGTCATTCTTCACTGAATTGTGTTTTTACTTTTACCACTCCCCGCTGAATACCCCAAATTTATTCTACTCCCAAATCAAAAACAAAAAACAAAAAAGTGGCAGGAACATGAGCTGTACATTATAGATGACTAGATTAAAGCATCATGGATGTCATTAACCAAGGCAGAACTTGAGAACATAGATATCAAATTGCTTGAAAGCTATTTGTGAATTTGTATTCTATGTTGCATCTTTGAAGCGTTGATGGGCAAATGCCTATATTGTACTGGAGAATGAGTCTTTGTGTTATCAGCTTTCCCCATGTTTATAATGGATATCTGCAGAGGTCTAGACCATAATGAAGAGATGTACAAGCATCTGTGAACTAGCCCTCAGGAATACTTCTAATTCAGAGCACATAAAAACAAGCCTAGGTTTTTATCCCAAGAGATAAAGTCTGGCAATATTATTAAGAGAGAACATGAGGTTGTACTCTTGGGCTTCAAGAGGTCTCACAGATTTCTCTGTACTTTAAAAAAAACAACAACAGAGAGTTGAACTCAAAACAGAATCCAGGATCAGGTTTTAAGACACCAGCAGTCTGACAGTTCCTTGCTCTACTTGCCTGCCCTTTTGAAAATTCTAGATTATAACAGACACATTTAAAACCAGCACCTGCAAAAAGTGAATTTAAGGGGGTTGGGTGGGGAATACCAGAAAGAAAAAGAAAGCAAGCAAGCCGGAATGGATTTAGCGATGTTCTTGCTTTTATCGCTACACAATATGTGGTTTATCTGTGCTAAAAAATCCAACAACCATGAGAAAATAATATGGGATTGGATGAGAAGGAGAGGAGAGGAGAGGAGAGGAAGGGCAGGAGAAGGAAAAGAGAGGAGAGGAGAAAAGCATTTTTAAAAGCATTTTTTCGTCCGAAGAGGTTGTAGAAAAAAGGCTTTTAAAAATAATTTAAAAAAAGCCTCTGATGATTGTGCGGCTCAGCTGGGCATTTGGGGGGGGCAGGGATTTTTGCTACGGGTTCTCCGAACCACCTGCCGCCATTGCTACCGGATCAGGAGATCCGGTCCGAACCCAGGAGCATTTCACCCCTCATTCCAGACAAATGGCTGTCCAATCTCTTCTTAAAAACCTCTGAACCTAGTTTTTCAAATTTCTAAAGGATTCCAGATTTCCTGTCCTTGAAACGCAGTTGCAATTACATTTGATTTCTCTGTAAAGATCCCCAATGTAAGAATGATAAACCAACAGAAGGAACTCATTAATTAACTCCCCTCGCAAAATGCAATATTGGACTTCATTAACCCATCTGCTATTTTTAAAAAAATTTGGCCCCGTTACATACAATACCTCTCTTAACCACTCTAATTTTCCTGAAGGAAATAGGAGGTATCCAAGTGGAAAGCTGGCCCATTGAAGCTTTGCTTTAACTTCCGAGTCAAAATAATAAAATTGTACTGTATGAGTGCGAATGAAAAGGCGAACCATTTTTCTAATTCCTACCCACTCACGCCAGCTATTCGCTCTTGCATTGTCCTTTTCTTTTAAATAAATTAAAAAAAAACTGTAATACCTTTAGATCAGTGGTGGAATTCAATTTTTTTTACTACCAGTTCTGTGGGCGTGGCTTGCTGGCCGTGGTGTGGCTTGGTGGGTGTGGCAGGGGAAGGATATTGCAAAATCTCCATTCCCTCCCCACTCCTGGGGGAAGGATACTGCAAAATCTCCATTCCCATCCCACTCCAGGGGAAGGATACTGCAAAATCTCCACTCCCACCCCACTCTGGGGCCAGCCAGAAGTGATATTTGCCGGTTCTCAGAACTACTCAAAATTTCTGCTACCAGTTCTCCAGAACCTGTCAGAACCTGCTGAATAGCACCTCTGCTTTAGAGGTGTTTTCATGCAGGAAACATCATGGAGGGCAGGGCATAAGTTCCTCTGAGACAGAAAGCCTTTTGGAGTAAAAGTAATCCAGCCATATTCCTCATAGTTGTTGTGGCCCGCCAGCTACCAGAGGAGCTTGCGGCAGACTTCGACAATGAGGAGGTTGGGGAGGAACTTGGGCCAGTGCTGGAGTCAGAGGAAGGTTCTGATGGATGCTCTGTGTCGGATGCAGAGATAGAGCCAAGGCCATCCGACATTTCCCATCCACCGCAGAGGCAACTGCCTTTGGAGGCTGATATGAGTGAGGAGAAAGAAGAGCTGGGGCCTGTTCCAGATGCACATATGTGCAGAGCAGTTAGAAGAGGTGAGCAACAGAGGACAAGGAGTCGACTCGGGAAGCAAAGCACATGTGGACGCTTAATGGCCCCTCCCTGGCTGGGGAATAAATAGAAACAAAGGGGAGTGGTTGTCGTAGGAGACAACAGTTCGTATTTCTGAAGATTGGTGGGGAATCCAGTCAGAGCTGAAGAAGCTTCTGGGGTGAGAAGTGAAACATCTTCAAAGAAAAACCAGAAAGTCAAGTTGCGTCTTGAAAAAACATCTTTGGGGCAACCATGACCTGGATGATTGAGAATCTCCATAAACATCAACTATTCTATGTTCTATGGCTATCTGTAGTGAGTTTTCTTCCACTGCTAATCTCCTCTTGGAAGGACAGCCATTCAAGAATGTGTTTTATACGAAATGTTCAACGTTTCTTACTTTACCTTCACAATGGATCATTCAGCTGTGCAGATGTCCAATGGGTCTCAGTGGCTTGTTTCTAGCATCCCACTATCTATTCCCATATTAGCATATTCATTCAAAACCATCATATTCCACTTTTCCGTCTGAGAAACCTTCCCTTCCATTCAACCTTTGAAAAAGCCAACGCCGATAGCAAAATGAACATGCCTAGAAAGCAATGTATTTGTTTTCCCTGAAACATATAAAAATGGTTAAAAACAGACTAAGGGAAAGACTTTTGAATGCTGGAATGCAAAGTTGCATTTCCACTGGACCACCCAAAAAGAACAGTTAAAGGAAATTCTACTTCTTGTCAATAACAATTGATGTCTTTGGGTAGATGTTGAGCAAACATGGATAATTATGCTTCTCCACTTGTCTACATCTATCTGTCTTGGCAGGGGTGAAATTCAATTTTTTTTTTTAAAAAAAATATTTTTATTCAACATTTAGATCTTTAAAATCTTAGTTACACTTTAACAGCTTTCCAATACCGGCATCTTTAGTAATATCCATTTTATCCTTCGTCCAATTATATACATATGCATTATGTTTGTGAGATACTTATTCATATAGTCACTACATAATATACATACCTGCTACACATTAAATATTATCTTTTCATTATAATATCTTCTCTTAACAATCACTATACATTGATTTTAGATTTCTTTTCCAGCCAATTATACCACCTATTCCATGTTTCATAAGAAATGGTTTCCTCTCTGTCTTTGAGTTCCATCGTTAACTTACCTGATTCTGCACACTCTAGCACCTTTTTTATAATCATTGTGTTTAAAGGAGCATATTGTTGTTTCCAGCAGTGGTGAAATTCAGTTTATTTTTACTATCGGTTCTGTGGGCGTGGCTTGGTGGGAGTGGTGTGGCTTGGTGGGCGTGGCAGGGAAGAATACTGCAAAATCCCCATTCTCTCCCCACTCCTGGGGGAAGGAGATTGCAAAATCTCCATTCCCACCCCACTTGGGGACCAGCCAGAGGTGCTATTTGCCAGTTCTCCGAATTACTCAATATTTCCACTACCGGTTCTCCAGAACCTGTCAGAACCTGCTGGATTTCACCCCTGTGTCTTGGGTTTTGTCATGCACACCATCTGAAACATTCTTCCTTAACATAAAACACATTAGAATCTTAGTTGCCAGTGCAAGCAATTAATCAAAGCAGGGAGGACTTTTTCTCTGCTTTATTTAATGTGATGCACAAGCTGAGAACTCTGGCTTATTTTTTTCTCCTAACAAGGAAGAACACTGTGAATAAACCACCAATGGAGAATTTGTGGTTTGCTTAGTTGCTTCTGTTGGCAGGAAGAGAGCCAATCTGGAGCCATCAAATTCCTGCTGTTTTTGCTAGCAGAAAGATCTGTCGGAATTCTGATTTCCCTTAGTGCTTATGTCACTAAGGATTATAAAAACTAGACAGAGCATAAGAAGTTCTCCAATGTTGTTTCCAGCACTCTGTACTAACCAAGTAAAATTACTAAAGACCTCCAAGATCCCTTCCAACTCTATTGTTATTCTATTGTCTAAAATTCACTTAACAATTGTCTTAACTTAGCAACCAAAATTTTGAGCTCAGTTGTGATTGTAAATCTAAGACTACCTGTAGATTCAATCCTTACTATTTCTGCTAGGAAATCTCTAGTGTTTACACAGAATGTTACCTATCACTCAAATCTGGTTTAAACAGCAAGTATTATCTCCCTAGAAAACAAATAAATTAAACAAACAAATACACATAATCCAAGAGAATGCTAATTTCAAGAACATCATCCCTTTCTCTGAACAACTTATTTTCATTTTAGAGTTTAGGATCTATTAGAAAATCATATCTAATGAAAATGATGGCAAGCAATAACCACTTAATTAAAAGTGGGCTTACTGAATTTTTTTTTTTTTTTTAAAAAATGCAAGTTGCAAATCACGGAAGCATAATTAAAATAATGTCAGTAATCCAGTCCAAAAATGTTTTCTTCCAGGATTTATCTGAAGACGGTTGTAAAATTGTGGCTTACTTTAAAAATTATAATACAGGCATTATACCCGTTCAGAAATAATTTTCTACCTTCGGTATTTATCTTTCTCCAACGGCAACACCAAGGCATAATGAAAAATTTATTCTTTTAGCAGTTTCAGGTTTTTATAGCAGATTAGATGAAATTTTAATATGAAAATGGATGGATAAGTGAGATAGAATGGATGAATCAAAGTTGCACTACAGCTATCACAAATTGAGACATTTTCAGACTAGTGAAGCTTGAAAAGGTCACTTTTTTTTCATTTTTATTGTTCTTGCCAGAGGAGAACTATACTGATTTGAAGGAATAAACTGTCTCTCTCTCTCCCCCCCTCTCTCTCTCTGATTCTGTCTCTGTCTGTCTGTCTCCGTCTGTCTCTGTCTGTCTCTGTCTCTCTGCCTCTGTCTCTGTCTCTCTCTCTCTGAGTCTGTCTCTGTCTCTCTGTTTCTGTCTCTGTCTCTCTCTCTCCCTCTCTCTCTCTCTCTCTCTCTGAGTCTGTCTCTGTCTGTCTGTCTCTGTCTGTCTCTGTCTCTCTGTCTCTTTGTCTCTGTCTCTGTCTCTGTCTCTCTCTCTCTGAGTCTGTCTCTGTCTCTCTGTTTCTGTTTCTGTCTCTGTCTCTCTCTCCCTCTCTCTCTCTCTCTCTGAGTCTGTCTCTGTCTGTCTGTCTGTCTCTGTCTGTCTCTGTCTCTCTCTCTCTCTCTGAGTCTGTCTCTGTCTCTCTGTTTCTGTCTCTGTCTCTCTGTCTCTCTCTGTCTCTGTCTGTCTGTCTGTCTCTGTCTCTCTCTCCCTCTCTCTCTCTCTCTCTCTGAGTCTGTCTCTGCCTCTCTGCCTCTGTCTCTCTCTCTCTCTCTCTCTCTGAGTCTGTCTCTGTCTCTCTGTTTCTGTCTCTGTCTCTCTGTCTCTCTCTGTCTCTGTCTGTCTGTCTGTCTGTCTGTCTGTCTCTCTCTCTCTCTCTCTCTCTCTGAGTCTGTCTCTGTCTCTCTGTCTCTCTCTCTCTCTCTCTCTCTATTTTCCAGATCTGATGGATTCTAGGAAAAACAGTGGTAATAAGAAATTATTTCCGCTTGACGGGTGCCTGATGTAAATTTCTTCCTTAAAGAATTTATAGGCCAATCAAGGCAAACCAACGTAATTTTTCCATTAATTTCAAAATTCCTTCCTATCTGTTTAGGTTTCTCTACCCCTTTAATTCTATTTTCCCAAATATACAGCCCCGATGTTCATTTTTTTGCCCAATTATTCTATTCACCTGTCAAATGTAGGCTGAAAGATAGAGAGATAGAGATAGAGACAGAAATAGAGAGAAAGATTTTAGAATTCACGATAGAGAGAGATGGAGAGATGGAGAGAGAAAGAAAGAGAGAGAGATAGGGACATACTGAAATAGAGATGGAGGAAGAGAGACTTAGACGTAGAGGATAGATAGATAGATAGATAGATAGATAGATAGATAGATAGATAGATAGATGATAGATAGATAGATAGATAGATAGATAGATAGATAGATAGATAGATAGAGATAGAGGATAGATAGATAGATAGATAGATAGATAGATAGATAGATAGATGATAGATAGATAGATAGATAGATAGATAGATAGATAGATAGATAGATAGATAGATAGATGTGTGTGTGTGTGAGAGAGAGAGAGTCAGGAAAAGAGAGAGATTCAGAAAAAGAGAGATATGATGATGATGATGATGATGATGATGATGATGATGATGATGGAAATTGACAAGTAGTTCCAAAATCCAAGCTCAAATTTTGGGGATTTTGGTGCTGTTTAACAGTGGAAGGAACATCTTTGGATTTAGGCCTGACAGAAGCTGAATGAATTACTGTGTATCATTAAAAAAAAAAAAGGAATGTCATCTAATAATCAAACACGGGGGGGTGGGGGAAGGTTCTGGAAGGATAGGAAGAAAGGGCAAAACAGATCTGAACCTTTATTATGTGTCCATCTCATCAAAACGGCCATTGCTTCTAAAGCGGAATAGCTTTGTGCTTACCTTGGAAGCAAAGATATCGAGTCCGTAATATAAACTAAATTGTTCTGTGTAATAGCTCTATTGTAATAGTATCAAGTATCAAGATCATTAAAGCACTCTAAAGTCTGTTTTAGGACTCTATTAATATGCACAGACCAGTAGCTGGAGCGTCAGTTTGCCGCACACTGACTGTCAGTGCACCCAAGGTGTGGATTAATTAGGCAATAAAATATGCCTTGTCATCATTTGATGCTACCATTGAACCCAAAATGAGTATTTTATTTCAAGAAGATATAATGAAACAATCTGAGCATACGGAGAACATTATGAGGGTATTATGCCTTTCATAAAAAAAAAGAAGAAGAAGAGGAAAATGGAAGGAAAAAAAACCCCTGTCAAAATATATAGTATTAATATTTCTTTTTTTAAAAAAGAAAAGTATTTTATTAAGTGAGATTTATACATTCGGCGGAACGTGGATCTGTGGAAGGAAGATGATCGAGAAATTGAGCAACAATGAAAGAGCAGGAGGAGTGCGGAGACAGATACTAATGGCTTTTCAAAATGTCCTTCCAAAATTTGTGGATAGAGAAATTGGATAGACAATTTTCTCTGGATTTCTCCAGGGGAACGAAAAAAATAGACCATCCAGATCTTTAATTGTTCCATGGATCATTGAAGGAAAAAATGTCCTTCAAATATTCAAAATGATCATTTTTTTCATACAGTATCCTTTTTATAATGCCCCAAAATGATCTGTCTAATCATCTGAAATGGGTTTCCTGTTTGAGCAGGGGGCCCGACTAGGAGATCTCCAAGGTCCCTTCTATTCTATTCTATTCTATTCTATTCTATTCTATTCTGTTCTGTTCTGTTCTGTTCTGTTCTGTTCTGTTCTGTTCTGTTCTGTTCTGTTCTATTCTATTCTATTCTATTCTATTCTATTCTATTCCATTCCATTCCATTCCATTCCATTCAATTCACATTCCATATTTTCTATTCTATTCTATTCTATTCTATTCTATTCTATTCTATTCTATTCTATTCTATTCTATTCTATTCTATTCCATTCCATTCCATTCCATTCCATTCCATTCCATTTCTATATAGAGCCAAGGTGGCACAGTGGTTAGACTGCAGTACTGCAGGCTACTTCAGCTGACTGCTAGCTGCAGTTCACAAGTTCAAATCTCATCGGCTCAAGGTTGACTCAGCCTTCCATCCTTCCGAGGTGGGTAAAATGAGGACCCAGATTGTTTTGGGCAATAGGCTGACTCTGTAAACCGCTTAGAGAGGGCTGTAAACCATTATGAAGCGGTATATAAGTCTAAGTGTCTTTGCTATTTCTATTCTATTCTATTCTATTCTATTCTATTCTATTCTATTCTATTCTATTCTATTCTATTCTATTTTCTCCAAATTTGAGGGTCACACTGATTAATTTTATATTTGCCACTTTTTAAAAGAATGCTAACTCCAGATGCAGATATCACGTGGCCAAATACCTTCACCAAGTTATACAATTATACAAAACTTGCAATTAGGTATATTGTTTTATTTACCTATTTTTTTCCTCAATAATAAATTGCTGAATTAAACCCCAAAGTGTTTTTTTTTTCCCCAAAGAGGCAACTGGATTTTCTTGAGGTTTTTTTTTCTTTGAAAATCCTTTAGTTCTTATCCAAGAAGCTTCTTCAGTTCTGAAGTTCTTCAGGACTGAAAAAAGCTTCTTGGCTGAGAAGTGAAATATTTTCAAAAAAAAAAGAAAAGACTTTCCCAAGAAAGTCTATTTGCCTTTTGGAAAAAGCATCTTTGGAAAAACCATGACCTGGATGATTGAGAATCTCCATAGACATTTATTGAATTAAACCATTTCTCTCTCTTTTTTTTTTTTTAATTGTAAAAGCTGGTCAAAGACCATAATAAAGATATTTGATTTATCGTTCAGAAATCATAGATGCCTTAACCTTGGGTAAAGTTTGAGGATAGTTTATGAGATTAATAAATCTTCTCAAATTGGATTCCTTCACAAGCGTTGGAATTCTATCATTTGTGTGACCCAATGTCACGCTGATGGGAAATTATATAGCTTGAAATCCCAAAGGTGTTTTTTTTTTTTTCAAAAGGCAATTGGACTTTCCTTTTCGCTTCTCATCCAAGAAGGCTCTTCAGTTCTGACTCAGGGAAAATATTTTGAAAAAGCACTTTTGGGACAACTGTGATCTGGATGATTGAGAATCTCCATAGACATATGGCTTGAAATTCAACATTTCTGTAGAGATTCAGTTCAGGGACACTTAGTATATTCATTTATTGTTGTTGTTAGTTGCAAAGTTGTGTCCGACCCATCGTGACCCTATGGCCTTCCTGTCCTCTACCATCCTCTGGAGTCCATTTAAGCTCATGCTGACTGCTTCAATGACTCCATCCCGCCACCTCATTCTCTGCCATCCCGTTCTTCTTTTGCCCTCAATTGTTCCCAGCATTAGGCTCTTCTCCAGTGAGTCTTTCCTTCTCATTAGGTGGTCAAAGTATTTGAGTTTCATCTTCAGGATCTGGCCTTCTAAAGAGCAGTCAGGATTGATCTCCTCTAGGACTGACCTGTTTGATTGCCTTGCAGTCCAAGGGACTCACAGGAGTCTTCTCCATCACCATAGTTCAAAGGCCTCAATTCTTTGCCGCTCAGCCTTCCTTATGGTCCAAGTTTCACAGCCATACATTGCAACTAGGAAAACCATAGCCTTGACTATACGCACTTTTATTGGCAGGGTGATGTCGCTGCTTTTTAGTACGCTGTCTAGATTTGCCATAGCTTTCCTCCCCAGGAGCATATATATTCATATCTTTCCACAAATCTTTTTTTTTAACCCTCATTCTTTCTACCTCAGATTCATCCAAGCTTCTTAGATGAAAAGATTCCTTCCATTTTCATTTTGTACCTACCATTTGTAAATCCATTTTAATTTCTCCGTATTTTACATTTCAGATATGCCCGACACTTAAAAACTGGAGAGAAAAAATAAATAAATCCAGCTAAGTTATTTCATTCCAAAATCCAATTCTGAGGAAAGTAACTGATTTGGGGGAAAATGTATTTATTTATCATCTTAAAAAAATAAAATAAAAAAGTTGAGCTGATCCTGGCAACAAACTTAAATCTAAGTTTTAAAAGATAAAGAAACAGCCTACCACAGCTGTCTTGGCATTTCATACTGTTTTATTTATGGATCCTTTCTGCCTTAGAAGTTTAATGGAATTTTCACTGTGATTTTTATTCCTGTGTGATTTATTATACATCAAACAGGGTAAATCAATCAGTATTGGTTTAAATACCAGTCCAGGTTGATATTACCCTATTAAAACATATCCGAATGGTTGTTAGAACCACAAATGCTTGGGCAGAGAAGCTATAAAAGGATTGGACAGACATATATATGATTAACATATATCGTTTTGCAACCGTGTACTACCCAATTAGTTCTGAAAAAGCATATCTAAATATTGGAAATAGAGTAGAATAGTTCAATCTTATGAATGCTAAGAACTAGGCACAAAACAAAGATATACTATAAAAGTTAATGCCTTACTGTCATTCCCAGGAGCAATGCCATAATCTAATAACCTATTATGAGAGACCATGAAGGGGTGCAAAATATTTTGAGTTCCTAAGATTTTAAGCTTGAAAATACTCTATTTTGAGTCTGGAATTAATTATTTCATGTTTAATGCAGTGTTTGTTTTTTTTCCCAGCCAGTCTAGAATTTTTTCCGAGGTTCAAACAGCTTCATACCATCCTCACAACTGAGACGGTCAGAACCAGTGTTTAAATTTCAAAGCATGTTGTAAATCCCTAGAGAATATCTGTCTGTCTATGGGAAGATGGATGTTATCTTCATCACCAGACACGTTCTGATGAATGTCAACTCTTCCAGTTGAAAAAAAAGAAAGAGGAAATGTTGCATGATGACTGTATTATCACAGCACATTCAACCACAATGCACCTAGCAATAGCAATAGCTCTTAGACTTATATAGCGCTTCATAGTGCTTTACAGCCCTCTCTAAGAGGTTTTACAGAGTCAGCATATTTCCCCCAACAATCTGGGTCGTCATTTTACCAACCTCGGAAGGATGGAAGGCTGAGTCAACCTTGAGACGGTCAGGATCGAACTCTTGGCAGTGAGCAGAATCAGCCTGCAATACTGCATTGTAATACCTGTGCCACTACGACTTCCTTCCTTCCTTCCTTCCTTCCTTCCTTCCTTCCTTCCTTCCTTCCTTCCTTCCTTCCTTCCCCACTTCCTTCCTTCCCTCCCTCCTTCCTTCCTTCCTTCCTTCCTTCCTTCCTTCCTTCCTTCGCAAGCAATAGCACTTAGACTTATATACCGCTTCACAGTGCTTTACAGTCCTCTCTAAGCGGTTTACAGAGAGCCTATTGCCCCCAACAATCTGGGTCCTCATTTTACCAACCTCAGAAGGATGGAAGGTTGAGTCAACTTTGAGCCTAGTGAGATTTGAACTGCCAAATTGCAGGCAGCCGGCAGTCTGAATTGCCAAGTTTTGGAAGTGTGGAACACTATTATAACAACAAACACTTTTTGTCCTTTGGACTCCACCCACCCAAACAGTTCTCAATCAAGTTGATTTTTTTCCCCCAGTCTGCTCCAGGGGTGGGATTCTACTGGTTCAGACCAGTTCGGGTGAACCAGTAGCTCCGATGATCAGCTGGGAGCGAACCAGTTTGCTCCAAGAATTAGCTGGGCCCACCAGCCCGCCCCTGCACTTTATTTCCTTCTTTGTTTGAAGCCCAGCTGATCGGCGTGGTAGAGCGGATTGCTGCATCTCAGTTGTTTTACTCACCAGGGCTGCAGTAGAAGGTAAGTTTTAGAGTTGAGTTCAAACACAAACCGGTTGTTACATCAGTTGAATCCCACCAATGATCTGTTCCTTATCTTTTAGGAGGGGGAAAAAAACGAGTATCTAACGATTGCAACTGCCGAGTTTTCGTAACGAAAAGCTGTGACATTTAATTTCCACAGCCTTGTTTTTCCCTGTTTCGATGAAGGAATCAGTAAACCAGTAACAGTGTCACATTTCCAACTCCAGCGAATACTTGCAAATCTGGCACGTCCAGCACAGATACGCATTATGTGAGACTGCAGTTTGATCACTTCTTTCTGTTACTGCTACGCTGAAAACACAGTGCCATCAGTTTCGATCGGTAGCTTTCAATAGATTTCCCTTTCTCATTCTTTCATATTACTATCATTTCCATTCCATTTTCTTAGCCAATGTTGTGTATGGCCAAAGTGATTGTATTTAAGCTTGCACAGCATGACTTTAAAGGCGGAAGGTGGGTGTGCAGAAAAGAGGAAGGAAGGAAGGAAGGAAGGAAGGAAGGAAGGAAGGAAGGAAGGAAGGAACGAAGGAAGGAAGGAAGGAAGGAAGGAAAGAGGGAGGGAGGGAGGGAGGGAGAGAGAGAGATTCATTCCTTAATATAAGAATGTTTATGTCTTCATTTTTGATTGCTTAATTATTCAGCACACTATATATAGCTCAGGATGAACAAGAAATCTATAATGGATTTCTTTCTACAACGAGCCAGATAAAACACATTGTAACATAGGGAATACCAATGAGCAGTGTGTTTTGCTGTCTGTGATGAAAGGCTGGAGTGGGTTGTGTTTGAGTTGTGTGTGAGTGAGATGAAAGAGCAAGTCATCAAAACAATGCAAGATTTGCAGCACAAAATGCAGTACAAAGAGAGTTCCTTTGCCCAGCAGAGCTGCTCAGCATGTTGGGCTACAATCAGGCTAGGTTTACTCAGAATCAGAACCTGTCCCATCCACTTCTTTTATTGCCTCCAAATGAAAGATCAGGAGGTCCACAGGTGAAGGTGAAGGTGAAGAAGGGACACAGTGGCTCAGTGGCTAAGACGCCGAGCTTGTCGATCGAAAAGGTCGGCAGTTCAGCAGTTCGAATCCCTAGTGCCGCGTAATGGGGTGAGCTCCCGTTATTTGTCCCAGCTTCTGCCAACCTAGCAGTTCGAAAGCATGTAAAAAACACAAATAGAAAAATAGGGACCAATTTGGTGGGAAGGTACCAGCTTTCCGTGTGCCTTTATTTATTTATTTTATTTATTTATTTGTTTCAATTTGTATACCGCCCTTCTCCAACAGGACTCAGAGTGGTGAACAGCCAGAATAAAAACAGAACATACAAAATTTAAAAACAGTTTAAAATAATTAAATATTTTTGGCCGCAGTTTAAAACAAACCCAATTTAAAATCAATTAGATTTAACCCAATTTAAATTTAAACCCTTTGGCGTTTAGTCATGCTGGCCACATGACTATGGAGATGTCTTCAAACAGTGTTGGCTCTTTGGCTTTGAAACAGAAATGAGCGCCGTCCACTAGAGTCAGGAACGACTAGCAGATATGTGTGAGGGGAACCTTTACCTTATTGCTACTCATGCCTACGCATAGGAAGAATAGCAATAGCAATATCACTTAGACTTATATACCGCTTTATGGTGTTTTATAGCCCTCTCTAAGTAGTTTACAGAGTCAGAATATTGGCCCAACAATCTGGGTCTTCATTTTACCGACCTCGGAAGGATGAATCAATTAAGGGTTACCACTTGCTTGCTGTTAGAGAATGGTTAACAAAATTCAAGGGAGGTTGAATTTAGTCCACTTCTGGCTATGTCAAGATTGTAGGCTGATCCCTGTTTTAACTCCCCTCCCCCCCAGGTTCTGCCTACAGAATTCTCTTACAGAATTTGTTGGTAAGAACATCTCCAGTATCTCCTGCTTGGTCCATGATAGAAAGGTACAAATGATACCTCTCCGAAAACCAATGGATGACCCGCTTTCAAAATTTCAAACTGATATTAACACAACAAAGGAAAGAGCGGAGCCCTGATTAAATAATCTTTACTGGACCAACCAAGGACTTACAGAATTTACTACTCCCCCTACTCACTGGATAATGCCCACTTCAAAGTGATAGAACCACAGCGAAACCACAGACACCAATTTCCAGTCCTCATGAATGATCCAGCAGGCTGTGATGGTCTAGAGCAGGGGTCTCCATCTTTGGCAACTTTACGACTTGTGGACTTCAACTCCCAGAGTTCCTCAGCCAGGCTGAGGAATTCTGGGAGTTGAAGTCCACAAGTCTTAAACTTGCTAAGATTGGAGATCTCTGGTCTAGAGGACCAAATGCCTCTTAGATATCCATCAAGATGGCCACAACAAAAGTCATCCACAATGGCCATCTACTGTATATCACTTCTACTCATAACCATAATCTTGACTGCAAGAAATCCAGATAATTTACTTCCTTTAGATTCCATTGCAATTGCAGCAAAAGCCTGTATGAATCTTGGAAGTTTCTACATTTTTTGTATTATTTTAGGCACTCCAAGAGGATGTAGTAAAGTCCTCCTCCTTCTAAATGCTCCTGCGTTCTTTCACATTACTCCTGTAATTTTTGTCTTGTACTTCTAGGCAAAAAATTATTATTATCCTAAGAAGCAATTTGCACAGTTTAATTTTTGATTCTAATATTATTTCTGAAAACTAATCCTACCCCACGAAGAACACTCAGGCTCTTTGCTGGAAATTTGAAGAACGTTTACCGAAGATTGGTTTCTGCATTCAACCTAATTGTTGCTTTATTATACTTTCTGGTTATAGTAGAGAGGCAAAAACAGGGGAGGGGGGAGAGAGAGAAGGAAATAACATATAGCACAGTCTAAAGTCCTAAATCGATTTGGCTTATGTATAAAGGTTTTCATTTAGTGGGCAGAATTCAAACTGGAGCTGATTGGCATATTTATTACCATAATCGTTCATAATTAAGAAACCACTGAAATTTATAAAAAGAAACATTTAGCCGTTTGAACACACAACTCTTCTCTTTTCCCCCCTCAATTAAAAAGCTAATATTTCAGAGGATGATTGCCTTTAGAATTATGGAATCATAAAGTTGGTTGCAACCATTGAGTCCAACCCCCTGCTTAGGGCAAAAATCCAAATTAAAGCTTCCATAACAGATGTCTGTCTACTTTCTGCTTGAACACATCCAATTCTAACTGTGGGGAAAACTTGCCTACAGTGACATTCTGATTCCTGCCCCAAAGGTTGCAAGTGATCGAGATGATCGATGCTCACAGTCTTGACTAGGGACTATGTTTATGTTGGCACATCCAATAGCAAGCCGAAGCTAGACATAGGTGGTCTTTTAAAAGCAACTGGAGAAATCCATTGCAAAATTGATCTCTTAGTCAATATAGTCACTGCAGTTAAAACTGGCATCAACAAAACCAGCTCCTATCCTTTAAAAGTTCATGGAAACTAAAGTCTTCAGGAAATAAATGGGAAGGGATATTCTAAGAAGAAATGGGAGATATTGTCATGGAGAATGTATTAGCCTTTTCAAGGAAAAATCCATCCCTTAGGCTCACCCAGGGGTGGGCTTCAAAAATTTTAGCAAGGAGTTCTCTGCCTGGTTGCTGGGTGGGCGTGGCCTCCTGCACCATGGTGGGGAGGGACGTTTTTGCCCTCACCGGGCTCCGGAGGCTTCCTTCGAACTTCCTGGAGAGCGAAAACGGCCACCCCAAGCTCCGAAGGCCCTCTGGAGGCCAGAAATGACCCCATTCCCAGCCTTCCCGAACTTCTGGTAGGTCTGTTTTTCCCGCTCCTAGAGCCTCCGCGCGTGCCCTGCACTTATCTGCATCCAAAGCGAGCTACATGGGGACTCCTGGGAGGGGAGGGGCGGAGTGGGCGGGGCCAGCCAGGAGTGGGATTTGAGGGTTCTCTGAACTGCACAGAATCTTAGCTAGAGGTTCTCCCAAACCCCTATGAACCCCCAGCAGCCCACCCCTGGGCTCACCCATTGCAGGAGAAAGAATGTCAGATGCTGGAGGTGGAGTCAAAAGAGGAATCAGCCCTGGAGTCTCTATGTTCCCACAAGTGGTTCACATCCAGCCCCTTTGAATTATGTTAACGTTTATTTAGCTCCAAAATAGTGTTGCCTATTACCATAGTTCAGGGGTGAAATCCAAAATTTTTCTCTACTGGTTCTGTGGGCGTGTCTTGATAAGCATGGCAGGGGAAGGATATTGCAAAATCTCCATTCCCACCCCACTACTGGGGGAAGGATATTGCAAAATCTCCATTCCCATCCCACTCCAGGGGAAGAATACTGCAAAATCCCCATTCCCTCCCCACTCCAGGGGAAGAATACTGCAAAATCTCCATTCCCTCCCCACTCCAGGGGAAGAATACTGCAAAATCCCCATTCCCACCCCACTCCAGGGGAAGAATTCTGCAAAATCTCCATTCCCTCCCCACTCCAGGGGAAGGATACTGCAAAATCCCCATTCCCACCCCACTACTGGGGGAAGGATATTGCAAAATCTCCATTCCCTCCCCCACTCCAGGGGAAGAATACTGCAAAATCCCCATTCCCTCCCCACTCCAGGGGAAGAATACTGCAAAATCTCCATTCCCTCCCCACTCCAGGGGAAGGATACTGCAAAATCCCCATTCCCACCCCACTCCAGGGGAAGGATACTGCAAAATCTCCATTCCCTCCCCACTCTGGGGCCAGCCAGAGATGGCATTTGCCGGTTCTCCGAACTACTCAAAATTTCCGCTACCGGTTCTCCAGAACCTGTCAGAACCTGCTGGATTTCACCCCTGCCATAGCTGACTACATTCCTCTACGCAGGCATGAGCAATAAATCAATTTAATTGGAACATAACCGTTTAGCCCTGACCTTTTGAACCTGGCATCCACTGAATCTTCCAACAATCAGACAGTGGTTTCTGTAACTAATTAGGGGGTTTTAAAATCAGAAAAGTAAGAAACAGCTTCAGCAAAGCTGTCAATGGCATAAAATCAGCAGTATTGCATGGCGATGAAAGACAAAAATCTGGCCACTAAGTTTCACATCAACAAAAGCTCAGGGGCCTCCCCAGACATACAAAAAAACAAGCAGAGTTTCAGTCTTCGTTTATGGCTACCATCTTGACATTTTTTTTTCCTTTAATCACCCTTGGCGGACATCCCCATCTGCCTTGTATGTAATTCCCCCTCTTTGATAGACATATTAAAGCCCATACGTTATCACGAGATTGCTCTTTACGTTGAAAGGAGAAGGGTAATGAAACTATCAATTGTTTAATAAATAAAACCTTCCCTGATCATCCCACCGTAGTTTGAAACTCACTCATTACGGTTCCTGGCACTTATGGGATTGGGGATAGAGTTATGCCCATTGTCAGAATGAATTTGCCACTTTATTCCCCCCTGAGATTTTGTTTCTCTTTCTTCCTTTGTCTCTTTTATTATATCTATCAGGGAGAAGAGATGGGGGGAAACCTCTCCAAATCCTTCTGGATTTGAATAAATGACACCCTTCCTATGTTCACGGAACATTAAATGATTATTTTTTTCCCCTCTACCTATCAGTTCTGAAGAAAGTGTGAGAAGACGGCTGTATTTCTTAATGATATATTTTATTTATATTGCCATGTTGGACAAATCATATAGTGGGGTATGTTGGTTTTAGCAGCTGCCTCTTTGTTCAACCTATTCATCATTTCCAAATGAAGAATTGTAAGGAGCTGCTGGCATACTAAATCTAAAAGAACTTTCCAAATGAGTGGGAAGTCCAGATTTACTTGAAACAAAGTTTATTTTTGTAATCCATAAGCACTCTTTTTCCCTAGCAGGAATTAACACGTGTCCTGCTTAACTCTGCTCCAGCAATGAATCTACAACAGTAAGAATAGAAAGGACTTTCCAGATCTATGCTGTGCCATGAGCTGGATTTTCCTATAAGATTTGTAACCCATACCTTATGTGCAGAGATGGGATTCTACCGGTTCGGACCAGTTCGGGTGAACCGGTAGCTCCGACGATTAGCTGGGAGCGAACCGGTTTTCCCCGATGATCAGATGGGCCCATTCGCCCACCCGCACTCTTTTCTGGGAGTTAAACTGGGAGGATCCCACTACTGCTTATGTGCATTCTTGCCCTACCTATTTCATTTCAAGAGTTCAGCCAACCATATGGAGCCAAAACAGAAATAATTATTCTGTAATAAAAGACATCTTCATAATAGTTTCCCAAGTTAGACTGGAATTTACCAAATTCTATTTGAGCTGGGAAAGTTTACCTCCAGTATCATCTCACCGCTATCAAAATTGGGGAAGGAGTAGAAACTTGTTTGCATCTTGAGTCATGACCCACCGACACTGGGGCAATTTTTGATAAGCCCCTATTTCTTTCTGATATGTATTTATTTATTGCAATCCATCCATTCGTCCATACATGCATACATCTGTCCATTCATCAATTGTTTAATGCCAGGTGGTGTCAGGGAAGGAAGGAAGGAAGGAAGGAAGGAAGGAAGGAAGGAAGGAAGGAAGGAAAAGGGGGAAGGTGGAAGGGAGGGAGGGAAGAAGGAAGAAAGAAAGAAAGGGAGGGAGGAAAAGGAAGGAAGGAGAAGGTGGAAGGGAGGGAGGGAAGAAGGAAGGAAGGAAGGAAGGGGAAGGTGGAAGGGAGGGAGGGAGGGAGGAAAAAAGGGGAAGGTGGAAGGGAGGGAGGGAGGAAGGAAGGAAGGAAAGGGGAAGGTGGTAGGGAGGGAGGGAAGAAGGAAGGAAGGAAAAAAGGGGGAAGGGGGAAGGGAGGGAGGGAAGAAGGAAGAAAGAAAGAAAGGGAGGGAGGGAGGAAGAAAAGAAGGAAGGAAAAAGGGGAAGGTGGAAGAGAAGGAGGGAGGGAGGGAAGAAGTAAGGAGAAGGAAGGAAGGAAGGAAGAAAAGGGGGAAGGTGGAAGGAAGGGAGGGAGGGAGGGAGGGAGGGAGGAAGGAAGGAAGTTCTAACTCTCAAATTGCTACTTTGGGGTTGTTCAAATTGCTACAGCCCACTTAGGTAGCCTTTATTCTACCTCAGTATCAAACATAGCATCTTAAACAGAAAGAAATCCCAGCAACCCCTCCCTCCATGCTGTCTTTCTTTTTGCATAATTCAGTGTTCCAAATCTAGTGAAGACTTTTATATGCATAACTTCTCCCTGCGCTAATGAAATTCATGTGGGTGCATCAAGGTGTGAATACATTCCATTGTCTTTTTATGATGCCATCTATAATGAAGAATGGGATGAAGCCATAAATCCCTGAACTCTGAACTATAAAGTGGTCTATTAATTATTGCCCTTAACTTTTCTGCCAGGTAAGATGTTTATGGGGCCTCTTCACCAACCCATCTCTACTTTAATGCCAACCTGACTAGGCAGTGACCGTGCTACATTAACAATGAGTTCCTAATTCAAGCGTTTATTTGGTATCTTTGTTTGGGTGATGAAGGGGACTATAGTTTACATCCTACATTCCGTGTTTTTTTTCACTGCTTTGTGTTGTAGTTGTGAACCTCTCATCCGTTGACCAAAAAAAACCAACCCAGTTTGCTGTTCATAATTTGTGCAGCAGCTGCCAAAAAAGCCAACACAGTTCTAGGCTGCATAAACAGAGGGATAGAGTCAAGATCACATGAAGTGTTAATACCACTTTATAATGCCTTGGTAAGGCCACACTTGGAATCCTGCATCCAGTTTTGGTCGCCACGATGTAAAAAGGATGTGGAGACTCTAGAAAGAGTGCAGAGAAGAGCAACCAAGATGATTAGGGGACTGGAGGCTAAAATATATGAAGAACGGTTGCAGGAACTGGGTATGTCTAGTTTGATGAAAAGAAGGAGGAGGGGGTGACATGATAGCAGTGTCCCAATATCTCAGGGGCTGCCACAAAGAAGAGGGAGTCAAGCTATTCTCCAAAGCACCTGAGGGGAGGACAAGAAATGTTGGATAACCTTTTGTCTGAAGTGGTGTAGGGTTTCCTGTCTAATCAGGGGGTTGGACTAGAAGATCTCCAAGGTCCCTTCCAACTCTGTTATTCTATTCTATAATGCCAGCCCTTATGGAAATCTCTCTCTCTTTTCCTACAGGAACAGTGTAAAATAAGAATCAGCCCAAAACCACCTCGGTGAATGCTGTGTTTTCTCAAAGCTTCACATTTAGAATGCTTTCTGCATTTACCGCGAACACTTCTGGATGACCAAAGCAGGGCAAAAGTTCATCCCCCAATCCACAGGCTGCTCTGCTCGGAGAAGGGAATCAATTTGGAACTATTATGAGAAAATAACTTTCATTAAGCTTTCATCATTTTTTTTTTTCTTTTGCAGGACACACGAAAAGCCATCTTGCCTAGCTAACGTGTCAGCTTCTAAAAGTGGCATCATCCATTACTGCACTGTGGAGAAAAAAGAAGATCAAATGGATATATATATATATATATATATAAAGGCCTTTTTGGCAAGCCACCTTATCAAAGGAGAGGACCACTCCAGTAAGTAGAGTTACCTATATTGGTTTGTATATCATGACAGCAAAAAAAAAAAAAAAATGCACATTAAGAGAAATGTTGAGGCCATGCCTCAGTTTTATGCTTCTCTAAGAGAGTGTGCATCGTTCTTATAAATCATAACTTACTTTATATTTATAAATCACACCAAAAACAGTTAGAAAATATATCTGTTTTTAACAAGTCCCCAGGATATTTAGCTATCTATATCTCACTTCCATTTGGTTAGAATTTTAAGGGAAACTTATTGACTCGTATTTTCCAAACATGAATGCATATCCAAACAGAATTATACAGTAAAATCTGCACTTTACTGAATTTTGTAACATAGCTCCTATCTATATGCAAAGAAAATTGCTCATATTAGGGGGAGGAAATGGCACAAAATGTATATGCTAGGAGATGTGCATATCACAGCACATTAGGGAAAAATCTTCTGCTAGAAATGTGTTCTTTAAAGAAAAAGCTAATATAAATATATGCAAGGGGGGGGAAATGCACAGATATTGTCAATTAGATTTAAGAGGCCAAAAAAAAAGCAGAAAAAAAAAACTTAACAAGAGAATGGAATGGATCAAATTCAAGGCTGAAATGAAAACGGAACTATTCAGGTAATACACAATTTGGTCTATATACTTCTCACAAATGGATCTTAAATGGGTGCTATTTATTCTGCAACAAATTATTGCAGGCTTGTGAGTCGCAGGAGGCATTAAGCAAGCATAATAAAATTCCCAATCAATTACAATCTTATCCAGTTATTTAATGCACTTTCGCCGTCATATGGACTAGAAACAAGCAAGCAAAGCAGCAGAAGAATTCTCAGTGAGATAAATTATTGTTGACTTCTTATAGAAAAGCCAAACTTAAACAGATCCAGACTATTCAATATAAGGATAGCAGACTTCACTCTGAAAAAAAAATATTAAATTGCAGGATGAAGACTTCAGTCTGATCTGTTTCCCTCCAAATAACCACACATAGTATTGGAAACAGTATATGGTGCATTTTTTTTTCTTATGAAAGTCAAAGAAGAGACCAATTCAAGACCCTGGGCTTCATTTAGGAAGTGAGTGTGTCTTATATGCAGGCCTTCATCAATCTGAATTTATTTTAAAGCACTTGGAGATAATTCTACTAGAAAGGGTGATAATGGGGGAAAATGTCAGATTCTTTGATACACAAGCATGTTAAACATAAGAAGGTTTCATCTCTATCATGGCTTGTTTCTATCTGTGCATTACATGTCTTATATTAGATACAGAAGGGAAGGGGAAGGGGAAGGGGAAGGAAAGGGGAGGAGAGGAGAGGAGAGGAAAGGAGAGGAAAGGAGAGGAGAGGAGAGGAGAGGAGAGGAGAGGAGGGAGGAAAGGAAAGGAAAGGAAAGGAAAGGAAAGGAAAGGAAAGGAAAGGAAAGGAAAGGAAAGGAAAGAAGGAAAGGAGGAAGGAGAGGAAAGGAGAGGAGAGGAGAGGAGAGGAGAGAGGAAAGGAAGGGAAATGAAAGGAAAAGAAAGGAAAGGAGAGGAGGAAGGAGAGGAAAGGAGAGGAGAGGAGGGGAGGGGAGGGGAGGGGAGGGGAGGGGAGGACAGGAAAGGAAAGGAAAGGAAAGGAAAGGAAAGGAAAGGAAAGGAAAGGAAAGGAAAGGAAAGGAAAGGAAAGGAAAGGAAAGGAAAGGAAAGGAAAGGAAGGGAGAAAGCAGAGGTGCATATAACCAGTTTGGTCTAGCAACTAAGGCACTAGGCTAGAAACCAGGAGATGGTGAGTTCCAGTTCCCTTTAGGTTGAAAGTCATATAGATGACTTTGGGCTAGTTAGCCTCTCTTAGCTCAACCCACCACACAGGTTATCGTTGGGAAAATAGGAGAAGAAAGAAGTAGAGTCCTTGGCACTCTCTGAACTTGGTTGTTCTCTGGCAGACATTTCATTACCCAACTAGGTAACATCTTCAAAATGTTATCTAGTTGGGCAATGAAACATCTGCAAGGAAACAACTAACCTCAGAGAACACCAAGGACTCCACAGTTCAACCCTGGGCCACAGATATTCTCTACTATTGGAGGAAGGAGTATTAGGCATGTTCATCATTATACTTATTTATAAAACTCATAAAAGGCAGTAGAAAATCTAAGTAAAAGCCCACAAATTTTACGGCACATGGCTTTTTCAATAGAACTTACCCAACTTCTCAATATAGGTGGCACAACAGAGACAATAGTATGAAGCAGGAACACTACAAGTTTTGCTAAGTACTAAGCTTCCTCTGGAAGATAAAGGAATAAACACCGAGGTGGCGCAGTGGTTAGAATGCAGTACTGCAGGCTACTTCTGCTGCCTGCCGGCTGCCTGCAATTTGGTAGTTCGAATCTCAGCAGGCTCAAGGTTGACTCAGCCTTCCATCCTTCCAAATGAGGACTCAGATTGTTTGGGGGCAATGTGCTGACTTTGTAAACTGCTTAGAGAGGGCTGGAAAGCACTGTGAAGCGGTATATAAGTCTAAGTGCTGTTGCTATGAACAACCTCAGCTTTGAGGAGAAGCCAATTTCATCCCAGCTCTTTGTCCTCCAACGGCCATGGTATTATAGCAGATTAAGAAAGAAAGATGGCCCAATACGTTGGCTCACTAGCATTTCTTTACTGCTCTTTGCCTTGATTTGATTTCATTTTAAAAATGTACTGTCCGAGTTTGCTTCTCGCTTTTTGAATCCCAACATCTTTTCCTCTTGGGCCATGTCTTTGTTTTTTCAGGAACCCTGACAATATGTTTGAAGGCCCCTTATTTTCAAACTTTAGAAGGAGTTCTGGGAGCTTTTCCTGGTTGATGAGAATTTAACGGAGACTAAATAATTATGCAGCAGGAGTGCAAACTTCCCTCGGAGATCCCAGTGTTCTTCTTTCTTTATTGTTTTAATTGTGGCAAGCTGCTTCTTTGTTAGATCACTTTGACACCAATTAATAAGTTACTGTAGACAAATCAATAACGCTGTTTTCCCCCTTTCATTTTATCCCAGCCAGCAAAATAAGTAAATAACATTAGTAAGGACCAATAATTAGCTTTTTTGTTCTGACAGAAACTCATGTAAATACAGTTGTTCCTTTATAAGGGACCCATTATTTAGTCTCCATTAAATTCTTTTACTCCTTAAACCAGCTCTGAAATAGAAATACTGCAATTTATGGAGCTTCTGTCCGAAAAAGTAAATGGTTCTTTTGAAACTTATAGGAAAGTACTCGATCTATTAACCAAAATTTGGGGGCCTTTGCAACTTGATCATGCATTGCACTCACGTCAAAAGCGCTGAGGCGCTTTCAGATTGAAAGAATTAGCCGATGACATATATCTTGCCTAAGGGATGCCCAGTTGGGTTTTTTTTTCATGTCCACAGCAGAGCTGGAGTGAAGGATGAGAACTCACTCTGCCCCTCAGCAGGGTCTCGAACGATGGCTTGCTAACCTCCAACCCAGCATCCTAACAATGTGATCCACCATGCAACTTGATTAAAAAAAAAGGGAGGGGATATAAATTAACATACACACTACTCAAAGGCTGATCTGACTTGAATATTTTCTTGACAGAATGTTCTCTTCTTGAGATATATACAGTACATGTGTTCATTTGTTAAAACCATTTGTAAAGCTGTCCAATGTGAAAAATGTAACTCTGGGTTAGCATACCACAAACCAATAAAAATACGTCAAAAGCAAATTAAGCAGGACCAACTAAAAACAAATGTAAACAATTATTAGGTCCTCGGGTTTGCTACACTCTTTCAGACAGTCACACTCATTGTCTGGATTCAAGTGTCTGAGGAAAGAGATGAATGGTCCTTGTTGTTGTTTTTTTCTAAATGGCCTACAGAGTTGGACTCAACCATAGGTTGGGGGAGGGAGGACAAAAATCTAGAGAAGATGTATCACCATGGAAAGGCACACCTCTTAGGTTCCATAAGATAACACTGTTTTAAGATGCAGAGCATCCCCACCTGTGGGACAGGTCAGGGGTGGGTTTCAAAAATTTTAGCAAGGGGTTCTCTGCCTGGTTGCTGGGTGGGCATGGCCTAGTTGGCCTCCTGCACCATGGTGGGGGGAAGGTGTTTTTGCCCTCCCTGGGCTCCGGAGGCTTTCCTCAAGCCTCCAAGAGGGCAAAAACGGTCTCCCCAGGCTCCAGAGGCCCTCTGGAGGCTGGAAATGGGCCTGTTTCTGGCCTTCCCAATATTCTGGTGCGTCCATTTTTCATCCTCCCCGAGACTCCGCACGCGCCCTGCATTTACCAGCATCCAAAACGGACTGTGTGGGGACTCTTGGGAGGGGTGGGGCGGGATGGGCGGGGCCAACCCGGAGTGGGATTTGGGGGTTCTCCGAACTGCGCAGATTCTTAGCTAGAGGTTCTCCCGAACCCCTGCAAACCCCCTACGATAGTCCTGCCTCTCTGTTCATGTCCGGATTTAACAATTGCCTTCTGGATCTATTGCAGGTTCTGGATGGTCTTCCACTACAGTCCCATTGAAAATTTAAGGTTTCTCCAAATACTGTAGGACAGAGATGGTGAACCGTTTTGGCACCGAGTGCCCAAACCAGAATGTTCGTGCATGTTCGTGCATGTGTGCATGACAGAGCACCAGAAACCCAAAGACCAGCTTATCCCGGCGCACACATGCCTGTTTTTTGGCCATTTTTGGTCGTTTTGGGGGGCGTTTTTGGGGCCTTTTCCAGGCCGTTTTCTGGACTGTTTTTCAGGCCGTTTTCAGGCCATTTTTTGGGGCCATTTTCCGGCACTCCAGCACTCATGAAAACCAGCTGGCCAATGTGCTGAAACCAGAAGAGCAGCTGGCAATGGAGCACATGCCCACAGAGAGGGCTCTGTGCGCCACCTCTAGCACGTGGGCCATAGGTTCACCAGCACGGCTCTAAGACATAGCGATTGTCTTCATTGTTCCTGGTCATCTGTGTTACGTGGAGACAGGGGAGAACTTTTGAAGAGAAGCAGCATGGTCTCTCTTTTAGATTTCAACTACTCTCCTCGCTCGAGTATCTAAACATTAAGTTACATTAGGTAAAACTAGAAATGTATCCTGAGCTTCCCTGGCATGCATGAATGGCAGGACGCAGCCCTGTTGTTTCCCTGTGTTACATCTGGCGTGATCAATTACGCACTGCTGACAAGCTATTTAGGACAATTACGTTTCTCTAGGATACCTCTGACCAAAAGAACAAATGCCCACTTAGCTTTTAAATCAATAGAGGCGATGTTGTTGCAAAGTAAATGAACATAACAGCAGGTTGAAATATGTCTTAGCAATGTGCAGTAACAGTGGGAAGAGGGGTGGATACTTTCAAAGGGGAAAAAAAAATAACTTCCAAACTAAGCCATAGCCTTAAGTGGCATGGGATGACTTGGGGAAACAAACACACCAACTCTTCCAGCAGTGAAGGCAAACACAATGGTTTTGGTGGGTGAACCCGTCTTTCTTTGATCACTTTAGGTAACCCAACCATTAAACACCAGGATTAAAAAAAAAAAAAATCCATGAAGTGTTAGTTAAATCAGATATATGTTCCATCTGCTTGGAGGTTACGAACTCATGACCAGCTTAATAGGTTTCGCTGAGCAAAACAAACTCTTCGCATCTGTGCATAATTTATTTCACCACGTCCTTTATTTAAGACATCCTAGGAGTCTAAAATTATGATCCTTTTATTTCCATAATCCCTCTTACATCGAGGCTTTTGTCCTGGATTAGTGTACAACAGGGATTATCAAACTCTGGGTAGTGATCCTGAGAGAGCTGCAATGTGGTACCAAAAAAAAAAAAAAGTGTGCAAAATATTATATATATATATATATAAAAATCAGAGTTGCACAGATAAAGCAGGACTGCAATGAAAACTTTTTTCACTTCTTGCATGGTCAAATTAGAGAGCAAAGCACACAAGTTTTAATATTGTTCTTTGACATGCCCACAATCATCAGTTTTATTTGGAGTTCGGGGATACAAAAAAGACCCCGATGTTGGGAAAGATGGAAGGCAAAAGGAGAAGGGGACGGCAGAAGATGAGATGGTTAGACAGTGTCACTGAAGCAATGAACATAAATTTGGGCAAACTCTGAGAGACCGCAGAAGACAGGAGGCCTGGTATGCTATGGTCCATGGGGTCACGGAGAGAGATACAACTTAGCAACTGAGCATTAACAAAAGGGGGATACATCACACAAATACATTTGTCACTCATATCTCAGGGGCTGCCACAAAGAAGAGGGAGTCAAGCTATTCTCCAAAGCACCAGAAGGCAGAATAAGAAGCAATGGATGGGAAACTAATCAAGGATAGAAGCAACTTAGAACTAAGGAGAAATTTCCTGACAGTGAGAATGATTAACCAGTGGAACAACTTGCCTCCAGAAGTTGTAAATGCTCCAACACTGGAAGTTTTTAAGAAGAGGTTGGATAACTATTTGTCTGAAGTGATGTAGGGTTTCCTGCCTAATCAGGGAGTTGGACTAGAAGACCTCCAAGGTCCCTTCCAACTCTTTCTGTTTCTATTTCCACTCTAAGGCATGGGTATCAAACTCAAGATCTTCAGGCTGGATCCAGTCCATGGGATGCTTAGATCTGGCCCACTGGGCCACCCTGGAAACTGCAAAGCACTGGCCCACAATGCCTCTGCCAGTGAAAATGGAGTTTGGGAGGGCTGCGAGTGGCCCTCCAGGGCTCTGTTTCCAGCTGCGATGCTCTCCTGCAGCCCTCCGCTAATGAAAACAGAGCTTGGGGGGGCGGGGAAGGAAGGAAGGAAGGAAGGGAGGGAGGGAGGGAGGAAGGAAGGAAGGAAGGAAGGAAGGAAGGAAGGAAGGAAGGAAGGAAGGAAGGAAGGAAGGAAGGAAGGAATTAAAGAGATTATAATGAGAGGGAGGGAGAGTCTGAAGGAAGTTCTGCCTTAGCAGTTGGCCACCACAGGTGCCCCCAATATGAGTGACATCAAGCTGGCCATGCCCCCCCCCAAGTCAACCACAACCGTGATGTGGCCCTCAATGAAATCAAGCTTGACACCTCTGCTCTAGGGAGTTGGGTTTCTGCAAATGTTGAGAAAAGCTGGTCTAGATCACAGGTGCAGCCCAAAGAAGAATTAAATAGGAGAATCCAGCTTTTGGCAGTGCGGCTTACATCTCAAGTAGCGTGAGATTCATAACCATACGCATTAGCTTAGTGGTTGGTAGCAATTAATGTGCAATTAGCAGTATGAGGCTACTCATAGCAAAGGCAGATTTGTGGACAGAGTTAAATAAGTCAGAGCAAAGCTGCTACCAGCCAAGCTTGGACAATCAATATTATGAGAGGCATGTGAAATGAAGGAAGAGGACAAGATAAGGGAACAAGGCAATTTCCATGTGGAAAGAGACAGAAATTTTATTGTTGACTGCCTTAGTAATCTTCTGCTGTTTTGCACAGCAGTGGATGTTTTAGGGATTAGTGCTACATGCCTGTGTGCTAACTTCCCACTTACTCATCTGGTATAATTGGGGACGAGGTCACTTAAGGAACCATCTGATTCAGTGGTGGAATTCAATTTTTTTTTACTACCGGTTCTGTGGGCGTGGCTTGGTGGGCATGGTGTGGCTTGGTGGGCATGGCAGGGGAAGGATACTGCAAAATCCCCATTCTCTCCCCACTCCTGGGGAAAGGATATTGCAAAATCTCCATTCCCACCCCCCACTCCGGGGCCAGCCAGAGGTGATATGTGCCGGTTCTCTGAACTACTCAAAATTTCCGCTACCAGTTCTCCAGAACCTGTCAGAACCTGATCGGATTCCAATCATCCTATTCCATCCATCCTGGGTCAAACAAAGAAGGTATATTGTGGGTCCCATCACTTGACTGGCCAGATGCAGGAAGAGAACATTTTCTGCCATTGCCTTCACTCTTTGGAACATCTTACCCCCACAGGTGAGGCAGGTCCTACTCTCCTGGCCTTCTGAAAGAGTATTAAGAGTTGGCTCGGGCAACTGGCACGGGTGCCAAAGACTAATATGTAACCCTGGGAATAGCTGGTAGCTTGAATGTGCTCCCTCTGACTCTTTAACTTGTAATATCTTACCCTATCCTACTCCTACTCCTACCCTCAAAACGACGCTATAGAGCACTGCACACCAGAACAACTAGACACAAGGACAGTTTTTTCCCAAACGCCATCACTCTGCTAAACAAATAATTCCCTCCACACTGTCAAACTATTTACTAAGTCTGCGCTACTATTAATCTTTTCATCATTCCCATCACCCATCTCCTCCCACTTATGACTGCATGACTGTAACTTTGTTGCTGGTATCCTTACGATTTATATTGACTGTTTCCTAGTATGATTCGATTGCTTATTTGTAGCCTATGACTATCATTAAGTGTTGTACCTATGATTCTTAATGAATGTATCTTGTCTTTTTATGTACACTGAGAGCATATGCACCAAAGACAAATTCCTTGTGTGTCCAATCACACTTGGCCAATAAAGAATTCTCATCTCATCTCATCTCATCTCATCTCATCTCATCTCATCTCATCTCATCTCATCTCATCTCATCTCATCTCAACTTTTTTCTTAACTCTGCTATAACTCTGCTTTTGTATGTTTTTATATTATTTGTTGTGTTGCTATTGTCAACCACCCAGAGTCATGTAAGTGAGAGGGGTGGGGTAGAAATGTGATTAAGAAGTATTTGTAACAATATGTTCCAATAGTAGCTCAGGCTGAATGGTGGAATCCTTGATGCTCTCTATATATGGTTGTTTGTTTGCAGTCCTTTTATTATCCAATTAGGTAATTTAATCAAAGATTTGCAAGAAAACAACTATGCTCAGAAAGCACCAAGACCTCCAAAAATACATTTTGCAGAAATGTATCACTCTCTCCTCACAATACAACTGACCCTTTATTGCTTATTAATTCCCTACTACACCGCGTAAACTGGGGCAACAAAAAAAAAAAAAAGAATATTTTTTTTCCTTAAAAAGAAATCTATCCATTTATGAACTAAAACTTATTATGCCGAGATGTCCAAATTCTGGCGATGTCTTTTCTTCGTTTTCATTACGCTAACTCTTTATTATTCAGCATGTCACTAAATTCTACTGACAATTATATTGTAATGCTTAACGTGTGTTAAAGGTTGAGTATCTTAATCACTGGGAAATCTTCCAAGTTTGCAAACATATGGAGCATACATATTTATATTTCAGATGCTAGGATGCATTGGAACAAAAATTGAACGGGGGGAAAAAAATCTCAAGCAAAAATCGGACTCTTTGTTTATTTCACTCTCTGACTAATGATTCTTCATTTCCTAACCCTTCCCAATCATATATGCCTAAGTGTGTGTTTGTGTTTGTGTGTGTTTGTGTACGTGTGGGTCTCTGCGTAGGGAGAGATTAATGCTGGAAGATTCAATTCACTAATAAATATCAAGGTGATAAACAATCATGGGCATTTGAAGGAAGAATGGTTTGTCATTTTCCACCAATCTTCTATTAGATGCAGTAATTTTTTTTTTGCTTTGCTTTACGTTCACACAACTATCCCCTAAGAATATTTTCAGGGATATTGAAACCAAAGTTGTGAGTCAAGGGCAGAATTTCAGAGCAGGGATGAATGAGAAAGTTCCCAGCTAAGTTGAAATGCTCAGTATAAATTATATACAAGGTTAGCCGGGGCAGCGTGTAAATTTTGTATGGTATATGCATTTACTTAATTATTTATTGGATTTATATCCTGTCTTTCTGTCTGAAAATGATATCTGACATCACTTGTTGACAGCAAATGTTCCTCTTTGGAAAATTCTGTCCTCGATGTTCTGTAATGAAAGCTACAATTAAATTAAGTGGGAGATGAAGTGTACCAGTAATTAAATTACATCGACTACTTTTTCATGTGCCATTTTCTTAAATCTACAAGACATTATAGTTTGTAATTGTTTTTAATGGTTTTATGACTGTTCGCCGCATAAAGTCACTCGTGTGAGATGGGTGGCTATTGAAATGGAATCAATAAAATAAATAAATAAGTCCTTCTCGTGACACAAAATTGAGCACCTGCCACTATTGGTTCCAAACCTTCTGAAAGTCAAGCAATTTCATCTGTAAAAAGAAGACAATTCAAATATTGATTCCACTTTGGGAACTAAATGCTTTGAAGCCCAAGGATTCTGTTTAAGAAAAGAAAACCTGGAGTTTATGGAGATTCTCAGCCAACCAGATCATGGTTGTCTCATGCCCTCGTCACCTCTCGCCTTGACTACTGCAACGCTCTCTACATGGGGCTCCCCTTGAAGAGCACCCGGAGGCTCCAACTGGTCCAGAACGCAGCAGCGCGGGTAGTGACGGGAGCAGCATGGCGCTCCCATGTAACACCGCTCCTGTGCAAACTGCACTGGCTCCCGGTGGTCTTCCGGGTGCACTTCAAGGTGTTGGTTATCACCTTTAAAGCGCTCCATGGCATAGGGCCTAGCTATCTTCGAGACCGCCTGCTGCCACCGACGACCTCCCATCATCCCGTGCGTTCCCACAGAGAGGGCCTCCTCAGGATGCCATCAGCCAATCAATGTAGGCTGGTGACTCCCAGGGGGAGGGCCTTCTCTGTGGGGGCACCCACCCTCTGGAATCAACTGCCTCCAGAGATAAGGAGAATCCAAGACCTCAGTGCCTTCCGCTGTGCCCTTAAAACCCACTTTTTCCAGCAAGCCGGGCTGGCTTAAGAAGAAATTTTAAATGTTTTAATTGGTTTGTATTTTTAATTTTGGGCCAAATTTATATATATTTTAATTGTTTTTAATATTTGTATTTCATGTTTTTTTAATTCTGGCTGTACACCGCCCTGAGTCCTCAGGGAGAAGGGCGGTATATAAATTAAAAAAAAAAAAAGTTGGTGTGTCAAAAGGCAACTGGAATGTTTTTTTTTTCCCCTTGAGGAAGAAGAAGTTTTGCTTCTCATCCAGGAAGCTTCATCAGTTGTGACTGTTATCATCATCTTCTTCCTCCTCAAGTAAAAAACAATCCGGTTGTCTTTTGAACAAGCATCTTTGAGACAAGATCTGAAGTTACTGCCTTGGCAAAGTATTGCAATGGTCTATGGTTTATGCAAGAATTAATACATTCCCACAATTGTTACCTGTAGAGTCAGTATACAATGCAACTTTTAACAACTACCCTCCCATAGTCAACAAGAGTTGTGCAGTATATAAATTATGATTGGTCACACGGTTATCCAGATGTTTAGACTGCATTTGGAATTTTCATCCACCAGTTGAGTCCTTCCCAAGGACCTGGGATAAACAGATGTGGTTGTTTAATAATATTAAAGGTAACATCACAGAATGTAGAATAGAATAGAATAGAATTCTTTATTGAGCAAGTGTGATTGGACACACAAGGAATTTCTCTTTGGTGTATATGCTCTCAGTGTACATAAGGAGAATAAAATACATTCATCGAGAATAAAAAGATACAACACTTAGTGATAGTCAAGGTTACTAAAAAGCTATCAAATCGTACTAGGAAACAAATAAAAACAATGTAATTTGAAAGATACAAGCAACATGGTTATAGTAATAAGTGGGAAGAGATAGATACCAGTAAAGAAGAGAAAAATAATAGTAATAGAGTTTTAGTAAATTATTTGACAGTGTTGTGGGAATTAGTTGTTAAGCAGAGTGATGGCATTCGGGAAAAACCTATAATGTGAAAAATTATAAAATAATTATAATATATAATTATTATAATATATAATTATTATACATAATATAATGAAAAAAAAACAATAAAAATGTAAGCTGTTCCAAGCAAAGTTGCCTCTTGCAATTGACTAATAGTGATTTTGTCAATGCCGATGATGGTACTCCAGATGTTTTGAGATTTCACCCAAAGCACCTATCACTATTGGTTCTTTCTTTTGCTTTCCTTTGCCGCAGTCATTCTACTTCTTTTGACTATATATGTATGTTGTGATTTATTACAGTTCTTTCTCTTCTCTTCTGCTGTCTCCGTGTACTTCCATGTCTACTATCCAGACTCTTTCTTTATCTGCAATTGTTAAGTCTGTGACAGGCGCTTGTCTATCTGAACGCTAAAGTCCCAGAACACGTTAGCTTCTTTGTTGCTATTGCTTTGTCTAAGAATGAAGAACAGGAAGAAGAAAGATAACAGAATAACAGAAAATAATAACGGAGCTGGAAGGACCTTGGAGGTCTTTTGGTCCAACCCCCTGCTCAGGCAGGAAACACTATGCCCGTGATGGCGAATCTATAGCACGTGTGCCACAGGTGGCACGTGGAGCCATATCTGTGGGCATGTGAGCGTTGCCCTAGCTCAGCTCCAACACACATGCATGTGCTGTCCAGTTGATTTTTGGGCCTTTTGGGCCCACCAGAAGTCGGGAAATGGGCCATTTCCAGCCTCCAGAGGGCCTCCGTGGGGATGGGAAAGGCTGTTTTTGCCCTCCCCAGGCTCCTAGAAAGCCTCTGGAGCCTGGGGAGGGCAAAAAGCAGGCCTATGGGGCCCACCGGGCCATCGTGTGGGGGGGAGCGTGGGGGGGTCACGTGTGCATGCACGGGGGGGGCAGGGCGTATTGAATTATGAGTGTGGGCACACACACACGTGACCCTCCTGTGGTCCCCCCACTTTTGGCACATGACGGCAAAAAGGTTAGCCATCACTGTACTATACAGTTTCAGGCAAACGGTTGTCCAATCTCTTCTTAATATTACCCTGTTTCCCCCAAAATAAGGCATCCCCTGATAATAAGCCCAATCAGGCTTTTGAGCGCATGGCAATAAGGCCAAGCGCTTATTTCAGGGTTCAAAAAAATATAAGGCAGGGGAAACACGGTAGTAATATTTTCCTATATACTGTATATATATATAATATAAATTTATTTATATAGTTATATAAATCTAAATTTATTTATATAAATGTAAATTTATTCTATAATTAAAAAAAACCCAAATAATATTCTCTATTTGCTTTGAAACCAGAGGTAAGTAAATGTTATGTAAAGGTGGGGTGTTTATTGCTTTACTAAAGAACTCTGAGCCTGAATAATCCAAACAAATTAATTTGATTTGCATACACAATCTAATTTTGCACGTATATTCCGTTGGTGATTTAATTATGTCAGGAGCTGGACGGACAACTATTGTACCCCCAATCATTTTTATGTCGTGGATTGATTATTTGATAGACTGTGTTCATTACTTTTTGTTAAGTAATTTACCACTTAATAAAATCACAGTTAGATCATCCCTGTATTCCCACTGGGACTTTAAAAAAAAATCATTATTAATAGCAAGCCATTTCATCATCCCTTGTGTACGCAAACAAAAGTGCCAAAGCAACTTCAAAACTTTGTTACAGTCTTGTTCTTAGAGCCTATATTCTTCGAAAAGGTAATGTCAAGTTTCGATGCAATTCAAAATAAATGAATTTTTATATTGAAATCTGGTCAACTACTCACTTAATGTCTAAGCTTTAAGATGATGATGATGATGATGATGATGATGATGATGATGATGATGATGATGATGATGATGATGATTGACTGTGGCAAAAGATAACAAAGACAGTACCAATAACAATAGGTAACTTTAGTATTTAGTAGTTGGTTTCCTAGAGGAGATCAACCCTGACTGACTGCTCTTTAGAAGGCCAGATCCTGAAGATGAAACTCACATACTTTGGCCACCTAATGAGAAGGAAGGACTCGCTGGAGAAGAGCCTAATGCTCAGAACGATTGAGGGCAAAAGAAAAGAAGGGGACGGCAGAGAATGAGGTGGCTGGATGGAGTCACTGAAGCAGTAGGCGTGAGCTTAAATGGACTCCAGAGGATGGTAGAGGACAGGAAGGCCTGGAGGAACGTTGTCTATGGGGTTGCAATGGGTCGGACACCACTTTGCAACTAACAACAAACAACAAGTTTGTTAGACCTGATCTGGTCTATTTTGAGACCACTGTCCTCAACAATTTATCCTGTTCTTTGGCTATACAAGATTATGGAGAACACAGAAACCAGACTTCCGAAATCCTAAAGTTCTTTAAAAATTGAGCTTTGGAGCACCTTTGTTAAGGATCTGATTCTCCAGATACTGTCTCCTGCTCTATATTGCCTTATTACAAGCCATGACTCTGTTTTCCCCATGGGTCCCATCTGCAAGAGCTTGATGTCATCTGGGCCAGCCTCTAAATCAAAGCAAGGATAGCAATTTCTCATCACTCTAAGTTCACTGCTTTCATAGAGAAAACAAGCATAAAGGAATAAAAGCAGGAGAAGACCTTTTCAATCCATGATTCAACATGTCACACCGACACCGGACCAAACGGCTATGCAATGGGTTAGAACACCCAGTACTACTGAAAGCAATGGAGTTGGAGAAACTCGCTCTCTATGGTTCGTTCCTCTAGAGCAGTGATGGCTAACTTTTGCATGGCAAAAGCAGGGGGGAGCACGGGGGAACGCGCACCTGTGTGCACACACCCATAATTTAATGCACCCTGCCCTGCATGTGTGCACGACACCCCCCCGCGCTTTTGGCACGTGATGGCACAGTGAGCCCGGTAGGCCCATTTTTCACTCTCCCCAGGCTCCAGAGCCTTTCTAGGAGCCTGGGGAGGGCAAAAACAGCCTCCCCCCAACCAGAGGCCCTCAGGAGGCTGGAAATGGCCTGTTTGCTGACTTCCGGTGGGACCAGAAGGCCTGAAAATCAGCTGGCCGGCATGCATATGTGTGCCAGAGCTGAACTACAGAGCAACACTCACGTGCCCACCGATATGGCTCCACGTGTCACCTGTGGCATGCATGCCATAGGTTCACCATCACAGCTCTAGAGAGAATGAATGCTTTCTTTCTGACAGAGTTAAGTTTTCTGCCAGAGATGCCAGTGTTTTGAGTTTGAATCTGTCCTGGGGAACCAAAGTGCTTGCTACTACATCAATATTAATTTTGGAGACCCAGGTGAGGCAGGATTTATCTTGGCTGCTAAAAGCTTCACCCGTGAGTCTCCCTAGCTAAGAACATGAAGTTTCACCCAAGGGATCCAGATGTTTTTACCTAGGCTTCCCCAACAGCACGAAGCCAAGTCCTGATAAAGCCCTTTTATTTAATTTACAGTGAATTCCTCTTCAGCAAAGTCTTTCCTCTCCCACAGTCTTTCAAGATAGTTCACAATTACCGACCTTTATCAGGCTTGGAGAGTGGCCAGGCTGATATCTTTCAGACTTCACACTGTAACAGACAATACTTGGCAAGAATGCAGGAGTGGATCTTCACCCAAATCAACTAATTGTCTCCTGCAAACTCCTCTCCCCTTCACTCCTCTATATTCCCTATGGGAGGGGCCATTCACCATCTACCTGTGGCTTTACTCCTGAGTTGACCCTTGTTCCTTAGCTGTTCCCTTCATCTGGCAGCTCTGTGCATGCACACACTGGGAACAGGATCCAGCTGTTCTTCTGCCCCGCTGACGTCCGACTCTGAAGGCAGCTGACAACTGTCAGACGGCCCTGGCCCCCTCTCTGCCTCCGATGCAGAGCCCTCATCAGAGCCTTCCCCAGACTCCAGGACTGGCCAATGTTCCTCCCTAACCTCCTCACTGTCCGAATCTGCTTCCAGATACCCTGGTCCCTGGCGGGCCACAACACCAGACAATGTCAATTCTGAGAATGTAAGAACTTGCAGTCCCAATGCATCTGAAAGGCATGGGGAGAAGGACGAGTGTGTAATCTACATCTCTCTTAACTGCAATGGGTTATTAATCTAAAGAAAACCAACCCCCAAATGGTTAATTTAATCAAAAGCAACCTAATATCTGATCATTTGAATACATAATTGGTGCACAGTTGCGCTCAATAGAGAATTGATTCCCCCCCTATTAAAACAAATACAAGTCCAGGTGATGTCTATATATTACAATCATCTCCACTAATGTGATTACAGCATGTAAACTGATTACAATAATTACGCTGGATTATTTGTATGTGGGAAGTAGAAATGAAGGGACAAATCAACTGTCTCATAAAAAAACACACCAAATAAAACAAACAAAACGTATTGGAAGAATTGGGTTATGAAAATCTAGCTTTAAAATAAACCATGCAGGTTATTTCGCGTTTTGGTTTATATTGGCAAGGTTTTGCAGTACGTCAAGCCAGAGACAAATATACAGATTAGATTGCACAAACACAAACACATTTGCATCTGCAATCACCATTACAATATATTTGCAGATGTTTACATGAATGTATGTAGTTAATCAAGATCAAAATGATGGCCAGGCACCGTGGCTTTTCTAACATACTGTATTTTTCAGAGTATAAGATACACCAGAGTATAAAATGCACCTTAGATTTTGGGGAGGAAAATAAGAAAAAAGCTGATTGGCAGGTGGATTGGCCTCCCGGAATACCCCCAATCAGCTGTTCCCAGAGGTGAATTTTAGCAACAGGTTCCTTGGTTGTGAGCTCTGTGCCTTGCTTTTTTTTTTTTTTTTGCTTTTTTTCCTGCCTCTGAAACTTCTGAAACTCTGTTTCAGGGGGAAAAAAAAAATCCTGCCTCTGAAAACCTCTGAAACAGAGCTTCAGAAAAAAAAGACTCTGAAGCTCTGTTTGGGGGCTTCTTTTCTGAAGCTTCATTTCTGATGCTTTTTTCAGCCTCTGAAGCCTCCATTTGAGAAGCTGGGCAAGGCTACATTCAGAGTATAAGACGCACCCAGATTTTCACCATCTTTTTTTGGGGGAAAAGGTGCGTCTTATATTCTGAAAAATACGGTAAATGCCACCTTTACATACTTGCTTGCTAATGTCTGATGCAAATACAAAAATGTGGTATTTTTGCATCATGATCTACATTCTATCACTTCCTGATCAAGAGAGATATGTCACATCTCCTTGCTAAGGACAGAAACATCAAATTCAGCCTTCCACAAACTAGAGGGGGATCATTTTTCCCCCCTTCGAATGAAGTAACTTCTCTCCCATGTAAACAGTACTATCTGCACCTCCTATGGAGATTGTCCCTGATTGTAGGTCCCTGGTTGATTGCACAAAATGCACATCAATCTCACGAACGAACGAAGCAATATATATATATATATATATATATATATATGTAGGTCTTTGGTTATTCGGGTCTTGTCCCACGTAAAATTGAAGGTTTCTTGGCGACGTTTCGACGAAGTCTCATTCGTCATCTTCAGGCTGGTGTTCTCGGCTTCGTGCTTCCAGGAGCACGTGCTCCTGGAAGCACGAAGCCGAGAACACCAGCCTGAAGATGACGAATGAGACTTCGTCGAAACGTCGCCAAGAAACCTTCAATTTTACGTGGGACAAGACCCGAATAACCAAAGACCTACATACAAACACCCGCGAAAACCTGAGAAAACATATATATATATATATATATATATATATATATATATATATATATGTATGTATCTCAGGATAATGTTGCAGGGTTAGGTCTGACTAGGTTGGTCGGTCAACTTCATGACCAAAGATTTAGTCTTCTGAGCTTTTGGACTTGTGCTGGAGCCCATTCTCAGGGAACTTCTCTCTCACCAGAATGTGTGTTATCGGTCATGTTTGGAAAAATCAGGTATAATTTGCACCTCTAGAAGATAGCATTAGACCACTAAAATACACCCTCCATGTTGACTTAATTCCATTAAAGATCCCCAAAATTGGATACTGCTGACTCATTTAAATATGAGCCAGCAATGTGCAGCAACTGCCAAAAAAGCCAACACAGTTCTAGGCTGCATAAACAGAGGGACAGAATCAAGATCATGTGAAGTGTTAATACCACTTTATTATGCCTTGGTAAGGCTACACTTGGAATACTGCATCCAGTTTTGGTCACCACGATGTAAAAAAGATGTTGAGACTCTAGAAAGAGTGCAGAGAAGAGCAACAAAGAGGATTAGGGGACTGGAGTCTAAAACATATGAAGAATGGTTGCAGGAACTGGGTATGTCTAGTTTGATGAAAAGAAGGACTAGGGGAGACATGATAGAAGTCTTCCAATATCTCAGAGGCTGCCACAAAGAAGAGGGAGTCAAGCTATTCTCCAAAGCACCTGTGGGCAGGACAAGAAGCAACGGGTGGAAACTAATCGAGGAGAGAAGCAACTTAGAACTAAGGAAAAATTTCCTCACAGTTAGAACAATTAACCAGTGGAACAACGTGCCTCCAGAAGTTGTGAATGCTCCAACACTGGAAGTTTTGAAGAAGATGTTGGATAACCTTTTGTCTGAAGTGATGTAGGGTTTCCTGCCTAAGCAGGGGGTTGGACTAGAAGACCTCCAAGATCCCCTCCAACTCTGTTATTCTATTCTATTCTATTCTATTCTATTCTATTCTATTCTATTCTATTCTATTCTATTCTATTCTATCCTATCCTATCAGTAGGACATGATCTACATGTTAAGAGTAAACCCTGTACCCTCCATAAATATATAAGTAGCCTGAATTATCCTGTGTAAAGACTTCTTCTTATTCCAATTGCTTTTCATAACTATCTCCTGACCCATGTGGAGACCACTTCATGTCAACTCGACGTGTCCTTTGTCTTCTTGTTTCCTTGCTTGATCTTTTCCTTCACTTAGAATGGTTTCCTCTCTAGTTCCTTCTTTCCCTTGCAAGGATGGCTCGTGAATCCTGCGTTTCCTTTTCCTGAATTCCCCTGAGGAACCTTGGCTCCTTCAGACTCAATCTTTTCCTGTCTTATTCAAAGGAAATCTTCTGCTAAAAGGCTTTAATGGAGATGCTGAGGCTAACATTTCTGAAATAAGCTAATTTGAGCAAAGTACTGAAAGCTTTGATGGAAACACAGACTTCAGGACTGAAGCCAGCAAAAAAGCATCTGCAGCCTTTACTGTAAAGTGATCTAAATCCCTACAGAAAAGCAAGGAAACAGCTGTGTTGCAAAATCCCAGGTTGCTTGAATTAAATCCTCCGTTGCGTCCATTTTTGGAGCCATAACCCTTTGGGAATGAATTGCAAATTGGATTGTATGTTATGATTTTGTGATCTAAGAATCATTGGCCAGTTGTTGCACTTTGTTTAGTGAAGCACTGCTTCAATTGAACCTTTGTCCTGCGATTATGTGGCTTCATTTGATAACCTTTCCTTGATATTTAACATAAGGGGGAAAAGCTTATGTTCAGGATTCAGCTCTTAGAGAAAGAGTAGCCCTGTCACTGCATTGTTGCTCATGTTAAAAATGGCAAGAAGTCATTAATCTGGAAACATCATTCCTTAGACAGGGCTCTTGAAATTTTTCCAACAACTGTCTGTAGCAGGGACTCGCAACCTTGACATTGAAAAGAAGTATGGATTTCAACTATCCAGAATTCCCTGGCCAGCATCCTGGCCAGGAAATTCTAGAAATTGAAAAACACATAGCTTAAAATTGCCAAGACTGGGAAATACTGATTTATAGACACTGGGTAAAGATCCTTAGATGGTATATCCGAAGCAGCTTCTCCCTCTGCTTGAGACACTAGAAATATCAACTTCCAGATCTCCTAGCACAGGGGTCCCCAACTACCAAGCCGTAGTCTATTCACAATCGGGCCACATGAGAGGTAGGCCAGCACACACGGGCACACACGCAGCTCAACTTGTGTGAGCAGCGGGCTGATGCACGTGTTCTGACCTAGGCTCCCTTAAAAAGCAGGAAGCAGAGTCTTGGTCCCGGCAAAACCTCTTTTATTTACATGACTGTGAGTTCCTTTCATTCACAGTCAGCAAGGCCTGTCCAAACCGTTTTTCAAAGGAATATTTATCAACACAGACCTTATCTCGCTTGGAAGGCTGCCATGTAATTAGTTTCCAAAGGCAGTACAAGGCAAAACTTGGCACAGAGTCTCTGAGAGTCACGGAACGAACGAACGAATTGTTTCCTGGAAAAGCCCATTTCCCGTTCACTCCTCTTTTGTTTCCTATCACCTCCAAGGTGTGGCTTTACTCCTAAGTCGACCCTGCTTTCTTAGTTGTTCTTCTAGCAGCTCTGCACATGTGCACATTGGGAACAGGCTCCAGCTGTTCCTCTGCCTCACTGCTGTCTATCTCCCTCTCTGCCTCCGATACAGAGCCCTCGTCCGAGCTTTCCCCAGCCCCCAGGACTGGCCCATGTTCCTCCCCATCCTCCTCACTGTCCGACTCTGCTGCCAGCTCTGCTGGCCACCAGCAGGCCACAACAACATGTATACACAGGCATACAACTGAACTTGTGTAAGTTGAGCTGCCCCATGCACACATGTGCGCTGGCTCACTGCTCACATGGCCTGGTTCCCCTGTCACCTCCTGCTGGGCCACCAAGCTGCAAGGGTTGGGGACTGCTGTCCTACCGAATATGGAGGACAATGGAGGCTCAATATATCTGACAAAGGTTTAGATCAGGGAAAAATGCTTTGAATATTGTTCAAACCAGAGTGACACAGTGATTGCAATCTATTCTAAGGAATGCGTACACGGCTTATATCTACTGCCTAATAAATATGAGGAATGATGCAAAACTTGATCTTGTTGTTGCTGCTGCTGATGATGATGATTTGGAATATCAAAATGGATGACAGTTTCACTGACAGCCTCTAATCAAATTTAACATGCACAGTTAATTCCCCAATATGGCTGAACCAAACCCAGATCTTTAAACGGCTAAATCCTCTACTTAAATGACAGACTAACATTTTGTTCCCTCAGACTCTTCCGTTCCACAGTTTCATTTGTTAAAATATTAGCAAATAAAAAGTTTCATCCTACTGCAATGTATTTGAAAGAGGTGTTTTGTTTTAAAAGACAGTCCAAAATTTGTTTTCCTGTTAAAACCGCTCTCACCAAATTTGGTGAGTGTGAAATCTGATAAATAATTATGCTGCAAATGATTCCGGCTGGTGTGAACTAGGCTAATTTACATCCAAATTTATAAAGACTTAATTCTCCAATAATCTATAGTACTCAGCTGATGGCTTAGTAAATGAACTACTCAAAGTCTCATTGTCTACTTGTTTATAAATTAGGCCATTAAAGCCTCATCTTTTTTTTTTTTTTTTTTAGTAATTTTGGATATCAAAATAATTTGAATTACCAAAGTAGCACTTTATCCCCTCCTTCATTAAAAACACAATGGAGACAAAGTATTGGATCTGGGTGTAAGAAAGATGTTCTAATGAGGAATAGCAGCCAGGAGAATCTGTCTGAGAGAAAGACAAGAGAGGGAAAAATATGTTGGCAATATTCATAAATGATTCCAACAAAGTCAGAACAGAAGAGAAAAATGTTGGTAAGGTACACGACTGGTTGATGAAGAAAGATAGAATTCAATAAAAGATAAGTGATGAAGTAGAAGTTATGCACTCGGACTGAAAGAAAGAGAGAGACCATGTCTTTATCTGTCAACTTCCACCATTTTTTTCCACCTATTTGCCCATCGTATTTGAACTTTAAAACCTGAACTTTAACATGCTAGGAAGCAGTACCACCAAAATCAATCTGTAGTTCTGTGTTATGCAAAACATCATCTAAGGAAATGGCAAATTTGCGGACAGCCCCAAAACTATTTTAGCATCAAAACAAAATTCCTACCGATGTCTTAATAAATTGTATTCCAGATTACATTTGATGGCAAATGTACTTCCATTAGATCAGGGCAGGGGTGGGCTGCTGGGAGTTTGCAGGGGTTCGGAAGAACCTCTAGTTAAGATTCTGTGCAATTTGGAGAACCCCCAAATCCCATTCCTGGCTGGCCCCACCCCATCCATCCCTCGCCACCCTTCCCACCCCTCCCAGGAGTCCCCATGCAGCCCGTTTTGGATGCAGGTAAGTGCAGGGCACGCACGGAGCCTTGGGGAGGGTGACAAACGGGCCTACCGGAAGTTCGGGAAAGCCAGAAACGGGCCCATTTCCAGCCTCCAGAGGGCCTCTGGAGCCTGGAGAGGCAATTCCCGCCCTCCCAGAGGCTCAAGAAAAGCCTCCGGAGCCCGGGGAGGGCAAAAACACCCCCCTGCTGTGGTGCAGGAAGCCGACCAGGCCACAACCACCATAGCCACACCAACTCAGAAACCAGGCAGAGAACCCCTTGCTAAAATTTTTGAAGCCGACCTCTGGATCAGGGGTGTGAAACAGGCAGCCCACGGGATGGATGTATCACACACACCCCAGCACCACGAATGGGAAAAACTTCATGAAACATCATGTGACGGTAAAGTGACGCGGCGAGTTTGACACCCATGCATTAGATGCTTTCTTTATCTATCCAAAGCGTTATATTACCAGTTTATTCCTGGTAAACCTGTTGTCACTGCCCAAATCTATAATTTCTGCAGAACATACAGAGTTTTTTTTTTTTTTTTTGCAATCTATATTAATTTGAAAGTTATGGTTTTATTCATTTGAAAGTTGTGGTTTTTATCAAACGACAACAGCACACTTTGTTCTCTTACGTATTACATGTACAGGAAATCCTTGGTACTCAACTGCTTTGAAACTCATCGAATTTGATACTCAATGCATTTTGATGCATTTTGATGTGAAAATTTGGCCCAGATGCTCATTGTTTGTTTGGTATTTAATGCACAAGGTAGAACTTGTCAGTGCTTGTGACTTACCACATTATCTCTTATTTTTTTAATTTATTTTAATTGTTTAATAACTTTATTGTCATTGTACATTGTACATGTGTACATTGTACATATGTACACAGTATACCCATACAACGAAATGCACTTAACAACCAAAGACCAGGTCCAACACACGTAACAATCCCCAAACACAGCCCCACCCACCACAAATTCCCCACCCCTAAACCACCCAAACATACACACAACAGCCCAAGTAATGCTATCCAACATGGGAAAAAATAGTTTGGTACCCATCATTTTTGGTACTCATTGGACTCCCTGGAACCATTTAACAATGAGTACCAAGGTACCACTGTACTATAACTTGGAGAATAAAATGTGATGCAAAAATATGTAAAATATCATGGATCCAACTAGCTTATCACAGACACACAAGCAGGCTGAATTATCTGAACGATGTTCTCTTTAGTTTAATAACTTAAAACGATTCTCACAATAATGCAGCCAAAGATAAGAGGATCCCATTTTCCCCTATTTGTTAACATTGCAGTTGGGAGAGAGAGCTACTGTACCTTATTTTGAGAAGCTCATTATTTTAATGAATGTGCAAATTTCGCAAACTGAAAGGCATGTCCTAATGTTTGTCCTCCTTCAAAGGCACTGCTTTCATACCAAAACATCAGCGTTTTCCCATCTTGATCTTCCTATTCGGCAGAAGGCGGAGGGAGCCCAATAAAAACTTAAGACTAATTTCAAAGCAAAACCCTTGACATGAGCAGTCTCAAATTCTGGTGCCATGATGTCTTGTCAAATATGATCATAGAGCAGCTCAAACTCTTTTCAAAGCTAGCTACTTATCACACATTACACACCGAGGCTCGCTTATTTAACAAACCTTAGAGAACACTTTCTGTCTACGATAATACGTGCCTTGATTCTTCTTGCATAACTTCTAGGAGATATTATTAGATTGTGGGAAGCTGTAGTTTTCGTATTTCTGGAGTATTTTAAGGTGAGTTTAGAAAGTCATTTCCTGCGCATGTTTTTGTTCCTGAATATCTCAAGGGATTGAAGTAGACTAGGGGGTCTCCGCTTGGCAACTAAGACCTGGGGGACCTCAACTCCCAGAATTTCCCAGCCACATGGGGATTCTAAGGGTTGAGGTACCCCAAGTCTTTAAGTTGCCAAGTTAGGAGACCCCTGAACTAGATGATGATTGCAGCCTTCCAGCTCCACAATTCTAAGAACAGCTGTGGGACAGTGGTGGAATTCAATTTTTTTTACTACTGGTTCTGTGGGCTTGGCTTGGTGGATGTGGCTTGGTGGGTGTGTCAGGGGAAGGATACTGCAAAATCCCCATTCCCACCCCACTCCAGGGGAAGGATGCTGCAAAATTTCCATTCCCACCCCACTCCAGGGGAAGGATGCTGCAAAATCTCCATTCCCACCCCGCTCCAGGGGAAGGATGCTGCAAAATCTCCATTCCCTCTCCACTCCAGGGGAAGGATACTGCAAAATCTCCATTCCCTCCCCACTCCAGGGGAAGGATACTGCAAAATCTCCATTCCCACCCCACTCTGGGGCCAGCCAGAGGTGGTATTTGCCGGTTTTCCGAACTATTCAAAATTTCTGCTACCGGTTCTCCAGAACCTGTCAGAACCTGCTAAATTTCACCCCTGCTGTGGGGTCTTTCACTTTTAATGGAATATGTATTCATGATTACAATAGATTATCTTCAGAAAAGGGAGAATAGAAGCTTGAAAAGATGATTTCATTTAAATCGATCCACTGTTGGCTAAATCATTCACCAATACTCACCATTTAAAAAAAAAAAACATGAAAACCTAACTTAACTTTTCTAAGAAAATGTGGGCATCAAATCTCAAATTTTGTTCTTATTAAAAAATTGCACGGATCCATTTAGAGCAAAGCTAGCAGAAGCAAATTTCAGTGATCTATTTCCGGAGAAATATTGGATATGTGTATTTTTATAAGAAGTGATAAATAAACAGTTTGTTGCAGTATTCTCTAGCTGACAATGCATTTAGCATTTTAGTTGTGAGAGTGCCTCCCTCCACCCAATATGCCTGTTCAAACGTCTTCAAAATGACAGAAGCAAAATTTAGAATTATCTTTTGAGTTTCTGGAGTGGTGTCAGCTCTTAGCCTCTCCTCATCTGTTCTTTCCCGCTCTGATTTTAAATCCTCTTGTGAAAAATGTATTTAATCTCAACCAGAACAAATATTTTATCTGTATCTATAATCTTACCATCTGCATCTCTTCAGCTGCCACTTTACTGATGAAATATGTTTATGGGGATTTTTTTTTTTTTTTTTGAGGAAAAAAAACGGATAGTAGAAAACAGCCCTCCTGCATGGAAGTATGTTTAGTTTAGTTTAATATGTCAAATGTTTCTATTGCTTTTATAAAAATAGTGGGTTTAAAAAAAATGTGTTCAGGCGTATGCAGGGGGAGGAGAATATATGAATAAGGGGGAAAAAATGTCCTGTTTATTTTGCTTGCTTTTCTTTTCAATTGTAAACTTACATTAAAAGAAAAAAGGTTGGAAAATCATAAATTCAGTGGCACAGAAAGGGAGGGAGGAAGGGAGGAAGGAAGGAAGGAAGGAAGAGAGGAAGGAAGGAAGGAAGGAAGGAAGGAAGGAAGGAAGGAAGGAAGGAAGGAAGGAAGGAAGGTCTTAATGAGGACAGAGGAGAGAGGGAAGGGAGGGAGGATGGGGGAGGGAGGGAGGAAGGGTCTTAATGAGAAGGAAGGGAGGGAGGGAGGAAGAGGAAGGGGAGAGGAGAGGAAGGAAGGGGAGGAGGAGGAAGGAAGGAAGGGAGGGAAGGAGGAAGGGAGGGAGGAAGGAAGGGAGGGAGGGAGGAAGAAGGAAGGAAGGAAGGAAGGAAGGAAGGAAGGAAGGAAGGAAGGAAGGAAGGAAGGAAGGAAGGGTGGGTCTTAATGAGAATGGAGGGAGAGAAGGGAGGGAGGGAGGAAGGAAGGAAGGGTCTTAATGAGAAGAAAGGGAGGGAGGGAGGAAGGAAGGAAGGAAGGAAGGGGAGGAGGAGGAAGGAAGGAAGGAAGGAAGGAAGGAAGGAAGGAAGGGGAAAGGGAAAGGGAAATATAATATCTGTGATACTGACATGGATCTGATGTAGGCTGTATCATCCACTCCTAATAATCAGCCCCTGTTCTGAGCTAATCATGATATATCCTTGCAGGCACTTCCCAAAATCAAAATTGATTAGATATTTAAGCTGTGAGTTTGTTAATTAGTAACAAAATAGGGAGCACAGAATAGAATCATCTTCGATGCGGAGCTCATATCTGAAGCTTTGTGATGCATTGATTAAGACAGCCTGTACACAAGTATTTTTGAGAGCTTTTCTTAATTAACAAAGACATGTTCTTAATAAAACGCATTGAGAGTTTTCATTCGACTAAAAAACAAGTTTTTGGAAGGGAGGGGGGTGTTGGGAATTTTCAGACATCCAAGAATAATTACTTGCAATAAAGGTAGTCTTAGTATCTAATTATATCTAATTAAGAGTGGCTCAGTGGCTAAGACGCTGAGCTTGTCGATCGAAAGGTCGGCAGTTCAGTGGTTCGAATCCCTAGCGCCGCGTAATGGGGTGAGCTCCTGTTACTTGTCCCAGCTTCTGCCAACCTAGCAGTTCAAAAGCGCCTAAACAATGCAAGTAGAAAAATAGGGACCACCTTTGGTGGGAAGGTAACAGCGTTCCGTGCGCCTTTGGCATTGAGTCATGCCGGCCACATGACCACGGATACGTCTTCGGACAGCGCTGGCTCTTCGGCTTTGAAACGGAGATGAGCACCGCCCCCTAGAGTTGGGAATGACTAGCACATATGTGCGCGGGGAACCTTTACCTTTACCTAGTATCTACAACTTTGGTTTCAAGCATAGCTTGAAGAGCTGACCTCAGTCTTACAAAGTGCCTCTCCCGTCCAAGCTTTTATCCACAAGAGAATAAAGAAGAGTCAACCCTAAGACTGGGTTGCATGTATATTTACCAAGTTTGTCTGCGAAGGATTGAGACTGAAAGGGGAAAGCAGTATGCTCCGCCTCATATTTGGGTAGACCATGTTGCCCTGATAGACCAGTCTCACTTGAAAAAAAATCACTTCAACCCTAAATTGTTGTTAGTTGCGAAGTCATGTCTGACCCATCGCGACCCCATGGAGAATGTTCTTCCAGGCCTTCCGGTCCTCTACCATCCTCTGGAGTCCATTTAAGCTCACACCGACTGCTTCAGTGACTCCATCCAGCCACCTCATTCTCTGTCCTCCCCTTCTTCTTTTGCTCTCAATCTTTCCCAGCATTAGGCTCTTCTCCAGTGAGCCTCCAGAGCCTGGGGACGCTGCTTTCGCCATCCCAGAGGCTCGAGGAAAGCCTTCAGAGCCCGGGGAGGGCAAACACCCCTTCCCCACTGAGGTTCAGGAGGCCAACTAGGACATGCCCACCATGGCCACGCTCGCCCAGCAACTGCAAGGCAGAGAATCCCTTGCTAAAATTTTTGAAGGTCACCCCTGGAACCAAGTGTGTCCTCTGGTGGCATGGGTGGGGGCAGACCAATTCCACTGGGATGAGACAGTTCCTGAATTATCTTGGATTACCCATGATTATTTTATAGTTGATCCTGACCAGTTTCGCTGCTTGGCGAAGAGGGATAAAGGATATTCCCAAAGGAAAAAAATTACACAATGGCTAGGGATGAAAAAAGAATTATTCAGTCTTACCTCATTTGCACTTTCAAACCAATATGAGCATTGAAACACAGCTATGTGATAATTATACTTTTTTTCTCTCCTCCTTCTCCCTCCAAATGCTGAAATGCCAATTACATGCTTACAAGATGCAGACAACAGAGGGAACTGCACACCAAGCAATGTTGCATTAGTTAATAAAATTAAAAAAAAAAAGCCCTGTATTGTGAAATATTGCTTGTTAGAAACAGAAACAATGCATGTTGGAGAGAATGCATATAGAATGTGTCTATTAGGAGAAATAAGCACAAAAATGCAGACACATTTCCACGGGGAACAATGAAGAAGCTTGGGGGGGAGGGAGGAAGAGAGAGGGGGGGACAACAGAATGAAATTAGATTTGTCCGACTAATCTATGATTAGATCCACCCAGGAATCCATCTCCAAGGAGCCTTCAAACTGAAAGCCAGTTTTGCAATTGTTTATTTGTGGCTTGGATAGGTTTGGACTTCTTCTTGGTATCTTCTTTCATCTCCAGGAAAAGAAAAAAAAAAAAAGATTTGCATTCACATCCTCAGCTTACTCTAAAGCATAACCAGAGGTGGGATTCAGCCGATTCGGACCAATTCAGATGAATTGGATGTTAATTTTAATCTGGTTCGCCAAACCGGTAGTTGCAAGGACTGGCACACACCCCACCACACACCCCGGAGTCCCTACGCAACCCGTTTTGGATGCCAGATAAGTGCAGAGGCTCTGGGAGGGTGAAAACCAGGCCTACCGGAAGTACCGGAAGTCCGGAAATGAGCCCATTTCCGGCCTCCAGAGGGCCTCTGGAGCCCAGGGGAGGCCGTTTTTGCCCTCCAGGAGGCTCAAGGACAGCCTCCGGAGCCTGGGGAGGGTGAAAACACCACCCCTGCCGTAGTGCAGGAAGCCGACTAGGCCACGCCCACCATGGCCACGCCCATCCAGCAATCAGGCAGAGAACCAGTTGCTAATTTTTTTCAATCCCACCCCGGAGCACAACCCACCCATACCACTATATCTTGGTATGTGAATATGTGTTCATGTGTCAGGGCGCATGCATGTGCCTCTGATTCAGCCCATCTTTTTTTTTTTTTTAACAGCACTTAAGACCATTTTAGTCAGTCGTTTGCCGTTTGCTGTCAAATTTCTGCAATTCAACCTGCAGATCAGCCCCCCCCCCCACTCTGAAAAAAAATGTCACTTAAAAGGATAACACATTGAGTCAAGAAGACAAATTGCTTACTAAAGGTAAGGTAGCTCAGGTTTTTTTTTTTTTTTTTTTTTTGAGAAGTAACAGCTGTGTTATCATTACAGACAAAGCTTTCATGAACATACAGCCTCGTGTATCGAAATTTCAGCCAGCTTCTTCTGGATGAGGCATTTATCTTCCAGTTGGATTCATTATCCTTGTAACTGACAAGTCCTCTGTATCTGGGAACTTCACTTCTTTGCTTTTTTAAAACATGGGCCAACCCGTAGTTTTCTTTCTGGTGTTCCTTTCTCGTCTTTAGCGCCAAGATTTTATTTCCCTTCCCAACCGCTCTCTTTCAGATCCCGATTTTTGCACAGTGAATTCTTTCCAACTCAGAAAATCTTTCAGCCTTCCCCCACCTTCATTTCCATCCAAGAAAGATCAAGCCAAAGATTCTCATTTGGAGCGATTTGGTGGGGTGGCTTCTTAAAATAAATATATAAAACCTTCTTCAAGGATACAACACTGAGAAGTCTTTTGTTTTGCTACCATAACCTCAGGCTATTGTAAATGAAGTCTCAGCAACCTTTGAAGATAGAGATGAAGCAACGTTCCTCAGGTGGAGGGGGGGGGGAAATCAGACGGAAAAGAAAGTCTCTTTGAATTTATTTGAAAGGCATGTTTTGTCCTGCTGTTTCTTTAGAGGGGTATTTAATGCTAAAAAGTCAATGAAGAAAATATCCTTGCTGTAGCTCTGCACCCAATTACCAACATTAATACAGTAATGCACTCTAGATATTTACATAAATACAAATTAACCCAGTCCTTTAAAGAAACATCTATAACCACATTAATAGGGACAAATCTGTTTTACAGTCCCAGTGTATGAATGGCAAGCACCTCGGGGGGGGGGATGCATATAGAAATTGCACCCTTTCAGTTAACATTAAGTCCTCCTCCGGGCTCCTGTGTCATCCTTCATTGTCTTGCGTGTGAGATGTACCATACACTTCCCTTTAGTGCCTAATGGCACTAGACAGCTGGTATCAGTTCTAACCCATCTGCCTGTTGGTGGTAGCATTGAGGGAAACAGCATGAGAATTCACACTGCAGACTGCATAGGAACTGGGGGATGTTTGCTTACTAAGTAGCATTATTGATATGTACATTGCTCTCTACTGCCCAGATTATGTCTGTGGAAGGAGACAAGAGTAGTAGTAAGACTATCAACACCACCATATTTGAAAAAAAAAAAAACAACCAACAACCCACGATTGTGCATATCTCCAAAGCATTCATGGAATTCAACATATTGTTATTTTGCTTCGAATGGTGACAAGACAAAGGGAACTTAAGGAGTTCACAGATCCCATGTTGTTATTACTAAGCTTATTCAGCGACAACAATAATAATAGCAGAAGTTTCACTGGTGCTCACCTCTTCCAATATTTTTTGCTGGCTACAAGGGTGCTTACAAATCAAAGTGTCTGTGAATCCTTCCTAATTTCACATGGTTGAAGCTCTTAATTTTCTCGCTGGCTGCAATCTTTGTGTCTTCAACAGGAGTCCTAGACCCCCACATCCACTCTTTGAAAAACTACAGAGATTCTTTCACTGATGATAGAAAAAAAGCAGGACACAATTATCCTACGAGATGATCAGCATCTGCAGTGTATAACATCGGAAACTGCATTGCAGGGTGCTATATTATTCATGCATGTTTTCCAACAGAGGAATTGCATAGTCTAGAAGACGGTGCTAAAATGGCAAGGGAGTATTTTGATCTTCAAATTCAACATCTTAAATTAAACCATGCATGACACACGGCTGTCCAGTCTCTGCCTGAACAGATCCAAGGAGGGAGAATCTCTAGGAATGGGTACCACTGTTAAACAGATAGGAACTCTGTCCTAACGTTCACCTGAAATCGGCTTGGATACAATCCATTGCTTATTGCAATAGCAATGCAATTGCAATTGCAATTGTCTAAGGACTTATATACCGCTTCACGGTGCTTTTACAGCCCTCTCTAAGCGGTTTATAGAGTCAGCATCTTGCCCCCAACAACCTGGGTCCTCATTTTACCCACCTCGGAAGGATGGAAGGCTGAGTCAACCTTGAGCCTGATGAGATTCGAACTGCCAAATTGCAGGCAGTCGGCAGGCAGCAGAAGTAACCTGCAGTACTGCTGTCAGAGTTCCAGAAAACCCCAACTCCAGTTAAAACCTCAGAGACAAGCATTTTCTCAAAGTTCCATTTATTAGAGTAGGTATACTGGCACACCTGGGAAAACCCAATCCGAGAGTTCCGGGTTTTCCTCAGTATATCAAAATTCCCAAATCCATCCCCTGCACCCATCAGTCCATCCCATCTCGAGACATCACCCCAACCTCTCCTTCTCCAGATGCAGGACTGTCATGACTTTGACCAAAAGGAAGAATGCTATTTTGTCTTACTCAGGAGTCAGCAACCTGCTGCTCTGGAGCCACATGTGGCTCTTTCACCCCTCTGCTGCGGCTCCCTGTCACTCAAAATATCACTCACAGCTACTAATGTGCGACATTTGCTGGCACGTGATTTATTAAGCTTTTCAACCCCTGATAGGCCACCATGGATAAATCCAAGAAAAGAAAAGTTTCAGAAGAGAAAATAATATTTAATTCAACTACATATGCTAGTTTTGTGGCTGCTCAAGAAATAGTCAGGCACGGGAAGGGTTTTGTGGCTCCCGGTGTTTTCTTTTCTGTGGGAAACAGGTCCAAATGGTTGTTTGAGTGTTTAAGGTTGCAGACCCCTGGTCTAATTACATTCCCTCTACCAAATCCCCCCTCCTACTTTCCCACACACAAGAAGGTGGCAGCATGGAAGCTTCCATTGCTAATATGGCTTCAAAAGATGCATTCTAACCACTGTGCCAACAGAACTCTTATTATCCCAGATTGCTTATCCTGACCTCTAGAATGACAAAGGATGGATCTTCTTGACTTTTTTTGACCTTCCCACCTGTGACATCCTTTCAGGTGCCATATGCCCATTCAAATTTATCTTCTCAACATTAAATATACACCGTTCTTTCTTTCAATCTGTCTTCATAAATCTTACTTACTAATCCCCTGCACATCCTCATCATCTTAGGAAGATGATGCAAAAGGATCACCTCCTATCAAAACTCCAAGGGATTTACCCTGTTTTGCATTCAGCTCCTCCAGACGTAGAAGTCAAATTAGAAGGGGATGAAATGTTTATTGGCACCGGTGTAAATTCATGCAAATTCAGGTGCATGTAATGTCAGATAATAAAGGTATGCAGTTGAAGTTCCAATATACTTGGAAATTAAGTCCGCTATCCTATATAACCGTACCTGAGAATAAATCCCATTAATTTTAATAGATTTGATATCTGAGGAGAGTCATACCGAATTCACTATACACCTGCTAAAATATCCTTAAGTGTGTATGTTGTAATAGATTTAAAGTCAGTCAAATGTACAGCAGTTGGATAATTTTCTGAAGCAATAATTTGGTAGGGATATCAATCATCATTAGTGCTTTCAGTACAGGGTGTCATAAAGTTTCATTTTTCATACTATCTTATAGGTGTGTCTCTCTCTGTGTGTAGAGAGTGCAGGAGAAAAAATACAGAATGAATATAGAACAAATAAAATGATATAGATGTCTCTCTTTTGAAGAGAAGAGGAGAGAAGAGAAGAGGAGAGGAGAGGAGAGGAGAGGAGAGAAGAGAAGAGAAGAGAAGAGAAGAGAAGAGAAGAGAAGAGAAGAGAAGAGAAGAGAAGAGAAGAGAAGAGAAGAGAAGAGAATTCTTTATTGGCCAAGTGTGATTGGACACACAAGGAATTTGTCTTTGGTGCATATGCTCTCTGTGTACATAAGGAGAATAAAATACATTCATCAAGAATAAAAAGATACACCACTTAGTGATAGTCAAGGTTACTAATAAGTTATCAAATCGTACTACGAAACAAATAAAAACAATATAATTGAAAGATACAAACAGGTTATAGTAATAAGTGTAATACAGTCTTAGTAAACTATTTGACAGTGTTGTGGGAATTAATTGTTAAGCAGAGTGATGGCATTCAGGAAAATAACTGTCCTTGTTGTTTTGGTGTGCAATGCCCCATAGCGTCTTTTTGAGGGTAGAAGGTGAAACAATTTATGTCCAGGATGTGAGGGGAGACTGTCGAAGATGTGTCGGAGATGTGTCCAGGATTATGTCCAGGATTATGTCCAGGATGTGTCGGGGAGACTGAGTGGAGATGAGTGTTTACCTGCTGGATGCCCTTCCTGATGCGTACGCAGAGTTCACAGCAGATATTTACTCTGATAGAGAAACATTTGTTGCTGCCTAGGATTGAACTCTCAGCCTCCTAAGTGTGAGGTAAACATCTTCCCATCTAGGCCACTGCACCGCTTGTACAGATTCTCTTTATAATTCTATTTAATGAAATGATACCACTTAAGGGCAGGTGGTCTAAGATGAGGCAATGATTGGACCTCTCTGTCTCACCTTCCCAGGTGAAACAATCTGGATAAATGGCTACTAAATGGAGATAGTTCTGGAAAAGATAGAAGGTGGCTATAGGATCAGTGGAAGGATTCCACATTGACTCACTTCTTTTGTAGGTTCAGGATGGTGGCTACTAGTCTTTGTCAAACAACACATCACACACATCTTTATATACCTCAGAACAAAGTTGTTGCATTTCTCTGGGAGTTTTCTCTTTAATCATAATAACTTTTTTCTTCTTTTTATATGCATATCTCAGAAGTAGATACCATTGCCATCTAAATGTCAGACACCGAAGAAACAGGACCACACATTAAATTCCAATTAAGCTAATTCTTACACACAAGAATTTAGTCAACTAATGGTTAGCGCTAACTTGGCTCTAGAATTAAAGGAATTCAAGATGGCTGGACTTAAGACTATTTGTGGGACTCTAATGACTCCAGGCTGATTTCTCTCTTGACTCCACCTCCAAGCTCTGCCTCTCCTTCTCGTACACGATGTCCATTTAATACGGCTTGCCAATCCACTGCAATAAATGTTCAGAATTGCTTTGTTTTATTTTCTTAATTGCTAACTTCTTATTGTGCCTGCCAGAGGGAATTGTTTAAAAGCAAAATCCTTTGTTTGTTGCCTCCTACTCGGTTAAACACCACACGCACATAAAAGTCTTATGCTACAGTCCTCAAACCAAATTAAATTGGGCTGAGTTTTAAAATAAATAAATAAATAAACGAACTAACGTTCAAAGGGTTTCCAGGCTGTTTCAGGTTTACTTATCTATCTTATATTAAAAGACAGCTGGAGGAAAAACCGAAGCTGACTGTATGAATATATTCAGTGACCCATAAAATCTAGCAATATTCAGCACCATTTAAATTAAACAAGCTTTTACAAACTCTGGTTTTTAGCTGCTTTTGTACAATGTGAGGGAGGCTTGTCAAAAGGGGTGGTGGGGGAATGCAGGCAACAAAACCAACCTATAATGTACCTTTTTTAAAAAAACCTCATTTTTCTTCTTATTAAGCTTAATAAGAAAGAAAAGAAGGAAGAGCATGAAAATCACACAAAGGTATTTAATTCAAACAGACAATCAAATTATGATTGCTTAGGAAGTAATTTTTTTTCATGATTAAAGTTTGCACTGTAGTCTTGTCATATCTATCAAGTAGCTTTTTTTTTTCTCCAAAAAGACCTCCAGAAGTTTTGATGGCTTCATAACGACTCTTAAAGCATGCTGGCAAGTACTGAAATTAAATACATTATGTTCTCCATTTATTTCAAATAATCCTTGTTTTAACTACCTTTAAAAAAAAAATGCATGCATTCAATGCAATGAATCCTATTAAGACGGAGTGGAGGCAGACATCAATAACGGAACAAATAAATATGTATTAAGCCTCTCTCTTGAAAACAATGTCATTATGAACAAAGTGTTACTTTTCCTGTAATTCATTCTAGTCATCCGTATTAATAGAATCAACATTTCTGTCAAGATGAATAGTAAAGTTAATGTTTGCTGCACTGGGAAGTTAATTTATTGCTGCCATTCATGCAGATAACAGCATCAACATTAATTTTTGGTGTCTTATGGATGTCAGAGCAAATTCCTGCGCTAAAAATAGGAGAGTGGAATGAACAGAAGTCTTTTCCCAGCAACAATCATAAACACCACTCTGGATCAGGGAACACCTTAGTCCGCATGTTGAATTTCCTGGATTCGGCTACTCAGGGGGTAAACCTCAAAGGGAAGTATCTCCGATCCAAAAAGTCAACTCCAACGCCATATTGAAAATATGGCCTTTCTTTGGGGATTCATTCTCCTTTCATTTCCAGGATGAAAGCCAGTGTAATCCTGGATGAGATGCACAGTTGATACCTTTAGAGACTGCCCAAGTTTGATGGGGGTACTTTTCATCACATTATCAACTCTCCAGTGGTCTTACAACTTCCTGGTTTCCACCCCATACAGGGGTGGGCTGCTGGGGGTTTGCAGGGGTTTGGGAGAACCTCTAGCTAAGATTCTGTGCAGTTTGGAGAACCCCCAAATCCCACTCCTGGCTGGCCCCTCCCCTCCCAGGAGTCTCCACGTGGCCCGTTTTGGATGCAGGTAAGTGCAGGGCACGTGAGGAGGCTCAAGGAGGGTGAAAAACGGGTCTACTGGAAGTTCAGGAAGGCCAGAAATGGGCCCATTTCTGGCTTCCAGAGAGCCTCCGGAGCCTGGGGAGGCCAATTTTGCCCTCCCGGAGGCTCAAGAAAAACCTTCAGAGCCCGGGGAGGACAAAAACGCACTCCCCGCCATGGTACAGGAGGCCGACTACGCCACACCCACCATGGCCACGCCCACCCAGCAACCGGGCAGAGAACCCCTTGCTAAAAATTTTGAAGCCCACCCTTGACCCCATCCATGGAATATGAAGGTCCAATTCACAGCACTACTATATAAAAACATGAAATGGATCAACTAAGTCTTAATGACAAGTGGGATATTCAAGATGGTTTTAAAATGTTGAACAATTTCAGTTAGCTTTTTGTGGGCTGCTGAACATCCAGATACAAGCAGTTACATAGATGACCCTACACAAAAGGGGCCAGGTTTTGACCTTCTTCGCCAGCATGGGTCAACTCTGAACAGGATCCGTACCCAACATGGTGTCTGCCAGGACTCATTGTTTAAGTGGGGTCTTGTCTCCATCCCTCAGTGTGACTGTGGTGCTCCTCGACAAAATATCCATTACATTGTGTCTGAATGTCCATCAAGAGTTTACATCGGCCCAATGTCTGATTTTTTTCAACATATACCACCCTGTCCTTGAATGGCTGGACACTATAAGTCCATGTATTTGCCATATGCTAAATAAATAAATAAAAGCTCTTTGTGTCTTCACGTTGGGCAGCCAATGATGACAAGAAGGTAGGACGTGCAATTCTCCAGATGTTGCAGAGCTGTAATTCCAGGCTGAGTTGGAAGGAGGGGTCAAGCATGTCATCAGTTTAGAATCCCTGTGTGCCCACAAGAACTCTAAATTCATCCCTCCTTGAATTCTATTGACTTTTACCTACCATCAATTTGCCTTGATCATTAGTAGTTCAGATTCTTGTAGAAAGCTAGCATGGAATAAACTTGTACTCATTTGAACAACCTTGGCTCCTGCTTTCTTGTGCCTGACACTAAGCTGTGTAATCAACAACATTTTATTTAAAAAAAAAGCATTTAACCCTTCTTTCACTCCCTCGAAATATCCTTGCAGAAACAAATTTGACAAGATGTCACCTTTATTCTTCTTTTCTTTTCTTTTCTTTTCTTTTCTTTTCTTTTCTTTTCTTTTCTTTTCTTTTCTTTTCTTTTCTTTTCTTTTCTTTTCTTTTCTTTTCTTTTCTTTTCTTTTCTTTTCTTTTCTTTTCTTCTTGATTAATGTATTTCATTCTCTTTATGTACACCAAGAGCATATACACCAAAGACAAATTCCTTGTGTGTCCAATCACACTTGGCCAATAAAGAATTCTATTCTATTCTATTCTATTCTATTCTATTCTATTCTATTCGATTCGATTCGATTCGATTCGATTCGATTCGATTCGATTCTGGCATTCAGACTTTTGGTATCTTAAGACACTGATCCACAAAATATGGGAATGCTAATTAATTTCTCTCCCTATGAGCATGTTTCTTTCTGAATTCCACACAACTTCACAGTGCTATTCTTAGACTGTCTGTGCATACAAACATTTCCCCATCCCCCAACTTTTTTCCTGATATTAACATCCTACCATGTTTTCAATAGTAGAAAAACCAATTACTTCTTGTACTGTTGATACTTGCAGAAAGATTACATAACGAAAGGACAAGAAAGGGAAGAAGTCGGCCAGGGCTAATTTATTCGCCCTCTACTATTCTGTTCACCCTCTTATATTCTGTTACCCCTGACAGCCTCAGTTTTTTAATGGAGATGCAGACCACCTCCCTAATTAGAAGAAATTAAATAAGAGCTTTAAATAAAATGGAGTTGATTGGCCTGCTAAGAAGACCTCATCCCATGCTGTTCGTCACTTAGTTTTGGTGTGCGTGTGTGTATTAATCTGCAATATTTAATATTTTAATATAGCTTAATTATAGGGATACGGTGGCTCAGTGGCTAAGACGCTGAACTTGTCGATCGAAAGGTCAGCAGTTCAGCGGTTCAAATCCCTAGTGCCGCGTAACGGGATGAGCTCCCGTTCCTTGTCCCAGCTTCTGCCAACCTAGCAGTTCGAAAGCATGTAAAAAAAAAGGCAAATAGAAAAATAGGGACCACCTTTGGTGGGAAGGTAACAGCGTTCCGTGCGCCTTTGCCGTTTAGTCATGCCAGCCACATGACCACGGAGACAGCACTGGCTCTTTGCCTTTGAAACAGAAATGAGCACTGCCCCCTAAAGTCGGGAACGACTAGCACATATGTGCAAGGGGAACCTTTACCTTTACCTATAGCTTAATTATTTTCTCTGTTTGTTTTATAACCTGAGAGCCACCCAGAGTCATCTTATAGGGGAGATGGGTGGCAAATGTAATAAATAAATAAACAAGCAAATAAATGAATGAACGAACAAACAAACAAACAAACAAACAAACAAACAAACAAACAAACAAATCATTATTATTCCAGCACACACAGATCAAACAAATGAAAATTCTGAATTTGTTTTCTTTCTTTCTTTCTTTTTTTGCAAGATACATAGCACAGGCCAGATCAGGAACCTCAGCCTTCACACGGTTCCATGTTTTATTTTTATTTTTGAGACAAAATAAAAATTGTAATAACTCTTTATTAATTACAAAACACTTTCTGTAGGCTTTTCACACATACATTCACAGTAACACCTAGCAGAATCATTCAGGGGAACTTCATATACTGGCGTTGTATTAAAATATCCTGGGAAACAATCCCTAGTTAATATAAGTATTGCTAAAACCCTCAACTTGGTTTTTTTTTTTTTGCATTTTTTAAAAAGATAATATACTAGTTATTCTTCTCACAGATTGTTGCTGATCAAGTGATTGACTGTAAAAGGTTTGATTTAATCAAGTCACCGGCAAGGAAGAAAGTGAAGATACCTAGTTCACTCAGTGGTGAGATGTAAATTTTATTACTACCAGTTCTGTGGGCGTGGCTTGCTGAGGGGTAATGTGACTGGGTGGGCGTGGCCAACTTTTCTCCTTTTTTTAACTTTTAAAAGCATTTTTTTTCTACAACCTCTTCAGCCAAAGAGGTTTTAGAAAAAATGCTTTTAAAAGGCTCTGACGATCCCATCTGAGTCGCGCGATCATCAGAAGCTTTTTTTTTTACTTTTAAAAAGCATTTTAAACCTCTTCGAGGTTTACTTTTAAAAGTAAAAAAAATAAAAGCCTCTGATGATTGCGCGGTTCAGCTGGGCATGGGTGGGGGGAGGGCAGGGATTTTTGCTATCAGTTCTCCGAATCATCCATTGCCATCGCTACCGGATCAGGCAATCTGGTCCGAACTGGGAGCATTTCATCCCTGAATTCACTGTGATAGACAGTGGCAGAGAAGACACTTTTAAATGTAGAATTAACAGGTAAAATACCCCGTTTTCCTGAAAATAAGACATCCCCTGATAATAAGCCCAATCGGGCTTTTGAGTGCATGCACTAAAATAAGTCTCTCCCCGAAAATAAGCCCTCCCCAAAAATATTTAAACACAGAGCTGGAAATCAGGTAAGATGGCAAGAGGAGCCCCATCTTGCTCCATGCACCCCAAAATAATAAGACCTCCCCGAAAATAAGGCCAAGCGCTTATTTCGGGGTTCAAAAAAAATATAAGACAGGGTCTTATTTTCGGGGAAACATGGTACTTCATCATTTTAAAAAACCAAAAATTAAGAAATCTTCAAGTAGGCCAGCCTTAGGTGAAATGAAGTAGAACTAATATTGAATTCTAAGATGTGGGGGGGGAATGTAGGCAGAAATTGTAATATTCATGAGAGGCATGATATGCTGCCTACAGCTGTGTATCTCAAGCATGGCTAACATAAAATCACACACCTTGTCTGGGAAAAGAAATAAAAAAAAGCTGGACATTGTAGAAATAGAAAACACACTGTTTTAAGAGTGCTGGGTATCTTAATCCCAAAGTAGTCGTTTTCTACTAGAACAGAAAGGAAATTTTTAGAAGACCCCAATCAACCACCACTTCAACCTTCAATCTCTCTCTCTCTCTCTCTCTCTCTCTCTCTCTCTCTCTCTTTCTCTCTTGCCTTTAAGAAAGAAAATTAATCTGCATAATTCAAAGTACATGAGCTCAGAGGAAAATGGACTGCTTATAATATCATTACCATACTGTAAGTCCCATTTATCTATATTTACTTCCTTTGTTCATGTTTATGTTCATACCTATACTTGCCACCTTGTACATGTTTGACAAACAAATAAATAAAATAAAAATAAAATAAAATAAATAAAGATGAATGTTCCACCCAGCTTCACCAATACCATCACCACTATTTCCAGCAATAGCAATAAGCAATAGCACTTAGACTTATATACCACTCCATAGTGTTTTACAGCACTCTTTGGCCAGTTTACAATGTCAACCCATTGCTCCCAACAACTGATTCCTGATTTTACTGAACTCAGAAGAATGGAAGGCAGAGTCAATCTCAAACCCCATCAGGATAGAACTACAGGCTGTGGGCAGAGTTTGCCTGCAATACTTTATTCTAACCATTGCACCACCCACGGCTCAACAAGAAATTAATTACTTTCCTCCTCTTTTTCCATCCATCATTAGAAACCTGTTCTGTCTTTCATTTATAGAGCATGACAAATATTTTGTAGGAGAGAGAGAGAGAAAGAGAGAGAGGGAGGGGGAGAGAGAAAGAGGGAGAGGGAGAGGGGAAGAGGGAGGGAGAGGGAGGGGGAGAGAGGAGGGAAGGAGAGGGAGAGAGAGAGGGAGAGAAAGAGGGAGAGGGAGAGGGAAGGAGAGAGGGAGAGGGAGAGAGAGAAAGAGAGGGAGGGAGGGGGAGAGAGAAAGAGGGAGAGGGAGAGGGGAAGAGGGAGGGAGAGAGGGAGAGAGAGAGTGGGAGAGAGAGGGAGAGAGAGAGGGAGAGAGCGAAAGAGGGAGAGGGAAGGAGAGAGGGAGAGGGAGAGAAAGAAAGAGGGAGAGAGGGAGAGAGGGAGAGAGAGGGGGAGGGAGAGAGAGAGAAAGGGAGAGGGAGGGAGAGAAAGGGAGGTGGAGAGAGAGAGGGGGGAGATAGGGGAGGGAGGGAGGGAGAGATTTATTCCGTACTACTATCCACTATTTAGATCTTGCCAAAAGTACCTGGGAAATATATATATTTTCCTAAAACTATATTACAGTAGGCATTCAGATAACTACATTTTCAAATAGAAAACTTTGTGTTCTATCACTGAAGGCTGAAGAAGAAAGTAGAGAATATTCTTGCCTCGTTTTTCTGAAACGACTCACAACCAGCTGGACCATTTGAAGAAAAGAAAAAAGAAAAGAAAAGAAAAGAAAAGAAAAGAAAAGAAAAGAAAAGAAAAGAAAGGAAAGAAATTGAATTGAATGGGGGGGGTGGGATGGGAGAGGAAAGGGAGCTTTATTGACTTAAGGTTAATGCCGCAATAAAACAAGAGCAATTCTGCTTACATTTAAGCAAAGACATTCTGAAGGGGAACCATAATGTCCGATGGCAACCATCGCTTGCATAGTTAGTCGCTTGGGAGCCGAAGACTGAGCCGGCAGAGATAACAACAGATGAACAAACTCTACGGCTCGCTCTGCGTGAATCAGTGCGAAAATTTGAAAATTCATCTTCCTCAAGTGCTATTAGGAAGGAAGCAGAGAGAGAACATTTGGGAAAAGCCCAAAATTAATTCCTGCTAAAACCTGGTAAATGCTCGGCCCCAGCGAATAGCAAATGCTAATTATTTCAGAGATTTATATGATTAACAATGTAAAGTTATCTTTGAAGCTGAACAGCAAAACCACCAGCTTCCAATGGCGTTCGACAGCTTTTCCTGGGTTGTCGATTTGATTATTAAAACAAAAACAAAAAAACCACAAACGCACACAGACACACAAAAATCAACTCCCTTTAATAGGCTCCCTTTGAGCTCAACACTACTGAGTCACAAAAAAAAAAAAAACATGCAGCCTTTTATACGTATCACGAGACATCTTAATGCAAGGAGAGACATTTCAAGCACATGTTCATCCGATGCACGACGCCCTACAGATAGTTAAACTCAATATGCCAACCAACTCATAATCCTTTTATTGTCTTGGAAGTACCGCTAAATAATAAAAATTGGGTGCATAACATCTGGCTTCAACGCCATTAATGTACAGAAAGCATACTAACAAGACGAAGAATGTTTTTTCGCCCCCTTCTTTTCCAGTGTGCAACATTATATAGTAACATTCCAGACAATTGGATCTCTGATGCAAAGGATGAACTAGCTTTATCTGCCAAAAAAAAAGGGCATGACCCAACTCAATAGGTATATGCTATGATAGCAATAGCACTTAGACTTATATACCGCTTCACAGTGCTTTTACAGTCCTCTCTAAGCGGTTTACAGAGTCAGCCTATTGCCCACAACAATCTGGGTCCTCATTTTACCAACCTCGGAAGGATGGAAGGCTGAGTCAACCTTGAGCCAGTCAGGATCAAACTGCTGGCAGTGGGCAGAATTAGCCTGCAATACTGCATTCTAACCGCTGGGAGGGAAGGAAGGAAGGAAGGAAGGAAGGAAGGAAGGAAGGAAGGAAGGAAGGAAGGAAGGAAGGAAGGAAGGAAGGAAGGTAGGTAGCACTTAGACTTATATACCGCTTCACAGTGCTTTTACAGCCCTCAGCGGTTTACAGAATCAGCTTATTCCCCCCAACAATCTGGGTCCTCATTTTACCAACCTTGGAGGGATGGAAGGCTGAGTCAACCTTGAAATGGGATGGATGGATGGATGGATGGATGGATTGATGGATCAATAGGGGAGGGGAGGAAGGAAGGAAGGAAGGAAGGAAGGAAGGAAGGAAGGAAGGCCAAAAATGGCTGCATTCGGTGTATAAGATGCACCAAATTTCCACCCTCTTTTAGGGAGGAAAAAGTGTGTCTTATACTCCGAAAAGTACAGTACTTTATTGTTGCATGCCTATTTTACCAAAATCTCCTCAGATCTGCAGGTTTCACCTGGGAAAGGCTAGATAAGACAAAGGCATGGGGGGGGAGCGTCAGACCTTGCCCTCTTGTGTTTATGTAATGAGTCCAAGCTAATTCCCCACTTAAACTGTCCTCTTGACTGGGACGGTTGCTCTCGAACAGTAATTTATAGTTTAGCTTGGCAAGAATCTGTCCATTAGGTTAAGCAAAGGAAGGATTGAACTTGATCGGATTTCATTGGGTTGTCTCTGAGCTCGGACCTGATACTCATGTTCTCAGTATTCTCTGATGTCCTATTTCTGGTCAACTAATATAAGGTTGTTGTTTTTTAAAAAAAATAAAGTCTCATCAGCTTTCCATTTCTCATATGATGTCATTGCAATCTTGGAAGCATTGTCGAACCTACTTTGAAAAATGAACAGGATTAGAAAGAGACGAATTAAAACATTTCTGTTTCTGTGCTCTGGGTTTTTTTTTTTTTTCCCCTATTGTAATGAAAAGTTGGATGATTTATTACTGTGTCCGTTTCAAAAGCATGAATTGTTTTTCAGGGTATATGTTGATACGGCACAGGTGGGTAAATCGATAAGACTCGCTTATTCTTGGGGTGCAGATTTTTTTTATGGAGAATCCTTGTCTCCCCTTTTAAGATGGGAAAAGATGAGAAAAGAAGGACTAGGGGTGGTGACATGATAGCAGCAGTGGTGGGTTCTTCCCAGTTCGGCCTGGTTCGGCCGAGCTGTTAGTGGTGATGATATCATGTCACCGAACCGGTTCTCTTTGTTTGGGAGCTGGGCCCTCCTGCTCCCCCTGTTATTCTTATCTTTTATTTGGCCCCGCCCCCAATCTATTTGCTGCCTTCCGAGTCCCAGCTGATCAGCTAGAAGGAAAAAAACTGTTTAAACTTTTGCTGCGGGGCTTCAAAGGGCCGCCCTACAGCTGATCAGTGTTAAAAGGCAGTATGGTGGTAGACCAGGGCGCTTGAAAAACAAATGGGTAGACCGGTGCCTCCAAAAACAAATGAGTAGACCAGTGCCTCCAAAAACTAATGGGTAGACCGGTACAGCTCTGCAAGCAGTTAAAAGCCTGGTAGACCAGTACCTCTGCTAAATCCTAAAGAATTGTCACATGACCATCAAGCCACGCCCACAGAACCGGTAGTAAAAAAATTTAGAACCCACCCCTCGATAGCAGTTTTCCAGTATTTCAGGGGCTGCCACAAAGAGGAGGGGATCCACTTATTTTCCAAAGCACCAGAAGGCAAACAAGAAACAATGGATGGAAACTAATCAAGGAGAGAAGCAACCTGGAATGAAGGAGAAACCTCCTTAACAGTGAGGACAATTAACCAGTGGAACAGAAGTTGCCTTCAGAAGTTGTGGGTCCTTCATCACTGCGGGTTTTTTTTTTAAAAAAAGACTGGACACCCACCTGTCTGAAATGGTTTAGGGCAGTGTTGGTGAACCTTTTTGACGCCGAGTGCCGAAACGGAAGTGCACGTGCGGGGGGGGGGGCACTGGAAACCGGAAGAGCAGTTCCCCGTCATGCACGTGCAGGAGTGCCAGAAACCGGAACAGCAGCTCCTTGGCGTGCATGTGCGTGCCAGGAAGCTAACCTTCCAGTTTCCGGCACTCACCTGGTTGTCTGGTTTCTGGTGCACATGCATGCGTGAAGAGCAGCTGGTTGGTGTGCATGTGCATGCCAGAAATTGAAAGGTCAGTTTCCTGATGCGTGCATGCATGCTGGCTGGTCTTCACGTGCGCATGCACATTAGAAACTGGAAGACCACGTGACCGGCATGGGCAAACCGGAAGAGCAACAGGTGACGGCTGGCGTGCCCAGAGAAATGGCTCTGCGTGCCACTTCTAGCACGTGTGCCATAGTGTTGTGGCCCCGCCCTCTGAGCCTATCCCATCGGAGGAAGAAAGCTCCGAGCATGAGGAAGAGGAGTCAGCCAGGCCTCCCTCTCCAGGCCCCTCCCCTCTAGCACTGTCTCAGGTGCCAGCCGAGGGAGAGGAGATTAGCAGGGAGACAGGTGGCTCGGATGAGAGCGAGGGAGAGACATCATTCCTGGACGCATGCCTCCGAAGGCGTGATAAACGATTGCAGCAGCTCAGGAGGCGTGCTAGGGATTAGAACTGAGTCACTGGACCACACCCCAGAGACTATATAATAGAGGGTGGTGGCCAGTGATCCCTGTGACGAACAAAAATAAACCTTGGATAGTCACTAGAGCATCGTCCGAAACTGCTGAGAGGAATATTTATTTTTGTTGGACTCTTGTACGCTGAGTATATTATCTTTCTGTTTCTGTGGAAATAAAAGCACTTGGCAGACGGTGTGTATATCGCTGCCAAGTTGGAGATAAAGACCTGGGTGTGTGCCAAGTGCTTCCTTAACCCTCGGCTGGCTGTGTTTGTGTTTGTGTGTGGACGGGGACAGATCACATAGGTTCGCCATCACTGGCATAGGGTCTCCTACTTGAGCAGGGGGTTGGAAAAGTACTAGCTCTTCTAGTACCAGCGACAACAAATAAGAAGTTCACTCTCTGTTTCAATTTAGAGTAGAGTAGAGTAGAGTAGAGTAGAGTAGAGTAGAGTAGAGTAGAGTAGAGTAGAGTAGAGTAGAGTAGAGTAGAAACTTGGAAGAGACCTTGGAGGTCTTCTAGTCCAACCTCCTGCTTAGGCAGGAAATCCTACACCACTTCAGACAACATCTTCTTAAAAACTTCCAGTGTTGGAGCACTCACAACTTCTGCAGGCAAGTTGTTCCACGGATTAATTGTTCTCAGGAAATTTCTCCTTAGTTCTAAGTTGCTTCTCTCCTTGATTAGTTTCCACCCATTGCTTCTTGTCCTACCCTCAGGTGCTGCGGAGTATAGCTTGACAATTTTTTTAAAAAATGTGCTCATTTGATCAATAATATTAATGATTATTTTGTTCCAATCTGCCTCCAAGTTAAAGATGATGTTTAGCCACATTTGTAATGATCTGAGGATCTTTGTTATTGCTGTTGTTTTCAAAATCTACCCGAACATTCAGATGCAAATTGTCGTCTCCCGACTGATTTTGAATGCCTACATGCACTAATATAAATACAATCAGCTAATGCCGTTATCCAGCCTGTTTTTTTTTTTTTTTTAAGTGTCACCATATTTATTCGCATAAGGTTTGGGGATTAAAAAAAAAAAAAAAGCTTTAGACCCTAGGGTTCTGAAATGAAAATAGAATTAATCACAGTTTATAAAATAAAACTTCACACATTATTTCATTTTGCCATCTGTCTTACATTCTTTCCCCCCTTCAACCAACCTGCAGGAGATTAATTCTCCCAGGATCTACAGATCTTGGGATAGTGATTAGTACTGCCACAAAAGAGCCATATATTGCAAGACTATTCACAACATAGATGATTCAGCCAACTGTCATGGGGGTGATACACAATGTAGCTGCTGTGCAAGCAAGCCATTTCAATGACAAATCTGGTTTTAATCATATTTTTTTCTTCTTCTTCTGAGCGAGTATGTGTCAAAGGAAGACCTTGGAAAACCAGAGCCGGGAGAAAAAAAGAAAGATCTTAGAAAATCAGGTCTCAGGGCATGAACCTATTTGATAATGTGTTGTAGGTCAACACATTGACCTTTATGGTTGAACCCAACTAATTGGAGCCTGGGATGTTTCTAATGTGCCTCAAAGGAGGCCCAAGAATATTTTAAAATCACTGCCTATTGGGCTTTGTTCTTTCCTCCCAACACAGAGACGTGTTTATAAGTCCTTGATTCAATTGGGTTCATTGCTCAGGAACCATGACATCATCCTGAGAAGGGTGGATGCACTGGTTTTCTATAAGGAAGGTAATAAGTTTAGGAAACTCACCATATCTTAGAAAACATTGCATCATGAAAACCAGAGTAATTAATGTGGGTATCCCACATTTTCATACAGTCATAAATATATACGTTAGAAGATAGAGATAGATAGATAGATAGATAGATAGATAGATAGATAGATAGATAGATAGATAGAGATAGATTTATTGATATTGATAGACAGATGATATAGAGATAGATAGAAATAGGTAAGATAGATAGTAACATAGCTAGATGACAGATAAACTAGATGAAAGCTAGATAGCCACAGATGATATAGAGCTAGAGTGAGAGTGAGCAAGTTTTATATACATACATATACATATACATATACATATACATATACATATACATATACATATACATATGCATATGCATATACATATACATATACATATACATATACATATATATATGGTATGGCTAGCTGATGAGAGCTAAATAGCTTGAAATAGTAGTCTCCCTTTATTTCTTTATCAGCAAAATATAAATTTGATACAAAATAGTTTGTCATGATAGTACTGCTTGAGGGCTCCTGGATTGGAGCTGAAAGGCAAAATGGAAACAGTATGCTCTCTCCCATATTGGGGTAGACCAGATGCTCTATGCTCTATGCTCTATGCTCTATGGCTATGCCATATGCCATATGCCATATGCCATATGCCATATGTATATGTATATGTATATGTATATGTATATGTATATGTATATGTATATGTATATGTATATGTATATGTGTATATGTATATGTATACACACACACATACAAACACACTCGACAAGCTCAGCATCTTATCCACTGAGCCACCGTGTCCCTCTTTCTATGAGTAGGTGGTACAAAAATAAGGCTACAAAGCTTTTTGGCATTCAAGGACTGAGGCCAACATTCCATTGGTCACTAGTTATCCTGGTATCATGGTTTAAAGACATAAAACTGGGGCAGGAAATCATGGCAGGAAATGTATATATGCTCATATATTTATGAGCAACAATTAATTCAAGAAATATTGCAATCTTCCCATCTTTCTTCTAAATGACCTTGGACCTGAATATTTCTTTTTAAAAAATGGTATATATACTTATATTGAGCAGTATCTTTGCCACAAATTCATCCCAGGGGCCACGTTCAGGATATAAGATACTTTTAATTTAATGTATTTTATGTTATGTATTCAATATTCAATAGGCAGAATAAATGTGTTATTTTTATTAGGATCACTGGAGGTTCTCTTGGATAATCTTCTTTCAGACCTATCCACTCTTCTTAGTCCAGTGATAAAATTGTTTCACCTTCTTAAACAAATCTGTCCTAAGTAATCCTTTCAGGTTTTCAAACGTTATTTTCATATCCCTTTTCATGATGATGATTAGCTGTATATAAAACATTTCAGCCACGTTGAAAGTGTTTTTAGTGCTATTCTTATTTCCTGCGAAGCATTTGACATTTGAAACAAAGCATTTTTAATCTGAAACTTCAGCATCTTTCTAATGATCTGCCTAGCTTAGGAATTGCTTTACAAATTGCAGAACAATGAAATACAAGTAAAGCAAGCATATTAATATATATTAATGATAGTGAGGAAGGGAAAATAGGTTTTTTTTATTATTATTTTTATCTAGCCCAGAACTATATTCCAGGAATCTAAATTACAGAACTGAGATGTTTTTATATTGGCATTTAATAGCACATGCTGAAGTGTCTGTTTCTACTGGATTATATCTGCAGACCCATTAGAGTGAATATTACTAAATGGAATCATTGACAACATGGCATAAAGAACCTATTGCTGTGCCTCTAAACGGTAAAACTCATAGTGTTTCCCAGACAATGCACATATGGAACAATGTATTTGTTTTTTTGTGATGGAGGGGAATTCTATTTGTTGGTCTATCTTTCTGTCTATTTACCTACCTATTTCTATCACCTCAATCTCTACGTATTGATCACTCTCTCTCTACTTCTGTCTCTGTCTCATCTCTCTCTCTCTCATCTATCTATCTATCTATCTATCTATCTATCTATCTATCTATCTATCTATCATCTATCTATCTACAGTGTCTGTCTGTCTGTCTGTCTGTCTGTCTGTCTGTCTATCTATCTATCTATCTATCTATCTATCTATCTATCTATCATCTATCTATCATCTATCTATCTACAGTGTCTGTCTGTCTGTCTGTCTGTCTGTCTGTCTGTCTGTCTGTCTGTCTATCTATCTATCTATCTATCTATCTATCTATCTATCTATCTATCTATCATCGCTATTGCTATCATCTTTCTCGCCTTTTCTATCAATCTATCATCATCTCTTTCTCACATCTATATCTATCATCCATCTATCATCTCTTTCATCAGCCACCATGAGTTTTGCTATCTCAGACCAATATTTTGATATAAACTATGCCCACTATGTAAGGGATGTGGTGGCTCAGTGGCTAAGATGCTGAGCTTGTCGATCGAAAGGTCAGCAGTTCAGCAGTTTGAATCCCTAGTGCCGTGTAATGGGGTGAGTTCCCGTGACTTGTCCCAGCTTCTGCCAACCTAGCAGTTCGAAAGCACTTAAAAAATCCAAGTAGAAAAATAGGGACCACCTTTGGTGGGACGGTAACAGCATTCCGTGCACCTTTGGCATTTAGTCATGCTGGCCACATGATCACGGAGATGTCTTCAGACAGCGCTGGCTCTTTGGCTTTGAAACGGAGATGAGCACTGCCCTCTAGAGTCGGAAACGACTAGCACATACGTGCGAGGGGAACCTTTACCTTATGCCCACTATTTAAATGTGCCTATTTCAATTTGCCTATTCCTACATAGCCCAAGCAAAGATAATGGCTGAATATGATATTTATTTTTTTAAAAAAATGGGAATATTAAGACTGGAAAAATCTGTCTCATCTTCTCAGTTAATTTATCCTCTCCAAGTCATTTGAAATATATACTGTTTCAGATTTTGGGAGGAAGGGATTATTTTGGATGAAATATAATAATTATTATGCCCACATCCAATATAATTATGTTGTGGCGCCTAGGACAGAAAATGTTGCTTTCTTCAAAATTGGAGTAGAAGACCTCCAATGCCCCTTCCAACTCTGCTGCTTTGCTCTGCTCTGCTCTGCTCTGCTCTGCTCTGTTCTGCTCTGCTCTGGGGGACTACTGTTTTTGAGATGAGCTGTAGAATTTAGGATTTTTTTAAAAAAATCCATTCTTCTTCCCAGATACTTAGGCTTTGCTAGAACCACCCCACTGGTCAGATATCTAGCTGAGATCCTTTCTCTGCCCCTAAGTAATTCCTAGCCTAGACAAGTGGCCTTAATGAAATGCAATTCAATAGACTGAGAGATAAAGGTCATATCTGCATGAGAAAATAAAGGTAGGGGAGGAAAAATGATCTGACCTGGACAAATAATTGACAAAACTGACTCTATGTAGAACTGGGAAGTATAAGAAATGGAAGGGAGGTTTCCTGTAACATTTATTGCTATGATGGGAATGCAATAAATGATTAAATTAACGATGCAGACTAATTCATACTGTTGCTTTCCGTTATTTTTGGATTGAAAATTGTATCTGCTAGCATTTTGATTTGAAAACAGGACAAGTGTGGGTTAAATTCAAGATACCTTGGAGAGTATAGTATGCTGAAAGTGTGTTAAATGAAAGAATATAACCACATTCCAAAGTTGGAAGAGAATTTCAGGACTTCTTCAATTGAAATATAAGAAGAATTATAAAGAAAGCTAATATTCAGAAGAAATAGTTTTTTAATCAGGGTAATTGTCAGGCCCTAAGAACCAAGAATGATGTGTAGAGTTGCTTAAGAGAAATTTATTTAATTGTTCTTCACCTATGGACGGAATCGTGCCAGACTAAAGCAACCATTTGCATAGCTACAGATGTGTTTTAGGAAAAGTTAGGGAGGAGCCATGTTAACCCACTTTCTGCTGACCAAACTTCTCAAGCTCTGCTGTCTCTCTGTCCTTTGGGAAGCAGCTCCTCCATCCTGGGAATCCAGGCCACATTCCACCACAATAATAATAATAATAATAATAATAATAATAATAATAATAATAATAATAATAATAATAATAATAAAAAATCACAAAGTACCGGACTTACAAATTGAAGTTGAGCGACTGTGGAAAAAGAAATCGTGTGTTGTCCCGATTGTAATTGGAGCCCTCGGAGCAATACCCAAAGGGCTACCCCGCTATTTAGAAATTCTAAATTTGCCGGACTTGAACATTTTGACTCTACAAAAAACCACCTTACTCGGAACAGCTTACATCCTCCGACGATACCTTAACAGTTCCTAGGTCCTTGGTTAGGACTCGAGCTGCTGAGCTATTAACCAGCCTCAAAGGCTGTGAATCTCACTAAAGATTAACCAATAAATAATAATAATAATAATAATAATAAAAAGGAGTTTGTGATTTCTAGATCTCTTGTTTACTTCCTTAGGTATTTACTCCCTGACTGTTTTATATTATAACCTTAATGTGCAAGACTTAAAATCCTTCCTAAAAACATATGCAGTGCCCTGTTGAATTGGACCCCGGGGCATGTAGTTCAACTTTCTGTTCTTACAGTGGCCAACCATCTGGACAGCGAATGCCACAAGTCTTCCAGAAGATGGCTTTTAGAGCAGGGCTGGGATCCTACTGGTTTAACAACCAGTTTGCTGAGCATGTGCTTCACGCATGTGCGCATTTAGGAGAAAACTCACGTTCCGCATGACTGCCGGCGAGGAAAACAGCTGAGGCGCAGCAATCCATTCTGCCCACGCCGATCAGCTGGGCTTCGGAAAAGGAAATATAGGTGAGTATAACGGAGGGGCAGGCGGGTGAACCCACTTCAAAGACAGAGCGAACCAGTTTGCTTCCAGCTGATCGTCGGAGCTACAGGTTTGCCCAAATCTGTAGAATCCCACCCTTGTTTCAGAGGCAGTCTCACTGTCATCAGTACTAATGGCCATTCAACCCTACAAATTTCATGAACTGCTTCAATCTCTTTGGAAGCCAGTCCAAACCATCCTCAACTATCTTCCAAAACAGGACCTTTTCTTTTTTTCCACCAACATCCTTTTATTCTTAGTTCTCGCGCTACTTGAAGAAGCAAGCTATTCTTCAATTTATATATCTTTAAGCATGATTTATGTTTACTGGTATATATGAAGCAGAACATTGCCATTCCTTCATCCAACTATGAAGTGATTCTCCCTGCCATTGGCCCAAAAAAAAGAAAGAAAGAAAGAAAGAAAGAAAGAAAGAAAGAAAGAAAGAAAGAAAGAAAAAATCCTATTCAAAACTCAGAAAAGTTTTGTTTTACCTTACTTCTGCAATATGTGCTATTTTCATGCAGCCATATTCCCCAACCCACATAAAAGCAAAAAGAAAAGAAAGAAAAGAACTGAAACCAATGGAAAATATAATAATTAATCCTCAACTATCTTTCCCGTAATGAAATGTTTACAAGAAAACAACCGAGCTCAGAGAGCACCAAGGACCCCTCATTTCAACCCTGAGCTATAAATATTCTCATCTATCTATCTATCTATCTATCTATCTATCTATCTATCTATCTATCTATCTATCTACATGCTCATACACACACACAAACACACACACACAGTTATTTTTGCTTCTTGATTTGAATTATTCAGCCTACATTGCAAATTATCCTCTCTTGCTCGCTTTTCAGATTTCTAGTATCTATTAAACTGGGTTTCTTGCATTATATTAGTATGTGACTTTCCAAGCTGCTTCTCATAAAATTGGCCTCCGATAAATAAATATTCTCTTTTCCAAGTAGTCCACCAAATATAGAACTAAAATAAATTATTCTAGTTATTTTACATTTATTCATTATAACAGCACTTGCCAAGCCCCTGGCACCCCTTTTTAAAAATTCTACTTCCTTTGGGGAAAAAATGAGATAGGCCAGTATTGCCATAGATCAGTCCCATCGGATCTTGAATTGTGGGGGGGGGGAGGGGAGGAGGGGAAGGACATGGGTTAGATTGGTTTCTTCTATTACCATAAGGTAGAAAGAATAATAATAATAAAATCCACTGGGAATGTTCACTATGGAATCCTATGAGGATGGAAGCCACCCGTTTCTTTCTGTATGAATATTTAAAAAAATTATTTATTAGGGTTTTATCCTACTTTTACTACTTTATAAGTAACTCAAGGCAGTGAACATATATAATACTCCTTCCTCCTACTTATTTCTCCCTACAACAAGAACCTTGTTTGGTGAGTTGGCCTGAGAGAGAATGACTGACCCAAGTTCATCCAGTTGGCTTTCATGGCTAAGGCGGGACTAGAATTCACAGTCTCCTGGGGATTGGCCCAAAGTCACCCAACTGGCTTTCATGCCTAAGGTGGGACTAGAACTCACGGTCTCCTGGTGATTGGCCCAAAGTCACCCAACTGGCTTTCATGGCTAAGGCAGGACTAGAATTCACAGTCTCCTGGTGATTGGCCCAAAGTCATCCAACTGGCTTTCATATCTGTTAAGGAATTTGCAGAGCAACCCTTGAGTAGCAAGGGTGTGCACATGAAAGCGATGGAGAGTAGTTACGAAATAAAACAGCCAACACAGAGATACACTGAGTTGTGTTTACGTCAGGAAATAGTAATCAGGCACAGTCCAATAAATAGTCCAGGTCATACACAGATAAAGCAGTAGATAGTAAGACAATAGTCCAGGGATAATCCAATAACAAAGTCTTCTTACCAGTCGTCGTAGTCATACACATTAACAGTTGCAAACAGTAGCAAACACAGCAAAGAGCAGTAAATAGCACACAGCAAACAGCAAAAAGCATCAAAGAGAAACAAACCATGTTTCTAGCTCCCTCTTAAGGACATTGGCTACAGAGCTAACCAATCAGGACACAGTATGATGCAATACAGCAGTCTTAAAGCTATATTCATGGTTTATATATTGCCAACCCAACAAGTTAGGTAAAATCATTTCCTAACAATATCTAAAATGGGATTAGGTTTCACTGTCTCCTGGTGATTAGCCCAAAGTCACCCATCTCCTAGTGATTGGCACAATGTGACACCCACTTGGGTGTAAATCACTTTAGCAACAGAAATTCTGGCTTCAGTTACGATCACAAGTCAAGGACTACCTTTGGAAACACTCCTCAAAGAGATATTTGCTGTGAATCAGACAGCTTTTAATTGGACTGCTGCATGTTTATGGAATTTATCTCCAACTATTTCCTGTAGGTAAACATGCTCAGAGGGGACAACAGCTTAAATTTCAACATGTCCTTGTTTACTCATGTTCAAATTATTAGCATGAATTATTAGTATTACCAATGAGCCACTGTGGACAATTTTGGGAGGTATTTTAATTTAAAAAAAAAACATTCAGTGGAAACAAACAAAATAAAAAAAGCAAGCAATGCAAGCTTTAAGGACTTCTGTTTTTTTTTCTTTTCCTTTTTTAGACTTAAAATCTTTGGGGCGGAGGAAGAGGAGAAGCACAGGGTGATTTTCGATCAGGCTAATAACTAAGCAAGAATACTTTGCTAAAAATCTCCCTTCCCTGTTTCCCTTTTGTGATTCCTGATTACTGTCTGCCCCGTTAATTTCTTCAGCTTTTCAAAGAGCACTAATCAGGAATTAAAAGCCAGCTTCAGCTTTTGCAAGGCAGAGAGAGAGAGAGAGAGATTCCTGTTCCAACTGGTTGGAAAGGATTTTGAAAATGGGAACAATTCTAGTCCCTCACTGATTATCCCCAGACAAGCTCATAATCCAGCCGCTGGTATTTAGGAAGTCAAGCAGCGAAATAAACAATGTTGATTATAATCAACTGTTCTTTTTTTTTATTCTCATGAGATAAGCAGAAAACTATAATGCCACCATCCTCTGCCATCTGCTTTTCCTTGCTTCGCTTTGTTCCATCTTCTTTTCTTTCTTTCTTTCTTTCTTTCTTTCTTTCTTTCTTTCTTTCTTTCTTTCTTTCTTTCTTTCTTTCATTTTAAAGGGTAGCACTTCCCCTCCAACCCTTTCTGCAAAGGAATAAATACAATTTTACCCATGCTCCTGTATTTTCAAGCTCCCATAAGGTACAACACAACCTTGCTTTTATTTATTTATTTATTTTCTTTGTTTTTACAATCTTTTGTTTGGCAAGTAAATTAAGGTTTTCAGACTGGATTGTAGTAATTAAGGTGTCAGTGGAAGCATTTGTGATTTCTAAACGAGTATAGATTTTAGGGGACAAAGGGAAGGATAGTAGATTTGGCTAAGGAAATCTTCTTTAAGAGACAAAATGGTGTGTGTGTGAGGGGGAAGGATTGTGAAAATAAATCCATCTTTTAATCAGTATCTGAGACGCCACTGTCGAATTTGAAGAGGAGAGGTAAAAGGAAAAAAACCTAACTCTTCTGAAAACGTTCACATTTAAAGATCTGCTTTTCGTCTTTACTGAGGTTATAGATTGGGAGTTAATGAATGAGGAAAGGCACATTAAATGCTCTCAAAAGAGACATATATATTTACTTAAACCCTTTTCAAAGCTACTTTTAAACTGGAAGATTAAACATTTGACTCGCGTGGAGAGTAGCTTCCATTTGTCTTGTAAACTTAAGGTGGTATCTCACCATCAGCATTTGGGGATCTTCTGTTAATTAATGTCATTAAAGGTTTTTTTTTAAAAAAATGGTTTTGGTATGCCGCTAATATATGCGGCTGCTTACTCAGTCAAGATAATTATTTTGCCCTAGCATCAACTGTAATTACAGAGAGCTAGCCTAAAAGATTTTGCTGTTTAAAAGCAAAAGGCAAAATCTGTGGTATGTGTATTGATTGATTGAGATAGTAATCGCCTTCCCACCCACCCAATATTTTAACTTAAAAGTCAACCAAATCCTATATATACAGGATTGGTCGCATTGATTTCGCTCTTTGAAAGGGTGTTTTCTTTTCCTTTTTTTTTCATCAGGAGTAAAAAAAATAAAACAAAACTCCATAACTCCAACCCGCTCCCCAAAATGGCTGGGTTAGAACAATGGAAGGGCAAATATCAATCGATCAGAATAGAACTGGAAGGGACCTTAGAGGTCTTCTAGTCCAACCCCCTGCTCTGTTGTGGCTCCGTTACCTGAGCCTGTGTCATCAGCAGGAGAGGACTCTGAGAGTGAAGGAGAGGAGTTGGCAAGGCCTCCCTCTCCAGGACCCTCTTCTTTGGCAATGCCTTCGGTGTCCACCGAAGGGCAAGAGATAGGGCCGGGGCCAAGCACGTCCACGCAGCCACAGGTGGACAGTGATGAGGGTAATGAGTCTTGGCTGGATCCACACCAGCGTCGCAGAGATAAGTGCAGGCAACAGAAGAAAAGGCGTGCCCGAGATTAGGCTGAGTCACTGGACCACACCCCACAGGATATAAAAGGGAGCGTGGTGGCCAGTCAAACCTTGTGACGAACAAAGCTGAAAGCTTCCACGCCATTCTGCATTGCCGGACTTTTGCTATAGACTTTGCTGGATTATCTTTGGACTTGATTGACTCTGTAATTATTGAGCTGTTTCCTTTGATGTACCAGAAGCGGGGAGAAGTTATCTCTCCTCTTCATAAGTAATAAACTCTTGGCAGACAGCCACTAGGTTGTTGCCAAGTTCCGTTATCATAAGGAAAAGGATTTTGTCAGTTGGTTTAGTCTTTAACTCTTGGAAGTCTGTTGGTGCGTGTGCATGTGGGACGGGGACAGAACATGCTCAAGCAGAAGACTCTATACCAGTGATGGCTAACCTTTTTGCCGTCACGTGCATGCGTGCCCACACCCATAATTCAATGCGTCCCATCCCCCCGCGGATGTATGCGCGACCTCTGCCCCCACTCCCCCCCGCTTTTGGCACGTGATGACACAGTGGGCCCGGTAGGCCTGTTTTTCGTTCTCCCCAGGTTCCAGAGGCTCTCTAGGAGCCTGGGGAGGGCAAAAACGGCCTTCCACACACCCCTGGAGGCCCTCTGGAGGTAGGAAACAGCCCATTTCCCAACTTCTGGTGGGCCCGGAAGGCCCGAAAATCAGCTGGCCAGTGCATGCATGTGCGCTGGAGCTTAGCTAGGGCAATGCTCAGATGTCCACAAATATGGCTCCGTGTGCCACCTGTGGATCGCGTGCCAAAGGTTTGCCATCACGGCTCTATACCATTCTAGACAAGTGACTGTCCAAGTCTCTCTTTTTAAAAACCTCCAGTGACGAAGCAGCCACAACTTCTGAAGGGAAGCTGTCCACTGTTTCATTGTTCTCGCTGTTGGGAAGTTTCTCCTTAATTCTAGATTGCTTCTCTCCTTGGTTATTTTTGATCCATTGTTTCCTATCCTGCCTTCTCGTGCTTTGGAAAATAGGTTGATGCCCCTCCTGTTTCTGGCAGCCCTCAAACACTGGAATACTGCTATCAGGTTACCCCTAGTCCTTCTTTTCTCTAGACTAGAACCAAACCCAAATCTTGCAATTAGGCTAGAAAGTCAGTGATAGTGAGTTCTAGCCCTGCCTTAGGCAGGAAAGCAAAGTGGGTGATTTAGGTCCAATCACCAGGAGACAGTGAATTCTAGTCCACCTTAGACACAAAAGCTAGCCAGGTGATATTGGGCCAATCACTAGGAGACAGTGAGTTCCAGGTCCACCTTAGGCATGAAAACCAGCTGGATGACTTTGGATCAATCACCAGGGGATGGTGAGTTCTAGTTCTACTTTAACCATGAAAGCCAGCTAGGTGAACTTGACCAGTCCCTCTCTGTCAGCTCACCTCACCTCACAGGATTGTAGTTGTGGGGAAAATAGGAGGACACAGGTGTGTTGGATATGTCTGCTGCCTTGAATTGTTTGTGACAATAATAAAGGCAGGATACAAATAAATAAACACAATCAATCAACCGATCAATCAATAAATACTGGATATCTGGATGTGCCCTCAGGATAAAGTGCAAATCCATTTTCTTTCTTTTGGGCCATGTCTTCCTACTATTTTAATACTTATGTGCCCTCATTCATGAGAACTCTACAGCAAGTGGACAACTGTTAGTTTATCAACAAGAGGAGCTAATTCTAATTGTAGGGCTACATTAACAGAATCTTGGACATCCAAAAATACAAATCTCCCACTATCTGTTTTTACAGCCTGGTAAATTAGGCTGAATAGGGTGAATCCTTTCTAAGTTTCTTTCTCTGCCTGTTATTCAGCTGTGGGTTCCCACACTCTTTTATCTGATTGTTCCCTAAGTAACATCTCTTCCTCTTATTTCCCAAGGTTATTTCCACATGCCATGGCAACAGCTTATGCTAAATATTGGGGAGCATCCTATCTTCACTAATTAAAGACCAGAATATTTAATTTTTAGAAATTAAAATTCCAAAGGAGAAGTTTGAGATACATATTTCTGCGAATCTCTCTTCTCGCAGGTACAGCTTTAGAAATAGAGCCCATCAATTAAGAAATCATAAATCATAAATCAAATGATCTCTTCTAAGTATGGGGAAATTAAAACTTCCCTGTATTCATTAAAAAAATCAACAACATCTGGGTCTTTCATATTTCCTTTCAGGGAAAAAAAATGCATCGTATGCATTTGCTTCCTAATTATAATTTAATTAAAATATTCTTTGATAGAAGAAAATTATAATACTAGCAACGATAATGCCTAGAAGGAGAAAATACGAGGACTTCGACGTGAACCATAAGCGAGTTGGATTTTTGCATATGAGAGAAGATTCTGATTGGGCTATTTCATGTCTCTGAAAAGAAGAAACTGACTGAGATATATTTATTAAACAATCAACTGATAGATATCTGTCAGTATGCAAATTGTTCTGTGAGAGAGAGAGAAAGAGAGAGGGAGGGAGATGGAAACACACAGCTAAAGATTCCCAGTTTCATCAATTTCACTCTCATCAATTGTCTGCAAACGTAAAAATGTAAAAAAAAGTTGGCAATGTTAGTAATCACCCTCCTCAGCCTTCCATCCTACCAAGGTCAATAAAATGAGGACCCAAATTGTTGGGAGAAATATACTGACATTGTAAACTGACTAGAGAGGGCTGTAAGAGCCTCAGTGGTGCAGCGGACTAAAGCGCTGTTAAGTGCTAGCACTTAGCTGCCAGCTGCCTGCAATTAGTGCAAGTTCGAATCTCACCAGGCTCAAGGTTGACTCAGCCTTCCATCCTTTCAAGGTAGGTAAATTGAGGACCCGGATTGTGGGGGCAATAAGCCAACTTTGTATAGAACAACACCGCTTGGGGGGGGGGGGCGCGAAAGCCCTAATAAGCAGGTATATACAAAAAAGTATGCAGGCTATTGCTATAATGCATTGTAAGCCGCCCTGAGTCTAAATAATAAATAAATAAATAAATAAATAAATAAATAAATAAATAAATAAATAAGTAAATAAATAAATAAAAAGGGAAGGGAAGGGAAGAGGAGAGGAGAGGAGAGGAGAGAAGAGGAGAGAAGAGAAGAGAAGAGAAGAGAAGAGAAGAGAAGAGAAGAGAAGAGAAGAGAAGAGAAGAGAAGAGTGGAATAAATAGGGAATGGAATGGAATAGAATAGAATAGAATAGAATAGAATAACAGAGTTGGAAGGGACCTTGGAGGTCTTCTAGTCCAACCCCCCTGCTTAGGCAGGAAACCCTACACTACTTGGAAGGTAAGGATAGGGAGAGGCCTGAAAGAAAGGAGGCCTGAGAGGATAGGAAAAGAGGCTTAAGGGGGATGCCTGAGGGAGAGAAAGGGAGAGGAGAGGCTTCTGTGGGGCAAGCAGAGGAATCCACAAAGGAGCAGAGGTGGTGGAAGGAGAGCTCAGCAGGCAATTCAAGAGAGAGAAAGAGAGGAGGGAGAGAGAGAGAGAAAGGAAGAATGGCCTACCAGCCACATGACTATCATCACATGACCTGCCAGCTGGGAAAAGACTGACCATCACCCCACCACGTGACTTGCCTGCTGAGAGGACACTGACCCCTGCAACCAGTAGTGGGATTCAACCGGTTCGCTGAGCGCGCATGGTGGTGTTTGAAAACAGCTCTAAAGCTCACCTTCTACTGCAACAGCTGAGGCGCAGCAATCCGCTCTGCCGCGCCTATCAGCTGGGCTTCAAACAAAGGAAATATATGGTCAGTATAGCGCAAGGGCGGGTGGGCCCACATGATCACCGGAGCAAACCGGTTCGCTCTCAGATGATCATCGGAGCTATCGGTTCGCCCGAACTGGTCTGAATAGGCTGAATCCCACCGCTGACTATGACACTACATGACCCAGGCCAGTAGAGGTGCCTGAGCGAGGGACCAATGTAGATGGGCGGCCATGTCAAGAGGGCCAGGAGAACCCGGACTCCAGCGGTCCTTTCGGGAGGGTAGCGCTATATGTGTAAAGGATGCAGAACAGACACTAAAAAGGGAGGGGAGGGAGGCCCAGTTCAAAAAAAAAAGGATAGGAAAAAGACATAGATGAACATTTTAAACATATGCACACATGTACTCGCACACAAACCTACATCTTCTCGCTAAATAGTTCCTTAACAGTGTGAAATCTGCCTGCTGGCTACCTTAGCACATGATACATTTAATCAAATTCTTTTCATTCCAGGTGGATGTTTCCCACCCCCAGAGGGTATATGGAGGAGTTATTTTAATCAGTGTCTGGCAGTCTTTTCTTTTCTTTCTTCACTCTCCATATTTTCCTGACTAAGATTCTTTAAAAAAAAAAAAAGTAGAACTACAGATAAATAGAAATTCTTGCTCCTTCCTACTACCTTCCATTTTGATATTACAAGGTAGTTTTGTGCAGGGGTGGGCTGCTGGGGGTTTGCAGGGGTTTGGGGGTTTCTAGGTAAGATTCAGGAACTGGGTATGCCTAGTTTAATGAAAAGAAGGACTAGGGGAGACATGATAGCAATGTTCCAATATCTCAGGGGCTGCCACAAAGAAGAGGGAGTCAAGCTATCCTCCAAAGCACCTGAGGGCAGGACAAGAAGCAATGGGTGGAAACTCATCAAGGAGAGAAGCAACCGAGAACTAAGAAGAAATTTCTTGACAGTTAGAACAATTAACCAGTGGAACAACTTGCCTCCAGAAGTTGTGAATGCTCCAACATTGGAAGTTTTTAAGAAGAGATTGGACAACCATTTGTCTGGTACAGGGTTTCCCACCTGAGCAGCAGTGGGTTTCCCATCCACTTGGAGGACTAGAAGACCTCCAAGTTCTCTTCCAACTCTGTTAGTCTAACCAGATATAAAGAAGCAATGGATAGAAACTAATCAAAGTGAAAACCAACCTAGAAATAAAGAGAAATTTCCTGGCAATGAGAACAATTAATCAGTAGAATGGCTTGCCTTCAGAAGTTGTGGGTACTCCATCTCTAGAGGGTTTAAGAAGAGATTGGACAACTGTTTGTCTGAAATAATATACAGTAGTGGCCAAAATTGTGGAAACCTTTTGGGAAAAATGTATTTTTGAGGTTTGATGGCTAATAACACTACTTTTTTGGGGGGGGAGTTTCAAGATAATCCTATTCCACTGCTGGAATGGCCTGGGAATAGCCCAGACCTTCACCCAATTGAAAATCTATGGAGCCGACTAAAGAAACTTGTTAGTCAGGAGCGACCCAGCAATAAAACCCAGTTAATAGAAGCCATCATTCCATCTTGGTTTCACATGATAACGGCTGCAGAATTAAAAGACTTGGTTCACTCCACGGGAAGACGTTGTAAGGCTGTAATTTATGCTAAAGGTTACCCAACTAAGTATTAACTGACATGGTGATATTTTTTGTATATCTCATTTTTTTCTAGGGTGATCATTTTTGTATATCTCGTTTTTTCTACGTGTTTCACTTTTCTTCTTTATACTGTAACTGCTATTCTAATAGCAAATCCTTGATAAAAGTTACTGCATTACATTCTTGATTAAATTATCTTTCCATTGATATATAATTTTATGGTACTACTCAAAAAAAAAAAAAAGTGGTTTTATTAGCTACTTGTAGAAAATACACTTTTCCCGAAACGTTTCCACAATTTCGGCCACTACTGTAGAGTCTCTTGTTTGAGCAGGGAGTCGGACTAGAGGACCTCCAGAATAACTCTGTTATTCTGTTAATATGTATACAAGGCAAACGATCAGCTTGAATTGTTTCGCAGAGCAAAGATTTGGCTGGAACCCTCAAGAAAATGCCTCCAGTCCAAAGCAGGCCATCTCGATTTTATACTCCATTGCACCGAACATCTCCAAATTACCCTGGAAGTTGCGCAATGCCCTGAGGCTTCGTCGCATTGTTCCCAAGCTGTGGTTACTGCTAATGCTCTGTTAATCGTTCTGTGCTCTAATGTACTCTGGAGGAAAATCAGAGCAGTCCCATCCAGTTGAAGAGAAGTCCTACTAATGAAATTAACTTAAAAGGAATGGAATGGGTTTGGGTGAGCGGTTATGCTTTGTCATTGCGAGGCCCTCCAAGCTAAATGTTGGAGGGTGATGCGCATGAGATTATTCAGTAGGAAACACTTTTAATTAGTGTTACTTTTACACTTATTTTGCAGAGGATGAAAAGAACCCAAATGATCTATTACTGCAGTTGAAAAGAAAAAAAACAAACAAACAAAACTTCCATCATCTGAGACTTGGTAAAGAAGTCACTCTGAACTTTTTTTTGCTGGTGGCTGGCACAAAGTGCTTTAAGACCAAATTAAGTTCGTCGTAGCAAGTGTACGTTTCCTGTGTGCTGGGAATGATCCCACACCAAAAAAACTTGGATTGGTAAGAAAAGAAGTTTATTTACCCACAATAAAGTGCGGTGGGGTCTCGGCTAGAAGCTTCAACAGGTGTTGTGGCCCGCCAGCGGCCTGCATGGATCGTGGCTGATCCCGACGAAGAGGAGGCTGGTGTGGTGTCGCGCCAGCAGCCTGCGCAGCCAGCACTCGCGTCGGACAGCGAGGAGGCTGAAGAGGATGTGATGCCAGAGGCAGAGACTCAGCCAGGGCCTTCAGAACCTCCAGAGGCTCCTTCCAGTGGAGAGAGCGAAGTGGAAGAGTCTCTTCTCAATGCTCGAGCATGCAGGGTTGCCAAAAGGCAGGAGTGGCTACTCAGGAGGAGGAGGTCTACTCGAGAGTAGGGCTTGAGGATAATTGGCCACTCCCTTAGCCTATTTAAGTCGCACACAGCTAGTGCTTTCTTGCTGGAAAAAACTCGTATTTATTATCAGAGTATTTTGGTTTATCGTATCTTGTTTTCTGGGCTGGTTGCCAACCTTTGTCGGTCTTGTTTATTCTTGCTACTTAATAAATTTGATAAGGACCGTTGGTGTGTGTCAATATCCTCGGAAATCCGGAGCTGGGGCAGAACAACAGGAAGGTCTAATCCAAAAGCCACACTCCTGAATCAGGGGTGAAATGCTCCCGGTTCAGACCGGATCGGGTGATCCAGTAGCGATAGTGGCAGGTGGTTTGGAGAACTGGTAGCGACGGTGGCGCGAGGCTCTGCCCACCCTCCCGGATGTTGTTACTTCCTGGTTTTAACCAGGAAGTAATGTTTTTTTTACCCTCTGCACATGCACAGAAGGTTTTGCACATGCGCAGAGGGTGTATGTGTGCATGTGATGTGTGCACACGAGCGAAGCAAGCACACAGGCATGACACATGGAGTTCTGAACCGGTAAGGAAGGTAAGTAGATTTCACTCCTGTCCTGAATTTAGAAGCATGTCATTTTATACACCCTATCGTAATGCCCCATTCCCTCCCCTTCAGTCCCATTGGATACATCCTCCGGGGTTACAACTAATCCGAGGCACCTATTAAGAATACATTAACCCCCTTCCCGCCCTCATTTGCTTTACATGCTATTATCATCCAAATTTCCTAGCCATGTGCTGCTACTTCCTAACGGTTGACAATACAAAGGGTTTTATTTTTGAATTTCATTGTTTCCTACATGTGCATAAAAGTTTGTTTTTTTAAAAAAAAAAATCTACAAAAATCAACAACTGGTGAATATTTTCTCTCTCTCTCTCTCTCTCTGCAGGCCGCATTCTGGTTCTTTTTGTTATAAAGATGGGGATGAATAATTTGTGCAGAAAGAAAAAAAAAGTAGGGGTAAGTATTTAAGAATATTAAACTTGGCACTACCTTAAAAACAACGGAGAGATATCCCAAAGGTGTTTTTTTTTTCAAGAGGCAACTGGACTTTCTGTTTTTTCTCTGAAGACTTTTCGCTTCTCATCCAAGAAGCTTCTTCATCTCTGACTGGATGGTCGGGAATGGAAGGATTTATACTCCTTCCAGACAGCTGGACATTTGCATTATTTTAACTGAATATTCTCATTCTTGGATGAGAAGTGAAACATTTTCAAAGAAAAACCAGAAAGTCCAGTTGCCTCTTGAAAAATAGCATCTTTGGAACAACCATGACCTGGATGATTGAGAATCTCCATAGATAACTGAGATATATATTTTTGTTTGTTTAAATGAGGGTCAGGAGGATATCAATAAACAACAGTGGTTCATTCTTCAAGAGATCCAAAGTAGTAATTGTAATGCAATGTGCAATTGGCCAACAAAAATGTGTATAGTCAAGGCGATGGTTTTCCCAGTTGCAATGTATGGCTGTGAAAGTTGGACCATAAGAAAGGCTGAGCCCCAAAGAATTGAGGCCTTTGAACTCTGGTGATGGAGAAGACTCCTGCGAGTCCCTTGGACTGCAAGGCAATCCAACCTAGGTCAGTCCTACAGGAGATCAATCCTGACTGCTCTTTAGAAGGCCAGATCCTGAAGATGAATCTCAGATACTTTGGCCACCTAATGAGAAGGAAGGACTCACTGGAGAAGAGCCTAATGCTGGGAAAGATTGAGGGCAAAAGAAGAAGGGGATGACAGAGAACGAGGTGGCCGGATGGAGTCATTGAAGCAGTCGGCGTGAGCTTAAATCGACTCCAGAGGATGGTAGAGGACAGGAAGGCCTGGAGGAACGTTGTCCATAGGGTCACGATGGGACGGACATGACTTTGCAACTAACAAGAACAACAATGGTTCAATGGTGCAAAGGTCCTTTTGATCTAAAAAGCTCTTTATGGCTTGGCACTACAGGACTGCTTCTTCTACCAGAATAGGATCTAATTGTTACATCAGCTAGAGAAAAACTGCTCCTTTCACCTCCACTTTGAAGAGGTAAAAGAAGCTTAAAGCAGGAAGCATTGCTTCTCAATAACTATACTAATTCTGTGGAGATCAAACTCCACAGAGATCAATTGAACGAAGAAATATGTTGAAGAAATTAGCCTTTTCTCATAGTTGCCATGACTATGATCAAAAATAAACCAGGAAAGAGAGGGAGGGAAATGCCTGGGAGAGTAGATCATATTTTGGGCAGGTTTCAAACTTCATTGATTGATTATGACTAAGTGAAAGCGAAGCAGTCTTGCCATCAAGGAAATAACCACTGTTCTGGACAGTTCTGACATTTAAACAATCCGTGGTGAGTTGATAGATTTACTCATAAAAGCTTTGTTATTTATATTGCCGGATGATTTATTTATACAGTCAACTTGGGAGAGTTCGTTAACCCAGAAAAAATGTCGCTTCTCCATCTGCTTCGGTTGGGCGGATGATCTCAAACCCACCCAAAGTACATTTCAAATATTAGTCTCCTGCTATTAGATTTGCTAATGGTACCTTTCCGAGCTCTCATTACATCCTTTCTGAATCTCTTTGTATTTCAATAAACAGGTGACGAGTGAGACATTGTGGTGAACGTTAGGAAATTCCTGATATTGTGCTTAAAGGATTAAATTATAGCGCAGGTCTCATTCCTCAACCACCAAGGAGTCCCTAGGACAATTAATGGAGATGATTACATTTCAGCTCTGATATTATTTGGGTGAACTGGCCAACCAACCAACAAACTCCAATTAGGAAATTAAGACTAATTACTTTAGAAGAGTTAACCTGTTACCCATCTACTAATCACTAATTATGCATATTAAACCACGAGCAACTAATTTGCTGCTCATTTGCTCTGCCACCTGAATGACTGTTCCTGGATCTGCTTAAATGGAACAGAATGCGAAGATGCTTCTTGTTTTGTGGGATGTCTACTGCAGCCGGCTTAAATTGACTAAACTATTGTTTACGCAGCGCGACAGGGAAAGAGTTCACACTACATGCCAAGCCAAACACAATGAAACTTTTGATTGTGAGTTCCTGAACCTTAAGTACCTCGTCTCTTTACCCTGTAAATACAGCAGCAACTGTAGCTCTTTTCTCGTTTTTTGTTTCCTTAAAACAAAACGCTAAGCGCCATTTAAAATAAAATAAAATAAAAATCTAGTCGTGGAACAACATCCACGTTCCCGTTGACCAACAGCCTTTTCGTAATTCATTCTGCCTCCCCGTAATTGTCCAAAAAAAAAAAAAGAAAAGAAAAAAGAAAAAAAAGAGTTTGAGTGTAATTGCTTTGAAAGTCATTTTTCTACCAGCAACTCATAGAGCCGTCCAACCCCGTAACAGGCGTTCTAATTTGAAACAATGGCTGGGTGGTGTTATGAGGGTATTTCTGTGTGTCTCTCAAGGCAAATGGAATTGCCCACAAATCTAATGGCACACAAATGGAGAAACAGGTTTGCTTCCTTGAAAAGGGTTCCCAGATTTATTTATTTATTTATTGGAAGGGACTTTGGAGGTCTTCTAGTCCAACCCCCTGCTTAGGCATTTGTTTATTTGTTTGTTTGTTCATTTGTTTGTTTGTTTGTTTGTTTGTTTATCTCTTTATCTCTTCCTTCCTTCCTTCCTTACTTACTTTTTCCTTCCTCCCTTCCTTTTCCTTCCTTCCTTCCTCTGTTTATTTTTACTTCCTTCTTCTCTCTCCTTTCCTTTCCTTTCCTTTCCTTTCCTTTCCTTTCCCTTCCCTTCTTCATCCATTTACTTCCTTTCCTTTCCTTTCCTTTCCTTTCCTTTCCTTTCCTTTCCTTTCCTTTCCTTTCCTTTCCTTTCCTTTCCTTTCCTTTCCTTTCCTTTCCTTTCCTTTCCTTTCCTTTCCCTTCCCCTTTCCCTTTCCCTTTCCCTTTTCTCAAGCCATCTCAAGCCAGCTGACTCTGGGAGACATCCAATAACACAATGAAGTGATTTAAGGAGGAAGCAAAAATGCAAACAAATGTTGGGTATAAGATAGCTCACTTCATCCAGGACTCAACAGATGTCACTATAGAAAACTTAATCAGAAGAGGAACTAAGAGAGAAAATATGTGTCTGAGTATTTTCACCTTACATGACCCTTTAAGACTGCAAAATTATCTTTTCCCCACCTCTTTTCAGGTTGGAGTTCTTCCTTCTAACTACGGTTTGCTGTCAGGGAAGGTGGGAAAGGATAAAAATGACTCACCGAAAGTTTCCCTTTTAGATTTTAAGGATTTATTCCTCACTTTTGGAACCTGACAGGTAGAATTAGAGAGGAAAATGTTTTCACGGGTAACTCTAAGAAGATATATTCAGTATTATGAAATCTCATCTTACAAAAATCCCATAAAACTCATTCACATTTTTTTAAAAAAATACATGATAAACTGGTAACATTCAACAAAGCAATTTATCATTTCTAAAGGTTTCCAGACTTCTGGTCTATTCGCAATGGGACTGGTCTTAACTCACAATTACCAATGAGGTCAAATTCTGGAGAGACAATTTTCTTAAGAAAAGAATGATTTATCCATATTCTTAAAGATGATTTTCATTAGAAAGCTGAAACAAAGTTGAGCAGGGTTTGAGGGTTTTTTTGATGGCTAGGAAATTGTTCATAACTTTTCCAACAGATATGGGGATCCACAGTTGTGAGGGTACAATTAGCCAAAGAAACAAATGTAGGCAGAATGATTTTTTTTCCCCCAGTGTACCCCTAACTTTTGAAAATATTTGTGCTGATTTCAGTGTGATATTTTTACACTGTACAACCATGTACATGACCTATCTTAAAAGAAACACAAAATGTAGGACGGATTTCCGTTAATTGTGGTAGAACAGAAGCACAAATAATAATAATAACAATAACAATATTAATAGTGGAAGGAAAAGGAAGAAGAACTCCTTATCTAATATTATGTTTATGTAAAGCTAGAGTAAGATACAAAGGTTATTTCATTGAATTACTGCCTTGAATAGAGCTGAGATGCAGAATCAAATCAGATGCCTCCAAGATATGAAGTTTAGATAGACCTTTGTACATCTATAATAACATTTTTATGTAATTAAAGCTTCCAACTAGTTCAGTTTGATTATATGAATCACCAATTACAATTGAATGTATACCATTCTTCAAAGTTTAACTGTAATACAAATCCATGTTATATTTCTTTCTGTTCCTAATTAGCCTGGAACTCATTATTTATATGAGGATCTAAATCTACGGTACCACAAACTGATACCCAGGTTAGGATATGAGAAAGTTTAGGGAAAGATGAAGAATTTTAAGGGGTGGTGATGGATTCCATACAGCATAATAAGTCCGAGAATTGTAATGGGGAAGGGGGAGGATAGATGTAGGACTAGAGCAGGCAGACCTGGGGAAGAGGGAGTTAAAGGAGTCATCAGCCTAGAATCGTTAAAGGTAAAGGTTGCCCCGCACATGCGTGCTAGTCATTTCCGGCTCTAGGGGCCAGTGTTCATCTTCGTTTCTAAGCCGAGGAGCCAGCACTGTCCAAAGACATCTCCATAGTCATGTGGCCGGCATGACTAAACACCAAAGGCGCACGGAACACTGTTACCTTCCCACCAAAGGTGATCCGTATTTTGTTACTTGCATTTTTTACATGCTTTCGAACTGCTAGGTTGGCAGAAACTGGGAGAAGTAACGGGAGCTCACTCCGTTATGCGGCGCTAGGGATTCGAACTGCTGAACTGCCAACCTTCTGATCGACAAGCTCAGCGTCTTAGACCCTGAGCCACCCCGTCCTAGAATCATTATGTTCCCACAAATGGTCTAAATCCAACTTCTCTTGAATTCCGTCAACCATTATCTTGACCAATTCCATGGACCAATTTAGTGCTGGACTTTTAGTTCACTAGATTGATAGGACTATAACCAAAACGAGAAATTTTCAAAGCATCATTTCATAATCACGGTTCAGCAGGAAACGAGCGACAGAAAGCTATACTGTATAAAGCAGCATTTTTCCTTGTTATTGGGGTGTGTGTGTGTAAAAACAACACATGTTGCAAAGGAAGGCTATTTAATGGCCTTCATGCTGATAATCAAACAGAATTTGGGGGTCTAAGGTAGAGAAATCTGCCTTAAAGGGGTGGGGGGGGGGAATCAACAGATAATTTGCAAACACTGCCAGCATTTCAGAAGAATATGACTTACAGCGATAAAACAAAACATTCCCTTTTCTACTTTAATTATTTCCTCCCACCCAATTTCAAATTGCAAAGGTAATAGAATGTTTCTGTAATGATTGCCCTGTCAGAGAAGATTCTAGAAGAGAAAATGAATCTCACTTGAGACAAATTATTAAGTAAAATAAGGACCAAATATGCAATAAAGTAAGACAAAAAAGGGGGGCGGGAGGAGAGTGAGAGAGGTGTGGGGAATATGGATAACAAGAAAATCTCCCCTCCAGTTACTGAGATATGTCATCAGGTTTCTGCCTGAGGGAAAGGTGGCATTTGCCACATTCTCTCCGTTAAATGACAGTTACTGGATTGAAATATCATTTGTTTTTTTTGTTTTTCCCAAGGCTTTCCTTCCCCCCCCCACGCACAATTTTTAATAAAATGAGAAGAACGGCATTAATAGAATAACAATAGAATTTTTTTTCCCCTTCCTTTCCTTCTTTCCTTCATTTTCTCATATAAAGAATTTGGAGCTTAATGAAGCATATCCTTGAAATGTATTTATTTTGATTTGTTATCGCACTGACACCACAGCTTAATTTGCTTCTCTTTTTTGTGTGAAGATAAAGTGGAAATTTAAAGGGCAAAGGTTCTCTCCATAAGTCCCGGGCTGTTTGGCCATTTCTGGTTTCTGAAAAATAGTAACACTCCTCATTTATTAGCTGGCTTTGGCTAGCGCTTGACCCCAAATTAATATTGTTGGTAGCTGACTCTGGTTTTTAATAAATCCTGTTTTATTCCGATTGCATTTGGCTTTTGGGTGATTTGTTGTTTTCTCGGAGGAGAGAAAGACTATCTTAGAAAGCTACATATCTAATAGTGAAGGAGCTTCCCCTAAATGGAAAGTGGTCTTTTAATTAAACGAATATATAAGATCATATTGTTCAATACACACAAATGGAGAATTATTAGGACGTAAGAGTTAGTATCTATACCGAGTTGAAGACACAGGTTTAAATCTAGTCTTGGCCGTGAAAGATTGGGCTGATAAATCAATATCTCGCTGTCTGAGCTACCTCAAAGAATTATTTTGCTGGGGATAAAATAAGAGCAGATTCTTATGCAAATTGTCTCGAGCTTCTGGAGAAAAGGCAGGATATAAATATAACCGACAAATAAATGTAATTCAGTTTTCCATAATTCGTCCTCCGGCCTCAGAGTAAATTAAACAAGTTCTGTGGTTTCCTTTATGTTTCAAACTTTATTATTGCTGTTGCTACTACTTATGATGGTTGATTGCACAGTCAGCCAGATGTTTCGATTGGCATTTTTAATCACCTGTTTGAATCCTTCTCAAGGACCTGGGATACACAGTTGCTGTTTTTCTGAGGGTGTTAAAGTTACTATTTCAGGATGTAAGCTGTTCAAAAGTAAAGCTGCCCTTTGCAATTGACCGATGGTAATTTTGACAATGCCAATGTTTTTTTTTAATTTTCTAATTTAATTTAATTTAATTTAAATTTTACACATGAACCCAACCAAATAGTTAACTAAAAGAAAAATGGATAACATTTCCCCCCTGTCCTAGAGGCATGCATGGCACCAGTGGTGAAATACAATTTTTTTTACTACCGGTTCTGTGGGCATGGCTTGGGGGCGTGGTTTGGCTTGGTGGGTGTGGCAGGGGAAGGATACTGCAAAATCTCCATTCCCACCCCACTCCAGTCGCTGTAAGCAGCCTGCAACAATAAAGGCAATCTACTTACAACCATTCTTTTAGTGACTGTTGAAAGTTACAATGACTCCACCAGATGAAGATATAATTCAGAAAATGTTAGACTGTGCTGAGATGGACAGACTGACTTTAAACATAAAAGACAAGGATGACACAGAATATTACCTGATATGGAATAGATTTTATGAGTGGTTAGAGATAAGAGATAATAAAAATTAGATGAAGGAAGATTATTGTTACGTATGAATTAAAGATAAAAATGGTCTATAACTATATTTAACAGAATTATAAATAAGCCAATATAAAGGGAAGTTTAGCTAAATTACTCGGTTACATTATTATTACTGTTACCAATATATGTGTTAATACTTTTTAATGCCCTTTTCTTTGTTTTTCTTTTGTAAATGATATACCCTGACAATACACTGTGTTCAAAATGTTTATGAATAAAAAATAAAAAAAGATTTAAAAAGATGGCACTGAATAAAAGGGACTTGTGACTGTCTTTCACATTTATGACCACTGCAGCATCCCCAGGGTCACATGATAAAAATTTAGGTCCTTGGCAACTGGTTCCATATTGATAATGCTTGCAGTGTCCTGGGATTATGTGATCACATTTTGTGACATACTGGCAAGCAAAGACAGATTCCCTGAACAACTATTTTACAAACTTAATAACTGGAGGGATTAACTTAACAACTATTCTACAAACTTAATAACTGGAGGGATTCACTTAACAACTGCAGCAAGAAAGGTCATAAAAACTCACTTAATGACTTTCTCACTTAGCAACAGAAATTTTGGGCTCTATTGTGTTCATAAATTGAGGACCAGCTGTAGTCTCAGCGGTGGGCTGCTGGGGGTTCGCAGGGGTTCGGGAAAGCCTCTAGCTAAGATTCTGTGCAGTTTGCAGAACCCCCGAATCCCACTCCTGGCTGGCCCCTCCCTCCCCTCCCCTCCCCTCCCCTCCCAGGAGTCGCCACGCAGCCCGCTTTGGATGCAGGTAAGTGCAGGGCACGCACAGAGGCTCGGGGAGGATGAAAAATGGGCCTACTGGAAATTCGGGAAGGCTGGAAACAGACCCGTTTCTGGCCTCCAAAGGGCCTCTGGAGCCTGGAGAGGCCATTTTCGTGCGCCCGGAGGCTCGAGGAAAGCCTCCAGAGCCCAGGGAGAGCAAAAACGACTCCTCCGTCGTGGTGCAGGAGACCAACTAGGCCACGCCCACCCAGCAACCAGGCAGAGAACCCCTTGCTAAATTTTTTGAAGCCCACCCCTGTGTAGTCTGTGTGTTATCCAGCAGCGTAAGAGTGTTGTGTGCTGCCTAGACATGCAGGCGGGGCCACAGGAGAAGACAGTCCTAAAAGTTTGAGATTTGTCTTCTACTTTGTGAGGATATTTTTGTAGGCCTCCTCCTAAATTCTAGTCGCTAATTCCGCTGTCTTTCAGAGTTCTCTTTAAATCTGATATTCAGGAGCATTATTACACATGCTAGCAATGGCTGCTTTCCTTCACAAAAGGAAACAAAGACCGGAGCACATCTATTTAGCTGTCACAGTGCAGCTATTACAGATTCATGCCTCGGATCTATCCATCATCCCAATTTTAAAAGCCAGGAGAAGGAACCTGAACACACAGAGAGAGAGAATACCTCTCCATTAAATCAGAACTCTTCAACTTCATCTTAATTATGAAAAGGTGACAGATACGATGTGGTTGAAAATGTAAGAAAGCTTTTGAGGGTGACAGATGGCCCCTTCAATCCCAACAGCAGAAAAGGAGAGGTCTTTTTCAACACTCCCTGTCAAAGGACTCTCGCTAATCTGCCGAGCTCTAATGAGACTGGCAGAGGATAAGGGAAAAAAAATGCTATTTCTCTCTTCTCTCCACCATCACTTATCCCTTCATGAATATTAGGGCTGTGCCAATCTTCAAAAGGCCATTTCGTTCTGACGGAGACTCAAGGGAAACATTTCTTCAAAGCGGCTTCGAGAAACAACGCAGCCCCCCCCCCCCCACATTTCTGAGAGGGAAGCAAAGCACCCAAATTGCTTCACTTTGCTTCTTTCTTTCGAGGGTTACACATCCAATAATCAGAGGGGTGGTTCTGTGCACGTACTATACTTTTTCTTTCTGATTTTGGATTGGCTAGCACCAGGGATTGGCAACCCGCAGCTCTGGAGCCGCATGTGGCTCTTTCAACCCTCTGCTGCGGCTCCTTGTCGCCGGTTGGTAAAAGGAAAAGGGATGCCCTGCTAGGAGGAGAGTCTATGGTGTGGGAACCAGACTTCCAATCAGCAGAGGAAAAAGGACACCACTCTAGGAGGAGACTCTATGGTGGGGGGAACCAGGCTTCTGTTCAACAGAGGAAAAAGGATGCCACACTAGGAGGAGAGTCCATGGTGGGGAAACTGGGCTTCTGGTCAGCAGAGGAAAAAAGGATGCCACTCTAGGAAGAGACTCTATGGTGGGGGAACTGGACTTCCGGTCAGCTCCAGAATTGAACGGGGGGCCTTCAGTTAGGACCTTTGGGGCTCTTTGAGTGTTTAAGGTTGCTGATCACTGGGCCATCCTATCTTTTTTGAAGGCCACTTCTAACCAGAAACAAGAGTTCATTAATAGCAATGTACTAACCAAAGAACCCTTTTTATATATGTATGTGTGTCTTTGGGTCAGTTTTCTTGGCAAGACTTCAGAAGTGGTTTTGTCCATTCTTCCTTCTTAGGGCTGAGAAAGAGAGTGACTAGTCCAAGGTCACCCAGGTGACTTGGTGCCTCAGGCAGGGCTAGAACTCCCAATCTCCCAGTTTTTTAGACTGGTGACTTAACGATCAGGCCATCCAAAGAAGTAGCAATCTCAAAGCTAACCTAAATTTTGGTAATCCCAAAGGTGCTTTTTCAAGAGGCAACTGGACTTTCATTTTTTTCTTCGAAAACTTCTTCAGAGTTGAAGAAGCTTCTTGGATGAGAAGCGAAACATCTTCAAAGGAAAAAAAAACAGGAAGTCCAGTTGCCTCTTGAAAAAGCACCTTTGGGACAACCACGATCTGGATGACTGAGAATCTCCATAGACATCTAAACTTTGGTACCAAGTCTGGTCTACATCTTTTTTTCCTGGGGACCGTGATACCTTTTAACAGGATCCTAAACTCACCTGGGTCCATAATACGCCAACTTCCTTTGCTAAATTGCATTGTTGATACACAGCCCAAGTACAATTCAAACATTGCAAGCAGCAACCCCTTAGACAGAGGGAAGAGAGAAATGAATAAAAGGCCACATTTATTCTGCACAGCCTCCGTGTAACAATCTTGAAAATTGCTATGCTTCCACGGTGACAAGAACAGAATTATTTCAAATGAGACTCTGCAGTGAAGCTGCTGAATTTAAATTTTAGCCCCGTCTCATTCTCAAATGAGACTTGGATTCAAGAGTGTCTTGGATTCAATTGGAGATGAGTGGATCAGGTTAAATATAGCTTGGGACATTATTGTCTGTCAATGTCAACTCCTTCAAACAATAGAGATGGTGGGAAACACCCTATGGTGAGATCCAAATACGTTAAACAACAGCAACTTACAGCCATCAATACCACAACAGCTTGAGGATAGATCTTGTTGTGGCCCATCAGCGGCCTGTGCAGCTAGTAGCTGATTCAGACAGTGAGGAGACTGGTATGGTGTTGCGCCAGCAGCCTGAGCAGCTGGCACTCGAGTCAGACAATGAGGAGGCTGGAGAAGATGTGGTGCCAGATGCGGGGATTCAGCCAGGGCCTTCAGAACCTCCAGAAGCTCCCTTAAGTGAAGAGGATGAAGAGGAGGAGCCTCTTCTCGATGCACGGGCGCACAGGCAAGAGTGCATCCTCAGGAGGAGGTCTCCTCAAGAGTAGGGCTTGTGGCTAATTGGCTACTCCCTTAGCCTATTTAAGGAGGAACGCCGACTGAAGCAACTTGCAGAGAACAACTTTGTTCACATACCTTTGTGTCTTGTCTTGCTTATCTTATCAGCTTCCTGCAAATTGCTTCTGGGCATTCTGCCAACCACAGTAAGCTTTCAGTATTATTCTTTGAATTCTTGGCGGCTGTTAATGCAGTTAATTAACAGCCGTTGTTGTAAAAAACTGGTTTATTTAGTAAACTAAGGTTTGAACGGACTTTGTGTGTGCTGCGTTCTTTGGGGTCCGTAGCTGGGGCAGAACAGGTCTAAAACAAGTAGTCCTTGACTTGCAACCATTCATTTAGTGACCATTTGAAGTTACCACAGCTCTGGAAAAAAGGTGACTTATGGCCGTTTTTCACCCTTATGACCATGGAGGCATTCCATGGTCATGTGATCAAAATTGGGACGCAATTGCTCATATTTATGATGTTTGCGGTGTCCAGGGTCATAGGATCACCTTTTGACAAGCAAAACCAATGGGGAAGCCAGATTCCCTTAACAATCATGTTACTAACAACGGGAGGGATTCACTCAATAACCGTGACAAGAAAGGTCGTAAAATGGGACAACACTCAATTAACAACTGTCTCGCTTTACAATGGAAATATTGGACTCAGTTGTGGTTGTACCTTGAGAGCTACCCTGTACTGCCAAAGCAGTAGTGGGCTTCACTTACCTTCACTACCGGTTCGGAACTGTGAGCGCGCATGTGCGTGTGCTCGCTTCACTCATGCGCGGCACTTCTGCGCATCCGCAGAACCTTCTTCGCATGTGTAGAGCGTCTGTGATGACATCACGGGTGGGTGGGTGGAGCCTCCCACCACCGCCACTACCGATTTGCCCACCACTGTACCAAGGCTAGAAATTTCAGTCTTGAACCTCACCCAGGACAAGCAAGCTATAAAAGATAATCACCCACCGACTGCTAGGAAGAGCCTACGGCAGTGATGGCTAACCTTTTTGCCATCGCGTGCCAAAAGCTGGGGGAGTGTGGGGTAGTCACGCACGTGTGTGCCCACACCCATAATTCTATGTGCCCTGCCCCCCCTCCATGCATGCATGCGTGACCCCATGCTCTCCCCGCTTTTGACATGTGGTAGCACAGTGGGCCCAGTAGACCTGTTTTTTGCTCTCCCCAGGCTCCAGAGGCTTTCTAGGTGCCTGGGGAGGGCAAAAACAGCCTTCCCCACCCCCCACCCCCTCGAGGCCCTCCGGAGACCGGAAACAGCCCGTTTGCTGACTTCCAGTGGGCCCAGAAGGCCCAAAAATCAGTTGTCCAGCCCACGCATGTGTGCTGGAGCTAAGCTAGGGCAACACTTGCATGCCCACCATGGCACGCATGCCATAAGTTCGCCATCCCAGGCCTATGGAAAATCTGAAGGCCAAATCAAAGGGGGTTTGTAGAAGTATCTTTGAGGGCCATTCAAAAGCTACTATTGGCATTGTTGTTTTAGGGCAGGTGTGTCAAATTCAAGGCCTGCGGGCCACATCTGGCCTACAGGACTGCCCTGGAAACAACGAAGGACCAGCCCGCCTTGCCTCTGCCAGCAAAAACAGACATGGGGAGGGCCACGTGCAGCCTCCCGATCTCTGTTTTTGGCTGTGCAACCCTCTGCCACTGAAAAAAGAGCTTGGGAAGGCCACACATGGCCCTCCTGAGCTCTGTTTTGACTGGCAGAGTGCTCGGGCCACCACAGGTGCCCCGGAAACAAGTGATGTCGTGCTGGCCACACCCACCCTGGCCACGCCCACCTGCCCCCTGCCCCGAGATCAAACACAACCCTGATGTAGCCCTCAATGAAATCAAGTTTGACCCCCCTGTTTTAGGGGCTAAATCCACCCACCAAATGAATATGAAAGTCAAAGTTCAAGAATCGTCCTTATTCCTGCATATATTCGTATGGTAATACGTTCCATCCGTGTTACATTTTTTTTCAAAAAAAAAGAAAGAAAGAAAGAAAGGAAATCTGCATAACTTGTTCCATACTTTTTTTTTTCCCCTTTGCTTGTTTAGCATAATATAATGCTAGCTGATTCTATGATTTACGCAATTATTCCAGTGTCTCTATTTACATTTATATGTGACTTTCCACCATAATATATAGGTGCGCCGCTTCTTAAAACAGTCATGGACTTCATGATTATAGTTATCTATGCCACAACGGACTTCTTTTGAGTAAATCATGTCATTTCCCTTTAGGAAAAGAAAAGAAAAATAAATAAATTTGGGTTTCTTTCGCATCCTTCACTGGGAAATGGTGGGCTCGCTAAGAATTTGCCATAACCGGCTAGAAATCTCTATCGTTCATTGTTTATTCATTCGTTTTGAAATGTGTACCATTGTTTTGATCTATCACTGATTTTTCTCCCCCCTCTAACTAGCGTACTAGAGAAATGTGAAGCTAGATACCCAGTGATGTTCATTTGAATAAATGAGCACCATTTCCCCCCCCCCACCAGAAATGCCCTCCAAGACATTTGACGGATGCCATATTATCATATAACATTACTCACAGGCTCCTTCTGAGGGAAAACGCTATTTGCCATCTGAGGAGGCCTTTTATCCCGACTTTCCAGCCCTGAATTTGAATTAAACGTCGTCCCCAGAGAGCATTCAGCTCATCCTTAAATGTGAACCATGGATCGTCACATTTAAGCCCCCCGTGTGCTAAATAAAGAATCCAGAATCCGAACATTGGTAATGCCGCATGCAACTACGCAACAGCGGGTGACATTTTCTATTTTTCCTGTCACCAAGGTCAGCCAACCTGCTTTCCTCATATTAAAAAAAAACCAAAAAAAAAAAACACTGGGGTGATTGATTCTTCGGAGTTCAGTCTACACAAATGAACTCCATTAAATATAATTTACCGCCTTGATGTTTATGCTCTCAGGACTTGCTTGCTAGAAAATCAAAGCTAAATGGCATTTTTCATCAGGATTTCGCCTTAATAATGCCCGTTTTGCCTCTTATTTCTTTCCTTCTTTCTTTCCTTCCTTCCTTCCTTCCTTCTTTCCTTCCTTCCTTCCTTTCTTCCTTCCTTCCTTCCTTCCTTCCTTTCTTTCTTTCTTTTTTCTTTCTTTCTTTCTTCCCTTTTTTTTGTTTCTTTTTGCCAGATGCACTTGATATACGTTGGTGTTTTGTTACCATCTTGGCACTGCGAACTTCATCAAACTTTGACAGTAACTCTTCATCTTAATAAGACAAAAACAAAGGTGCTGGACATTCATCCTGACAGACATTTATAACATAACTTTGATTTATTTCGGATTATTCTCCAACCGCCACTCCGCTTGCCCAGAGAGAAAACATATTTGATTTAAGAAGATGGAAAACACAACAAAATAGTTACAATCCATCAGAGTTTTCTCTTTTTTACAAGGGATCAAATCTCATCTTTTCCTTGTGGTTAATCACACTAGAGTAACCCCGGTCCAGGTTACAGGTAGTCCTCAATTTACGATCACAACTGAGCCCCAAATTTCTGAGACATTTGTTCGGTGAATTTTGTCCCATTTTATGATCTTCCTTGCCTCAGTTGTTAAGTTGATGAGTTACTAACCCAGTTGTGAAGTGAATTGGGCTTCCCCATTGAGTTTGTCAGAAGATTGCAAAAAGTGATCACATGACTTTGGGGTACAGCAACGGACATAGCTATGAGTCCGTTGCCAAGCATCTGAATTTTGATCACATGATCACGGGAACGCTAGAAAGGTCAGAACTGTGAAAAACGGTCATAAATCACCTTTTTTTCAGTGGGATTGAAACTTTGAACTGTCACTAAAAAACTGAATTACCTGTATTTAAATTTTGTTTTTCTAAAGACTTTTTCCTCCTCAATCAAAGGACACATTCACATTTGTATGTGAAGACAAATAAACTAATAAAATAAAATAAATAAGGGATGCGGTGGCTCAGTGGCTAAAACGCTGAGCTTGTCAATCGAAAGGTTTGCAGTTCAGCAATTCAAATCCCTAGCGCCACGTAACGGGATGAGCTCCCGTTACTTATCCCAGTTTCTGCCAACCTAGCAGTTCGAAAACACGTAAAAAAGACAAGTAGAAAAAATAGGGACCACTTTTGGTGGGAAGATAACAGCAGCGTTTGATGCACCTTTGACGTTGAGTCATGCCGGCCACATGACCACAGAGACATCTTCAGACAGTGCTGGCTCTTCAGCCTTGAAACGGACATGAGCAGCGCCCCCTAGAGTCAGGAACAACTAGCACATATGTGCGAGGGGAACCTTTTCCTTTACAAATAAACAGAATTGTTGTTTAGTTGACTCTACAACCAAAGAGGTGACGCTGGGAAGAAATCACATTACAATAATTGTAAGTGTCCAACACAACATATAATAATGTTGCCTTACTTCTAATTATAGCTAACTTCACCGAGGAAACCATCCATCAGTTCTTATTAAAGTCTACCCAATGTCACTGGCAGGATAGTTATCCTGTTAGACAAAAATGACAAATTTTAATGAGTTTTATCTCCTACAAAGTACATTACCACTACGGGAGCATTGGTTATCTCTTCCCCTCACCCCCTAACTCTGCCAAAGGCTGTGAATGTTATCCCCTTGAAACTTAAGCTAAATGCATGATAAATCTGAAAGATGACATGCAAGCTGGCCTCAGGAAGACATTGGACAGACACATTCAAGTTATTAGGCAGATTAAAAATATAATAAATCAGGAAGAGGAACCTCTCTCTCTTAATTTGGTACAGCTTCAAGCTGCCTTTTGCTCTGTGAGGAAAAAAAGAATAAAATAAAATAAAAGTGCCAAGCTTCAGTAGACGATAGGAATTTATATTTTTATATAACTTCTCTCATTCAATTTGAGTAAGGGCGTTGCTTTGAACTTGTTCCAAAGCAGAAAAACAGGATTGAATAGAGGTGGCCCTTGTCTTACAACCATTCATTTAGTGACAAGTCAAAGTTACAACATGGAAAAAAATTCCTTATGTACTGGTCCTTGTACTGATGCCCATCATAGCGTCCCCATCACAGTCATGTGATCAAAATATGGATGCTTGGCAACCAGCATGCATTTATGAAAGTTATAGCATAATCCTGAGATCACCATTTGTGGTCTCCCCAGTTGAATTCTGTCCATTGGGAGAAGCCAGATTTGCTTAACAATCACATGATTGTTTCAACTACGGTGAAAAAGGTTGTAAAATCAGACACGACTCGCCGAGCAACGTAAATTCTGGTTTCAGTTGGTCATAAGTTGAGGGCTACTTGTAAATTCTCACTGAGGAGGGCTTGTGAATGGTTCAACTCAATGAAAGGTTTGGTTTGAATGGCTTGTTCAATCCCCTATCCAAGGATGCTTTGGCTTCCAATGTTTGTTAAGCGAGGAATCAGGAGTGGACAGTTAGAACAATTAATCAGTGGAACAACTTGCCTCCAGAAGTTGTAAATGCTCCAACACTGGAAGTTTTTAAGAAAAGATTGGATAACCATTTGTCTGAAGTGGTGTAGAGCTTCCTGCCTAAGCAAGAGGTTGGACTAGAAGACCTCCAAGGTCCCTTCCAACTCTGTTATCCTCTCCTCTCCTCTCCTCTCCTCTCCTCTCCTCTCCTCTCCTCTCCTCTCCTCACTCTACTCTACTTTACTGACCTCTCCTCTCCTCTCCTCTCCTCTCCTCTCCTCACTCTACTCTACTTTACTGACCTCTCCTCTCCTCTCCTCTCCTCTCCTCTCCTCTCCTCTCCTCTCCTCTCCTCTCCTCTCCTCTCCTCTCCTCTCCTCACTCTACTCTACTTTACTGACCTCTCCTCTATTCTATTCTATTCTATTCTATTCTATTCTATTCTATTCTATTCTATTCTATTCTTCCCAAAGACCTTCAGTAGTAGGAAGCTTGTAGCAAATTAGCTGAGCCACCTAATATTAAATCTACAGCTTTGATTGGCCCAAAAGCACCCTAAAACAGGACTAGAACTCACCAACTCCTGGTAATTGGCCAAGCTGGCTTTCATGTCCAAGGTAGAACTGGAACACCCAATCTCCTGGTTTCTAGCCTGGTGCCTTAACCAGTTAGCCAAACTGGTTCCTAAAATTTTTCAACAGACAAGCAACCTCATTGATACTTGTTAAAAATCAGGTTTTTGCTGGAACTTGGAAGTTTATATATCACGGCAAATTTGCATGCACGCACCTTTCTTACTCCATCAGTTTTCATGACTTGCTTTCACTTAGTACTTACGATTCCCCAGAAATGTATTCAGAAATTGGATTTCTTTATAGGCAACATTCATTCATTATTTCTAATTGGTTGTCCGTTAAGCCAAGCAAGAAAAGTTCTGGTTTCAAGTGAAAGTTGACCTTTGTGTCATTGTTTGTATTTGAATTCAGAAGTCTCTGGCTATTTTACAAGTTCACCCAGATGACCCATTTACTTCTTTAAAAGATGCTGTTTTCCAACCATATACAGTAGTGGCCAAAATTGTGGAAACCTTTTGGGAAAAGTGTATTTTCTAAAACTAGCTAATAACACCACTATTTTTTTTTTGAGTAGTACCATAAAATTATATATCAATGGAAAGATAATTTAATCAAGAATGTAATGCAGTAACTTTTATGAAGGACTTGCTATTAGAATAGCAGTTACAGTATAAAGAAGAAAAATGAAACACATAGAAAAAAACGAGATATACAAAAATGATCACCATAGAAAAAATGAGATATACAAAAATGATCACCATGTCAGTTAATACTTAGTTGGGTAACCTTTAGCATGAATGATGGCCTTACAATGTCTTCCCATGGAGTGAATCAAGTTTTTTTACTTTTGCAGCTGTTATAATGTGAAACCAAGATTGAAGGATGGCTTCTATTAACTGGGTTTTATTGCTGGGTCGCTTCTGATTAACAAGTTTCTCTAGTTGGTTCCATAGATTTTTCAGTTGGATTAAGGTCTGGGCTCTTCCCAGGCCATTCCAGCAGTGGAATAGGATTATCTTGAAATGCCCCCCAAAAAAGTGGTGTTATTAGCCATCAAACCTCAAAAATACACTTTCCCCAAAAGGTTTCCACAATTTTGGCCACTTACTCTATACTTTTTCGGTGTGACTTTGTGCAGCACAAAGCGCGTGCAGCGACTCCTTAGCCAGATCCAACATTTCTTGTAGCTTTTACACTGGTCATTGTTGAATGAGTCTGGAAATTTCCAGAAGTGGTTTTTATGAAGCATGTGTAGGACGGAGGCACAAGACAGAGGCAGGAGGAAGATGGTAATTTAGATTTATTGTTGAGAAAAAGACTATAATTTTTGAGGCATTAGAAGAAATGGAAAAATTGCTTGCACTGCTAGAGAGGTGTGAACTGCAATTCAGAGACTATAAAGGCACTCAAGTCAAAACCATTTCTCTTTATTGATGCATTGTAATTATCTTCGGATTCTGTCTATGAGGAAGCAATGGACAGTTTTAAAAATATTTGTATGCACAAATGCACAAGCGGCATCGTTGTGTTGATATGTGTTTATTGAATCAGCTCCTAGACCAGACAGCTTTAAATGCCATATAGTAAACCTAGATTGAAAATGGGCCAAAGGTCAACAGGTGCAGCTCTTTATGGGGAACACAATCATTCAAACTTCACTCATGCCCAGGAAATCAAGCAAGGAGTCTGCATCAGATCTCTGAACTAGAAAGATTGCAAGAGGAGAAATAAGTCTTGAGTCCTTCTTGCAATGTCAAAGTCGTGAACAAATGTAGCGATGAATCAAGTCAAATCAAACATTTGACATCTTCATTGGCATTTTAGCATGTCTAAAGCTCCTCAGCCTTTGAGAAAGGGTTGCAGTAGAGCACTTTGTCTGTGGAGATGCTCAAGTCATCCAGGTCATGGTTATCCCAAAGATGCTTTTTCAAGAGTCAACTGGACTTTCTGGTTTTTCTTTGAAGATGTTTCCCTTCTCATCCATGAAGCTTCTTGAACAAATGTCCATGAATGAAGAATGGATCTCCAGTGTTCATCTGAAGAACTGAGGAAGCTTCTTGGATGAGAAGCAAAATGTTTTCAAAGAAAAACACACACACACACACACACACACACACACAACAAAGTTCAATTGCCTTTTGGGGGGAAAAAGCCCCTTTGAGACAACCTTAGAAACCTTTTACAAGGAATGTTTATGGAGATTCTCCATCATCCAGGTCATGGTTGTCCCAAAGATGCTTTTTCAAGAGGCAACTGGACTTTCTTGGGTTTCCTTTTGAAGGTGATTCTTCAGCTCTGAAGCAAAGAATGGATGAGAAGCAAAACGTCTTCAAAGAAAAAAACAGAAAGTCCAGTTGCCTCTTGAAAAAGCACCTTTGGGACAGTAGAACATTTGGCAGCATCAAAGTTTGGAGCACTTCAATGCTGCAGATTCCGTTACTGTATCCCTCCCTCTAAGGCCAAGGCATTTAGACATGCTAAGATGCCAATGAAGCCTCCTGTGATGGAGCCCCCACAACTTCTGAAGGCAAGCTGTTCCACTGGTTAATTGTTCTCACTGTGAGGAAGGTTCTCCTTAGTTCTAGGTTGCTTCTCTCCCTGATTAGTTTCCATCCATTGTGTCTTGTTTGCCTTCTGGTGCTTTGGAAAATAGGTTGACCCCCCCCCCCTCTTTGTGGCAGCCCCTCAAACATAACTATCATGTCCCCTCTAGACCTTCTTTTCTCTAGACTAGCCATACTCAATTCCTGCAACTGTTCTACATACGGTTTAGTCTTCAGGCACTTAATCATCTTAATCGGTTATTGACAACTTCTGGAGGCAAGTTCTTCCATTGCTTAATTGTTCTAACTGTCAGGATAACTGTCAGTTATGTTTTGAAACTGCTTATCATCACCATAACAACGTAGTTGGGTGAGCCTGGAAGGAAGCAACTGGAAACTCAGGTGATGGCTGTAGTCAGGACTCCCTTTGCATTTATATTTTCATCCTATTTACTTGTTTAGTCATGCCGACCACATGACCATGGAGACGTCTTTGGACAGCACTGTCTCTTCAGCTTAGAAATGGAGATAAGCACCGCCCCTAAAGCCCAAAACGATTAGCACACATGTGCAGGGCAACCTTTACATGCATACATACATACATACATACATACATACATACATACATACATACATGTATAGGTATAGGTAAAGGTAAAGGTAAAGGTAAAAGTTCCCCTCACACATGTGTGCTAGTTGTTCCCAACTCTAGGGGGTGGTGCTCATCTCCGTTTCAAAGCCGAACAGACAGTGCTGTCTGAAGATGTCTCCGTGGTCATGTAGCCGGCATGACTAAACGTCAAAGGCACACAGAACGCTGTTACCTTCCCACTAAAGGTGGTCCCTATTTTTCTACTTGCATTTTTTTACATGCTTTCAAACTGCTAGGTTGGCAGAAGCTGGGACAAGTAACAGGAGCTCACACTGTTACACAGCATTAGGGATTCAAACCGCTGAACTGCCAACCTTTTGATCGACAAGCTCAGCATCTTAGCCACTGAGCCACCATGTCCCTTTTATTTATTTATGTATGTATACACACACACATTCTTTTTGAAGACTGCACTTGACTGTCTTACAAATTCAGTTAAAAATATCTTTAGCTTTTCTCCAAGCTCTCCGGTGCCTTTTAAAATGTTTCATGCTACCAAAGTGTCGGTAGCATTTAAAACATTGCAAAGGATGCAATCCAGTTTAACACAAAAGGTTAAAAGCAGTGAACAGAGGAAAAAACAAAACAAAAAACCCAAATCTTTCCCTAGTGGATAATCTGCTGGATTCCATCTCCTTTTCAAAATCCATGTTGCCATTTGTTAATTCTGACTGCTTTATTTTATTTATTTTTTTTTCTTCTTGTAAGAGGATTGTAAGGACAGATGCTGGAATTTCATAAACAGCTAAGCACATATTCATCTTTGCCAAGTTAGTGTTTTAAAGCCAAATAACTGTAACCAATCTATCATTCTTGGTTGCTAAATGCTTTTTAATAATTGGGCTGCCATATATGATAGACATAACATTTCAGAGGATTTGTGTGCACATTTCCCTGCCGTATATCCAAGGAAACCCTTTTATATGTTGACATCCACTGTGTTACGATTTTTGCTTCAGTGGTTCCATAACTAAGCCTCCCTATTAAAAAAAAACAACAACAACAATATGTAAGCATCCTTGATGCAATCCTCACTTGGCTGCAGTTCCTGAATTTCCTTCTAGAATGAAAAATTAGCATAGAATAGAGCTTGAAGGGACCTTGGAGATCTTCTAGTCAAAAGTGGGCTTCAAAAAATTTAGCAAGGGGGTCTCTGCCTGGTTGCTGGATGGGCGTGGCCATGGTGGGTGTGGCTAGCTGGCCTCCTGCACCACAGTGGGGGGGGGAGGCAATTTTGCCCTCCCCAAGTTCTGGAGGCTTTCCTTGAGACTCCTGGAGGGTGAAAATGGCCTCCCCAGGCTCCGGAGGCCCTCTGGAGCCTGAAAACGGGCCCATTTCTGGCCTTCCTGAACTTCCAATAGGCCTGTTTTTCACCCTCACCGAGCCTCCATGCAAGAAATAGGACCAAGGGAGATAAGAGGTTAGGAAACATGAAAGAAGGAAGGAAGGAAGGAAGGAAGGAATAGGACATATTCCAGTAAAATATCTGGAGAGTTGCTACTGGTAGTCCAGTATTTTGCAGTTTTAACAAATTCCAAATGTTTCAATCTCAAGTCCAGAAATGTCCATGGTGGAATAAATGACCTTTTTTTAGGGAAAATCAACAGATTTCCACTAATTCAGATTCCTAATTAAGAAGATAAAGGAGCAATCCTCTCATCATCACCACCATTACAAAAGAACGTCTTCCGTTTGATTACCTAGCAAGGAAGCATTATTCTCTAGCATTTTATCACAAGGTTTCATGGGTCAATGGAGGTAATGTCAAAAAGAGGTTAATTGATGGGCTCAGCTTAGCTTTAAACAGATCCCGGTTACACTTCCCCCAGCCAACTGCATCATGAAAATAACTCATTGATGTAGGACTATCCTCTCTGGTGATCAAAAGGAAGACTCACATCAATCCTATGAAGATTGGCCCTCTCTAGATGGAAAACAATAAAAAAAAAATCATTGCCACAACAAAGACTCAGCAAATCCTAGCTGGGGTGTTGCTGACCCACACTGCTGTCTACTGATTAAGAGGAAAAGAGTGCAATTCATTCATGTCATGGATACCTCTAAGAAAAACTTGGTATCTGAGCCAAATGCCTCGCCATGCTTAATGATAGGGCCTGCTATATTTTTCCACATCAGCAAAATTGGTCTTTTTTTTTCAAGATCTGGATGAAAAGCATTGCTTAAAAAGTGGAGCAAGATACTTTGTTTAGCTCTTAAACCTTCTTGCTGAACTAGTGGAGACGGTTCTTCCAAATGATACCAAATGGCCATATATTGCTAACTAGCTGGATGCCTGTGCTTCACTACGAAACTATGTGATCCGGCATGATAAATTGACACAGCGTGAAACTTAATGTAGAATGTGTAACTCCGTAGCATCAGAGCGTGTTAATATAAGGCAACTGGCAGTTGGAACAGAGGGGGAGAGGGAGTAGAATGTCCCAGCCCGCAAGCCGGATGAGTCACACACTGGCCACACCCATGCCCGGTTTAGCGAAGGGGTAGCATCAGAATGTGTTAATATAAGGCAACTGACAGTTGGGACAGAGTTCCTTTCAGGTGAGGAGGGGGAGTAGAATGTCTAGCTTCTTAGCATCAGAGCATCTTAATATAAGACAACTGAAAGTTGGAACAGAGGGGAGGGGAAGTAGAATGTCCCAGCCCGCAGGCCGGATGAGTCATGTGCTGGCCATGCCCACACCAGGTTTAGCAACGAAGTAGTATCAGAGCATTTTCAGGTGGGTAGGAGGAGTAATATATAAGGCAACTGACAGTTAGAACAGAGTTCTTTTCAGGTGGTGATGGGGAGTAGAACGTCTAACTCCTTAGCATCAGAGTGTGTGAATATAATACTATATATGAAATACTAATGATCTGATGGTCATTTCGAAAAATCCTTTCTTAGCGAGCACCTAGAAGTCATGAGGAACGTACATGCTAAATTTCAAGTTTGTAGGCTTTAGTGTTCTGGAGTTTTAGTGATGAGTGAGTGGTATTTGGCTTTTATACAGTATATATAGAAGATATTCCATACCCAAGAACAGAAGACAATTATCCACATCTGCTCATTTCTGAGAAAATGAGTGCTGTTGCATCAAACGGAATCCTTGTTCAAAACAGAAAACTGCATTTCTCCAAGGTCCACTCTGAGAAGATAGGATGAGTTGTTTACTAGGGTTATTAAAAATCTTCAGAGGGATGCTTTTTTTATTATTATTATTATTGAGTCACCCCTTCAAAATGCTTTTCTGAAATGAAGCAATGTTCCACTCCCAGTCAGGAAGACTATCTCCATCTCCTGCACTGTGTATTGGCAGAAATTGCAGTTTGCACGGCAAAACTGCCTACTGGGGAAAATGGGTTCCATCTCAACAAAAAAGTCAAGGCGTAATACTACATTTGGTGTGAGACATCTTAGAGATGTGGCATAAGGTGCCTCCAGAAGAGGAAACACCTCATAGAGACACTATAAAAAAAGTTGAGATTCTAGAAAAAGTGCAGAGAAGAGCAATCAAGCTTATACATAACAGTTGTCTGTAAATCCACATTTCAAATGCTTCAAATACTCAATCCCTGGGGGTTTAATAACTAATGATGAAGAACTAATACCAGAAAAGATTTGCCAATACTAGAAAAAGAATAATGGAGTTGGAAGGGACCTTAGAGGTCTTTTAGTCCAACACTCTGCTCAAGCAGGAAGCCCTGTATCATTTTAGACAAGTAGTTGTCCAATCTCTTCTTAAAAATCTCCGGTGTTGGAGCACCCACAGCTTCGGGGTGCAAGTTGTTCTACTGATCAATTGTTCTAACTATCGGGAAATCTAAGCCTTAACTCCCCAAGCTAACAAAGCAATTCAGTAAGGTTTTCCTTTAAGCATTTTAAAACCTCTGCACTTCCTATCCCCCCCCCAAAAAAAAGATCCCTAAAATATTTGGGTCCAACCCAAGGTTTACACAAAGGAAGAAAAACGTTGATTTTCTTTCTGATTCACAAAAGTACAAAAAAGATTTAGGAAGCGAACACTCAGGGATGGGCTGCTGGGGGTTCGCAGGGGTTCAGGAGAGCCTCTGGCTAAGATTCTGTGCAGTTCGGAGAACCCCCCAAATCCCACTCCTGGCTGGCCCCACCCTGCTCACCCCACCCCTCCTAGGAATCCCCACGCGGCCCGTTTTGGATGCAAGTAAGTGCAGGGAGCGAGCGGAGGCTCGGAAAGAGAGAAAAACAGGCCTACTGGAACTTTGGGAAGGCCAGAAATGGGCCCGTTTCCAGCCTCCAGAGGGCCTGCAGAGCCTGGGGAGGCCGTTTTTGCCCTCCCGGAGGCTCAAGAAAAACCTCCGAAGCCCAGGGAGGGCAAAAATGCCCCCTCTGTGGTGCAGGAGGCTGACTAGGCCACATCCACCATGGCCACGTCCACCCAGCAACTGGGCAGTTGCTAAAAATTTTGAAGCCCACCCCTGCGAAAACTTTGTGGGATGCCACAATGCCACAATGCTTTGACTGATGGTCACATGATCAAAATAATAATAATAATCTATATCCCTCTTGACTTAGGTGCCTCTTCACTGCCTCAGTGAACTGTGCCTTAGTACAAGATAGTAGCTGTTTGCTTTGATAAATGCTCTTGGGAAGACCAACCAATTAGAATCAGGTCAGTAAATATGACAGAAATGTATAACAACAGTTAAGGCATCTTCACCTAACAATTGACAAAGTCACAGATGATATATAGGGATATACATGGGGGAAAATATTAGGTACATTCTTCTGGTCTATTATTGCAAACTTCTATTACTATTCTGTTACTGCAAACTTCCTTACTTCTTCTTTTTTTTTTTAAAAAAATGATGCACAATTATTCAACTTTTATTTATTTCAGACGGTATGTATTTTTAGCAACAGATTTATATATCGTCTGCTTCTCCATACTGCTGCTTCAGTTCCAGAACCAATAGCTAAATTTCTAGCAATATTCTCATCCTCAAGTCAACAAGGAAAGGTGCAGATTTAATACCAAGGCAATGCCGAATGCTGGGAAGATAGCTTTTTTGAACTCAATCTTCTTCAAAGCCAGGTAGAATACGTAAGTTCATCACCTGGATCGCCAAGAAGCATTAGCTGCTTGAAGTGATATAAAATATAAACTCAGTTGACATATAATACAAATCCTGGATTTTTTAGTTTTTTTAAAAAAACCCAACATAACTTGTCATATAAGCTATTGTGCTTTGCTACAAATATCAGCCTGAACCAAACTATGGTTTGAACTGTTTAGGGTACCACCTAATAGGGTACCAACTGATTAGGGAACCGAGATGGTTCAGGGCCTGGCATTCAACTTTTGCATGAACATATTGCATAACAATGTAGAACAAAAGAATGTGTTATTTTCCAAGGACGCAAGATTGATAATATCTTAGAAGAGAGAAGCAATCATTTTTGAAGACTTGGGGGAAAAAAATGTGCTAAAGATGATAGAAGGAAATGTGATAGAGACTAAAGCAAAGCTTTTCCCTCAGACCAAAGATATCAAATCCATAGAACAGAATGGTTTGTGTATGAGTGTGAACTGGGATTCATGTATTATAGACAGAATTGCAAGAAGGTAGTCAATTTGAGAGAGGGCATGATGGATTGATGATTAAGGATGCTGAGCTGGTCAACTGGAAAGCTGATAGCCCAGGTTCGAAACCCGAGGGCTGTGCGATGGGGTGAGCTCCCATTACTTGCTCCAGCTCCTGCTCACCTAGCAGTTCAAAAGCTTGCAAATGTGAATAGATACATAGGTACCACTTTAGTGGGAAGGTAATAGCATTCCATGTGCTCCGGTGTATAGTCATGGTGGCCACATGACCACGGAAACATCTTCAGACAATGCTGGCTTTCTCAGCTAGGAAACAGAAATGAGCACCTCCTTCTAGAGTTGGACACAACCTTTACTCAACTTGAACTCTTCATGCCTGACAGCACAGCGCTATGTATATGCATGCACTGTGCAGTGTACCTACTTCAACAATCCAAATGAATGATAGTTGAGTCAAAGGACTTATTTCCCACCCTATAGCTCTCCTTCATTTGGGGAACATCTCCCTCCCTACTAGTTGTCCTATCTTGTTGTTTCTAGCCACTTCCTAAAATCACAGTAATTGAATTAAAGTTTTAAGCATGTACTATATTCTGTTGTCTTGCCCACCTGGACTGCCTCCCATCACCTGATCCTCAGGGGGATGAATTTCATTTACTTTACCTTTTTAATATAAGCTCAGCTCATTTACACATTGCAAAGCCATAATGTAAGATAATTATCATTCAGTTTTCACACTAATTTCGCGTTGCGGTTCTACAGTTAAAAATCATCGTACAAAAATGTGCATGTTAAGGGGGGAAAAAACTACAGGTGTGAATTAAAGAAAACTGTGTACATGCGGGGAAAGGCTTTGCAACAGAATACTTTGGAAATAAAATGTGCATCTATTTTCATGCAGAACATTGGAGAAAAACAACACATTACTAACAGATCTGAAAATGGAACGGAATTCCCTGGTGCTTGAAAACATGTGATCCCTCCAGAGAATGGCAGATTTGTCTGCCTCTTTTGGAACCTGATCCAATCTGGGCATTATCCAGATGTGCGGAGATCAACTGGGCATGGCTGAAAATTCTAGGAGTTGAAATGCTCACATCTGGAGGGCAGGCAGGCTGGGCAAAAGTGTTTCAAACATATTGAACGTATTGAATAGCAAGTCTCAGAACAAAGTATCTACATTAAATTAGCAGAGAGGAAAAAAATCATCATTTCTTTCTTCTGTAGGCATGTGACATCTCTATTTCGAAAAGGTGTGTCCTTACAGTCAGATGTTTCTTTCAGTTAGGATCAGAGATAGGTTTCAGCAGGTTCTGACCAGTTCTGGAGAACCAGTAGTGGAAATTTTGAGTAGTTCGGAGAACCAGTAGTAAAAATTCTGACTGGCCCCACCCCCATCTATTTTCTGCCTCCCAAGTCCCAGCTGATCAGGAGGAAATGGGGATTTTGCAGTAATCTTCCCCTGGAGTGGGGAGGGAATGGAGATTTTATAGTATCCTTCCCCTGGAGTGGGGTGGGAATGGAGATTTTACAGTATCTTTCCCCTGCCATGCCCACCAAGCCATGCCCACCAAGCCATGCCACGCCCACCAAGCCACACCCACAGAACCGGTAGTAAAATTTTTTGAAACCCACCACTAGTTAGGATCCTATGTTCAATATGAAGACGTGAATGGTAATTACAGAGAAAATCACCCCTAGTGAAACCAAAGAGATGTGATTCCTCGTAACGGGTTAATTAACCTACCCGCTTCTTCCCCTCCTCCCCATAACCCCTTCTAAAAATATGTTGCACAATAGGATAAATGGCAATATATATATATATGTATTCTTTGTATAATTTATTATAGTTTACAAACCAGAGAGCCAAGTAACCATTTCTCATCAGAAGAATTCAATAGTCAATATCGGGTGGGAATTTGCACTAAAGTCTAGTTTACAATATACTGTTGGACAGGAGAGGAAGTGGAGTACAGCAAATCGGCTTCAAAGTGTGGTTACATTAGATATTGAGTTTTCAATTAAATATAAAGGCTATTGCGTGCAAGTATTTTTATTATTATTATTCAGACATACCAAAGCTCACGATCCTCCTTGAAAACTGTGTACTGGAGTGATTCTCAACCTTTTCTTTCCCATAGATCCCCCCCTTTAAATACTTTTTGTGGCCACAGACCATGGCCATGGTCCCCCGCCCCCCCCAAGATTTAAATCATAAGATTTCTTCAAGCCTTCGCGAAATCCCTGGGATGACATCACGTCCCCTGCTAGAGATCTGGGAACAACAGGTTGAGAAACCACTGGTGTACTGAATTCCAGTGGGCATATGAAGCTCTTATGCTCATCATGGACTTCCAGCTGATTTCTTTTTCTTTTTAAGGAAGAACTGATCTTGAGGAAGCATCTCTACATAGACTGCATTAAGCTTAAGATAGGCACTCTTAACAGTGTGGGTTGGAAAAGAAAAGGGATTCGACAGAGTAGTTACGTTCACTATACATTGCATTGTCTGAAGCTTCCATGAGGTTCCTAATAACTCCAGACGAAGACATGGAGATTACATGTAATGAAAACTCTGTCTGTGTTTGTGTTGTGTGTATATGTGTGTGTATATGTGTGTGTGTATATTTCTGCTTTCCTGGTACACATACAGTAACAAAATGTGAAAACAGGCTTCCTTTTGTGGCAGTCAAATACAAAGTATTCAGTTAGGGGGGCAGTCCTCTTTTTCCCCATGTAATGATATTTTTTTTCCCAATAGCACCCCTAGAACACAGGTAGTCCTCGACTTACATCAGTTCATTTAGTGACCATTCAAAGTTACAATGCCACTGAGAAAAGTGACTTAAGGCCGATTTTCAGACTGTGGGTCACGTGATTTACATTCGGATGCTGACAACTGGCTCACCTTTATGATGGTTGCAGTGCCCCTTTTGCAAACCATAATTGATTATAGTTTACAAACCAGAGAGCCAAGTAACCGTTTCCCATCAGAAGAATTCAATCATCAATATTGGATGGGAATTTGCACTGAAGTCTAGTTTACAATATACCTGACAAGCACAGTCAAACGGGAAACCAGGTTTACTTAACAACCGGGTTACTAACTTAATACCTGCAGTAATTCGCTTAACAAATGTGGCAAGGAAAGTTGTGGAATGGGGCATGTAGGAGCCTGTAGTCTGCTGTGTGTAGGACTGTTTCCTTATCTTGGATGGCAAACCTCAGATAAAGAAGGTTACTCACATGTAGGTGCCAGGAAACGGCACTAAGACCCTAACTCTATAAAAAAGAGGAACAGGAGGAAAGGAAGTGGGATGTGTGTTAACCCTAGATATCATTATAAGTGCTTAGGAAAACGGTAAAGATTCTAGTTACCTAAAGGATTCTGTGAGCCAATGAGATGTTGCCAAGTACTGCTGTAATTTGTAGTAACAAACTATATAAGGTCACTATGTAAGACAATAAAGTTACCACATATATCCTCAACCTTTGTGTGTGTGGTCTCTACAGGGGCAAAGCTCAATTAGCAACCTCAATTTTGGGCTCAACTGTGGTCATAAGTTGAGGACTACCTGTAATACGTTTGTTGTTGTTGTTGTTGTTGTTGTTGTTGTTATTTTAAATAAAAATAGCCTTAAGCCCCTTTTTCCTTTTAAAGGAAAACAAGAACACGTCTGTGGAATTTCTGTCCAATAAATCCTACAGGAAGAATTTCAGTTCTGTTTAAGCAGAAGGTCTGTTTCTTCCGGGTGTTTGTTTTTTTTCCCCCATGTGGGCCTTTGCTCGTTCAATTGTATAAGAAAGGCAAGATTTGTTAGATAAAGTATACAGTATTCTATTTCTTATTGCCTGAAAATGGGACAGAGAAACATACTAACACAACTGCACCAGGCATAGCAGTGTACATTTTCAATATATGATAAAACACCAATAAAGAATGAAATCGTTGCATCTTATGCCAACAAGGATAGATTAAGTAGGATTTTTTTCCCTTCAAAATTGACTAAGATGGAAGTCATTTTAACATTAGGCAGCAATACTGTAATTTTGCAATCCTCACAGTCATTTTTTCTCCATTGATAACAGCCTCACATCGCACTGAAAGCGAGGTTTTTTTAATATATATATATAAATATTTGAGAACTGGAATTCAGCGTATATTGTACCATTGTAGGTTCTCTTTAAAATATTAACTTCACCTTAAGTAATTCACAATACATGTCAGGTGGACAGCCTGCTTTGTATGCACATAGGTCTACTTGTAGTTTGTATTATCACGTTCCTCCCATATCTTATCTTTTCTCCGCTTCTCCATTTTATCCAAAAAGAAGAAGGAATTGGATAGTACCTTCAGAGGAGCTTCACATGCTGAGAGCAGCAGCTCCCAAAAGCTATTTTTTTATTTATTACATTGATTTCTACGCCTGTCCATCTTTTGAATGTAACTCAAAGGGGCTAACAATGCATTAAAACATTTTTTTAAAAAAATGGCAATTTTTTTAAAAAAAAGAGTTAACTGAGGATAAATAGCAATCGCACTTAGACTTATATACTGCTTCGCCGTGCTTTACAGCCCTCTCTAAGCGGTTTTCAGAGTCAGCATATTGCCCCTAACAACCTGAGCCCTCATTTTACTGACTTTGGAAGGATGGAGGGGGCTGAGTCGACCTTGAGCCGGTCAGAATCGAACTCTTGCTAGTGGGCAGAGTTAGCCTGCTCTACTGCATTCTAGCCACTGGGAGGAGAGAGGGAGGGAGGGAGGGAGGGAGGGAGGGAGGAAGGAAGAGGAAGGAAGGAAGGAAGGAAGGAAGGAAGGAAGGAAGGAAGGAAGGAAGGAAGGAAAAAGAAAGAGAAGAAGGAAGGAAGGAAGAAAGGAAGAAAGGAAGGAAGGACGGGAGGGAGGGAGGGAGGAAGGAAAAAGAAAAAGAAGGAAGGAAGGAAGGAAGGAAGGAAGGAAGGAAGGAAGGAAGGAAGGAAAAAGAAAGAGAAGGAAGGAAGGAAGGAAGGAAGGAAGGAAAAAGAAAGAGAAGAAGGAAGGAAGGAAGGAAGGAAGGAAGGAAGGAAGGAAGGAAGGAAGGAAGGAAGGAAGGAAGGAAGGGCAATAGCAACAGCACTTAGACTTATATACCGCTTCGCAGTGCTTTTACAGCCCTCTCTAAGCAGTTTACGGAGTCAGCCTATTGCCCCCGACAATCTGGGTCCTCATTTTACCAACCTCAGGAGGATAGTAAACTTGTTCTTAAACCCAGACAGACAGACAAAATCAACAGGCCAATTAACTTCCTGATCCCCATCCCCACCCCAACCTCCGGTCATGAATCATATCAAGGTCTCCAATGTGTTTATGAAAGACCAGAAGCCTCAATATGCTCTCCTGGGTATGCCTTATTTATAAACCTATTCAAAGGTGCTACCAGACTCCTCCTAATTTAGGAAGTGGGTGGTGCATGGATGACATTATAGATGTCTCTTCTTAAAAGTTTAGCTTGTATTCACTTTTAAACTTTTGGAATGGGTGTGGAATGGGTGAGAAAGCGCCCTCTCTCATCACGAAGATCACCAATATTGAAACAAACCAACTTAGATTATAAATTTGTCAATCAAAACAAAAGAACGATCCAACCGCCCCGGATTTGGCTCCTCTTGAATAGTGACAATGTCTTCCTACAAAATACTCCAAAAATAAATAACTTTTTTTTTTCTTCCCCCGATGTGAAGCACAAAAAGCAATCCATTTTATCGAGAAAGGCAGGGAATTGGACCACGGTCTGTTTCAAGTGTATATGCATAACTTGTTATTGCTCCTTTATTTATTTATTTATTTTTCAATATGAATAAGGAATGGGAGGAACGGGCACCAAAGGTATCGTGAAACGTGTAAATAAATTAAGGGAATGAATCGATTGAAGAGAACGCGGCTGGGAGCAACCGAAGAGAATGAAAAGGTGCATCTCATCGTTTACTACCAATTCACATGGAGTCGTGGTCGGCATCGCTTTCCCCTCCCCCTCCCTTTTCTTTCAGCATAAAAAATGACATTGTAGCACAGCTAAAGAACAATAGTTCTAAAGTCTCTTGGTCTTTTGTTGTTTGTTTGTTTGTTTTTCCTTTCTTTTCCTTTGCATTCCTTCCAAATTGTTAAGTGTCCTGGCCCTGAATACCTTTTGAGTAGGGCAGCTTGAACAGTTCAACGCCACTTCGAAAACCCTCTCGGAGATCAGTCGATAAAATTCTTCAGCAATCAGGGAGGGAAGACAAAGGGCCTTTTTCGTGCTATGCCCATATTTCCATGTTTGCTGGCTTAACATCATTGTGTGTACGACTTCGGTACTTAACAGTTGATGCGAAGACGTTCAGAGCTGGCAAACAGAGAAACAGCATGAGAATAGCCTTGGCCTTAACCAACCCATCTCCCCTCATTATTTTAAATATTGGCTTATGGAATATCAACTGCCAAGAGACCTGGTCCTACAGTTTAGGTAGATTGAACTATCAACTACCAAGCAATGAGAGCAAATCACTCATTCCTGATAGTTGATTGTCAGGGATCGGCTTACAATCTCAAATCCTGCCTTATTTTCTTCACTTCGTTTAACTGAATTGGCGCACTTATTTCCTCATCTGCAATTTTTTTTGGGGGTGCGCATCTAAATATTGGCCAGAATAAATTAGAGGTTGGTGATAGTTTGTTATCTTATCCATGCTCTTCCAAAAACCCACCAAATCCCCCAAAGTTTTAGTTCTATGCAAGATTACGTTTTTGCTTTTCTCTCTCACTCTCAAAATATTAAAACAGTTGCAACAATTTTTGGGATGTGGAACCTGGTGGGATGATGATGATGATGATGATGATGATGATGATGATGATGATGATGATGATGTCCTTCCCTCACTAATTTTGGACATGTTTTGTCATGACTCTTCTCTGGCAATTTACCAGGGTATCAGAAAACCTGGGGACTGCCTACCGTTGTATAAATGATTAAACTCCCATAATACACCCCTTAAGTGGCCCCCACAAATGAGATCTGTTGAAGAACCTCATCAACTATTCATGAAAATATAACTGGTCGTTGTGTGCTTAAAATCAAAACAAATGAAAACGGTGAGGGGAAAAAATGCAGGAATAATCTTTAACACAGTGACTATTTGTTATGAAATAAGTAGCAAATCAACTGAGCAAGTATGGAGTAAAGCAGTTCTGCTCCTACTGCTAAAAGATAGCATTGAACATTCAAAGGGGATTCAGAAGTTTCCACTCAACACAACAATTATTCACGGAAACTGCCCTAGCAGGATATTTGGGTATACCACAAACTTCAACACCCATTACTTCTTTTCCTAGGACAGTGATGGCGAACCTTTTCGGCACCGAGTGCCAAAAAGGTCGTGTGGAAACATTTTTTTTTTAATTTGATTTATATGCCGCCCTTCTCCGGAGACTCAGGGCGGCTTACAATGCGCTAAGCAATAGCCTTCATATTTTTGTATATTTATACAAAGTCAGCTTATTGCCCCCACAAACTGGGTCCTCAATTTACCTACCTTAGAAAGGATGGAAGGTTGAGTCAACCTTGAGCCTGGTGAGATTCGAACTTACAGTAATTGCAGACAGCTGGTGTTAATCACAATGCTATTAGTCTGCTGAGCCACTAGGCTCATGTGCACGCTCATCAGGACCCTGCTCTGGAAAAGCCAATCTTCTGAGTTCTGGTGTGAATGTGCACCTGACAATCAGCTGGCCAGCATGTATGCGCACACCAGTGGGCAGGAAGGACAGCTGATTGTTCCGTGTGCATGCGTGCCAGAAACCCGGAAGACAAACAGGCAAGGCCGTGTGTGCCATGCGACATGGCTTCGCATGCCACTTTGGGCACACGTGCCATAGGTTCACCATCACGGTCCTAGAATGTTTTGAAAATATCATACTTGTTGCATCTACTACTGAACGGTTCGCATTCCCAGAATTCATTGGGAAAAGCAATGACCAGTGAAATAAATTACTTTTTCCTAACAAACCACGACTTCAATATCGGTTCGTTCTACATATATGTCCCCGGAGATCTACTTTACTTATCATAAGTCGTCCTATTGCATTACACTCTGCTGTACGAAGTACAGTAGGTTCGAAGTTTGGTAAATACAATTTTCACATCATTATAAGATATCACACCCCCAAGGGATTCCCTTCTCTGAGCTTTTGGTTTTATTGAACTTCTCTAAAGTCAAGGACCCTAGAAAGAACGTATGTCTTTATAACTGAAGTTATTACCACCAACATGACAGTGCTTCACCCTCTTGAGAATTTTTTAGACTGCTTCTATTGAGACATAAAGCCTGGGGAAAGAGGGGATTGTGCACAGAGGAAGGATAGAAAGGAAGAAAAAAAAAATGGAATCAACGTAAAGGTTCCTGATTCAATTGTTGTAGCTTTACTGGAAAATGCAACAGTCAAGAATGGTGAAAAATATGAGTAAGAGAAGCAGGATTTTTTTAAAAAAAAAAACAGGGGGAGTTTATAGGGATAGCTAACCTTTTTGCCATCGCGTGCCAAAAGCGGGGGGGGCTCACAGGGGGGGTCGCGCATGCACGTGCCCACACCCATAATTCAATGTGCCTCGCCCGCTACGCAGGAACACGCGACCCTCCTGTGCAACCCCCGCTTTTGGCACGTGATGGCATGGTAGGCCCGGTAGGCCCGTTTTTTGCCCTCCCCAGGCTCCAGAGGCTTTCTTGGAGCCTGGGGAGGGCAAAAACTCTGGTGGCTCAGCAGACTAATTAACATCCACTTACATCTGCTGCCTGCAATTACTGCAAATTCAAATCTCCCCAGGCTCAAGGTTGACTCAGCCTTCCATCCTTTCTAAGGTAGGTAAATTGAGGACCCAGTTTGTGGGGGCAATAAGCTGACTTTGTATAAATATACAAAAGGATGAAGGCTATTGCTTAATGCATTGTAAGCCACCCTGAGTCTCCGGAGAAGGGTGGCATATAAATCAAATTAAAAAAAAAAAAACCAGCCTTCCCCACCCCCCTGGAGGCCCTCCAGAGGCCGGAAACGGCTCGTTTCCTGACTTTTGGTGGGCCCGGAAGGCCCGAAAATCAGCTGGCTGGCGCATGCATGCATGCTGGAGCTGAGCTAGGGCAATGCTCGCATGCCCACGGATATGGCTCCATGTGCCACCTGTGGCATACGTGCCATAGGTTCACCATCACGGTTTTGCTGCCAAGAACTAGAATGGACAGCACAACTATATAAAATATACAGGACAATAATTTTCCTGGTTGCCACATTATAGGAGACATCTTAACCATTGATGCCTACTTTATAGCATAAGGCAACTTGTAGCCATACAGTTAGAATGCTGGTTTGTGGCCATTTGCATTACAAATACAAACTGACCACTCTTATAACATTACTTTGGTCCTGAGATTATAACTTTAGTTGTGTGAGGACCCGGATTGTGGGGGCAATAAGTCAACTTTGTATAGAACAACACCGCTTGGGGGGGGGGGGCGAAAGCCCTAATAAGCAGGTATATACAAAAAAGTATGCAGGCTATTGCTATAATGCATTGTAAGCCGCCCTGAGTCTACGGAGAAGGGCGGCATATAAATTGGACTAATAAATAAATACAGCCATCCTATTCTCAAAGGTCTCAGAAGACCATCATTGTAACTTCCTTCAACATTTGGTACCTTGCCTTATCTTATCTTATACAATTTATCAAATTCAAATACATTTGACTCGATTACAATTTTTTTGCCACAATTTTCTTTTTTCCCCCCTTTTTTAAAAATCATATCTCAATATTTCTTTGCTTACTTGTATAAACAACCTCTTCATTTGCCCTCAAATTCTAATTTTCCTGCTTATTCATATTTATTCTCTTTTTATTCTTTAACAATTCATTCTTTATCTTAATATATTTGGGTTTGTTCGGGGTTGCCTTTCTTCCATTTCATCTTTTTTTTTATTGTACAGCAATCTTTCTCCTCCACCCTACCATCTCCCTCTTTTCTTTCTTTCCTACTTTCTCTTCCCCTCCTCTTCTCTTCTTTTATCTATTTCCCCTCCCCTTCTCCTTCTCCTCCTCTCTTCCCCCTCTCTTCCCCTCTCTCCTAATTTCCCTTCCTTTCCTTCCTCCCTACTCTTCCTTCCCTCTCTCTCCTTCCTAAGATATGGCTAATACTCTGTTAAAAAAAGATGTAAGTGAAAGTGGGGGGGTGGGAACAATAAAACTTAATTAAAAAAAAAAACATTTGGTACCTTGCCGATTGGATAGAACTAAGCAACCAAAATAGGTAAGCAAAATTCAAAAAACTTAATTCCTAACTGAAGCAGTTTTAGGTAAGAAATATGTCCTTCCATCCATGAATGACCAAATTGCAATCCCCAGTGACAAATTTTACACCTCATAAAAAAATAAGATTCTGGCTCTTTTAAAAGTGACAATCTCCCTTCAATTGACCGGAGCATCTGTTTCATATCTGAATGTTTTTTAACCCAGTTTCGCTTTCTACAATGACAGAGCTGTGCTTCTATTGCATTATTATAAAGCAATGTCTTAACAAACAGTCTTCGCCTTCTTGTAAATCAGAACTGCGATTTAACCCATTTGTAGACAAGAGTAGGAATGGACAACTCCATTCCAAGTTGCCAAAAGCTGGATTTGTGGCTACCCCACTCAATATTAATTTTAGGGTTGTTTCCTTCTGTTGATTGTTGTCAGGCACCTAGTTTTTAGGGATCTAGACAGCGAGTGTAAATGTCTATTCTTGCAAGTGATACTCAACTCCGTAAGAGTTATAATGCGGAGAAGGGGGAAATAAATTTGTGTTTGCTTCTGAGAAACTTTGAGGAACCGATCCAAGTCAATGAAATGAATTGGCAATTCCAGACTCCATTTAGCATTAAGAACAATTTATGAGATCCTACAGAGCTTTAATGGGTTCCACCTAGTCCAGATTTCATAAATTCCCAAGCATATCTTGCTAGCTGGACTAAACTGTAACCTCTCTTTTCTTTTGCAGATCTGCTCTTCTGCATGCAAAGGAAGAAGTGCCACACTGCCATCTGCAGACAAGAGTTACCCCCTAACATGCACATTCAACAATCACATTTTCCTTATAGCTAAAAGTCATTATATTTCTTCCTTTTAGTACTGATGAATCACAAACTATTTACTTCTCAGTTATCTATCTATCTATCTATCTATCTATCTATCTATCTATCTATCTATCTATCTATCTATCCTGTTTCCCCCAAAATAAGACCCAACCGGAAAATAAGTCCTAGCATGATTTTTCTGGATGCTCGTAATATAAGCCCTACCCGCAAAATAAGCCCCAGTTAAGATTGTCAGCCAGATGGGTGCATTTAGTACCCTATTTCCCCCAAATAAGACCTAAGCAGAAAAGAAGCCCTAATGCATCTTTTGGAGCAAAAATTAATGTAAGACCCGGTCTTATTTTTGGGGAAAACATGGTATCTGTCTGTCTGTCTGTCTGTCATTATCATCTATCATTTATCCACATTCTAAGGGCAGAGTGTAACACAAGGAAGAAACTAAATCAGAAAGGAGGGAGGGTGACAAAGCAAAGAAAAAGACGTAAATCAAATGTTGTTCTTACCTGTCTGGTGTGGACAGAGCCAGGAGCCTTAAACCCTCCTTGACAGCTGCATTCGGAGACACTGTATGGGTCCGAACTACTGGAAGAACACTTGGAGAGGGAATCACAACCCACCACAAATGTGTTATCCAGAGGCAGTTCCTGTATGACATGGTGTTTCTTCGGTGGTACTGGAGTCTCAGGTTTAATCTGAAATGTGGGTTGTGGAGTGGCAGACTTGTAGTGCTTTGCTAAATCTGGACTGTCGGGTTTAAACGTGGTTGGTGTTGTGGCCCAGTTATATTTTCCCATTGTCTGTTCTTCTAGCTCTACAGGGATGTCTAAGGTGCCATTGATGTGTTCATGGCCAGGTTCATCAGGCTTAGATTCTTCAATGGTCACAAAGTTTAGAAGAAGACTTTTGGGAGACCGCTTCTTCTTTTTCTTCTTCTTCTTGATCTGACGGTTTTCTTGATTTGGAGAAACCCACTCACCACTCTGTTTGCTTTTCTGGACCACTTTGTGCCTAGGAGTTTGGCGACAACGTACCAGAGCTGTCACAAAAATGACCAGTATCACCGTCATGGTGCCTGCGATAATGGCAATGATGATTTTGACATAGTCATTGGTTTGTGGGGTAATGTCTCCATCCCCGACGTTTTGGCCAACCGGTGTTTCCATGTTTCGGCGCACCAACTCTTGGACGTAGGATCCGTTGGTGACTGTTTCATTCACAAATAAATGCACTAATGCTATTGTGTATAAAGATTCAGGCTGCCCTAAATCATTGACTTTTATTACCAGTCTGTGCAACCCATGATCTGCTGAGATGACTTTCTCCTTCAGAGTGACATTGCCTGTTAACTGATCAATCATAAACAACCCTCGCGAATTCCCACCAATAATGCTATAACGCAGCTCAGCGTTCATCCCAGTATCGTTGTCCACAGCAAACACTTTCGTCACTACGGAGCCCGGACTGGCGGACATCGGAACCAAGTCATAGGAGTAGTTGGTGGAAGGAATGACAAAAACAGGCCTGTTGTCGTTCACATCGACAACATTGATAGTCACTTTAGCTGTGGAGGTGCGTGGTAGCCTGCCCCCGTCCACTGCTTTCACCTGAAAAGTATAAGATCCTTGCTGCTCCCTGTCAAAAGTAATATTTGGCCTTATGACTCCAGTGAGAGGATCGATAATAAAATTATCTTTGCCATTTAATATAGACAAGGTCACTATTGCATTTTCTCCAGAGTCCGCATCTGTCACAGTGATCAGTCCAACAGTGCCATACATAGGTAGATTTTCCGGCACGTAGAAGTTGTATTCGTTGTGCGTGAAAGCAGGGCTGTTGTCATTTTGGTCCAAAACAGAAACAGTCACGGTTGCATTGGTTTGCAAAGGTGGCATTCCATTATCTTTAGCCAGCACTGTGAATGAATAGCGATCTTGTTTTTCTCTATCCAGCTTCCTCACGGCTGTCAGAATGCCTGTACGGCGATCCAGGTTGAAAATAGGGGGAGCATCCAATCCCAGCATGTAGCTGATTTCAGCATTGCGGCCGCTGTCGGCATCAGTAGCACTTATCTTGGTCAGCTGGGTTCCAGGAGCGTTATTCTCAGGAATGGAGAGCCCGATCACGGGTTGGGTAAACACCGGGGCGTTGTCATTTTCATCTTTGATTTTGATCAGTAGCATTGCAGATTGGTTCAAGGGTGGCTTTCCTGAATCCGAAGCCACTATTTTGATGGCATATTCTCTGGTGGCCTCGTAGTCTAAGAAGGTGGCTGTTTCCAGGAGAAACTGATTATCAAACACCGGTTTTAACCTGAAGGGGACATCGTGGTCTGTGAAGCAAGTAACTTTGCCATTAAGATCAGCGTCCTTATCCATTACAGTTATCAGGGCAATCTTAGTATTGAGTGGTGCTTTCTCAGACAGTAATACAGTCCCGTTGACTGGATTGATAATGTACCTCGTGTCTATTGAGGGGATGTTATCGTTAATGTCTGTGACATTCACTGTTACGGTAGCTCTGGAGGGTGTGGAACTGCCGTCACTCGCCAAAATGGTTAATTTGTGTACTGGGGATTCCTCCCTGTCCAAGGGCTCCTTGACAGTGATAAGACCAGTAATATTATCGATGGCAAACAGCCTTTTGGCCAAAGTGGAGATCTGGCTGCTAAAATAAAAGTGAATCTGGGCATTGGATCCCAAGTCGGCATCAGTGGCATGAAGTTGAGAAACGGAGGTGCCCACAGGTGCATTTTCAGGAACGCTGACTTCAATATCATTCTCCTTGAAGACCGGACGGTTGTCATTCACATCAGTGACGGTGACTTGGAGAATGGCTGTGCTGGATCTCGGAGGGTTTCCTCCATCCTCTACTTTAATCTTCATCACATAGGTGTCCTTCTGCTCCCTATCAAGAATTTGTTGCACTATCAACTGGGGCCACTTGTCTCCTTCGGGTGTTTCAATTATATCAAGTCCAAATACATTTTGTCCCTAGAAGGCACAGAAAGAGAGAAAGGGATATATTACTGCATAGATCTGTTATATACACAATATGCTCTTTTTTCTGAATGATATCAATCTGAATTTCCCCCACATATGTTTATGCTTTGGTGTAATGCCAAAGAAGATGCAAGTCTAAAGACTGGTGACCTTGGAAACAAATCCGTCTTAATTCCATGGGTCATCTTCTTTAGTAAACTATGATTATGAATTGATCCTACATGTAATTACAGGCTGTTATGCTTTGAATTAAATATATTCTTAGCTTTCAAAATATTCAAGGATAATTTGTTCTTTAATTGTTATTTAAACAATGACCTGGTATTCTTTCATGAGTCATATATGGGTTTGAGGTTCTGTGATTATCCCTCTTAAGAATGTCCGGGAAAACCAGGAAGCTCGTATGTACCCCCTCCATCATCTCTACCACCTAATGGACTGACAATCAGTGTCTTTTCCAAAGGACCATCCAGAGTTTTCAAAAGCTTAGGAAGTGGTGATAATTGAAAGTCAACATGCCTACAAAAATGGCAATAATAACTAATAGGGTGTTTCTGATTTAAAAATATCCATGAGATAATTGTCTATTGCAGAGTTCCCCAACCTTTCTGGGTTGATGGCCCAGAGCGGAGGGGGGGGAGAGAGGGGATCGTTTTGTGGGAGGAGCAGGAAAGTGCATGTGTGCGTGAACACCCATCGCTCATGTGAGTGGGGCCACGAGGCCCTGTGATGCTCATGCGAGTGGGACTGTGTGCATGCACGGACATTCACCAGACAGCCACTCACATGGCCCAGTTGTGAATAGGCTATGGATTGGTAGTGGGCCGTGTCCACAGGTTGCGAACCCACTGGTGAAATCCAGCAGGTTCTGACAGGTTCTGGAGAACCAGCGGGAGAAATTTTGAGTAGTTTGGAGGCTAACTCTAACCCTAACTTGCAAATACCACTTCTGGCTGGTCCCAGAGTGGGGTGGGAATGGAGATTTTGCAATATCCTTCCCCACAAAAGGTATGTAAAGGAGGTCCATGTTAAAGTAAAGATTGAGAACCACTCCTTTAAACTATATTCATTAAATTGGGGTAGGAAGGAGAAAGCAATTCAGAAAGACTTCTTTTGGTGACCTATGTTGATAACATGACAAGCATAGCTTGTGGTTTCCTATACGCCAACTAGTTCCTTCCCGTTATCTCATGGGCTTATCAACAAACATTTATTTATTTATTGAACTTTATGGAGTTACCCATCTCAGTATAGTGACTTTGGGTGATTAATTAAAGATAAAAAACATGATACATACAACATCTGTTGCAGACTTTTTAAAGACTTACTGCCTCAACAAACCCAGATTACTACCTTCACTAACTCAGGACTGACATTAAAATAATCAGCTGCTTCCTTGGTTTTGTTCCTTTCATTGGTGGTAGTTGGAAGTCGGAAAGCATTAAACAAGGCAGCTGTTTGCCATCAATCATGTTAACAACTAACCATAAGCTATGTCTATCATGTCATCCAAGCATGAACTACATATCTTTTGAGTGATGGGTTCTTCCTGTTTACACCTTGGACATTTAACTACCATCTTTGCTAAAGAAGAAATAGTGGTATTTAACAAGAACCATGGAAACACAATACGATAAAAAGAGAACAATGGCCACCCCACCCAATTTAAACAGTGTGTGTACAGTAGTGGCCAAAATTGTGGAAACCTTTTGGGAAAAATGTATTTTCTAAAAATTAGCTAATAACACCACTTTTTTTTTTGAGTAGTACCATAAAATTATATATTAATGGAAAGACAATTTAATCAAGAATGCAATGCAATACTTTTTATGAAGGATTTGCTATTAGAATAGCAGTTACGGTATAAAGAAGAAAAGTGAAACACGTAGAAAAAACGAGAGAGACAAAAATTATCACCATAGAAAAAAATGAGATATACAGAAATGATCCCCATGTCAGTTAATACTTAGTTGGGTAACCTTTAGCATGAATTATGGCCTTACAATGTCTTCCCATGGAGTGAACCAAGTCTTTGAGTTCTGCAGCTGTTATAATGTGAAACCAAGATTGAATGATGGCTTCTTTTAACTGGGCTTTATTGCTGGGTCGCTTCTGACTAACAAGTTTCTTTAGTGGGCTCCATAGATTTTCAATTGGGTTAAGGTCTGGTCTATTCCCAGGCCATTCCAGCAGTGGAATAGGATTATCTTGACACTCCAAAAATAAATAAATAAATAAATAAATAAAAGTGGTGTTATTAGCCATTAAACCTCAAAAATACACTTTTCCCAAAAGGTTTCCACAATTTTGGCCACTACTGTATATATATCTGTGGGGGTTTTCTGGGATGGATATCTCCTTTTATCTAAAAGCTTTATCTTCATCCACGTATAACAAAAAGCTAGCAAAATGTTAGCCCAGGATTCAATGCATCCCAAGTGGCCTCCTAGCAACCCAGCTGGTTATAGCAAGTGGCAAAACCGAACTAAACTTGGCTGATGTAAAAAAAATAAAAAAAGAAAGAAAGCTAAGCAGAATCAGACACAAGCTCTTTTTGGATGACTGCCCACCCAGAAGATACCAAGGCTGTAAGCGAAGACAAGCAAGTTGAGAAGAACAAAAGCAATAATTTTGTAGTGCTGCCAAGAAAGAAAGAAAGAAAGAAAGGGGGGGGGGGAAACCCTGTCAGGTCCATAAGGTCACCGAGAGTCAAGCTTGACTTGAGGGAGGTTTTATCTTTTGAACCTTTTTTTTTTAATCGTGGCCTTAAGCTTTGCAACGAGAGTTTGAAACGTTATTGCCCACCCCCCCACTCCACAAAGCAGCTTCTGCAGCACTTCTCAACTCTTTAAATGTTCCCCAACTCTTCTCCAACTCCAGAAAGCCTAATGACGTGACACATCTTTAAGTTGGAAGAACTTGTGGATGGATGAAGATGAGACTCCAGGCAATACAGCTGTCCTCAGTCACACAGTACAGCTGCTTTGCATATCTAACATCTGACTGCCAGCTATTTTCTGAACATGAGTCCCCCAGTCATTGAATATTCTTTGTCATTAAATATTTGCCATATTTGTGGGTTGCCCTATTTTTTTTTTTTTTTTAAAAAGTACAAATTGCCAGCAACTTTTTGGTGTGGAACAGAAATGGCCAAAAATTGCAACGGAGTGTTGCAAGCAAACCAAGATAAAGACAGTTCAGCATCTCTGATTTTTTTAAAAAAAATTATTTATTTTAAAAAAACAGCATGACTTTCATGCAGGGGTGAAATGCTACCGGTTCATACTGGTTTGTGCGAACCGGTAGCGGTGGTGGCACATGGTTTAACGAACCAGTAGTGAGAAGCTCCGCCCACCTGCCCAGACATCGTTACTTCCTGGTTTTAACCTGTTTTTGACCCTCTGCACATGTGCCGAAGGCTTTGCACATGCACAGAGGCTCCAAAATTGCATGTGACATGCATGCGTGCACGGAGTGCGCACTTCCGAACCAGTAGGGAAGGTAAGTAGATTTCACCCCTGCTTTCATGGCTGTGGTAAAAATCAGGATTCCAAATATTACAAATAATGCAATCTTTATAAATGTATGATGAGCGATAAGGAACCAGACGTAGGTCTTGTAGGTCATGGCAGGGGGGGTCTCTCCTCGTCACGCTAAAATCAATATGTAGGAATAGAAATAAATTCTGCATATAGTATACAAGAATAACGTCTGGGTAGAATGAACAGGGAAATAAAGGTTTTCACTTCCAGATGGACGTATCAACTTGGGAAGTTTGAATCCCTCTCCTCATTTTTCCCCCCTTTTAAAGGAAAGGAGAGAGGGAAGAAGAAGAAGAAGAAGAAGAAAAACCCTAGCAAAGACTTTTCCCCTTAAGGAGAAAGAAGTGATTAGTATTCATCAATAGCATCTCTGTGAATGATGGAAAATGATGCTGATGGGCACCAAAAGGAACACTGCCACCACAAACAAAAGAGAGAGTGATAATGGAGGAACACCAAGGACAGAGGTGAAAACACGGAAAGAAGGATCCAAGGACAATCTCATTCCTTCTTCGCTTTTCCTGGCTGTCGTTTCCTGGTTTTAACACAACCCTTGCAAATCCAGACCAGAGAAGCCCAAGGTTTTGTAGTCTACAGCAGAACCGCCTCCCCCCTGGTGGGTTTCTAACGGTTCGCCCCGGTTCAGGAGAACCGGTAAGTGGTGGTAGCAGGAGGCTCCACCTACCCACCCGGACGTCATCACGGATGCTCTGCAGAAATGCCACACACATGGTCACACAGTTCCTAACCGGTAGCGAAGGTAAGTGGAACCCACCACTGCCCCCCCAACCTTTTTGAGCACCGGGGATCAGTTCCGTGGAGAAAGTTTTTTCCCACGGATCAGAGGGGGCGTGGCTTTGCATGCTGCCTGCATACCGATGGGGGGTCACCAAGGTTTGCAGTCTACAGCAGAGGCCTTAAACCTTTCGGGCACCAGGGATTGGTTTCATGGAGAATGTTTTTTCCACAGACTAGAGGGGGCATGGTTTTGAGTGCTACCCGCATACCAAGGATGGGGCTTTGCTTATTTGCATGGCCCAGTTGCTGGCAAGCCATGGACCAGTGCCAGTCCATAAACTGGGGGTTGGGGACCCCTGTTCTATAGATAACACATTGGGCATTTTTACATGTCAAGGCTTAAGGCAACTGAGATCCCTTTCCCACTGCCACAATTTCCCCCTGTCCTAAATACATAGGCATGGAAGGCTGTTCCCTTCCCACCAAAGGGGGTCCCTATTTTTCTACTTGCATTTTTTACGTGCTTTCAAACTGCTAGGTTGGCAGAAGCTGGGACAAGTAACGGGAGCTCACCCCTTTATGCGGCACTAGGGATTCGAACTGCTGAACTGCCGACCTTTCTGATCGACAAGCTCAGCGTCTTAGCCACTGAGCCACAGCATGGCCCTAATGTAGACTTGTACTCTACAGTAAATAGTTTGAGAATTGTAGGCACGTTTTTTTTTTCAGGGTGTGTGGTTTCCTTTTTTAATCACTATTATTTGCTTGAAAAGCTCCTGAGTTATGACTGGCGGGGTTTTGTTTTCTTTTGCTTGCGAAATCGGGAAGAAAAGAAAAGAAAGCAACCCCACAGAAGTGGGAGAGTTTGCTCCCCTACGCTCCTTTATTTGTATGCAATCTGACAATCATGCATGGATTCTTCCGTCGTTACCACTGCAACTACAACTCAGAGATTTTTTTAAATTCAGGCAGAGGCTCTCCATTTCGTTTTTTTTTTAACAAACCCAGATGATGAGAGCTGTCATTTTTTTTTTACCTTTAAAAAAAGATAAAAAATAAGATGCTTGCCCTGTGTCTATTCTAGCAGTGTAATTCTTGACTAGGGCAGGAAACTTGTGATGCAATTCCTGACCCCCCCCCCCACATACACCTTTTTTTGAGATTTCAAAATAGTTGTAGAGGAATAAGTTTAAAACAGGACAAAATTATTTAAGAGACCTTGATAGTACAGGGGTTTAGTGCACCCTGTTATTAACACAGCTGCCTGCAATTTCTGCAGGTTCGAATCTTACCAGGCTCAAGGTTGACTCAGCCTTCCATCCTTTCTAAGGTAGGTTAAATGAGGACCCAGTTTGTGGGGGCAATAAGCTGACTTATTGTATATAGATATACAAAAGTATGAAGGCTATTGCTTAACACATTGTAAGCCGCCCTGAGTCTCTGGAGAAGGGCGGCATATAAATCAAATTAAAAAAAAAAAGTGCCTATATTCGTGCACAGCAACACATATACAGGTAGTATACAGGTTGTGTGTTTGCCTGTGTGGGGAAGGGGGACAGAACAATCGCAAAGTTCTAATATTAGATGTCATGCAGAACCCGAAACTTAATTTATAAGGAGATTCCTTCAAGATGTTATAATACAACATCAACTTATTGAAATGCGCACTTACCTTCACCATTTCAAATATATAGAAATGTTTCAGTCATGTTTCAACACCCATTCTTCCCGCAGTTTCAGCATTTTGAAAAAAAGGACGGGTGTCCCTTTCATAGAACAATTATTTGACTATATTTAAAGAATCAAAAAGGAAGGGGAGGGAATATTTGAGTGTGGGTATGTAATTACCTGTTCGTTTGTAATGGATCCAAAAGTCCGTTTCGGAGGTGTTTTGGGCTGCCATGTAAATACAAAAACGAGAAAGTATCTCTTTAAATGTTTCAAAAAGAACCAGATTTTTTTAAAGGATAAAGAACAATCTCAATTCAAATAATTTTTTTAAAAAATTACTCCTCCATTCCTATGCAGCTACCATGTTTCCCTGAAAATAAGACTCAGTCTTATATATTTTTTGAAACCCGAAATAAGCTTGTGGCCTTATTTTCGGGGAGGTCTTATTATTTTGGGGTGCATGGAGCAAGATGGGGCTCCCCTTGTTGTCTTACCTGATTTCCAGCTCTGTCTCCCTAACCCTAACCAGAGGAAATGGCGGGGACTGCCCGTGCATGCGTTTAAATATTTTTGGGGAGGGCTTATTTTCGGGAAGGGCTTATTTTAGCACATGCGCTCAAAAGCCCGATTGGGCTTATTATCAGAGGAGGACTTATTTTTGGGGAAACACAATAGGCTGCTGAAATGCACAAGAAATATTCAATATTTAGCATCTCTCTTCTGCAGAGACATATGGAAGAACAATGCAGGATCTTGAAATAAGGAATAAAGTGGGACTTTTGTAAAGAAATGCACAAGCTTCCAAGAAGAAAGCCAGTTCGAGATAAGATAGACATATTCCAATGCTTATTTTCTTTGCACAGGTATCTGTGAGTGAGATGGGCATTAGCTACATTTGTAGTCCTTGACTTACAACAGTTCAGTTAGAGATCATTCAAAGTTACAACGGCACTGCAAAAAAGTAATTTAGGCCTGTTTTTGTGACCGGGCAGCCTTCCCTTGATCACATGATCAAAATTCAGAATGCTTGGCAACTGACTCATATTTATGACAATCGCAATGTTCCGGGCTCGCCTTTTTGCAGTCTTCGGACAAACAAAGTCACTGGGGAAGCCTGACTCATTTAACAGCCACAGCGATTCATTTAAGAACTGGTGGAAAAAAAGGTTCTAAAACGGACCTTTTCAAAATTCACAGCAGAAATTTGGGACTCAATCGTGGTTGTAAGTCGAGGAGTACCTGTGAAAAAAATTAATGTCCGTTTCTTTGATTCTCAAAAAAAAAAAAAAAATTCCAAGATCAATCTTGGAACCCAACAAATAAGGACTTTTTCTTGGATATTAGCCAATTACCTTGCAATCACTTGTTTGCAACTGGGTGAATTGCAAATCCGCAAGTTCCTACAAGTTTCCTATTTTTGTAAGCAATACAATATGTTTGTTGGGCTGCCGAAACAGAAAATAATATCAGTGTTGAATGGAAAAGGGAAAGCGGGAGAACCGGATCTCTTGTTGAAAAGCTCCCATGTCTCTAATTTACTTCTAACGTAACTCCATTTTTCCCGATGCAAAACTGTGCAGAATTCTCTAAGTAACATATCGGCTATTCATTGTATGGCAGGATCATAGAATATAGAATAACAGAGTTGGGAGGTATCATGGAGGTCTTCTAGTCCATCCCCCTGCTTAGGCAGGAAACCCTATACCATTTCAGACAAATGGTTATCCAATCTCTTCTTAAAAACTTCCAATGTTGGAGCATCCACAACTTCTGGCGGCAAGTTTTTCCACTGGTTAATTGTTCTCACTGTCAGGAAATTTCTCCTTAGTTCTAAGTTGCTTCTCTCCTTGATTGGTTTCCACCCATTGCTTCTTGTCCTCCCCTCAGGTGCTTTGGAGAATAGCTTGACTCCCTCTTCTTTGTGGCAGCCCCTCAAATACTGGAAGACTGCTATCATGTCTCCCCTAATCCTTCTTTTCATCAAACTAGACATACCCAGTTCCTGCAACCGTTCTTTATATGTTCTATCCTCCAGTCCCCTAATCATCTTTGTCGCTCTTCTCTGCACTCTTTCTAGAGTCTCCACATCTTTTTTTTTACATGGTTGCAACCATCATAATAACAAAGTGTAAACACAAAAGAATATAAGGATGGCTGAAAGGAAAAGCTCAGTTTTAATTCAAAGTAAGAACAATTCAAATGGCTGGTTATAAACGGATTGTTTAAGAATATAAGCAGCTTAATATTGTCATGTCCTGCATCAAAAAATATTGTAGTAGTTCTACTAGATTTGATGGACCATTAGACTTATTGTAACAAGCCTAGCTCTTATGCATGCAATTATTCAGTCAATATATAACAAGGGGAGGGGAAACAATGAAAACAATGACCGTGGAATATAGAGTACGATATTTCTTGAGCTACAAATCTAAACTTTACCTCCTTTGGTTTCCCTTTCAAAGTACGATCAAAAGTCACATTACCCTGAAATCAACTACACGAGGGTAGTAGGACGTGCAGAGTTGACAGAATGGAGCTGCGATATTTTGCAATCCCACGTTTAGAATTTAGAGACCTTCCTTCTAAGTGGGCAACGGACACCAGTTGTCAAACTGTCTGGCCTCCTGCCAAGTGTGGACTAGCTGGTAGACTGCACCAAACTCTCATGCAAACGGTAAGACTCAGTAGTCGAAATCCAGTTAAGTGGCCTTCAGACATTGATTTTAATCAGCTTAAGCACTTTATACACTGTGTTAGATGGAGAACAAGATCTTTCTCTAATAATGTCATTAAGTCTGCAAGCTGAGGAGTTTGACTAAGTTCCATCAATCTTTCCAGCTAAGCATGCTGAAAATTTACACGTTATACCAGGGGTGAAATCCAGCAGATTCTGACAGGTTCAGGAGAACCGGTAGCGGGAATTTTGACCAGTTCAGAGAAGCTGCAGTGGAAATTTTGAGTAGTTCAGAGAACCAGAAAATACCACCTCTGGCTGGCCCCAGAGTGTTATACCTGCGTTATACCCGAGGCATAGATGGCTTTCCATCCATAGACTCCAGAGGATGGTAGAGGATGCTGGAGGATGTCCATGGGGTCACGATGGGTCGGACACGACTTTGCAACAACCACCACAATGTTTTGAAGTGTAGCCATCTGTCAAAAACAGGGCTCAGATCCACCATCTTCTGCGATGTGTGTTCAGTAAGTAGTCAGATTTCCATAAATTCTGGAATCTAAGGTCATACCATAACCTACCACATCAAGAACACAGGTAAATGGGATATCTGAAGAAATAGATCCATAATACTAAATGAGGTTGGGTCCTTCTTAACAAGAAACTAACATCTATTTAACAATTTCCTCTGTTATTAAGTAATTATTCAGGAGAACAATGAAAATCTGCAGAGGTCCTTTCTTGGTCTCTGTATGATCCACTTCACTCAAAGTCAGAGGACCTAAAAAATGGAAAAGGGATGAAGAACGAAAGAAGCTAATTCTTCTTCCCATCAAAGTCCATTAGCTCCGTGGAGATACATTTATACAAACCAGGGAAAGCAGGAGACCAATTCTATGTTTGAAAGACAGATTAGAATATCAGTTATGATGGCGCTTTGCTCTAAATACGGCAGTTTCTCTCCAGCCTGAAGGAAGATTCCAGAAACATCAACTTTTGTGGGTGGGGGCTGTATTTTCCCCTATTGTGACAGAAGCTAACAGGAAAGTTTGCTGTTATATAACATACTCAGCCTACAGCCATAGCAATGAAGTGCTATTAGCACATTAAAGTTTATCCCAAGATTGTTGATTCTGCAGTCAAAGTTCCGATTATTATTTTTTAAAAAATTAAATTATGAGGGTGGGATGCAGTGGTGGTTTCAAAAATTTTTATTACCGGTTCTGTGGGTGTGGCTTGGTGGGCATGGCATGGCTTGGTGGGCATGGCAGGGGAAGGATACCGTAAAATCTCCATTCCCTCCCCACTCCAGAGGAAGGATACTGAAAAATCCTCATTTCCTCCCAATCAGCTGGGACTTGGGAGGCAGAGAATAGATGGGGGCAGGGCCAGTCAGAATTTTTACTACCGGTTCTCCAAACTACTCAAAATTTCCGTTACCGGTTCTCCAGAACTGGTCAGAGCCTACTGAAACCCACGTCTGGTGGGATGCCTCAGTTGGTGATTTTCATGTAAAGAAGGGACGATCTAAGTCAGGGGTGTCAAACTCAATTTCATTAAGGGCCAGATCAGGGTTGTGTTTGACCTCAGGGAGCCGGGGTGGGCATGGCCAGCTCAACATCACTCGTGTTGGGGCGCCTGGGGTGGCCCAGCACTCTGCCAGCAAAAATGGACTCCCGAGCTCCGTTTTCAGCTGTGACAACCTCCTGCAGCCCTCTGCCAGTGAAAACAGAGCTCAGGAGGGCTGCCTGTGACCCTCCCTGGCTCTGTTATCGCTGGCAGAGGTACCACATGCTGGTCCTTCACTGTTTCCAGGTCAGCCCCTGTGGGCCAGATCTAAGCACCTTGTGGGCCGGATCCAGCCACCGGGCCTTGAGTTTGACATCCCTGATCTAAGTAATGGGGTGATTTTGTACCTGATTAGATGCTCTCAACAAATATTATATTGGGATCTAACCCCAAAATTAGTAGTATTGATTAAATACCTGAGTATAGTTTTAGGGAATGGACCAGGGGTGAAATTCAGCAGGTTCAGACAGGTTCTGGAGAAACGGTAGCGGAAATTTTGAGCAGTTCGGAGAACCGGCAGCGGAAATCTTGAGTAGTTCAGAGAACCGGGAAATGCCACCTCTGGCTGGCCCCAGAGTGGAGTAGGAATGGAGATTTTGCAATATCCTTCCCCCAGGAGTAGGGAGGGAATGGGGATTTTGTAGTATCCTTCCCCTGGAGTGGGGTGGGAATGGAGATTTTGCTGTATCCTTCCCCTGCCATGCCCACCAAGCCATGCCCATAGAACTGGTAGTAAAAAAATTTGGATTTCACCACTGGAATGGACCAATGGAAGAACTTTTTTCCCTGCATGCCAATTTTAAACCATAAACGGAGAGCCTAGGGCACAGGCTTGGCATTGCTATCAGGAGGTACAACAGCCTATCTAACAAGGACAACAAACTTAAATGAATATCCTTACATGGCTGCTGATTAATCTTCAAATACCATCTGTTCTTGTGTTATTTACTGTAGTTCATTAGATTTTTATCCTAGTTTTTCCCCAAGAGCTCAAAGAAATGTATGTGTATGTTTGTGGTTTTGTGTGCTTGGGTGTGTGTGTGTGTGTGTGTGTGTGTGTGTGTGAAAAAGAGGGAGGGAGAGAAACTCTATATCTCTATGGTATTTCTGCTTCATTTTATATTCATAGCTTCTGATAGTGATTGGCCTAAATTTGAACGTAACTTTTGCCATGCAGTAGAAGCAATGCCTCTAGATTCCTTCACATGAACGCAAATGAACATACAGTATTTGGACTCAAAATGTCAATGTTGCCCAACTATTATAACCATAAATAACTCCATCTCTTAATTAGTAAAGAGTAAATCTAAGTCCACTGTGTGAGATTGAAAATGCCCAGAGAGTTTGAGAACAGGAAGGTAATTTCACCTTGCTGCATTTTAAGCTCTGAGGAGCTGATAATAGTAGCTACTCAGAGCTATTCTGAGGAGATAAACTGGGTGTAATGTGTTTAGTATTTGGATGGGAGACTTACTATGGAATTTTTGGACTATAGGTTCAACATGGAAGCAAAGAGAAAAGAAAAACCTCTTTACTACTCTTCCATCTTGGAAAATGTCCATCCTAAATACAACTACTAGTGTAATTCCATAAATCTGACTCTGGATGCAGAGTCTGAATTCCTACCTAAAGACTTTCCAAAAAAAATGAAGGCAACATCACAAATGTTAAAAAAAAAAAAACATTAACTCTGGCCACATCATACAAAGAGAACCTATATAAAATGTTCTATAGGTGGCACATACCACCAGCTAGGCTAGCCAAAATGTACAGAAATGCTGGAAATGTGACCAAATACCGGGCACCTATTACCATATGTGGTGGACATGTAGAAAAGTAAAAGAATACTGGTAAAGGATTCAAATGTGGTTGGAAGAAATGACTGGACAGAGATTGGAACTCAAACCATTAGGAATTATAAAAGAAGGTCTGAATAAAGGATTAACATATTTAATACTGCATATCACAACAGCAGCGAGAATAGTTTATGCTCAACAATGGACGAGTGTAAACATACCTAAAGAAAGGGAAATAACAAAGAAGATACAGTACTTGACTGTGCAGAACGTGATAGACGGACACTAGAACTGAAAAATAAAGGAGAGACAGAATACTGTGAGATTTGGAATAGATTTTACTAATGGTTGGATTTGAGTAATGGAAGTCGGAACGGATAAGAACAAGGACAGGGCCGGATTTTCCTATAGGCTAACTAGGCTTCAGCCTAGGGCCTCAAGATCAAGAGGGGCCTCAAGATCAAGAGGGGCCTACATTCAAATTGTTAGCAAAATTAAAATTACACTTTCACTATAGGTGAAAGGGCCTCATAAGTGGAATAGCCTAGGGCCTCTTTTCATCTAAATCCGGCCCTGAACAAGGATGTGTAGATTGAAACAAGAGACAATATATGTAATATATTAGGTAATTGTAAGCGTGTATAAGAGGTTAAGTATGTGTATATAATTAGTAAATACTAATGTATATTGAATACATAAGAGACTTATGTTACACTTTGTATGGCAGAGGTATTGCCAAGACGGCTCCACCGTGTCCAACCTTTTTTTTTTTTTAACAATAAAGGTTATTAAAAATTTTTTAAAAATGTTTGAAGAACAAAATCTTGCTGTAATGGTAGATTTATAGCACTTAGGAGTCTGTGATGGTATAGGGCCATGATGGCGAACCTATGGCATGTGTGCCACAGGTGGCAGACGTAGCCATATCAGTGGGCATGTCAGCTCAGCTCTGGTGCGTATGAGTGTGCCAGCCAGCTGATTTCTGGGTCTTCTGGTGCTTTCTAGACTCTGGAGGCTGGGGACAGCAAAAGAAGTCACTTCCTGTCCAACCGGGAGTTGGGAAATGGGCCGTTTCAGGCCTCCGGAGGGCCTCCGAGGGGGTGGGGAAGGCTGTTTTTGCCCTCCCCAGATGCCTAGAGAGGATTTGGAGCCAGGTGAGAAAGAAAAACGGGCCTACTGGGCCATCACATGCCAGGAGCAGGGGGGGAGGGGGGCTGTGCACGCATGTGCAGGGCGGCGTACATAGAATTATGGGTGTGGGGATGCGCACAAACCTCCTTCACCCCCCCCGGCACATGATGGCAAAAAGGTAAGCCATCACTGGTATAGGGTTTCCTGCCTGAGCAGTGGGCTGGATGAGAAGACCTCCAAGGTCACTTCCAACTCTGTCGTTCTGTTATTCTGCTACTTTTTTTTTTTCCTTGACCTGTGTTCAACTTAGTTCTCTAAAAACAAAGCAAATATTTGCTTTTGGAAGGAGTTTAAATTTCTTCTGCTCCTCAAGGAGATCTGAAAACTCTAGATTGTTATGTGGTAGACAACAAATCCATTTGCTTGGCTCTCCCCAGGCCTCAATGGTAATTTGCAAAAGAGTTCATCATTCGGAAAGCAATATATCTTATAACAGGTATGCAAATGAAAGAAAAGCAAAAACAAACCACTTTTTTCCCCCAAAAATTGCTCTTTCTATATATATGTTGGGAGGGTGGAGGTTAAAAAATTTGTCTATATAAAATATCAAGAAACAACATTGATCGTTTCATCAACATTTTCTTCTAGGAGCAAGTCTTTAGTGTTTAGAAAAAGGAAAGGCCCTCAAAACAATAAACAATCAAAAAGTCAAGATCTATTCTTCTCCCATTGGGGCATTATTTAATATATACCAGCAGATTACTTTTTTTCCTATATTATAAGTATTTTTTTTTCTCTTTTCCTACTAATTTGGGTAAACGAAAGTTGCAAACTGCAAGATGCACAGAATATAGAAAGTGTCCAAATTGAGAATGGAAATCCATTTAAGGATTTATATTTGTAGATGGTAATTCCCTCACCACCCTGTCATCTTTATAATAATGGCTGTTGGGAGCTGCAGTAGGCTCGAAGTCTTTGTTCCTTGCAGAAATTGAAAAGCAAACACAAGAAACATGTTGAAATCCTTCATCCTCGGAGGATCACTTCCATTTTAGTTACTTCTTTGTTGTTGTTGTTTTTTCTCTGTTCAAAGTGATTTCAAGACGGAATTGTTAAAAGCACTGAGATAGACATGCACACATATTCCTCGGAAAAGGCCGCTGCCTGCATTTTGGAAGTGAGCTACACCACATCAAAATGTAACAGATCTGACTAAATTGGTCAGACAAAGCCCAGAGCTCTAAAGAATGGATAAATAGCATCAGCCGGTCTCAGGTTTAAACTTAGTAAGAGTTATTAACTCACACAGACTCATTCCTTAAATCTTCCAGCATTTGATTTGTTAAACAGGAAAGGCATCGCCTGTCATTCTTTAAAAATACAATTGCTTAAAGCAGGGTAACGATATTGCAGGTACGTAGTCCTCAACTTACAACAGTTCATTTAGTTCAAAGCTACAGCGGCACTGAAAAAAATGACTTATATCCGTTTTTCACACAACCCTTACAGCATCCCCATGGTCACATGATCAAAATATGATTGAACCAGTAGTGGAATTCATTTTTTTTTTTACTACAGGTTCTGTGGGCGTGGCTTGGTGGGTGTGGTGTGGCTTGGTGGGCGTGGCAGGGGAAGGATACTGCAAAATCCCCATTCTCTCCCCACTCCTGGGGGAAGGATATTGAAAAGTCTCCATTCCCACCCCACTCTGGGGCCAGCCAGAGGTGGTATTTGCCGGTTCTCTCAAAATTTCTGCAACCAGTTCGCCAGAACCTGTTAGAACCTGTTGGATTTCACCCCTGGCATTGAACCTTATTTTTGTTAAAGGAATGTAAACAAAATGAAATGTGAGATGCGTAAAAGAAATCAAAGTACCAGTCACGAAGTATGACTTGACTCAATTCTGAATATCTCGTATTTCATAATCTCATTCTATTTTCAATTAAAATGGAAACCCACAGAGAAATGCTTCCCATCGTAAGTTACGTTACATGGCTGCATCTATATTTATACATTTATAGCTTTCACATCTTATTTGCTTCATCGGTGAGCGATGATAATTGCATAGGTATTCCTGGACTCCAATTTATATAATCTAACCACTAATCATGATTGTTCGCACGGATGGGAATTGAAGTCCAGCAACATCTGGCAGGATAACTGATCCTTATCTACTGTTACCTTTCCACCACCAGTTTATTTTAAAATAAATAAATAAATAAGAGAGTCTATATTGTCTAAGCGAGGTAGGAGATACGTTGCCTCTTCCTGTGGTTGTGTTTTAATTTGCTTTTAATTACCACATTAATTGTGCTTTTTAACTTCATTGCCATTTTTCATTAACTGCCTTAAAACCCATCTGTTGGCTGAAAGGATTAGGTGAGATGCCCGTTTGTATGGGAGAACAGTGATAGATATTTACTATAGGGGGAAAAAAATAGACTGTCAACTGAAAGGAAAACATTCATCTCAAGTAATATATTAGCAGTGGTTACTTTTTATTTTTTTTAGATTTTTTTTTTAAATAATTTTTATTACAATTTTCCTTTACACAACTCTAGTGCTTTTTAATGTGAAAAAAAAAAACCCAACAAAAACACAAATCTTGATACCATCATCACCATCTCAGAACACTCCAATAAGTTGGTTACAACTTTTCAACTCCAGTCCTGGGATTTGTATTTGAATGATCTCCAATTGGAGAAGGTTGTTCTACAACAGTTTGAAAACTTGTGGGTGGGGGGACAGGAGGAACTGAGAAACCCTCCAAGTCACCCAAGAAAATCCACGGTATGACAAAAAAAAAAAAAAAAAAAAAAAAACCTCCCTTCAGTAAATGGCAAGGGAATTAAAGAGAGTGGGAAGGATTTTCAAAAGTAATTTTATCTGTCTTACCATAATAATATAATTGCTAAATTGGAGAATGGGGAGCCTACACCTTGAAGGTAGAAAAAGACAATTCTGACAGACTATAAATTGAGACAATTTCTTCCTTTTTTTCCAGGCAGGGGAGACTTTGAAAAGTCTGGAACTTGATGTACCGTTTTTTTTTTTTTTTTTTTGAGTATAAGACACACTTTTTTCCCTCCTAAAAGAGGCTGAAAATTTGGATGCATCTTATACTCCGAATGTAAACCCACCCATCCACCGGCCCGTACCCTTCGGCCTCTGCGTGTCCTCTTCCTGGCTGCAGAGATTGCCACCGACATTGACTTGCGTTTTTGGGCTCCGCACATCACGTTTTCAGCCTCCAAACGCTTTGTTTGAGAGCTCTTCAAGGCTGCAGGGATCACCAAAGCACCATTGCTGCCATCGCCATCTGAAAACTTGATGCATGGTGCCCAAGATGGCTACCCGGAACAGCTGCTGCCTTCCGCACTTCACCTGCTTTTTTCATTGCTGCTCCCTCCAACGATCAGCTCTGCTTTAGAAGCTGTTTTTTAGCCCCAACCAGCCCCAACCTCAAAACCAGTGAGCGAACTAATGTGCTGAAGCTGACCAGGCTAAAGACCCTAGCCCAGAGGTCAGCAACCCACAGCTCTGGAGCCACATGTGGCTCTTTCATCCCTCTGCTGTGGCTCCCTGTTGCCAGTCGGCTCCACAATTGATAGGGCTTTCAGTTAAGATAGGTAGAGGAAAAAGGACACCGCGGTAGGAGGAGACTCTATGGTAGGGGAACAGGACTTCTGGTCAGCAGAGGAAAAAGGACGCCACAGTAGGAGAAGACTCTATGGTGGGGGAACTGAACTTCCAGTTGGCTCCAGAATTGGACAGGGGGCTTCTGGTTAGGACCTTTGTGGCTCTTTGAGTGTTTAAGGTTGCTGAACCCTAGCCAAATGAATATCTGGTAGGCAGATTTTTTTTTTTCCTATTTTCCTCCCCAAAAAGTAAGGTGCGTCTTATACTCCGAAAAACATGGTATATTTTTTTCTTAGTCCTTTTTTTTTTTTCTTAGTTATTTTATTATGCAATCATCTACTGGAATCTCACTGTTGTTTATAATAAGAACTGGTGATGAATGGTCACTTAATTGATGAGAAATACATTGTGATTTCTTTTACGGGTCTTCTTTAGAGCTAGGCAGATTTGGAAAGCAGAGACAACGGTGAGACTAAGATCGGGGAGATTTAGATTCATATTTTAATTCAGTCATGCAAGCTATCACTGAGGTCATCTATTTCACAGAATCGTACCACAGATATGATAAAAGAAGTAGGAAAATGAAAAAGGAACAATACCACTTTATACTGCAAGAGGGAGGCCACCCTTGAAACGCTAACATCCAATTCTGGTCACCATGATACAAAAAGGATAATGAGATCCTAGAAAGTGTGCAGAGAAGAGCAAGAAAAGGAGATAAGGGGTCTGAAGGCTAAATTATATGAAAATTACTTGAACGGTTGAAGGAGCTAGGTAGAAGAGAAGAGAATGATTGGGGAGAACATGATAACTTAGCTCTAACCTAGAACTAAGGAGTAATTTTCTGACAGTCAGAATGACTTTATTAATCAGTGGAGTGACTTGCCTCCAGAGGCTTTAGGTGCACCAACACGAGGTTTTTTTTACGAAGTTATTGGACAACCATTCATTTGAAATGTTATAGGGCTTCCTGCTTGAGCAAGGGATTGGACTAGAACAGCGATCACCAACTGGTGGTCCATGGACCACTGGCGGTCCGTGAGAAAATTTTGGTGGTTCGCAGAAAAATTATTTGCATTTTTTATATTGCACTAAATCAGGAGCCCTCAAAACTACGGCCCCTGGGACAGATGCACAAGCGTGCAATGAACGCTTGTGTTGCTGCAGAGACTCTCCCCCTTTGGGGTCTTTTTGTGCGGGTTGGAGGGGGGCAGAAATTCTGACTTGGGGTCTGCTTCAGCTTCCTGGTGTGGGGCTTTGGGCAAAGGCTGGAGGGAAGTGCCACTGGTGGCAAAGAGCTGGGGGGCCTTGTTCCAGTGGGACTGTATCATGGCCAGGAACTGGCTGACCATCTCAGCCCGCTGAGCCTCCAGGCACCTATACCTGGCCTTGCACTCCCACAGGTCTTCCCTTTGCTTGGAAAGCCTATGCTCGTAGTCCTCAGTGAGGTGCTTCTGCTGAGCCTCCTTCTTGGCCACATCCAATTTGAACCGAGCCAACTCTTTCTCATCGTGGCTGCTTAGCTCCAACAACTGCTTCCTGTTGGGGCCCTAAGGAGCTTGGGTAAGGCAGGCGAGGAGTGGCTGGGATGGGAGAGGTGAATAGAGGCCGGTGAAGCACCCCTTGACATGAGTGACATCAAGTTGGCCATGCCCACCTAGTCACATGCCCACCTAGCCATGCCCACCCAGCTGGTCATTAAGCAGATCATATTAGTGGTCCACGGGATTTAAAATTATGAATTTAGTGGTCTCTGAGGTCTGAAAGGTTGGTGACCCCTGGACTAGAAAACCTCCAAGGTCCCTTCCAACTCTTTTATTCTTTTCACTGTCTTCCTGTACCTAAGAGGCTGTCCCAGACAAGAGGGGATTGACATTTTTCTCCGAAGGACCAGAAGGCAGGATCAGAAGTAATGGATGGAAACTTGTTAATAAGAGATCCAACTCTTATTAGGAAGAGTTAGAAGGAAGGAGAAATTTTCTGACAATGCAAGCAATTAATCAATGAAATAACTCGCCTCCTGGAGTTGTGGGTGCTCCATCACTGGAAGTTTAAAAAAAAAAAATAGATTGGACAACTATTTGTCCAGGATGGTATACATTTTCCTGCCTTGGGCTGTTATGGCCTGCTGGTGGCCAGAGGAGCCACAACAGAGTCAGATAGTGAGGAGGTTGGGGAGGAATATGGGCCAGTCCTGTGGGCTGGAGAAAGCTCAGACGAGGGCTCTGTGCTGGAGGCAGAGAGGGAGATAGATAGAAGTGAGGCAGAGGAACAGCTGGAACCTGTTCCCAGTGTGCACATGCACAGAGCTGCCAGAAGACAAGAACAACTCAGAAAGGAGGGTCGACTTGGGAGTAAAGCCACACCTTGGAGGTGATTGGACCCTCCCATAGGAAACAAAAGAGGAGTAAATAGGGAGTGGACTTTTGCAGGAAACAATTTGTTCGTTCCGTGACTGAGAGACTCTGTGCCAAGTTTTGCTTTGTACTGCTTTTGGAAACTAGTTACCTGGCAGCCTTCCAAGCGAGATAAGGTCTGTGTTGATAAATATTCCTTTGAAAACTGTTTGGACAGGCCTTGCTGACTGTGAATGAAAGGAGTTCACAGTCGTGTAAATAAAAGAGGTTTTGCCAGGATCAAAACTCTGCTTCCTGCTTCTTAAGGGAGCCTAATTCAGAATATGGGCAGAAGCTTGAACTAAAAGACCTCCAAGGTCCTTTCGGCCCTAGAATTCTATATTATATGTTTTAAAAACCAGCTATAATTATTCTGACATGCAAAAGTATGCACTTGATAACTTCCAAACGTATTGAATTGCAATTCCTGTGATATCTACCTATAGGAGATATGAATCAACATCACGAGTAGATGTCAAGTTGGAGACAGCTGTTATATAGATTTATTATTTCCACACTTGATCCTAAACCCATATATTCATTTGTAATTTTTAGCCTATAATATACTTTCTATTAAAGTTGGAGAGGAAAAATAATATTGTCAAAATTAATTGGTTTATACCTAAACCGTGGCTTTCAAAAGTCCTTCCTGAGATTAAATTAAAAGGAGAAAACCTGTTCTCCTTGCATTGATTAATGCCTCTCTCTCTCTCTGATGCCTAAGCTTAATGTTTTTTCTATTATTGCCTGCTTTTGATGATAATTCTAGATAACAGATTTTGCTCATCCATTCATCATTAACATGTTTCAGCCTGGTACAGAGCAGTGGTACAGTTCTGAAAGAGTTGTGCTTCTCCACATGAGCCATGGAGATGAATGGAAGTAACAATGGACAACTAGATGAACTAGAAAATGTGCCATGTTTAATCTTACACAAGGTGGATTTTTTTAAAATTTAATTTGATTTATATGCCGCCCTTCTCCGGAGACTCAGGGCGGCTTACAGTGCGTTAAGCAATAGCCTTCATACTTTTGTATATTTATACAAAGTCAGCTTATTGCCCCCACAAACTGGGTCCTCATTTAACCTACCTTAGAAAGGATGGAAGGCTGAGTCAACCTTGAGCCTGGTAAGATTCGAACCTGCAGTAATTGCACGCAGCTGTGTTAATAACAGGGTGCTTTAAACCACTGTACTACCAAGGCTCTTGGATTGTTATGCGGACATTCTAAACTGGGTCTTAAGGAAATATAGAAGAGAAATCTTCAAAGATTCAGGCAAAATTAACAATTAAGGGAATGAAGAGCATCTGGAAAAGCCAGGATTTGAAATGAGATTAGGGAAAGCAAAGATAATAAACAGGAAAGCTATACAGGAAAGAGCCAAAGAACTGAGGCCTTTGAACTATGGTGCTGGAGAAGACTCCTGCGAGTCCCTTGGACTGCAAGGCGATCAAACTGGTCAGTCCTAGAGGAGATCAACCCTGACTGTTCTTTAGAAGGCCAGATCCTGAAGATGAAACTCAAATACTTTGGCTACCTAATGAGAAGGAAGGACTCACTGGAGAAGAACCTGATGCTGGGAACGATTGAGGGCAAAAGAAGAAGGGGACGACAGAGAACGAGGTGGCTGGATGGAGTCACTGAAGCAGTAGGCATGAGCTTAAATGGACTCCAGAGGATGGTAGGCCTGAAGGAACATTGTCCATGGGGTCACAATGGATCGGATACAATTTCACAACTAACAACAATACAGGAAATGGACAAATGTGAGTTTGGACAGACCCATCACCTGGAATTTTTGGAGATGAAGATGTAACTGCATTCTTCATACCTGATATTAAACAAAACACACCATCTGAACCACTAAAATACATTTTTTCCATCTCTTTTCAAAAATGTCCAGAGGGATGTTTTATATCATCCAACACAAGAAGCATATATGGACAGCATTGAGCTTGTGTGAGGTAGTTAATATAAGCCAAGAGGCAAATAGAACCTGTTTCATCAAGGTTCTTACAAACACCAGAACAGATTTGGGCACCACTGTTAAAAAACTATGAATGAAGACATTTTGTTTGACTGGAAATGCTGGAGGACATTATGGAGAAGAGCAAAGTAAGACACTGGCTTGGCTTTGTTCTTAGAAACCAGAGGGATTGGTTGGTTTGTGAACGAGTTTAAAGATATTCCAGGCTACAGCAGTCTCTAAAGAGCAGTCTTTAGAGTTTACTGCTCTTTAGAAGGCCAGATCCTGAAGATGAAACTCAAATACTTTGGCCACCTAATGAGAAGGAAGGACTCACTGGAGAAGAGCCTAATGCTGGGAATGATTGAGCGCAAAAGAAGGGGATGACAGAGAGCGAGGTGGCTGGATGGAGTCACTGAAGCAGTCAGTGTGAGTTTAAATGGTCTCCAGGGGATGGTAGAGGGCAGGAAGGCCTGGAGGAACGTTGTCCATGGTGTTGCGATGGGTCGGACACGACTTCGCAACTAACAATAACAGAGCAGTCTCTGAAATGAAGCATCTCCTCAAAATTCTTCAGAACTTTAATATTTCCTAATTAAGTGTGCAGGCTGATATAAGTGTGTGTGTAGGTTTGGAAACTTCCCAGGAAAGGAATTCCAAATTTGAAGATCAGTTGTCACAAATGTCCTATGAATTGTCCATCCCTTAACAGCTCTAGTTACGAACATAAACCATCTTACTTTTCTAAAGCACTTTATGGAAGTCATGATGTCTTTAGACTGTTAGCTTGTTTCCCCCCTATTATTGTGTTAACTTACATAAGCTATAGCAGGTTGCGATAATTTTTGTCCTTTTATCATATTGCACTTCTATATTTGTGTGAAATGTTTTAGGAACATTGTCATGTACCAGCCTGAAATGTTCTAGATGAAGTAAGATGATGGAAGATGCTAAACTGGAGATAAACAACAGAACTGCATATAGTTCCTAAAAAAATAAAAATTGAATGCTCAGAGTTCCATCAAAGATAGTACACAAAGCAAAATGTTACTTGAAAATTAGGTTGTGGTCATATGAACTGTAATTAATCAATTTATTGCTACATATTCTCTTCATCCAACCAGACAGTTGCTTCCTTACCTGATGCAGAAAAGCTACTGACTATAATTTAGGCTATTCTCTCTCTCTCTCTCTCTCTCTCTCTCTCTCTCTCTCTCTCTCTCTCTCTCTCTCTCTCTCTCTCTCTCTCTCTCTCATACACACACATTACAGCTTACATGGAGCTACCCTGTTTTCCCCAAAATAAGACATCCCCTGATAATAAGCCCACTCAGGCTTTTGAGCGCATGGCAATAAGGCCAAGCACTTATTTCAGGTTTCAAAAAAATTTAAGACAGAGTCTTATTTTTGGGAAAACACGGTCACTTTAAAGAGAACTTGGAAATTACAATTACTTCAGAATGAGATGACCCATGTCTTAATTGGCTCCCAATTTTGGGAGGAGGGTTTAAGTGGAGAATTAATCTGGACTCAGTACAAAAACACAGGAGGATAAGATCTGTCTGTCCCCTTGAATGTCTTTGAAACTTATCTGATGAAAACTGGGAAGATTCCTGTATTACTGGCAGAGAACAATAAAGTACCGTGTTTCTCCAAAAAGAAGGTTGGGTCTTATTTTCTTTTGACCCTTCGAAAAAATGGCTAGGCCTTCTTTTTGGAGGGTTCTAATTATTGACTTACCTCATGGCAGTGGCACTGACAGCCCCGCCCACTGCTGGCCCACTTCTGCAGCCACTTGCCGCCACTCATACGCATTGCCCCAGCCTCCGTTTTGCCTTCGGATGCCTGCTGGAAGGCTTCTGCAGCTGATGAGCTCTCTTATCGGCTGCAGATGCCTTCCAGCATCTTAAAGCAAAACGGAGGCTGAGGGAATGCGTGCAAGTGGTGGCAAGCATCCGCAGAAGAAGCGGCCACAGAAGAAGGCGAGGCAGGTGTCAGGATGTGCGAGGCCTAGTAAGTAAGGCAGCTCCACCACCCCCATCCCCACCCTAGCTTATTTTTTACCTGTGTGCCTCGCCCCACCCCCTGCACCCTGGGGTGGACGGAGTCTTAATTAGGGCAATTTTTGTGGGTGTGGCTTAATTTAATTGCATGTGCTCAAAAAAGTAGGGCTTCTTTTTAAGGTGGGTCATCTTTTTGGAGAAACACGGTAGCTAGTTTGAAAACTGCCCATGTGGGTTTCGGTTGTTCATGCCTGACCATATTCTACCTATCCTGTGGCCCACATACATCAGATTCAGTTCCAAGTTCAGATTGGAAGTGCAGGTATAAACTCGTGATTTGAAATTTGGGATCTTCAACTGGATTCAGCTCAGTGTGTTAGATCAGATAGGTTCTTTTCATTCTCCCACATTTATGGGGTATCAGAAGAGCCAAAGCTAAAACATGTTAGTTCTCCACACCAAGGATTCCCCACTGAGAACAGACTGGAGCTTTCCTATAGTTTTTAGGAAGTCCTTAAAAATGGGAAATTGCCAAAAAAAAACAACAACAACACAAACCTTTCAACAGCATAACCCATACTTCTTATTCAGTGGTGGGATTCAGCTGGTTCAGGCTGGTTCGGGAGAACCGATTGTTAAATTGCTAGCTGGCCCCACCTCTTCCCACCCCGCCCCTTCCAGGAGTCACCACCACCCCCCGTTTTGACTCCTAGGTAAGTGCAGGATGGCCTACTAGGCCCAAAATGGGGTACCGGAGGGTACAGCGCCTCCCCCCCCGTGGCCTGTTTTTGCTCCCAGGAGGCTGCAGGGAGGCCTACTAGGCCCAAAACGGGGCACAGGGGCAGTGGCATGTCCCCCCGCAGCCTGTTTTTGCTCCCCAGAGGGGTAAAGGGAGACCTACTAGGCCCAAAAAGGGGCACGGAGGGGTGCGGTGTGCCCCCCTCCCATGGCCCTTTTTCTCCCAGGGGGGGTGCATGAGGCCGAGTGCTGCCTGTCACACACCCTGGCCACACCCACCATGGCCATGCCCACCCAGCCGGTTATTAGAGCAGAGAATCAGCTGTTAAATTATTTGAATCCCACCACTGCTCTTATTATTCTTACTATTGTTCTCTCCAACTTTTTTTATTTTGGGGGAGAGGGGTTTGCAGTTTTTGGCTTCTATGTTGTCTGAATCTTGCTCTTGTGTTTCCTCTGACCTTGTAACTATTGAGAGCCATCAAGCTGAGGCAGAAATAAAAGCTGAATAAATAAATCAAATAGGAGTCTTTGTTTGGCCCTGGCCCCGCACAGCTCTCTAGAGCAGCTCTTGGTCTGAAAAGAATTATGTTCCTTCTTCTAAACAAGTTGAGAATGCTTTGGTACAGATAATTCCCAGGTTTGTTGCTCACTTCTGGGACCTCCCAGCAGGATTGCCGGCTTTCCATAGTCACATTCTTCTCTGACAAATATTTGCAGGTCAAGGGTAGCATCAGGTTCAGAAGAAAATGACAAGCCCTCCTTCTAGCAACGATTAAGGATGGTGATCACTAGACCCTGATTATATTCAAAGTCAGAGAAAAGGAACTAACTAATACAGAACATTTCAACATTAAAAAAAACCACAATCATTCACTGTGTAGACAGGAAAAGAGGGGGGAAAGATCATTCTATTCTGAACAAAGCTCTAGGATCTCTTCAAAGACTAAGTCTTGCTGAGAGACAAAATCAGGAATTAACTAAGAGACAACTATTGTCATTTCTCCCAGAGCTCCAACGGGATCAAATTCTTTCTAGCCAACCTTTCATGACCTAAATTGTGTTGTGTACATTGAGTATAACTTAGCAGTTGTGTTGTAACACACTACCTGACTTAACACTGTATAGAAAGAGGCGGGTGGAAGAGAGACAAAGACCAAAAAATTTTAGCATGCAAGCAACGGAGCTATTGTAAAATAAGGTTGGTAGAAATGGTAAACTATTATATGACTACCATTCCCTCCCCCTCCCCGCTTTTCTTAAAATGCTACTTCCATGATGGTGAACCTATGGCACATGTGCTGGAAGTGACACACAGAGCCATCTCTCCGGGCATGCAAGCTGTTGCCTTTGCAATTCTGGGTTCCGGCAGAAGTGGTCTTCATGTGTGTGGGAGTGCTGGAAACCTGAAGAGCAGCGGCCCAGTGTGCATGCACGCACTGGGAAGATGATCTTCCGGTTTCTGGTGTGCACATATGCACCAGCCAGCTGGTCTTTGCTTGAGCATGCACACCAGAAACTGGAAGACTAGGTGGCCGGTGCACATGCACGTGCCAATAACCGGAAGAGTGCCAGGCACCTGCTCTTCCAGTTTCCAGCACACACATGTGTGCGCGCTCCCGTTTTGGCACTCGGTGCCGAAAAGGTTCGCCAACACTGTGCTACTTGATACTGTTGGCAGGTGAAAAAGTACTGCTGTCAGCGTCTCAGCACTGACATAGAAAAGGGAGGATGAAGACTGAACTTTTGCCTGCTAAATCCCTTTGAAGATTCAGTCTCCTCGGAGATGAGGGTGGGGGAAACATTCCTGTGAACTGATGAAAAAGGAATCAGGAGAGTGACTTGGAAGATAGCCAATGAGAAGCAGAGAATTGGGGATCGGAAAGGGAGGGATTGGGGGGGCAAAGGTCAGTATTGACAGCAAAGAGTCAGGATCAGGTTGCTGTACTCGAATAAAGAGAAAATTTCCTTAAAGATTGGCAGTTTGGAAGTTCATTTATTTTGAGATAGCATCGAAACCTGACAACTGCATTTGATTATTACTCTGTTAACAGCTGAAAAGCAAAGGATGAGATTTATGAAGAGATGGGAGCTCAGAAGGATGGGATTTGGAGTAAGACAAGAGCTTTGGAATCAGCGATCAGATCAGATCTAACAATTGCCAAAGTCCATGAGATGGAAGGTGGCAATCTTCCAAAGCCTTCTTGTATTGTTGCTTTTCTCCCTCTATGGCTTATCACTTAAATTGGCAGGCGCCAGAGAAAATACACCTACATAGAAGGCACCTGGTTGGGGAGATAACTGAATAAATCAAAAACATGGCCCTGCAGGTGTTCACTAAAAGTTCCCATTCAATTTATGAAAGAGAAGTTGCTTTCGTAGTCCTTCCAAATGTCCCAAAGGTGCTTTTTCAGGAGGAAACTGGACATTCTTGTTTTTTTTTTTCTTTGAAGACGTCTTGCTTCTCATCCAAGAAGCTTCTTCAGCTCTGACAGGATAGTGGGGAAGAGCTGAAGAAGCTTCTTGGATGAGAAGCAAAACGTCTTCAAAGAAAAAACAAAAACAACAAAGTCCAGTTGCCTCCTGAAAAAGCACCTTCAGGACAACCATGACCTGGATGACTGAGAATCTCTACAGACTTCTTGTCCTTTCAAAGAAAAAAAAAATCAACAAAATTTCGCAGCTAGACTGTTGTATTCTGTCAGAGTTTGTTGCAGCACACACAAGCAGACTATTAAGCAGGATTCAAATGTCTTTATATACATAACAACACGTAAGGCATACAATACCCTTGTAGGTTTTTCCACGTTGTAGAGAAGAGAAATAGCAAGTACAAACACAGAACAAAATGGAAGCACAAAATGGAGAAGGCAAAATGGAGGAGAGCAAAATGGAGGAGAGAGAAGCTAGTGCCCTCAAGCTTATATACAGAACAGTTAAGCCATGCCCAGGCTCCAAATTGTCTCTTATGGCCCCATACAACAAATACTACATTTCAGTTACCAAACAGTCCTCATTGGCTGACCTGTTGCTATGCCCTATTCCAGTTCATGAATATACTCTGACATATTCTTGTACAAACTTAGTTGCAGGAGTTAATCTTTTGAGGTGCCAGATCAGCCACCACAGGAAATATTAGAATTCCACTTCAGTGTTAAACAATATAATAAAATAATCTTGTAACTGTGTTCCTTTCCCTTCTTCTTATATGAAAGGATGTTAATATGGGGTAATCTTGAGGTTCTTTCTCACCCCTTCCTGTCTTCCTGGGCTAAGTTTATGTTTCCCTACAGACTTCTGCACAGCTTTACAGTGACCAAGGCAAGTATAACAAATCCTGCTTTTCCTGATAAAATTAGCAGAAGTTCAGAATTCTGCAATCTCCTTGTCTCCTTACCCTAGATTTTTTTTTTCAAATGTTCACCCAATTTTCTGCCCACAATTCTACGGAGACCTTTAAAATGTATTTCCACCTCTCATTCTACAATAGCATGTACCAAATGCTTCCCTTTTTATGCTAGATAACCATCGGCCAAATGTTTGACTAAGGACGTCAGTTCTGCTGAATGGCAAAAGAAATCTATGTATCTCCAGGACACAATTCCTGATTTCTTTCTTATTTTTCCTCTTCCCGTTTACGTTTCCTGAAGGAGGGGGAAAATAAATAAATAAAAATAGATTACCAGTAATGGGAGTCTCCCTATCATTAAGGCAGATGAAAAGTTGAACACTGAAGGGGGTTGTATAACACACACAAGACAGATAAAATCTTTGATCACTCTAACACAGTCTAATTGGAAGTAGATAGTACTGTTTAACCGAAACAAATGGCCTATTTCTGAAATGGGTTAGCGTCATTAAAATTCCACTCACACAGGCAAGTCTTGTCCACAAATGCATTGACTCTGTGCTGCATATAAAGCCAGACAGAAAAATACCAACACTGTTGCAGGGATTCCTGGCAGGCCAATTCTACTCTCTTACACTCTCAAAGACACCAGAATAAAGACTGTTCAATGAACGTATTCTATCCGAATATTCCAAGGTGGAATTTATGCCCAATGTGGTTCTAAAAATGGAGAAGTGTAAGAGCGTCTTACTTTTACATTACTGTGTACTACGTGCCATCTCGGAGAACTCACAGTACTTAAATCTAGCCATTACTTTGAACATGGGAATGCATCTTCCTCTACAGCGTGCAATTATATTTGCATTGGTTGACCCACCCAACTTCCTTCTTTCCCAGAAGACACAGCCAGGTAGCAGTTTAGGAGATGCCTAAGTTTCCCCCCCCCCCAAAAAAAAAAAAAAAAAAAACCCACTAGGCATTGTATTTTCTTCTCATTTCAAATACCAAAGCGCCGATTTAAAAAGAAATGAGTAAAACAATTAGTAGAATGAGCAGAATGGAAACATTATGGATTTAGTCATTTGACCACATCGAAGCAATATGCTATTTTGCGCAATTGGTTATATGTTTAATTTTGAAGCGCGTTGTGAAAAATCTCATTCTTTTTGGTCCATGACTTCCCGCAAGTCACAAATTTGCCCTCTGTTTTGTCACAACAAGTACAATTCAAACCATGGTCTCCAACCGAGTCTTGATGCAAACGGGTTTGTGGCTTTCCTCTATTACAGCTTGTGCAAAAAAGATCAGCACATATAAGAATATAAAAAGGGAAGGGCACGAAAATAAAATGAGCTCACAATAGGCATGCCAATGTTAATGTTGACATGACAGCATTATAGGAACAGAACCTGTTTCAAGTAAGCATGGGAAGTGTGCAGAATTAAATAAAAAGGCTCCTTTACAAAATAGTCCTATTTCTGGGCAAGTGGATATTTTCTGGAGCAAAACAGAATAGAAAGACAATAGTTCCCTCTTGCTATTCCTCTCCAGAAACTGCTAGTAGAGAGGTAAAGAAATCAATTTCTCTTCCCGTCCTCTGTCCTCCCCAGGAGAAATGCATGATCTTCAAAAAACAGAAGATGTCATGGCACTGGCAAGCACTAAATTTAATCTCAAATATATCTCGCATCAAAATTCCAAAGAGTTATAAATATATCTTGCATCAAAATTCCAAAGAGTTTGGTAAATTGAATGTAAAAAAAAAAAATTTTTAAAAATGCAGTTTTTCTTAGTATTATCCCTTTGTTTAACTACAGGATGAGTCAGAACTTTGACAGAATGAACTCCGACTTAAAACTTTTGAAACTATGTAGACTAAATATGGGTTGATGGAGGCTAATCAGAAACATCCTAACTCTGAACTGCTTCTTGATGAGGTTCATTCTCTTTTCAAAGCCCTCTAAACTATTGGTCATTACCTCACACCATGGTAGCTAATTCCAGATTAAATTCTATTGATAAATACTTCCATTTGCTTCCCCTACTTTTCTTTCTTTCTTTCTTTCTTTCTTTCTTTCTTTCTTTCTTTCTTTCTTTCTTTCTTTCTTTCTTTCTTTCTTTCTTTCTTCATTCATTCATTCATTCATTCATTCATTCATTCATTCATGAGGAACCAGATTGTTGGGGGCAAAATACTGACTCTGTAAACCGCTTAGAGAGGGCTGTAAAAGCACTATGAAGCGGTATATAAGTCTAAGTGCTATTGCTATTTACATTTCTACATCACCCATCTCAGGGTAGCTTACAATTAAAAATACTATAATCATACTACAAAAACATAAATAAGACCAATGTTAAAAACCAACTAAAAAAGGTAGGGATTACAGCACTAAAAATTAAAAACAAGGTGGAGCGGGCACCTCATGACATCAACCATCTCCAAGAATGCACATCATTCTTTCACCCTTGATAAAATATCTGGTACTTTAAATGAAATACGTGAGGTCCAAGCTTTGGAGATGACGCAGTTAAGATCCACTTGGCTCCACATCTTTATTAGCTTATAGCTAATAGGCAGAATCTTGCCAGACTAAAGCTATAACCTTCGAATGTAATAAATATACCCTGGGAGATTGTAAGGTGTGGCCACCCTGAATTTTTCCCCTCCTCCTACCATCCAGTTCAGATCTATGCAGTCTCTTGTCTTGGGCCCCTTTCTGGAATGTGGGGCTCCTTCGTGGGAAGTCACCATCGACATTGCCCACCCCCCCACTCCTTCTTCAGCTGCACATTCCATTATAAAGATGAGTTAACACAATAGAACAGTATTCTATTTCTTTTCTCCTTGGTTCACCCCAAGCCTTTCTCGACAATCCTCACTTGTTACCTTTATTGGGTTCTCATCCCCAAAGAACACACCTATCCGTTTGATAATCCATTACCATTATAAACCAGGTATGTTCCAGAGCTACCCACAATAGGAATGTCGACTTACTGAACCAAATCCGTAAACCAAAAAGCTTGGCTTGGTAGGAGCCTTAGTGGCGCAGCAGACTAAAGTGCTGTGAAGTAGCACTTAGCTGCCCGCTGCCTGCAATTACTGCGAGTTCAAATCTCACCAGGCTCAAGGTTGACTCAGCCTTCCATCCTTCCGAGGTGGGTAAAATGTGGACCCGGATTGTGGGGGCAATAAGCTGACTTTGTATAAAAAAGAACACCGCTTGGGGGGCCCCGAAAGCCCTACTAAGCAGGTATATACAAAAGTATGAAGGCTATCCCCCCAGAGATACGGAGGATCCCGGATCTGCGCACCTTCCGCCGCGCTTTAAAGACCTTACTATTTCACCAGGCCACCCTGGCCTAATTTTCCCCCTCTTTTATAAAAGATTTTTAATTTTTAAATATCTTTTAGTATTTTATACATTCAATTTTAAATTGGTTTTAAAAGTTTGGGCTTTTAAATTTGTCGGGGCCAAAATTATTTAATTTGATTTTATTCTACTTTTAAATTTTGTATGTATGTGTTTTATTGTTTGGCTGTGCACCGCCCTGAGTCCTTCGGGAGTAGGGCGGTATAGAAATCAAATCAAATAAATAAATAAAATAAATAAAAGATTGCTTAATGCATTGTAAGCCGCCCTGAGTCTCCAGAGAAGGACCAATAAATCGAATCGAACCAATAAATAAACAAACAAACGAATAAATAAAATAAAATAAAATAAAATAAAATAAAATAAATAAAATAAAATAATAAAATAAAATAAAATAAAATAAAATAAAATAAATAATAAAATAAAATAAAATAAAATAAAATAAATAAAATAAAATAATAAAATAAAATAATAAAATAAAATAAAATAAAATAAAATAAAATAAAATAAAATAAAATAAAATAAAATAAAATAAAAGCTGGCTAGAAAACAGAAAGCCGATACAGAAGAATATACCACGAGGGCTCTCCGATCCTGGAACTTTTTTCATCCCAGCCCAATACTTCACAAGGACGCCATTTCTCAATGGGCAGCTAGGCATAAAGATTGTAAAATCATTGCTTACAACAGCTGCTTGGGAGTTCAGGGACTGTTATTTCTGATATTCTGCAAACAGCCTCCATAAGCTATAACAAGTTGGGAGAGTGAAACATGGTCTGGTTCTGCAACAATGCAAACAAGATGGATTACCCCGAGCCCTCAATTCCTCCATCTTGATTACAGCATTTTTCTTCCAAAGGATTCTACAAACTGCTCCAATAGTTTGTGAGAAAAGCATCAATATTTATGTTGCTTTTTTTTTTTTTTTAAAGCAAACCCACCCCCCTCCCGCCCGACCTTCTGAATTATTGTTAAAAATAAAGCAGGCCACCTGTTTAGTTCCCCCCACCTCATCTTTTTTTGCAATCTGTAGGCAGCAGAAGAAAAGTAAACAATACCGGAAAGTTGTGGGGAAGAGGAACAGCATCACACCTAAATATAATTACCATTCAAAATATCTTGGTAAAAAGCCAAACGATTATGTTCAACTTCAGTGGGCTTCAGAGATCAGACCTTGAATCAATAGCAATTATGAAACAGGAGAACGGCCCTGATCCAAAAATTAATCTCTTAATGAGTTGTTCTCCCACACTGGCCAAAGTTCAAGAGATATGGGTGGGATTGCTTCACGGATTAGGTGCAGTTGGGCACATTATAATGATTAATGGTCCTCATTCACTGCTTTTTTGCTGAGTCGTTTTTTTTTTTTTTTCCCCTTCAAAATGTTAGGCCAAAAGCAAGCATTATGTTCCCAGGTACTTTAAGAGAAATCTTTAAGAGAACAAACGGTTTGTAGGGTCTAATGTCAGGAAATGGTGGTGTAAGGAAGGGAGATGACAAGGTAATTCAGCACCAAGGAGTTTTTTTTTTTTTTCCCTTGGCTTTGTGGAGTAACATCAATCATGTCATCTCTTGAAGAGCAAATGCAGTTGGCATATTTCTTTCAGCTCTGCCAAGTTAATGAGGTGATAACAAGGCTATTAAGTTTTGGTACTGTTGAGGAACAAGTAGAGAGTAGGCAGAGGATGAGGGAAATAATCAAGCAAAGACTGGACACTTTAACTTATTTTATTTTATTTTTTAAAAAGTGTTTCTTTGATGGAGTTCCTACTTCAAGTTAGATGTGTGAAGATGCATAGGAAACCCTTGCCTTTTTTTTTTTTTTTTTGTGTGTAAGAAAGTGTTATCCAGTCATTCTAAGAATGAATCATTTAGGATGGATTATTTATTTATTTATTTTATTTTATTTTATTTTATTTATATGCCGCCCTATCTCCGTAGGACTCAGGGCGGCTCACAACAATAAAATATCCGAATAAATTACCTGCAAGTCTGTTGAAATGCAAAGAGGAAGGAAGGAAGGAAGGAAGGAAGGGAGGAAGGAAGGAAGGAAGGAAGGAAGGAAGGAAGGAAGGAAGGAAGGAAGGAAGGAAGGAAGGAAGGAAGGAAGGACTTCAGTTCCACTAGGACATTTCATGGTTGAGCTTGGATATAATCACAAAGACTTCTACTTCCCTACTCACAGCCTGTGGTCATACAATACTCTACAATTTGCTTCACACGGGAAGGAAGGAAGGAAGGAAGGAAGGAAGGAAGGAAGGAAGGAAGGAGAAGGGATGAATTTGGATCATCTTCAAAATGATCCAATCACATTTATTACAACAAACGTTCAAAGATATGGAGTAGCATCATGTCCAAATGATGAGGTGCTTCATAATCAATGAGAGGAAAATAAAATAGGGAAAGGATAGATAAATGATAATTTTGATAGAGGCCATTCACAAAACAGCTAGCTGTAGTGATTGGATTTGTGACCTGATTACATCGATAAGTTAATTAACCTACATAAGGTAATTATCCTTTGTTGTTGTTGTTATTTTTTGTTTATTCCAGAGTCCTGATCCTCAATGAGTAACGCTGATAAAGGTAAAGGTTCCCCTTGCACATATGTGCTAGTCGTTCCCAACTCTAGGGTGGCGGTGCTCATCTCCGTTTCAAAGCTGAAGAGCCAGCACTGTCCAAGACATCTCCATGGTCATGTGGCTGGGATGACTAAATGCCAAAGGCGCACAGAACGCTGTTACCTTCCCACCAAAGGTGGTCCCTATTTTTCTACTTGCATATTTATGTGCTTTCGAACTGCTAGGTTGGCAGAAGCTGGGACAAGTAACGGGAACGGCACTAGGGATTTGAACCACTGAACTGCCGACCTTTCAATCGACAAGCTCAGCATCTTAGCCACTGAGCCACTGTGTCCCTCTAGCAAGGGAGGGCAACTATATACCCTCCCAAATGAGCTTTCGTATATAGTGAAGAAAACGGCTATATCGTCCAGAGTGTTTTTAAGAAAAAAAAAAAAGTTTCATTTCATTGAACTTTAACAGGCCTCCTTTTTTATCAGAGTCGACAATAAACTAGTCAACTGTAACAAGAGAATAAAATGCAGATGAGGTAAATTCCTCTGAAACAAAGAAAGCATTTTAAAGGTTTGTCCAATCTGATTTAGCTTGACTTTTTAAAAAAAAAAAAAAAAAACATACAATTGTCAACTCTGAAGTGAACCTGGCTGGAGCCATTTTGGAGGCTTCAGTGTTGCCACAATGCGAAGAAGGGAGAGGGAGAGGAAACATAGTTAAATGGGGTGTGTGTGTATGTGTGTTGTAGCCAGAACAAAATAGTTTCCTGTGGGAACCAAGGACATTCCAATAGGTGGCTGGAGAAGGAGGGGGGAAGTAACCAGGCAACCAGCCAGCATCTTGATTGGACAATGTGACTGATTGTTTGGGGAAAGCCTAGGTCAGAACAAACTGTCAAAAGCCAATCAAGCAGTGTATTGGAATGAAGGACACATTAAACACTAGAGCAAGGGTGTCAAACTCAGTGCGCGAGCTGCACTGGCTCCCAGTGGTCTTCCGGGTGCGCTTCAAGGTTTTGGTTACTATCTTTAGAGCGCTCCATGGCTCAGGACCAGGGTACTTACGAGACCGCCTCCTGCCACCAATAGCCTCTCACCGACCAGTTCGCTCCCATAGAGAGGGACTCCTCAGGGTGCCGTCGGCCAAACAATGTCGACTGACGGCCCCCAGGGGGAGAGCCTTTTCTGTGGGGGCACCTACCATCTGGAACGGGCTTCCCCCGGAGTTACGAAACATCCAAGACTTACGCATTTTCCGCCGAGCCCTGAAAACATTTCTATTCCAACAAGCTGGTCTGACCTAACTCTCCCTTTTTAATTGGCTTTTAAACTGTCTTTTAAATTGGGTTTTAAACCTCTTTAGATAAATTTGGATGTTTTTTAATCTTTGAGCCTAAATTACTTAATCTGTTTCTTAATAGTTTTTAACTTCTATATGTATTTGTATTTATTATGGCTGTTCACCGCCCTGAGTCCTTCGGGAGTAGGGCGGTATACAAATATGAAAAATAAATAAAATAAAATGCCGGCGGGCCAGATCCAGCCCATGGGGTGCTTAGATGTGGCCCACAGGGCCGCCCGGGAAACAGCGAAGCACCAGCCTGTGGTGTCTCTGCAAGAAAAAAGGGCCACGCAGGAGTGATGTCAAGCTCACCACGACCATCCTGGCCATGCTCCCCTGGCCCCCCTGACATAAAATAGAACCCTGATGCAGCCCTCAATGAAATCGAGTTTGACACCTCTGCACTAGAGGAAGAAATCGGTTGACTAAAAGAAAGAAATACCGTCACTGAAAGTGAGAAAGAGAACAAAGAGAAAAAATTGGACTGAAATGGTATAGGTTTCGTTGTCTGAGCAGAGGATTGGACTAGAAGACTTCCAAGGTCCCTTCCAACTTATTCTGTTAAATATATAAACTTTGTGTCTGCACATAGAGAGGAAATTGTGAAGTCATGGAGAAACTGATTTGGCAGAAGGCTTTGTTTCTGGGATAATGAAACCGCCCTGTGTCCTCCAATTTTCCAATTGCATATCTGAAGCCGGTCACATCGAGCCATCTTTTGTCCCCCTGCACTCTCTCATCCAAAGCAAATTAAACATGATAGTGCTAACCCCTCTAACTGCTGTGGGAAGCAGGCAGGCAGAATAATTAAGTGTCATCAGACTGCATAATCACACACACACACACACACACAAACACCCAAAGTGATACTGTTCTGCCCCAAAGGCTTTACAATCCAAAGTTGACAGTGGGGAAGACAGATAACAACAAGGCAGGAATGACAAAAAGATGAAAGAAATGACAGTCTGGATGCAGAAAACAAGGGAGGCTTAGAAATGTCCAATTAAGAAATTTAAGGGGCCATGTACTTCATCTGGCCCGCTTGGGTTAACAGAGGTAGCCATGTATTTCCTCTGGCCTGCTTAGCAGGGGTGGGCTTCAAAAAATTTAGCCAGGGATTTTCTGCTCGGTTGCTGGGTGGGTGTGGCTACAGTGGGTGTGGCCTAGTTGGCCTGCTGCACCATGATGGGGGGGCATTTTTGCCCTCCCCGGGCTCCGGAGGCTTTCCTCAAGCCTCTGGGAGGGTGAAAATGGCCTCCCCAGGTTCTGGAGGCCCTCCGTGTGCACCCTGCACTTACCTGCATCCAAAATGGGCCATGTGGTGACTCCTGGGAGGGGAGGGGAGGGGAGGGCGGGACGGGGCCAGACAGGAATGGGATTTGGGGGTTCTCCGAACTGCACAGAATCTTAGCTAGAGGTTCTCCTGAACCCCTGCGAAACTCCGGGAGCTCACCCCTGCTGCTTAGGATAATAAAATAACAGAGTTGGAAGGGACCTTGGAGGTCTTCTAAGCTAACCCCCTACTCATGCAGGAAAACCTATATCAGTGGTGAAATCCAATTTTTTTTTTTACTATCGGTTCTGTGGGCGTGGCTTGGGGGGGCGTGGTGTGGCTTGGTGGGTGTGTCTTGGTGAACGTAGCAGGGGAAGGATACTGCAAAATCCCCATTCCCTCCCCACTCCTGGGGGAAGGATATTGCAAAATCTCCACTCCCACACCATTCTGGGGCCAGCCAGAGGTGGTATTTGCCGGTTCTCCGAACTGCTCAAAATTTCCGCTACAGATTCGCCAGAACCTGTCAGAACCTGCTGGATTTCACCCCTGAGCTATAGCATTACAAACAAATTGCTGTCCAATCTCTTCTGAAAAACCTCCAGAGTTGGAGCACCCACAACTTCTACAGGCAAGTCGTTCCACTGATTAATTGTTCTAACTAACTAACTTTGAAAACTCTAAGTCGTTTTCCATTGTCCTTAATGTTTGTGATCCTTCCAAGAAAAGCCAAGACAGGCGATTATCAAGGAACAGACCATAAATACTTCAGAGGCACAGCCTCCCGGAGAGCCCTTAGCCCTTTAAGGAAAAAGCGATAACCACAATGGCAGGACCTGAATCCCACAGTTATTCATGGGACCACCGCCGGTGATAAACTGGGATAGAGAGCAAGAGTTAAGCAGTTATCTGAGGAAAATCTCCCAATAGCTCAGAGCCGCACGATCTGCTCTAAAGCCGCTACTGGTGAAAATGTCAATAATTCATTTTGGTAAAGCACAACAATTACAGAAGAAGGAACCCCCTATAATTCATCTGAGCCATGCAAAGTTTAGAGAAGTAAAAAAAAAAAAAAGGAAGGGGAAAAAAAGTAAGGTTTTAAGCTTTCTGCATCCCCCCAGACCACAACCTCTTAATGCTCCCGTCCGCTCCCAAACATAAGGCATAATGGCAGGGCCTCTTGTAAGTTGCTCGAACCCTATTTGAATAAATCACAGCCCTGAAAGGAGACATACCACTAAGGCTGATTCACTGACTCCATTACAATTTATGCCTCGGCTTTTATGGCAAGAGACAGTGGCTGAATTTTACTTTCAAGGAAAACAAACAAAATGTCTTCCAGGTCATCCTGGATAATTACACCATTATGGCTGCATTCCAAAGTCATGAGAGAAAAGTGGCTTAGCTTGCTTTATGTAAACTAGCTTTGTGGGGGTCCCTCTTCTCCCCCACACACTTTTCTTTTCTTTTTTTCTTTTTTTTTTTTTAACTAATCTAGGAGGATTGTAAGGTTATGAGTCTTGACTTTGTCACTGTTTGTTAATCGCCTCATTGATTTTAGGCACACTAAGCCCACATGCCAGAACATACAGCTCAGAAGATGCAGAATACAACCCATTGCCTTTGCGCAGGGGTGAAATCCAGCAGGTTCTGACAAGTTCTGGAGAACCGGTAGCGGAAATTTTAAGTAGTTCGGAGAACCGGCAAATACCACCTCTGGCTGGCCCCAGAGTGAGGTGGGAATAGAGATTTTTCAATATCCTTCCTCCAGGAGTAGGGAGGGAATGGGGATTTTGCAGTATCCTTCCCCTGGAGTGGAGTGGGAATGGAGATTTTATAGTATCCTTCCTCTGCCACGCCCACCAAGCCACGCCCACAGAACCGGTAGTAAAAAAAATTGGGATTTCACCACTGCCTTTGCGGCATTGAATAACCTTACCTCAAGTGACTGAGGTAAAATAGTCCACTTTTTAAAAATGCTGTTGGATTGGAGGACAATGAACATCTCAGCAGATCTTTAAACCACCCTTTTGACGTCTTAAAATTTATTTATTATTTATTTATTTATCGAATTTATATTGCCTCCTATTCGCACATGGCGACTCAAAGGCGACTCAAAGGCGGCTTACAGAATCTCAAACCTCCTTTAAAACAATAAAACTAAAAAAAAAAAAAAAAGGAATGTAATAAAATCACACCCCCGCCCCCTCACCCCCGCCATAGCAGATCATACAAGCCAACTAATGGACTCCATCCTGCTCTGGGTTGGAGCGTTGAGCGTGTGTCCAAAAGCGAACCGGTAGTGACAGGATTTGAATCCCACTACTGATACACAACCATTGTTTTGGAAAGTAAATTTTCTGGGATAATGTATTCCTTTTGCACAAGGAACTTTATTTATCAATTAGCCCTTGGGCCATATCATAGGGCAGAGTTCCAGAAACAAATGACTACTAAAGTTTGATAAAAACAATTTAAAATGGAATTGGAATAAAATATGATTTAAAATGAAATTGGAATAAAATACAATAATTTAAGATATAGATAAAATATGATAAAATTATATTTCGGTGTCACCCCTGCTATCTACCACCATCAGTCCCACACATATACAAGATCGCCTTCTGCCACTGATAGCCTCCCACCGGCCAATATGCTCCCACAGAGATGGACTCCTCAGGGTGCCGTTGGCCAAACAATGTCAACTGTTGACACCCAGGGGGAGAGCCTTCTCTGTGGGGGCACCTGCCCTCTGGAATGAACTGCCCGTGGAGGTTCGCATGATCCCCGATCTACACGACTATTGAAGTATCCTCAAGATCAAGTGGTCAAATTTCAACTGGCTCGTGTTTATGACCTATTTATGACAGTTGCCGTCTGCCGGGGGACATGTGATCCCTTTTGCGACCTTCTGATAAATCAATGAGAAAGCCAGATTCACTTAACCACTGCGTTACTGACTGAACAACTTCAGTGATTCACTTAACAACCATGGCAAGCCAGGTCATAAATTGGGGCAAAATTCACTTAACAAATGTCTCACTTAGCAACATAAATTTTGAGCTCAATTGTGGTCGTATATTGAGGAATACCTGTACTTTGCTTTGCAGAGTTTTCCCTAACTTTACTCTGAGCTTCAAGACATTGGCATCAACATGCATCAGTTCATAGATCTTTATTAGCTTACAGCTAATAGACAGAATCTTGCCAGACTAAAGCTATAAACCTTCCAATGTAATAAAATATACCCTGGGAAATTCTAAGGTGTGGCTACCCTGAATCTTTTCCTCCTCCTAAGGTCCCTTTCCATAATCGCTCCTCGTTCAATTTGGTTGAATTTGGGTTAAGGTTAGGATCCTTCTTGTTTATGATCCGTCACCGAGCGTTTCAACTCATTCCTGCAGACGTTCCTTCTTGTAGCTTAGAAACTTCACAGGAAGCTTACCGATAATTAGTTATGAAAATCCTCTGGATGGAAAATCAATCCGGTAAGGAAAGTGTAGAGAGGCTGCCTTCACTTTTAGCAGCTCTGACTGTTATTCAAAACCCAGCAGCTATATTTTGTGTATATATATATATATATATATTAGGCACATGGTACTATCATGTTGTCGCATCATACAATTTCTTTTCGGTTCAGCCTTTCATAGTGATTTATAGGTGTGGGCCTGAAGGTTTCTATTATTGATTGTTTTGCTTTCCTGCAAAGGAAATGTACATTTTAATCCTTTTTTTTTTTTTAAGGCAGCAGAAAGTTCAGTTTTGTAAAGTGCTGATTACAAACCGGTTTGATGTGCCTCTCTCTCTCTCTCTCTCTCTCTCTCTCTCTCTCTCTTTTTTTTTTTTCCCCCTCCTCTTCTTTGAGCCTGTTGTAATACCCAGAGAACTTGATCTTTGTGGACATCAGCAAAAGACTGAGCTCGCATTAAGACAGATGAAGTGAGAGTTGCCACATTGCAATTTTGTCCCTTCCAGCTTCAGCCTATCATCCCTCCTACACAAAGACAAGCTAAGCTGTTCGCTCCTTCCTTCTGACAGCTAGTGAGAAAATCGCTTCCTTAGAAGTCCAGGGATATGCTGATTTGTCCCCTTGCCCTGAATTTCTCCAAACCTCCTCGCCTGAAAGCAATTTTTTTTTCCTTTGTCTTTGACAATGCCCTGTAGGGATGTTAACATAATAGAACTTGACAGTTGGGGATTTTATTTATTTATTGCCCTGCTGTGATCCCTTAAAACACCCAGAGTGGCCTGGTGTTATTGACCAACATGCAGTGGATTTTTCAATTACCGTAACGTTTAACTATAATAAAGCAGGAGAAGATTATAATAATTTCAAACAGGTCAGTGATGGGAAGCGGAGACTGGAAGCATGGAAAACGTCACTTCTAAACAACCCTCTAATTCTGGATAAGGAAAATATCTTCTGCATTTATCTAATGTTTCTTTGGGTTTAAACCTGATCCTAAATAGCTTTGTCTGGATTTGAAGGCTTAAGATACAGAAGGATCTTGGCAGACTTGAACATTGGGGCGCTATCTAACAAAATGAAATTCGAGGGTGAAAAAAGGAAGTTTCTATATTTAGGTAAGAAAAACAAAATGCACAGGTACAGTATCTGTGGTACCTCGCTCAATAGTAGTAACTGTGAGAGGGATCTTGGAGTCCTAGTGGACAACCATTTAAATATGAGCCAGCTGTGCGCAGCAGCTGCCAAAAAAGCCAACACAGTTCTAGGCTGCATAAACAGAGGGATAGAATAATATGAAGTGTTAATGCTACTTTATAATGTCTTGGTAAGGCCACACTTGGAATACTGCATCCAGTTTTGGTTGCCACGATGTAAAAACGATGTGGAGACTCTAGAAAGAGTGCCGAGAAGAGCAACAAAGATGATTAGGGGACTGGAGGCTAAAACATATGAAGAACGGTTGCAGGAACTAGGTATGTCAACTAGGTATATCTTCGAGACCGCCTTCTACTGCATAGCTCCCAACGATCGGTAAGATCCCACAGAGTTGGTCTCCTCCAGGTCCCGTCAGCTAAACAATGCCGGCTGGCAGGCCCGTGGGGGAGGGCCTTCTCTGTGGCTGCCCCAGCTCTCTGGAACCAGTTACCTCCTGAGGTCCGGACCATCCCCACCCTATTGGCTTTCCGAAAAGCGGTGAAGACCTGGCTTTTCCGGCAGGCCTGGGGCAGTTGATCTCGCTTTGCGATCTGACGAGATCTGGCCATGAATGGTGTGAATGGATTTTAATGTTTTTAATGTTTTTAATTTTTAAGTTTTTTTTATAGTGATTTTTTTAGTGTATTGTGAGCTGCCCTAGGTCTTCGGAGAGGGGCGGCATATAAATTGAATAAATAAATAAATATGTCTAGTTTAATTAAAAGAAGGAGTAGGGGAGACATGATAGCAGTGTTCCAATATCTCAGGGGTTGCCACAAAGAAGAGGGAGTCAAGCTATTCTCCAAAGCACCTGAGGACAGGACAAGAAGCAGCGGGTGGAAATTAATCAAGGAGAGAAGCAACCTAGAACTAAGGAGAAATTTCCTGACAGTCAGAACAATTCATCAGTGGAACAACTTGTCTCCAGAAGTTGTGAAGGCTGGAAGTTTTCAAGAAGATGTTGGATAACCATTTGTCTGAAGTGATGTAGGGTTTCCTGCCTAGGCAGGGGGCTGGACTAGAAGACCTCCAAGGTGTCTTCCAACTCTGTTATTCTATTCCCATGATGACGAACCTATGGTACATGTGCCACAGGTGGCACATAGAGCCATATTGGTGGGCACATGAGCTCAGCTCCAGCGTGCATGCGCATGCCGGCCAGCTGATTTTCAGGCCTTCTGGGCCCACCAGAAGTAGGGAGCCTCCAGAGGGCTCCCAGGGGGTGGGGAAGGCCATTTTCACCCTCTGAAGGCTCATAGAGAGGCTCTGGAGCCTGGGGAGAGCAAAAAACGGGCCTTCTGGGCCCATCGTGCCATCACATGCCAAAAGCGGAGGGAGTGCAGGGGGGGGTCATGCATAGATACATAGGGGGCATGGCGCATAGAATTATGGGTGTGGGCACATGTCCGCGTGACCTCCCCGACGCTCCCCACGCTTTTGGCACACAATGGCAAAAAGGTTAGCCATCACTCTTCTCTTCTCTTCTCTTCTCTTCTCTTCTCTTCTCTTCTCTTCTCTTCTCTTCTCTTCTCTTCTCTTCTCTTCTCTTCTCTTCCCTTCCCTTCCCTTCCCTTCCCTTCCCTTCTCTTCTCTTCTCTTCTATTTTATTCTATTCTAGATGATGCAGGGATAGACTGATGCTGGCCACCCAGAGCTGAATGGGAAAACCCACAAATAAAAACAGGGTATAGGATATAGGAGCACACTTAGTTAAGGAAATAGGAGTGTTGTAAGTTGTATTTGTAAGGTTGAATTCCCTCTTTTCTCAAAAAACGAGATGGATACAGTGTTGTGTGCTGGCTTATCTGTCCATCTATGGAAATAGGGAGATAAATGATGTGGGAAATCACAAAGAATTAAAAAAAAAAACCATCAAAACAAGGAGATGAGTACGAAGGAAAATAACCGTTAACTCAAGTTTCCTAAATTTTATGGTTTCTATGTTCCAACATATTCACTGCTTGAGTCTTGATGCTTCCTATATTTCAATGATTTTAATGATGAAAGTCCTAAAATGATATATTAATTAAACTACTGTCCTTTTTTTCTGATTTACTTTAAAGACCTACAGTAATTACCTTCTATATACACTCACTGAAACCATTGCAATTATAGCTTTCCTGACCCTCAAGATCTCTGCTATAATCCTAAAGCAAAGTATTATAAGGATTTCCTAAAACCTACGAGGAACGTAGAAAAGTTTAAACAGTATGAAATAGAATTGTTAGCAGCATTTGAACTTTGCGATTTCCATTTTATTTATGATCAGCAGGACGTTTATTGCATCTCTACAGGAAGTCTGCAGCCATACTGAAACTTATTATTTTTTTAAAGAAGCCAATATTTTGCATGAACATCAGAACAATGAATCTTATGGAAACTTCTCATGGAAAAGACCAACATCTCACAAGATTCCATGAGATTCAAGACACAATTGTGAAACTCTCACTAGATGGGGGATCTTGCAAAGATTGGAGATGAAATAATCTGATCAAGATGATTAACATAACCAAGAACAATTTGTTGAGTTTAAGGCACAGAAGAGTTTATTATTACTACTTATAAACAAGAATCTAATCAACTTGCAATAGAATACCTTATGCCACCAGGCTTGAAATTTTGGGCTTAGACAACTTAAAACTATGCCGCCTTCCATCTGACCTAAGAGTAGTACACAAAATTATCCACTGCAATGTCCTACCTGTCAGTGACTACTTCAGCTTCAACCACAACAATACACAAGCACACAATAAATACAAACTTAAGGTAAACTGCACCAAATTTGATTGCAGGAAATACAACTTCAGCAACAGAGTGGTCAATGCCTGGAATGCACTACCTGATGCTGTGGTTTCTTCCCCAAACCCCCAAAACTTTAACCTTAGACTGTCTACTGTTGACCTCACCCCATTCCTAAGAGGCCTATAAGGGGCGTGCATAAGCGCACCAGCGTGCCTACCGTCCCTGTCCTAATGTCCCCTATTACTTGTATCCATTTCATGTATTAATGACCATGTTTATACCTATATCTGTTATCTAATACGTGCTTGACTAAGTAAGTAAATAAGTAAGTAAGTAAGTAAGTAAGTAAGTAAGTAAGTAAGTAAGTAAGTAAGTAAATAAACAAACAAACAAACAAACAAACAAACAAACAAATAAAATAAACTAACTGTCAAAGCTAAATTGGCACTCGATAAGGGTCAACGGATTTCATGGGAAGGGAGTGCTGGGCTTGAGTCTCTTGTGACAACGTAACGATTCTAAACAGATGACAAACTTAACTCCACCTTCCTGCTTAGCCTGCTCTTCTCCTATATTTCATTGATCCTACAGTGATGGGCAGGACTAGAAAAAAAAAATGCTTAAGCCTATTTTATACAGATTCCCCAAAGTGTAACAAACAATAGATGTGTTGCAGTCCACCATATTTTCTCCCACTCGCAGCTGATAATTACCTATTTACAGGGAGCTGTATATAAGGGAGTGTATATAATGATAAACCCAAGGGGACCTGCCCTAAAAATCCCAAGGAGAGAAAGATGTTTAAAATAAATTTATGATCGACGGTAGTTATGATTCCTGACGGAAGCAAAAGCCCCCCGTAAGTACCTTCAGGGCAAGAACCTTTTGAAGCGGCACGCTGAAATTTAGCTATGTAAAGCCACAGTGCTTGCATGGCATTCCTCAGAGGCTTAGCTATGACAGCTCCCATTTGTCTTCCAGGTGTCATTTTTCAGACCTAGTAAGAAAATCTCCCGGCTTCTTTGCAGGAGCTAGTTCAGTCGCTTGAAGCATACTCAGCGAGCAAGCTGGGGAATAGCCAGTAATGGCCTTTTAAAAAATTCATGTCTAAACACTACATGAGAATCTGTCAAAACTTGAACTCATGAGTCCAAAAAAGTATGAATGTTAATGGAAACTTGAGGCTGCAATGAGGCTGGTGTTCAACCCCGTAAATACGTGTGGTATCCCATAGACATCAATGGGCAACGTGAAGGATACCTAGAGAGCCGGCCTGCTACAAATTAGGAACGAGCGGGGCAACCGGAGGCCAGGGCTCTGGATGGCAAGTCCATTTGAGCCTTCCATTTATCTCCTTTCCCACCAAATCGTGGAGAAATGCCCCCCTAGAATTCTCGCGCAGAAAAATATCGAGAACTGTCAGGCTACTGTACATGAGCAATGAGTTGGGAGTTCAGGCTTAATAGATCACAGCTGTGTAAACCAGTCATAGTGACTAGCCGGTTAATCACACCTTCTTCCTGCTCCAATCTGAAAGGTGCTTTTTTAAGAGGCAACTGGACTTTCTGTTTTTTTTTTTCCTTTGAAGACGTTTTGCATCTCATCCAAGAAGCTTCCTCAGAAGCTGAAGAAGCTTCTTGGATGAGAAGAAAATGTCGTCAAAGAATAGAGTAGAATAGAATAGAATAGAATAGAATAGAATAGAATAGAATAGAATAGAATAGAATAGAATAGAATAGAATAGAATAGGAGAAGAGAAGAGAAGAGAAGAGAAGAGAAGAGAAGAGAAGAGAAGAGAAGAGAAGAGAAGAGAAGAGAAGAGAAGAGAAGAGAATTCTTTATTGGCCAAGTGTGATTGGACACACAAGGAATTTGTCTTTGGGGCATATGCTCTCAGTGTATATAAAAAGACAAGATACATTCATCAAGAATCATAAGGTACAACACTTAATGGTAGTCATAGGGTACAAAGAAGCAATCAAATCATACTAGGAACCAATCACTATAGATCGTAAGGATACAAGCAACAAAGTTAGAGTCATGCAGTCGTAAGTGGGAGGAGATGGGTGATAGGAATGATGAGAAGATTAATAGTAATAGTAATGCAGATTTAGTGAATAGTTTGACAGTGTTGAGGGAATTATTTGTTTAGCAGAAAGAAAAACCAGAAAGTCCAGTTGGCTCTTGAAAATGCACCTTTGGGAAAACCATGACCTGGATGGCTGAGAATCTCCATAGACATCCTGCTCCAATCGTATCTTTCATAGCAGGCCTCTTATCTCCTAATTTTTCATTATAAAAAATCATGAAAGAGAGCACCTCAACAGTTCTTCTATTTGTTCTTTGCAAAATGCAATACACTCAGTCTTTGTTCTCTATGATAAGGATTATCGTCTAGGAAAAAGCACTTTAATCTATTATCTTTTACACTAACGAGCAAAAAAAAAAACACAACTCCAGTAACGTTCTTCAGACTACAAATTCAAACAATGTCCAAGTCAACAAAAGAGGTTTTGATTACTATTTGTTTGGTGCGGGAACTATTGTAAAATAGCAATTGCAATTAGACTTATATACCACTTCATAGTGCTTCACAGCCTTCTCTAAGCGGTTTACAGAGTCAGCCTAATGCCCCAAACAATCTGGGTCCTCATTTTACCGAAGGATGGGAGGCTTGAGCTGGGATGGAGGGAGGGAGGGAGGGATAGAGGGAGGGAGGAGGGAGAGAAGAAGGAAGGAAGGAAGGAAGGAAGGAAGGAAGGAAGGAAGGAAGGAAGGAAGGAAGGAAGGAAGGAATAGCACTTAGACATATAAAACTTCACAGTGCTCTACAGCCCTCTCTAAGCAGTTTACAGAGTCAGCCTATTGCCCCCAACAATCTGGGTCCTCATTTTACCCACCTCGGAAGGATGGAAGGCTGAGTTAACCTTGAGCCTGGTGAGACTTGAACTGCCAAACTGCAGGCAGCTGGCAGTCAGCAGAAGTAGCCTGCAGTACTACACTCTAACCACTGCGCCACCCACGGCTCTTAATTACTTACAACAGTTCATTTAGTGACCATTCAAAGTTACAACAGCAGTGGGGAAAAAATGAAACTTATCACCGTTGCAGCATCTCCATGGACACGTGATCAAACTTCAGATGCTTGGCCACTGACTCAGTTTTATGATGGCTGCAGTGTCCTGGGGTCATGTGATCCCCCTTTGCCATTTTCTGACAAGCAAAGTCAAGGGGGGGGAACAAGATTCACTAACAAGTGTCTTACTGACTTAGCAACTGCATTGATTCATTTAACGTCCGGGGCAAGAAAAATTGTTAAAATGAGGCAAAACCCAATTCACAAATGTGTCAGGTCTGGAAGCCATCTTTTGCATTGGATCTTCAGGCCTGCCACATTTACTACTGTGGGAAACTGGGAGGGGGGATTGTATGGAGCAAGGGTGATATATAGTCATAATAACATTCCTTTCTCAGAGCGTCAAGGACATCTTGCCCCACATCTGGAAGGCTGGAATTGGGAGGCATCTCCAGTTGGGTTGGTGCTTTGATTGGACCTTTTGATGGACATGTGGGTGCTGGGCAGGGACTTGGACTTTCTTTTGGGTGGGGAAAACCTGGAAGCTTTCAGATTCGGGTTTCCCCAGATGTGCCAATATGGCATCTCTAATAAAATGGAACTTTGAGGAAACTCGAGCCTCGGAGTCTTCTTTTGTTGGGGGTGTTACTCGGAACCCTGACAAAATGTCTCACTTCACAACAGAAACATTGGGCTTAATTGTGATCGTAAGACGAGGACTACTTCTACGTCATCAGATTCATCGTCATTTTCGTAGCCTATTCCCTCCGTTGAATGTTTCTACCCTGCGATGGTTCTTCTCATTGTAGTCTGAACATGACAGGGATGAGATTTCTGACTCACCCGGAGCTGATCAATGCAGATTCCGCAGCGCATAAAAGAGGAAAAAAGGGGCACGAGCGGGTTGCCATTTATTTACAAGGAGCTTTGGTATTCCCGCAGTAATGAAGTCGGAAGTTACCTAATCCTATTTATGCCAAACTCCATATTTTTCAGCAACTCCTGCCAGCTTTCATAAAGGTTTGTTTACAAGTAGAGAATGTTCCACATTGACAGGTTTTGTTTTCCACACAAGGTGGCTGCTGATAATAACCACTCTAGGCAGTCCATGACCTACTTAAAGGACCAGCTTAGTGCTTCATTGTCCTCCTATCTCTTCCCCCCACCACACAGCACATTGGATGGAGAAGTCATGTGTATGAATCGCACCGGCTAGAGAGGTACATGCCGTGCTTCCCCTCCAAGGTGGGTTTAAGAAACTTAATCATTCAGGTTTCTCTTCTCCACAGGAAGCCGGAGAATCTGCAGCGCAACGCGATAGTGTGGTTGGGTGGCCAGCTTCTGGAAAAATAAATAAATATAAATCAGGCCAGTTGTAATGGGAATTCAATTTATTTTCGAGTCAGAGTTATTCCATTAGGTTGTTATAGCTGCCACAGGGGTGATATTTGCAGTTGAAATCAGCAACATCCGTTGTCTGGATGTCTGCCTCCTCCTTGCCTGCCTCGTTCAGATATTAACAGGACGTAGCTCTGAGCAGCAATAGTCTAAAGTGAAGAAAAATCACATCCTCCAGGCCATAAAAATTAATTTTGTATGTCCTTCTCTGCTCTCCACTGTTGTTATTTTCCATTGCCCAATCAATTTGAATCAGGATTGCTAGCTTGGCTCATAAACAGTGATTTCTTTCATAACGGAAGTGTTGTAAAGTTAGATTTAACTACAAAACCCAGCTAAAGGCAATAATCCCAGCCTCGTATCTGCATACAGCTGTTGCTTACAAATCATGTCTGTGTGTTTCATGGTGGTGCACGTTGATGGCCGCCGAAAAAAAAAAAAAGCACAGCATGTACTGCCTACAATGCGGTGTAACTCAAAATCAGAGAAACTGAGTTAGGAAAGCAAATTGTAAGGGAGCAACTCAAAAGAATTGCTGAGCTGAAATCTATCCTATAATTGAACTGAGCCATGCATGGGAAACAATAGACAGAAATGTACGCGGCAATGACTAAGATTTCACGGAACCATAATTGGAGCAGTTACGACTATCAAGTTTGTCAATGTTATGAAACACAAAACCAATCACCGTTTTATTTCACCCCCAACACAAGCAAGGCTTAAATTCTCTACTCGCCTTTTCAAATGCTGGTAATGCAAAGCTTTCCATGCAAATCTGCCAATCCCCAGACAACAAAAATGTTTAGGGAAAATTAGCATGAATCTATGGCAAATCCCCAGTCCTGGGGGAAGGATATTGCAAAAACTCCATTCCCACCCCACTCTGGGGCCAGCCAGAGGTGGTATTTGCCGATTCTCTAAACTACTCAAAATTTCCGCTACCGGTTCTCCGAACTGCTCAAAATTTCCCTTACCGGTTCTCCAGAACCTGTCAGAACCTGCTGGATTTCACCCCTGCTTCAAACCCAAATAAATTCAGCCCGTGTGAGCAAAGGCAAAGTACAGTGGAAGTTATAGTCCAATAACGGGAGGATACCAGGCATATGGGTAACCAGAACTGAGAATGTTGAGGTCTCTGAATGCTAATGGATTCAAGATAGAAATTCTGGTATCGGACTACGAAAGACAATTTGGGGTATTCTCTCTCTGAAAGTGAAACACACATTGCTTTTGAAATAGCTGCCAGAACCTGAAAACAACATTTAACATAGCACAGTACTTAAACAAAATGGTTTCGTTGAGATCTGCGTACGTGGGACTGATTGGGGTAGATTGTAAGGGTGACACAGAAATATAATTTTATGTCATTTTATTCTATTTTACATATTTATGTATTAAATTATATTGTATCTTATCCTATAACTATTGTATTTTACCCTACTCTTATTTTAAATTGTTTGTATAAGGTTTTTTGGGCAATATGTGTTTGCACCTTGTGCTTTGATATGGCCTATAGGCTAATCAAAGCTTTCATTTTAAACTGTATTTTATTCCAATTTCATTTTAAATCATAGGTTATTCCAATTCCATTTTAAATTGTTTTTATCAGATTCTAGTAATAATTTGTGTCTGGAACTTTGCACTTTGATATGGCCCAAGGGCTAATCAATAAAGTAAAGTAAGTAAGCATAAAAATAGAAAAAAGTTTCCATGGTATATGTGTATATAAAAAGCAATAAAATAAATATAAATATTGAAATAGCCATCCAACTAGGGTGAGCCATTGAGTAAGAAGTACAAGAGAGAAAAAATGAAAGCTGAAAATGAAATGAAATGAAATGATTGAAGAATACCATCTAACTTTTTAGACTGTTCGGTTTCTTAGTTGAAGAATGCATGTCTTGATAATATATTAGAAGTGCCACGGCTATCTACTTTTTTCTCTCTCACTAATTCCACTTTTCAGACTATAGTAAGCCGTACATACTATATTCTGTTTTCCAAAAAGACAATTTACTCAATTCTTCTGTAATGGGAGGTTAACATTTAAATAAATCTGGTTAAGACTATGAAGGCAGGAGAGAGCAAAGGCTTATTCATAGCTCAATAACTCTTGAGTTTATAGGGATGAGATCATTATATCTGACCTGAGCCATAAAGAAGACTTCGAACACTGTTTCTGTCAATGGGGGTAAGTAATACAGTTTCATGGCAATCAAATGTGTTACAATCATAGCATGTGCTACATATACAGATACCCTCAACGAGAATACATCGCTTTTATTTCTTGCAAATTCTCTCCTTCTTTTTCTTGTTTTAAAGAAAGAGGGTTATCTGCAGAGGACATGGTCCATGAAGTTTTCTTGGTAAGGTTTTTTTCAGAAGTAGTTTTGCCGTTGCCTTCTTCTTAGGACTGGGAGAAAGTGACTGGTCCAAGGCAGTGGTGGGATTCAAATAATTTAACAACCGGTTCTCTGCCCTAATGTTTTCTTCTAACAACCAGTTCACCAAACTGCTCAGAAAGTTAACAACCGGTTCTCCTGAAGTGATGCGAACTGGCTGAATCCCACCACTGGTCCAAGGTCACCAGACTAGCTTTGTGCCTAAGGTGGGACTAGAACTCACAGTCTCCTGGTTTCTAGCCTGTTGCCTTAACTGCGCCAAGCTATCTCTACACATGCAGATACAGAGAGAGAGAAAGAGAGAGAGCATGCATGCAATAAACGTTTCCGATGCTCTCAGTGGTGGCAGAAGGGCAAAAAACTGTTTAAACTCTTGCCGTGGCACTTCAAAGGGCCGCCCTACAGCTGATCAGCAGTAAAAGGCAGTGTGGTGGTAGACCAGTGCGCTCCAAAAACAAATGGGTAGATCGGTGCACTCCAAATAGGATGCGCTCAAAAAATAAATAGGTAGACCGGTATGCTCCAAAAACAAATGGGTAGACTGGTACAGCTCTGCAAACAGTTAAAAGCCTGGTAGACCAGTACTTCTGCTAAATCCTAAAGAATTGTTTGTCACATGACCATCAAACCACGCCCACAAAATAAGCCACGCCCACAGAACCGGTAGTAAAAAAAATTAGAACCCACCCCTGACCCAGATAGCTTCCATGCTGAAGGGAATGAAAGCATAAATAAACAATCACACATGCACACACACAAAACTGGGGGGGGGGGGGGAATGAATAAAGTGGAGCTATAAATCCGAGGCACAGAACCTTCAAATTAAGAAAAATGCTGTTATGATCATTGTGGGGAATTGATATCACAGCACGACATGCCCATCCATGAATGTTTTGAATCTGTGACGGATTCCTATGGGGGAATTACGCCGCTGATTGAATTAAAGTGCCACAACAACAACACGTTCTGGATGTACCCTCTGCCCTGCAAATACTCTGTTGAGAAGTTAAAAGCAGGAAGGCTCTTTTCCTCTGCTTTACCAAAAGCAGAAATGGCTGTGAATCGGGCCGTACACATTCTTCTTCTTTTTTTTTAGAAATTTTTTATTAAACGTTTTTTAAAAGCAAAAAGAAAGCTTTAACACTTTTTCTGTTTCAACGGTTTCCCATCAGTCAAAAATTCCATAGTTATACATTTTTCCTCCCTTATTTCTACTATATCTTTTATACATATACTTCTAATATTTATTTATTTACATATATACATAACAACACCCGTGTACCCACTTCTATTTCTACAGTTTTTGTTTCCTCATATTAGCAGTTATACTTCAATTCCTATTTTGACCATTATTTAATTTCTCCCTTCCTTTTATCTTTCTCCTCCAAGCATTCATACCATTTCTCCCACACTAAGTAATATTCTGTCTCCTCTTTTTCTTGTATCTCCTTTGTTAATTTGTCCATCTCCGCACATTCCAAAACTTTTCTGATCAGATTATCTTTGGATGGTATATTATCATTTTTCCAATTCTGAGCATAGATTATTCTTGCTGTTGTGCTAATATGGATAATTAAATATTGTATTTCTTTTTCGTATGACCCTGGGAGTATTCCTAATAAAAATGTGTCTGGCCTCATCTCTATCTTTTGTTTGGTTATTTCTTCTAATTATGATCTGATTCTACTCCAATATTGTTTTGTTTTGTGGCAGGACCACCACATGTGGTAATACGTTCTCTTTTGCTGTTTGCATTTCCAACACGCACTGTACAAATTCTGTTCCCAAGGCAGATGATCATCCTGCAGCCTTTGCAAATTAAATAAATAGGGTACATATAGACATATAAGGGAGTCCCTGCGGATTTCACTCCGCTAGTCGTTGCCAACTCTAGGGGGTGGTGCTCATCTCCGTTTCAAGGCCATTCAGCCAGCGCTGTCCAAAGACATTTCTGTGGTCATGTGGCCAACATGACATCATGGAGCAGTGTTACTTTCCCACCGAAGTGGTATCTATTTATCTACTTGCATTTGCATGCTTTTGAACTGCTAGGTTGGCAGGAACTGCGATGAGGATGGGAGCTCATCCATCACATGGCGCTCGGGTTTCAAACATAGGTCCATTCCATGGGTCCATTAAGTCCATTCTCTTAACTGCTGAGCCCCCCCACACACACACAACACACACATACACACACACACACACACACACACACACACACACACACACACACATTAAGTTCCTTAATGATGGGATCCAGCATTAGCCCAAAAGCTTGCAAGAATAAATCTTTGGTCCCAGCGACTGACTCAGATTGGATTCTGCAACATTATTATCCTGGGACACACATATTTAGCTGCATTTGCTACACATGGAACTCTTTATTTATTGTATTTTTCAGAGTTTAAGATGCTCCAAACTACAAGACGCACCTACTTTTGGGGAGGAAAACAAGGAAAAAAAATCTGCCTCTGCCTCCCAGCAATTTGCCTTGTTGCAGCAAACAGCAAACAATCTGCTTTAGTTTCATTTTCATTTTCAGCACATCCTGGTTAGCACAAGAAAAAAAAATCTGCCTCCCAGCAATTTGTCTCCTTGCAGCAAACAGGAGCGCGGCAATAAGCAATGGCAATCCCTGCAGCCTGAAACAGCTGAGGGTCGGAAGGCCGATCCAAATGACAATCAGCTGCTTGTGCTAATCAGGCTATGCTGAAGCTGAAACGGACTGTTTGCTGCTTGCTGCAAGGAGGTAAATTGTTGGGAGGCAGAGGCAAAAGGGTGAGTGCCAGCAGGTGGGCGGGGCTACATTTGGTGTATAAGATGCACCCAAATTTTCTCCTTCTTTTAGAGGGGGGGGGAGTGCATCTTATATTCCGAAAAATACAGTAGTAAAAGAGTTGCATGGGAAAGGGGGACGGGAACTGAAGTAGTATGGGGTTTACCAAAATGCTTCTCTCTAGCTACTGAAAATGTGTTCATGAATTTCACAATGCTTTTCCAAACTACTTAAAAAGCAGCCTAAAAGGGTAGCATCTTGTTAACAATAAGTTAGTTTTCAGGATTTTTTTTTTTAAACGGAGGGTTTAAACGGAGCTACAAGAAGCTCAGACCTTGATTAAAGCTCTAAAGACTGACTCATGCAATCCTGAATCATAACTAAAGAAGCTTGCCACTTGAAGTGCTTTCAGGATAATGGAACACCTTGTAAGGCTTTAATAAAATGGTGTACGCCAGATGTCATTGAACGCGAAACTGTTGTAGCATCTAAAATTTATTTACCATGGTTCTACGCTGAATGAGAAGCACTCAGACTAAATTACTTGTAACAAAGACCTATTGGATCACTAGATTTAAGCAGGTCATGATTGTTTCATTGCCTTCAATGGTGCTTCTTATAAGCATGCTGTTCTGAGTTATTTTTTTATTTTCTCAACTGATATTGCAAGCGAAGAGCGGAGCTGAATGGCATGGTATCGCAAATAATTTATAGGGAATCTGAGGTTCAGTTCAAGCTTGGATTCAATCTCCCAAAGCTAAGGGATGGAGCAACTTACATTACTTATTAACGCTACACTACATTTGATCTTAAACAATGAACCGTCCCTTGAAAAAAACAGAAGAGGTGGCAAGTCTATAGTTAATCTAACATTCATGTTTTACTCATAGCATATTTGGGCAATATTCATAAAAGATCTTCCTTCCTTCCCTGGGGATTCCTTGTCACTCTTTGATGGATAAAGGGATCGACATAGTGATAGGAGTATTTATTTTGGAAGGAACAAGGGAGCGGGAAGAAATGTTAGGCTGAAATGATTCTGATAAGTAGAGTGTCCTCAATCATTTGGGATTGAATTTCTCCTCTTTCACCCTCTTTTTAGAGTTCTTGTTGAATTTAACCCTTCCCCCCAAAAAAGGACCCTTTTCCTCAGAGACCCAGCGGTAAAGTTTCCAAAATTCCTACCACCGGTTCGCCCATGCGCACATGGTTGCTTTGCACGCAAACTTGCTTTGCGTGCACACCTTCCATACATGCGCCCGGCCTTCCGCCAGAGGTGGGTTTCAGCAGGTTCTGACCAGTTCTGGAGAACCGGTAGCGGAAATTTTGAGTAGTTTGGAGAACCGGAAGTAAAAAATCTGACTGGCCCCGCCCCCGTCTATTCTCTGCCTCCCAAGTCCCAGCTGATTGGGAAGAAATGGGGATTTTGCAGTAACCTTCCCCTGGAGTGGGGTGGGAATGGGGATTTTGCAATAACCTTCCCTTGGAGTGGGGTGGGAATGGGGATTTTACAGTATCTTTCCCCTGCCATGCCCACCAAGCCATGCCACGCCCACCAAGCCACGCCCACAGAACTGGTAGTTAAAAAATTTTTGAAACCCACCCCTGCCTTCCGCATATGTGCTTGGCTCACTCACACACCTTCCGTGCAGGCAGCTGGCCTCGATAATGTGCCTAAATAGGACATCATAGAGCCAGGGTGGGATCTTCGCTACCAGTTCGCCCGAACTAGTACGAACCAGCTGAATACCACCTCTGCAGAGGCCCCCAAGCTTTTAGAGTAGTCTGCCATATGGGGTGTGTGTCAGATCTGCACTCCCACTTTTAATAAAGCCCTAAAGATTTATTTAGGCCACCCTTTGAATAGGTGGGAATGTTTCACTTTAAGTGTTAAGCTTATAGCAGAATTGGATTTTAATACCGTGCGGTGATATTTTTAACCGCCGCTCTTTTATTAATGTTTTATTAGGTTTCTATTGTGCACGTTTCCAGTACTGTATTAATGTATGATTATTATCATTATACGTTGGTGCATAAGAGTTTGTTGCTGTAAGCTGCCTTGGGAAAACATTATTTATAAATTTTTAAAATAAACTAATGAGCAGGAAAGAGAAAAGGTTTAACAAAAGGGAAAAAAGAAAAAACATCAATCTATTTGCCAAATCCAAATCCAATGTTTACGATTCGGGTCCCAACTCTTGCCATAAATACACGGAGACAGCATTATTGAACCAGCAATTTGAAGGTTGGTTTTGGGGAAAAGTGTGCCCTTATTTATTGATCCCTGGCTTTTGGTATATTGCCATTATATAACAATTACTTCTACCTATTACAATTATTTGTTGTTATCTCAACTTAGTTAAACACATACATTTATAAGCTAGTAGGTGGAGTGGCGCGGTGGCCTAGAAGTGGAGCTCTCGCCTCACAATCAGGAGGCTGGGAGTTCGATCCTAGGTAGAGGCAGACATTTCTCTCTTTGGGCACAATGAAAATATATCTGCTGAACAAAACTCCGCATAGGTGACAGGAAGGGCATCTGGCCAGTAAACAGGTTTATTGTGTTTTATTGTGGATTATTGGGTTGTTAAAAGATGATGATGATGATTTAAGCTAGCAGGTAAATCACAGTAATTCCATGCATTTTAGTCATCCAAAAGATAAGAAACTGACTCATTCTTTACTCATCTAAGTCAAATGTCTGTTTTATGATGATGCGTCTCTCTCTTTTTAATAATGACTATATTTCAACATTTATGTTGTGACATGTGGGCCATAAACTGTTAGGCAGTTGTGGAGTATTAAAACAGAAATATATATTTTAGTGGATTTCTGCCTATTCTTTACTACAGCCATTCCCTACAGCCCAATTAAAAGTATTTAGAATCTGACTTTGACTCAATATATTCCCATTTTTGCAAGGACATCTACTTTAAAAAAAAATGTTCACATCATGTTCACGAACTGATCAATGGACTTCATCCATGTCTCCATGAAACTGGTCCGAGTGATGTCTTCAGTTTCTTGTTACATCAGCATTTACTGTTATAGTAGTGTACCATCTCAACAACTTGGTCTACGGCCATCAATGACAAACACCTTAAGTTTATTAAAAGGAAGCAAATAAAACCTGGCTAGAATGCTTGGGGAGGTCTAAGGATAGACTTGGCGGCAACGCAACCCATTGATTATGTTAATGAGTTGAAAAGTTCACTCTTAAATCAAATCCACTGCAGCATGAATCTAAATGGGCTGGAGAGCCACAGTTTATGACAATCTCACTGATGCAAGCAGTCTCACCAGTAGAGAACAGAATCACCAGTGGATCCCAGTGGATCTTGGGCTACACAGTTAATGGTGATGCAATTAAATCCTGAGAGGGTGAGTTTGAAAGTTCCTACTTTGACCTGCACATCTGCTGTCATTTCAATAATGGCTTAAGCAGGGGTAGGCAGCTGGGAGTTCACAGGGGTTCAGGAGAACCTCTAGCTAAAATTCTGTGCAGTTTGGAGAACCCCTAAATCCCACTCCAGGCTGGCCCCTCCCCCCCTCCCAGGAGTCCCCATGCAGCCCGTTTTGGATGCAGATAAATGCAGGGTGCGCGCGGAGGCTCGGGGAGGGCAAAAAACGGGGCTACTGGAAGTCCGGGAAGGCCAAAAACGGGCTCATTTCCAGCCTTCAGAGGGCCTCCAGAGCCTGGTGAGGCTGTTTTTACCCTCTTGGAAGCTCGAGGAAAGCTTCCAGAGCCCGGGGAGGGTAAAATGCCCCCCCTCCACTGCCATAGTGCAGGAGGCCGACTAGGCCACGCCCACCATGGTCACGCCCACCCAGCAACTAGGCAGAGAAACCCTTGCTAAAATTTTTGAAGCCCACCCCTGGGCCTTAACCTATAGGGTTAAGGATGGGCTCCTTTGTCCTTCTGTGATACCGCCCAAAATAACATGTTCTCTTATAAGAGAGAAACATCAGCAGGAAGAACTAATCAAATGGAGCAAAAAAAACATCCCTACTCGGAGAAACCAATCTTCTCAGGAAAATAAATGCACCAGTAAGGATTGAATGTTCTCAACAAGTTGGGCTCAGTGTATTCTGTCCATGATCCCAATGCATCAAATGAATTATCCTTAAAGAAATCATGTGATATGAAATCCAGTCATCAATTCCAAGAGGAGTTTGCACGTGCCTGGGAAAAAAAAAACAATCTACATGTACTATAGTTTCACATTTCTCAGCAACCTTATAAGTGTGTTCAATGTTTTCCCATATTGCAGGGCAGACTTGAATCCAAGAAAAACCCCTTCTCACGAAGGCCCTGATTGAGTTGTGATAGCAGATATGTGAGTCAAAGTAGGAACTGTCAGATTTCACATCTCAGGATTTGGTTGCAACACCGTTAGACACTGTTCTGTCCCCGCACCCAACCAGCCAGCCGAGGGTTAAATAAACTATTCAAACACTCAATGTCAGTGATAAGGAACTTGGCAGCAACTCCGTGGCTGCCTGCCAAGAACTTTTACTCCGATAACACAGTTTGAATAGTCCAGTTTGTAATTAAATCCACAGCAAATAGGCGTTGTGTCCAAAGGTGCAAAGTGACTCGCCAGAGATTAGCTTTGTCCGTCACAGAGTCCGAATGGCCACCACACTCCCTTTTATAGCCTGTGGAGTGTGGTCCAGTGACTCAGCTTAATCGCTGGCACGCCTCCTTTTCTGCTGCGCACGCTTGTCTCTCCGACGCTTGCGTGGATCCAACCACAATGTTTCTTCGTCACTATCCGACGGCTCAGAAACACCTGGCTCCTGGCCAATCTCTTCTCCCTCGGGAGACACCTGAGGCATTGCCAGAGAGGAGGGTCCTGGAGAGGGAGGCCTGGCCATCTCCTCTCCTTCATGTTCGGAGTCTTCTTCCTCCGATAAGATAGGCTCGGAGGACAGAGCCACAACAGACACCACCTTTTAAACACCGTGTGAAGAATTCTAGATCAGGGGTCTCAAACTCGCGACCCGTGGGTCGGATGTGTCATGTGCTGGCCACGTCCACGCCCAGTTTAGCGAAGGCGGAAAAAATCACAATACATCACATGACACTGCCGTGATGACATGGGTTTGACACCCCTGTTCAATATCAACAAAGACCAACCAAGATGATTAGGGGACTGGAGGCTAAAACATATGAAGAATGGTTGCAGGAACTGGGTATGTCTAGTTTGATGAAAAGAAGGATCAGGGGTGACATGATAGCAGTCTTCCAATATCTCAGGGGTTGCCACAAAGAAGAGGGAGCCAAGCTATTTCAATGTCTTTCATCTCAGCGATCTGCAGTCTTAATTAAATATGTCCGCTATTTCCAAAACTGTATTCACAAGGTCCCTTACAGGCCAGAATTAGCCCAATTCTGCTACAGAATATTTTGACTACAGGAGTCAAACTATTCTCCGAAGCACCTGAGGGCAGGACAAGAAGCAATAGTTGGAAATTAATCAAGGAGAGAAGCAACTTAGAACTAAGGAGAAATTTCCTGACAGTTAGAACAATCAATCAGTGGAACAACTTGCCTCCAGAAGTTGTCAATGCTCCAACACTGGAAGTTTTAAAGAAGATGTTAGATAACAATTTGTCTGAAGTGATGTAGGGTTTCCTGCCTAGGCAGGGGGTTGGACTAGAAGACCTCCAAGGTCCCTTCCTGTTATTCTATTCTATGTTATCATGGGTTATTTATATCACCTGATATTCGTGCTTATCAAGTCCAAGTGTAGCTATTGGCCCAAACGGCTATTGAATCTAGTCTCAGTACTAGAGAAAAACAACAGTGTCCCCCATATTCAAAGAGGAGTTAATATATATTAAAGTTAATATACAGTGTGCATGGAATGCATAATGAGTAGCATTCGTAATTTTGATTCCAAATTTACTACTGCTACTGTTCAAGATATACTGCCTGAAGCAACTCTCTCACTTTTGCAGCACAGTACAGTTCACCCCATACAACTTTAGCAGAACTGGTAATCTTGGCCAAAACAAATTTAATGAACTATTTTTTTTTCAAAAAAAAAAAAATCCATTATCCCTCTATATTTGCTGGCAAATATTTCTTGGCAAAGCCATTTATTTATATGCCATTTATTTTCTTCTGGTGGATAAAAAAAAAAATCTGATCCTTTTTTGCTCTTCCATTTACTTTTTTTTTTTCCTTTTAAAGAGCTATCTAATAACTCAGCTGTTTCAAACCCTCATTAATATCTTCTCATTTATTAAATGGTTCCTCTTCCTCTCTAGAAGCATTTGTAGCTGAGTTATAAAAGCATTTTCTTCTTTCCCTTCGAGCAAAAGGCAACTAAGTCTACTATTTTCTTTTCTTTTTCTTTTTCTAAAAAATAAGAATCCTGCTGTTTTCATTTCTCGTTCCATCTCTTCAATTGAATTGAATCTTTATCCTACGACACATAAAAATGCATCGTTTTGAACAATTTATAGACTCAGTTTTTTTTGAAAATCTCCAAACGAAATAAATAAACTCCACGCAATTTTCTTGCAATTTTCATTAATGTCCCCTCATTTTTAAACCAACAAGAAACTAGATAACGTTCAGCCACAGACAATAATATTATTGTACTAATTTTGCAATATTAGTTTTTTATTATTATTTTGGTTATCACAGACTCTGAAGCTACTATGTTTCCCTGAAAATAAGACCCCGTCTTATATTTTTTTGAACCCCAAAATAAGCACTTGGCCTTATTTTCAGGGAGGGCTTATAATTTTGGGGCACCTGGAGCAAGACTGGGCTACTCTTGCCATCTTACCTAATTTCCAGCTCTGTCTCCCTAACCCTAACCAGAGGAAATGGCTGTGCATGCATTTAAATATTTTTGGGGAGGGATTATTTTTGGGGAGGGATTATTTTCGGGGGGGTTATTTTAGCGCATGAGCTCAAAAGCCCGATTGGGCTTATTATCAGGGGATGTCTTATTTTTGGGGAAGATATATTTCATATATTTGGTTACCACCTTTAGAGCGCTCCATGGCATCGGACCGGGGTATCTACGAGACCGCTTTCTGCTACCAATAGCCTCTCACCGACCAGTACGCTCCCATAGAGAGGGGCTCCTCAGGGTGCCGTCGGCCAAACAGTGTCGACTGGCGGCCCCCAGGGGGAGAGCCTTCTCTGTGGGGGCACCTACCATCTGGAACGAGCTCCCCCCAGAGATACAGAAGATCCCGGACCTGCGCACGTTTCGCCGTGCTCTCAAAACTTTTCTATTTCAGCAAGCTGGCCTGGCCTAACTCCCATCTTTTAAATTTTTTAAATTTTTTAATTTGTGATTTTATAAATTGGGTGTTTTAATTTGTGTTTCGGCCGAAATATTTAATAATTTTAAGGGACTTTTTTAATATTTGGATTATCTGTATTTTATCTTGGTTGTTCACCGCCCTGAGTCCTTCGGGAGTAGGGCGGTATAGAAATTTGATTAATAAATAAATAAATAAATAAATAAATAAATAAATAAATAAATAAATAAATAAATAAAGAGACCATCTAATCATTGGATTGTCTTCCCGTTTTCCACTAATGCCTGGCTAATCATTTAAGGAACCAAACTCTTTGTAAGAAATAAAAGTTGGGACCTTTTAATTCCGCAGGTTACTTCTGGAAGGAAGTTTGCAGAATCAGAAAGCACAGGAAAAATGGACCCAGTAATAAAAAATATTTGAAAGCAATACTAAACAACATTTTGCTTTGCGAACACAGCTCTATTAGTTCAGTCATTTCATAAAGGAAAGAAAAAAAAATCCTGTGTGCAAGTAAAGGTTATCTGAGGGACCATCTCTTGCCAGTCACGTCTATCTGACCCATAAGAGCGAGGATCCAATCTGGGTCAGTCATCAGAACCACTTTCATTAAGAAATATCCAATATCCATACAATGGAATTAAACTAATCAAGGAGAAGCAACCTAGAGCTAAGGAGAAAATTCCTAACAGTGAGAACAATCAACCAGCAGGATGGCTTGCCTTCAGAAGTTTAACAGATTAACAGAGTTGAAAGGGACCTTGTAAGTCATCTAGTCTAACCCCCCGCCCAAGCAGGAGACCGTACACCATTTCTGACAAATGGCAGTCCAATCTCTTCTTGAAAGTCTCAAGTGATGAAGCTCCCAGAACTTCCGAAGGCAACTTCTGTTCCTCTGGTGGATTGTTCTCACTGTCAGAAAATTTCTCCTTATTTCCAGGTTGAGTCTCTCCTTGTTCCATTTCCATCTATTATTCCTTGTCTGGCCTACAGGTGTTTTGGAAAACAGCTTGACCTCCTCCTCTCTGTGGCAGTCCCTCAAATATTGGAAGATTGCTATCCTGTCTCCCCTGGTCCTTCTCTTCATTAGACTAGCCATGCCCAGTTCCTGTAACCGTTCTTCATATGTTTTAGTCTCCAGTCCCCTAATCATCCTGATTGCTCTTCTCTGCACTCTTTCTAGAGTCTCAACATCTTTTTTTATAGTGTGCAGTACTCCTGGTGTGGTCTTACTAAGGCTTTATAGAGTGGTATTAGTACCTCACTTGAGTTATGGGTGCCCCATCACTGGAAGTTAGGATGGATGGATGGATGGATGGAAGGAAGGAAGGAAGGAAGGAAGGAAGGAAGGAAGGAAGGAAGGAAGGAAGGAAGGACTTCAATTCTACCAGGAAGTTTCACGGTTGAATATAATCACAAAGACTTCCACTTCCCTACTAACAGCCTGTGGTCACATAATACTCTACAGTTGGCTTCACAGGGGAAGGGAGGGAGGGAGGGAGGGAGGGAGGGAGGGAGGAAGGAAGGAAGGAAGGAAGGAAGGAAGGAAGGAAGGAAGGAAGGAAGGAAGGAAGGACGGACCCAGAGCATATAAAGAACATGTATGCCAGCTATTCTACTGGGGTTTTTTTATATATAGAAAAGGCATAGTTAGAGTTGCTTTGTGTATACAAGACTAAATTTTCCTTTCCTTTTTCTGTTAATCTACCCAAGCATTACCAAAGCATGCTGGCCGAGCCAGTCAGTTAGAAAGCTTCATTTTTGCTTCCCTGAGAAAGTTAATTTGCTTCAGCGCATATCTAATTCCATGGGGTTCCCTTGTTGGTTTTCGTACGCTTCACAGCTAGAGCTTCTGGTCACGTTGACTAAGTATCATCCCTACATCCAGTTTCTCCCTGGCAATTAATCATAATTTTAAAAAGGCTTCAAGTCCCTTGAAAAAAAAAGAAAAAAAAAAGACATCTAAGCACAGCTATCTCTTAAGGAGCTGACCATTTAGCATTCACAGAGTAGTACCAAAATGGGAGAAGGCGTGAAAATTGGTTGAATGTGGAAGAGATTGAAAAGAATAAAGGGGGTGAGTAGACAAGAACAATCAAGGCAGGAAGGGGGTCCATTGGCAGCTAATCCCATCAACGACCGGCTCAGCCCAGGTGGCTAAGAAAACCTGCTAAGAAGCATTTCACATCCTTCAAAGAGACTCCACCTGAATGAACTCTTTATAAACGAGGCTGGCAAATTTCTCACATAGGGTTTTTTTTTTTTTTTTTGGTTTTTTTTTCCTTTTACCCCAGACTAGCGTTAAAAGTTCCTTATTGAAATCTGCACAGATCTTGTTTCTTTGAACTAGACTAGCTGTGTGTGGGACTTGAGACTTAAATTTCCTTACTTCTTTAAATTATGGGGTGGCAAAGACGGGATAAATTGCCGTATCCTGCAATCCATCTCAGCTGGGATTCCAAGGACCGGTAGATGGCAGCAGGGGTAGTATTCACTTACTTTCCCTACCAGTTCGCAAATGTGACCGGGTGCGCACGTGCTAGCTCCACTCACACGTGCCCCATCCACACATGTGCTGGCCTTCTGTGCATGTCTTTTGCTGGCATGTGTGCCTTCCGTGCATGCGCCCAGACACAAAAATGTGCCTAAATAGGATGGCATAGAGCCGGGGAGGTTGGCAGGCCCACCGGCGATTTCCGCTACCGCTTTGGGTCCGAACCGGATGAACCTGTATGAACCGGCTGAATACTTAGAACTTTGCTATCTTCGATCTGACCTAAGCATAGTACATAAAATCATCTGCTACAATATCCTACCAGCCAATGAATACTTCAGCTTCAACCAAAACAATACAAGAGCACACAATAGATACAAACTCATGGTAAACCGATCCAAGCTAGACTGCAGAAAATACGACTTCAGCCACAGAGTTGTCAACGCCTGGAATGCACTACCTGACTCCATGGTTTCTTCCCCAAATCCCCAAAACTTTAACCTTAGACTGTCTACTATAGACCTCACCCCATTCCTAAGAGGTCTGTAAGGGGCGTGCATAAGCGCACCAGCGTGCCTACAATCCCTGTCCTAATGTTTTCTTTTATTCGTATCCATTTCATGTATTTATAATTATGTTTACACTTGTATCTGTCATAAAATACATGCTTGATGAAATAAATAAATAAAATAAAAATAAATAAAAATACCACCTCTGGATGGCAGTGAGGAGAGATTATGTTTTTCCTTCTGTCTACCTTTTCTGTGTCAAGTCCTTTTTTTAACTTTTCCCCCCACAGTGTAACTTTCTCACTCAATAGATGGCCCACGCCAAGTGGCTTAAATGAAAAACAAAGAATTGATTCTGATAATAGGATGACTGGTGCTCAGATGGGAAGGAGCTTATGCACACCCAATCATTTTCGCCAACACTTTTGGTGCAGCCCACAAGCGGTAACGCCCTTCCTCATTCTACCATCTTTAATTGTGTGTCTTTCAGCCAGATAGAACAGCAGAAAGTAGCAGCAAAGGTGCTTTTTCTAAAAGGCAACCAGACTTTCTTTGTTTTTCCTTGTTTTGCATCTCATCCAAGAAGCTTCTTCAGTTCTGACTGAAGGGTGGAGAACCGAAGAAGCTCCTTGGCTGAAGAAGCGAAACGTCTTCAAGGAAAAACAAACAATATCCAGTTGCCTTTTGGAAAAAAAACACTTTTGAGACAACCGTGACCATGACTGAGAATCTCCATAGACATTTAGCAGGTAGTAACAGAAATGAAGAGAAATGCTTAGAAAACGGAAACATTTAAATTGCCTTCTTCGGATAAGAGGGAAGGAGGAGGAGGAGGAGGAGGAGGAGGAGGAGGAGGAGGAGGAGGAGGAGGAGGAGGAGGAGGAGGAGGAGGAGGAGAAAGAAAGAAGAAAGAAAGAAAGAAAGAAAGAAAGAAGAAAGAAAGAAAGAAAGAAAGAAAGGAAGGAAGGAAGGAAGGAAAGAAAGAAAGAAAGAAAGAAAGAAAGAAAGAAAGAAAGAAAGAAAGAAAGAAAGAAAGAAAGAAAGAAAGAAAGAAAGAAAGAAAGAAAGAGAGGGGGAAAAAAAGCAAGGAAAGATGAATAGGGGGGAAAAACTGAGCATTCTTTTCAGCCAAAGGACTACCACTCACCTTAAGGAGTTCATAATGTTGAATGCCATTCACTCCAATATCGGGATCAACAGCCGATGGGACAGAATAGCGGGAATTGATCGCAGTGTTCTCGGGGATGGAGATATTGATGACCGTGGATGGGAAAAGAGGAGCGTTGTCATTTATATCCTCAATCAGGAATCGAATCTTGACCAGCCTGAAGACCTCATCAGGAAGAACCGCGACTTCCACCTCATAAAAACAACGGTTCTCACTAAAAATGCCAGAGCAAAGCTTTTCCCGATCGATGCGGTTGGCCGTGGTGAATATTTCTCCGGTATTCTCCTCCACGCGGACGAGGGGGACATCGCCAGTCTTGTACACGAGCTTGAATTGAAGCGGGGATGAAAGGGGCACATCGGGGTCAAGGGTCAGGTTGAGATCCTTCAGCAAGTTGCCAATAAGGACATTTTCCGGTAACTCCTCCCTCACGGTGTAATTCTTCTCTTGAGCGCCTGACTGAAACACGACGCAGACCAGTAAGACTGCCAAGAGGTAAGTCCCAGAAAGCAAGTCCATCTCCAGAACAGCTAAGGTGTTGTCCAGCTGAACACCAAGCAGAGCTAGAAAAAGAAAGAGACAGAAGGAAGAGAAAAGGTTGTATTAAAAATGCATTTTTTTTCTCCATCTTTTTTTCCCCCTTACATTAGGTTTTTTTTTTTTTTAATTTGATTTATATGTCACCTTTCTCCGGAGACTCAGGGCGGCTTACAATGCGTTAAGCAATAGCCTTCATTCTTTTGTATATTTATACAAAGTCAGCTTCTTGCCCCCACAAACTGGGTCCTCAATTTACCTACCTTAGAAAGGATGGAAGGCTGAGTCAACCTTGAGCCTGGGGAGATTCGAACTTACAGAAATTGCAGACAGCTGGTGTTAATCACAATGCTTTTAGTCTGCTGAGCCACCAGGCCTGGTGAGCCACCATGGCCAGGGTTTGCCATGAAGAAGAGGGAGTCAAAACACCTGAGGGCAGGACAAGAAGCAATGGATGGGAACTAATTAAGGAGAGAACCAAACTAGTACCAAGGAGAAATTTCCTGACAGGTAGAACAATTAATCAGTGGAACCACTTGCCTCCAGAATTTATGAATGCTCCAACACTGGAAGTTTTTAAGAAGAGATTAGCTAATCATTTGTCTGAAATTGGTATAGGGTTTCCTGCCTGAGCTGGGGGTTGGTCTAGAAGACCTCCAAGGTCCCTTCCAACTATTCTAGTCTAGTCTAGTCTAGTCCAGTCCAGTCCAATCCAGTCCAGCCCATTCCATTCCTTGTAAAAAAGGAAGAACTATATTCAACAACAGCTAGGGGAAAAAATGATAAGAAACATAACCATAGCATACAAAATTTCAAAACTTTATAAGAGCCTGGTGGCGCAGCAGACTAATAGCCTGTTATTATCATTCAGCTGCCTGCAATTACTGCTAGTTCGAATCTCTCCAGGCTCAAGGTTGACTCAGCCTTCCATCCTTTCTAAGGTAGGTAAATTGAGGATCCAGTTTCTGGAGGCAATAAGCTGACTTTGTATAAATATACAAAAGTATGAAGGCTATTGCTTAACGCATTGTAAGCCGCCCTGAGTCTCCGGAGAAGGGCGGCATATAAATCAAATTAAAACAAAAAACAAAAACCACACAGCCAGTTATATCCTGTATTCAGTTAATTCTGTCCACTCATTTTCCCCTCAGCAACCACCTATAACTGGAAACTAATCCCAAGTCACTGCCATGATGGTGGGGAAATGTAGTATTGTGGTGATGGGACATGGAGATATGGTGGGAGTGGGACAATTTCTTAAACCAGTTCTATGTTCCAGCTCCTTGGTCTCAATCCCAGGACCCATTCAGTGGACCTGCTTTTGACTGCTGCTTCTAAATGCCATGTCAGGCTGTCATAAGGATAAACGTTAAGTGTTGATAATCTTTTCAGAAATATAACCTTGTGTGTTTCAGGTGTGGCATAAGCTGCAACTCTGGAGTTTGGCAATTGTCATCCAGGAGTCTCCTACAGCTTTTAAGGACGCTGCACCATTAATCACCAGATGTGGAACCCTGTTCACTAAGGATCTGTTGGGATTATTGCTGTTGTACCCTGGTGTCCAGCAACCTCCCTGGTTGAGATCTTTAACTCCATTTCTGTGTGGACAGTGGAGTACTCTAGACTTCTGGTCTTGGAGGACTTCACTCTGCCTTCTCCAGGAATGGGATTTGAGATGGCTCAGGATTTCATGGCTAGCATGAGGGCTGTGGGCCTATCCCAGATCATTCAGAGCAGGGAAGTGGTCCAGTGGTGGGATTCAACCGGTTCGCACCACTTTGATCAAGCTGGTTGTTAAATTGCTGGCTGGCTCCACCCCTCCCTGCCCCGCCCCTTTTCCAGAAGTCCCCACGCACCCTATTTTGGCTCCCAGGAGGCTGCAGGGAGGCCTACTGGGCCCAAAACAGGGTGCAGGGGTGCGGCACTCCCCTCCCCCCCGGGTGGCCTGTTTTTGCTCCCAGAAGGCTGCAGGGAGGCCTACTAGGCCCAAAACGAGGCACATGAGGGGTGTGGCGCACATACCCCCGTGCCCTGTTTTTGCTCCCAGGGGGGTGCAGGAGGCCGTGAGCTGCCTGTCACACCCCGTGGCCACACCCACCCAGCCGGTCATTAGGGCAGAGAACCGGTTGTTAAATTATTTGAATCCCGCCACTGAAGTGGTCACATGCCAAATCTGATGTTCCTCTCAGAGCAGTGGCTCCCTGATATGAAATTGAGGGAGCTCTCCCTTGTCACTGTCAGATCACACCATGATTGCTATGGAAAGAAGGAAAAAGAAGAAAGGGAAAGAAGAAGAAAGAATGGAAAATGCAATGTAAGTTGAGGACAATCTATACTTTGGGATGTGCGGTTGCCAACACTAGTCTATTCTGTCTTGGGTTAGAAGCCGAACAGGATCAGGATATCTACCATATTTTTCGGCGTATAAGACGCACCTTTTTCCCCCCTAAAAGGGGGTGAAAATTTAGGTGCGTCTTATACAACAAATGTAGCCCTGCTCACCCACTGGCCCCCACTCTTTGGCCTCTGCCTCCCAGCAGTTACCTCCTTGCAGCAAGCAGCAAGAAGAAACAGCTCGTTTCAACTTCAGCACAGCCTGATTAGCACAAGTTGATTGTCCGTTGGATCGGCCTCCTGACTCTCAGCTGTTTCAGGCTGCAGGGATTGACATGGCCTATTGTTGCCCGGGCCTCTGCTGCTTTCTGCAAAGAGGTAAATTGCTGGGAGAAGATTTTTTTTCCCTTGTGCTAATCAAGCTATGTTGAAAACGAAAATGAAAGTAAAGTAAGTATTTACTGTTTGCTGCAACGAGGCAAAATTGCTGGGAGGCGGAGGCAGATTTCTTTTTCTTGTTTTCCTCACGAAAAAAGGTAGGTGCATCTTATACTCCGAAAAATACGGTAAATATTTTGAATAGGAAATATTTATAAAATACAAACTCTATAAGCTAGGGAAGGAAGTTAAAAATATATCCGCCCCATCCCCAAACACACTGGCAAACCATTTCTGTATAGCTGTCAAGAAAACTCTACGTGAATATTTTCATGAAGTCATCAGGAAGCAAGCACAGTGTGATGGAGTCTTGAGGTTTTTTTAATTCAGGAAAATGACAAAACAATCGCTCTCCCAACTTCTAGGAGAGTAGTGGTGCCTGATGGTTCTTAAAAAGCACAGATAGTCCTGTCTGTTTTCTCACATGATAAACTCAGGGTGGCAAGGCAGAGTGAGTCAGAGTGATGCCCATCTGCCAGACTTTAGCCCGGAGCGGATGAAATGCATCTGAAAGTAATAAATGGAGCTTACCAAAAGTTGAAAGAAATAGCAAGTGGTTTTATAATCATCCAAAGAATTGATTGATCTATCTTTGCTGACTTCTTTCGAGAAGAGATCATAGCTGATGGTAGCAGACTTGTAACAAGTTATCCATGCCATACATTGATCTTGCTCATGGCTTTCCAATTTAACCTATCCATAATTTCTAGAATCCTTTATTCTTAGGATCACATTTTTTTTTTTGCAGGATTCAGTCTGGGTCAGTCACCAGGACCAAAGGTTTAGTCTTCCGAGCTTTTGGACTCATGCTGGAGACCATCTTCAGGGAACTTCTCTCTACCACACACTCTGCTGGAGAGAAGTTCCCTGAAGATGGGCTCCAGCATGAATCTGAAAGCTCAGAAAACTAAATCTCTGGTCCTAGTGACCGACCCAGATTGGATCCTGCAACATTATCCTGAGACACATATTTTCACCTTCACTTTTTTCTTCATCTTCCATATCTAGATTAAATTTTAAACTGCCAGATTGAAGCCACCTTCTTGGCTTCAATTGACCAAAAATAAATAATTATAGAGTACCTTGGACTACGAGGCGATCAAACCGGTCAGTCCTAGAGGAGATCAACCTGACTGCTCTTTAGAAGGACGGATCCTGAAGTTGGAACTCAAATACTTTGACCACCTAATGAAAAGGAAGGACTCACTGGAGAAGAGCCTAATACTGGGAAAGATTGAGGGCAAAAGAAGAAAGGGACGACAGAGAATGAGGTGGCTGGATGGAGTCACTGAAGCAGTAGGCATGAGCTTAAATGGACTTCAGAGGATGGTAGAGGACAGGAAGGCATGGAGGAACATTGTCCATGGGGTCGTGATGGGTCGGACATGACTTCGCAACTAACAACAAAGTAATTATTAGTACATTTTTCTGGTAGTAGCCAACATATCAGCACATTGGCCAAGCTCTGCGTCTTTCCACATTCTTCTTGTTATCCACTAAGAGCCTCCACTCAAGTATATTGGTTTTACACATAGGCTTTCCAACTCTCAACCTATTATATTGATACTGATTGTTTCTTGATTGCTTATTTGTCCCCTATGACTATCATTAAGTGTTGTATCTTATGATTCTTGACGAACGTATCTTTTCTTTTATGTACACTGAGAGTGTATGCACCAAAGACAAATTCCTTGTGTGTCGAATCACACTTGGCCAATAAAAAATTATATTCTATTCTATTCAGGGTCCTCCAAGTAGTATAAGGGAGGTCAGATCCTTCAGCCATAGGATCACATACCATGCATTAATAATTACTGCAGTTAGACCACAGACAACTGTCCAAGCATTCAAATAGACAACACATTATTTCCTTTTCAGTGCAATGAATTCAGTGCAACATCTTTAAAAATATATATATTTCAAATGAGAGCATTCATTAAAAAAAAAAAAGCTTTCCTTTCGGAAATGTACCATATAGGATAAAATAGCAATAGCACTTAGACTTATATACCACTTCACAGTGCTTTAAAGCCCTCTTACAGAGTTAGCCTCTTTCCCCCAGCAATCTGGATCCTCATTTTACCGACCTTGGAAGGATGGAAAGCTGAATCAACCTTGAGCTGGGATGGATGGATAGGGAAGGGAAGGGAAGGGAAGGGAGGGGAAGGGAAGGGAGGAAGGGGGAAGGGAGGGAGGGAGGGAGGGAGGGAGGAAGGAAGGAAGGAAGGAAGGAAGGAAGGAAGGAAGGAAGGAAGGAAGGAAGGAAGGAAGGAAGGAAGGAAGGAAGGAAGGAAGGAAAGTAGCTATAGTACTTAAGACATATACCACTTCGTAGTGCCTTACAACCCTCTCTAAGCGGTTTACAGAGTCAGCCTATTGCGTCCAACAATCTGGCTCCCCATTTTACCAACCTCAGAAGGATGGAAGGCAGAATCAACCTTGAGCTGGTCAGAATCAAACTCCTGGCTGTGGGCAGAGTTAGCCTGCAATACTGCTTTCTAACCACTGCACCCAACTCATTCCCCAAATATTTTTCATCTCTCATTGGTTGGTTTTGTTTCCTCTTAACACTTCCCCTGATTCACTCGTGTTTTTAAAGCATCAAGCAAGACAATCACATATATCACCTATAAAGCTTAAGCGGTGTGCGTGTTACGATTGGCATATTCTAGATTAGATTTAGTATATGTAAAGGCATAATTTAAATTGTCAAGTCAGGAATCAGCCAGTGTGGCCCTTAGTAGGATAGGACTGGTGTATAACCAGGGGTGAAATCTAGCAGGTTCTGACAGGTTCTGGAGAACCGGTAGCGGAAATTTTGAGCAGTTTGGAGAACCGGCAAATACCACCTCTGGCTGGCCCCAGAGTGCGGTGGGAATGGAGATTTTACAATACCCTTCCCCCAAGAGGGGAAAGAATGGAGATTTTGCAGTATCCTTCCCCTGGAGTGGAGTGGGAATGGAGATTTTACAATACCCTTCCTCCAGGAGGGGAAAGAATGGGGATTTTGCAATATCCTTCCCCTGGAATGGGGTGGGAATGGAGATTTTGCAGTATCCTTCCCCTGGAGCGGGGTGGGAATGGAGAATTTGCAGTATCCTTCCCCTGCCACGCCCACCAAGCCACACCACACCATGCCCACCAAGCCACGCCCACAGAACCAGTAGTAAAAAAAAAATGGATTTCACCACTGTGTATAACTATGGTGAGGTTAGAGACATTCGTAGCTACAAAGCACTTTTCCAGATTAATGACTGAAGGAGATTTATATTTACATGGGGGTACAATAAATATATACTTCCTGTGCGCCAAACAGCAAGATAGAATTAAACACCATAAAAACACGGCCTCTTTCTCTTCCCCCTCCCCTTTAAATATTGTTCTGTGTTCATAAAGCATTAATTTTCCTCTTTTTTCTTTTAAAATTGGATGGCACTGTAGCTAGCCAAACAATAAAAGAAAACAAGCATTAAACAATCACAGAATGAAGGCTTACAAGAGATGGCTCGGGTTTGCTCTTATTAAAATAAATGGCTAATTGCCATCCGAGCATTGGGATTACGGAGCTCAGTACAGTCTCTTTCCTTCTATATATATATTTTTTTCTGCATTCAACCCACTTGTGAATCTACAAAGACACAATAAAAGTCTACACACAACAAAAAGAAATTTTTTACCAAGTTTAAGCCCGTTTTTTCCCCATATCTGCATAATTGTCCCTTAGGAACAAACCGGTACATGTTTTCAAATGAGGTTTTTTTATTATTATTATTCTATTTACTTTTTTCCTGGTTTATTATTTGGGCAAAAATTGGCCCCTCCCTGCTCTTGTATATGTTTTTGTATGTTTTTTTTTAAATTAATGCACACACTGCACACAAACCTATATGTAAGTGTATGCCATTAGAACTCCTTGAAGTAACAGTAACAGCCTTGGTGGCGCAGCAGACTAAAGCGCTGTTAAGTAGCACCAGCTGCCTGCAATTACTGCAAGTTCAAATCTCACCAGGCTCAAGGTTGACTCAGCCTTTCCATCCTTTCGAGGTATGTAAATGAGGACCCGGATTGTGGGGGCAATAAGCTGACTTTGTATAAAAAAGGACACCGCTTGGGGGGCCTGAAAGCCCTACTAAGCAGGTATATACAAAAGTATGAAGGCTATTACTTAATGCATTGTAAGCCGCCCTGAGTCTCTGGAGAAGGGCGGCATATAAATCGAACCAATAAATAAATAAATAAATAAATAACAGAGTTGGAAGGGACCTTGGAGGTCAACTAGTCCAACCCCCTGCTCACGCAGGAGACCTATACTAGGGATTTGAACCGGCGAACTGCCAACCTTTCTGATTGACAGGCTCAGCATCTTAGCCACTAAGCAGCCACTATGGTAGCCCTGACAAGCCACGGATCCTATATCTCACCAATTACCAAAATTATGCGAAGGATCCCACTAAAAAGAAAGAGAGTTAAATTGCAAAGCAAGACTCAGAAGATACCTCTGACATTAAACTTCCTACCTAGAACTTCTCCCTAATCCAGAAGAGAAGCAACCTAGAACGGAGGAGGAATTTCCTGACAGTTAGAACAATAAACCAAGGGAACTACTTGCATCCAGAAGTTGTGGGCACTCCAACACTGGAGGTTTTCAAGGAGAGATTGGACAACCATTTGTCTGAAATGCAGGGGATTGAACTAGAAGACCTCCAAGGTCCCTTCCAACCTTATTATTGAATGTTCTATGTTCTAGCCACTTATAGCTTTTATGTACACTGAGAATTTATGCACCGAAGACAAATTCCTTGTGTGTCCAATCACACTTGGCCAATAAAGAATTTCTATTCTATTCTAATTCTATTCTATTCTATTCTATTCTATTCTATTCTATTCTATTCTATTCTATTCTATTCTATTCTATTCTATTCTATTCTATTCTATTCTATTCTATTCTATCCTATTCCATCCCATCCCATCCCATCCCATCCCATCCCATCCCATCCCATCCCATGCTACTTCTATGCTGCCTCTACTCTAATTCAATTCAAGTCAAGTCAAGTCAAGTCATCAAGTCAAGTAGTCAAGTCAAGTGAAGTCAAGTGAAGTCAAGTGAAGTCAAGTCAAGTCAAGTCTAGTCAAGTCTAGTCTATGTTCTAGTCTATGTTCTATATTTTCAGGATTCCTGAAAGAGTGTTTGCAGCTGCTTGTTCTCTCCTCCCTTTACCTCTCTTTATCCATTCCAAATAGCACCTGGTTTCAAATTAACCATGCCATTCATTCTTTTCTGTATGCTAGTGCATTGCAGGAATGTTCCACAATAGCAAAATAATGGTTATAACCATTTATATACCTACACCTTTTCTAAACCGGCCTCCAAAGTTATTTGCTGGCAAAGTTACTCTTTGATCCAGTCCATTGACGTTTGCGCTTCTAATCTTGAACCTATTGTTAAATCACTACAAACACGACCTTCCACAATCCATGTTGATCTTAAAGCAAGAGACATTTCTGACCCCCCCATCTCCTGTATACATATATATTGAACGGGGAACCATCTTTTATTATAGCAGTATTTGGCTTACAGGGTGGGATAGAAAATGTCCATCAATGGTCTCTAACAGCAGAGCTTTAAAAGTCGATGCAATTTGGAGCTGGAGAATTTGTCCCTCGCCTCGCAGGCCCAATCACTGAAGTTTCTGCAACTTTTCAGATACCGAGAGTGACAACTCTCTCGCTGTTCTTGTCAATCCACAAGAGGAGAAGCACTCTGTCAATCCTCAAGAGGAGTAGCACCGTGTTTGGGGTTGTGGTGGGAGAGGAGAGGCAGAAACATATAGCCACAGGTATGGGAACTGCCTGCCAACTGAGCTTAGATGAAGGGGATGCTATGGAAACAACCACAGGAGGAGGAGGAGAAGAAGACATGTTGTCTAGCAACAAGGAACAAGAACAAGACAGTAAATACATGGACAGAAGGATGGCAGGTACAAAAAAGTCAGCAAACCAGAGTTGTGTGCAGAAGCAACCTGCAGTCTAATTCTGGAAGTACCATTGATACGCAAGTACTTATTTTTCATAATGACCTAACCTTCAAGCAGGATAGGAAAAAAAGGGTTGCTTCTTGGTAGCTTCTGGTTCTATATTGCCATCATGGCTAATATTGACAACTTTATCTCCACCCTCCTCTCCTTAAAAAAAAAGAAGAAGGAGAAGAAGAATTCCTTTTAAGGCCATTGTAGGCCATATTTTGTGGAAGATAATGAAATAATACAATAGGCAATGTTTGAAAAAGAAGCACTTTCAGATGGATGGATGAATGGGCAGGTCATAGATAGAACAATGGATGGATGGATGGATGGATGGATGGATGGATGGATGGACAGACAGACTGACTAATAGATACAGACGGACAGATGGTAGGTAGGTAGTAGGTAGGTAGATAGATAGATAGATAGATAGATAGATAGATAGATAGATAGATGAGGATAGAGATGGATGGATGGATGGATGGATGGATGGAAGGAAGGACAGACAGATAGACAGACAGAGAGATCATAGATAGACAGATCATAGACAGATAGTTCGACAGACAGGCAGGCAGGCAGACATAGAGTAGAATATGGATGGATGGACAGATAGATAGATAGATGATAGAAAGGGATCATAGACAGACAGATAAACAGACAGACAGATACAGAAGGTAGATGATAGAGATGGATGGATGGACAGATGGACAAACAGACGGAGAGATCATAGACGGACAGATCATCGACAGATAGTTAGGCAGGCAGGCAGACAGACATATAGTAGAATATGGATGGATGGATGGATGGACAGACAGATAGACAGATAGATCTTAGACAGAGATCATAGATAGATAGATAGATAGATAGATAATAGATAGATGAACAGATAATATAAAATCATGCTGAAAAGTAAAATTAACACATGACTGAGATTAATCATAGCATGCCTTTTTGCCTTAAAACCTCACCACCATTTCAGGATTAGTCTAAATCCAAGCAACAACCCCCATGTGCGTATGTGTGTCTCCATAGAAAACAATTTCATATGTCATTAGAGCTGACCAGAGAAAATGGGCACTTAGTTCCCCCAAAGTGTGAAAAATGGCCAGCGACAACCCCATGAGTCGTGCAAACGCTTCGTCCTCTTCCAACATTACATTTTCTTAAAACAGCCTTTCTTTTACTTTGGACTCCCGCAAAGCACAGTTTTGCCTTGCAATTTCCTCAACCTTTCCGTTCGCTTTCCACCATTCCATGGCGTCCGAGGCACCTGTTGTGGAGGAGAGTGATTTGTTGGGCAACACGAGACGAGAGTGTGGCTTTCTAGCAGGCCCAGTCAAGCAGTATGTACCCCACTAGGCTATATTGCTCTATCAAATAAGAAATCCTGTGTACCCGCTGTGACTTTGTATTGCTTTGTATATCTATATGTAGCTCAAGTAACACCACCCACATCCACAAAGATACCAGCATGCTCAGAAGATCCCTGAGGATTGCAGAAATACAAGGAAATATTTAGAGGGAAAAATCCACCAGCTAGAACAGAAAACCAGGAATGGGGTCGGGGATAAAAGAGGGGTAGAATCCATGTTAGAATTGAACACCCCCTCCTCAACAAAGGGGAAGGAATAAGACACCACTTATCTCCAGTTTACAATACAACCCTTCCAGGAGGTTCCAAGGAGATTCCACAACCCAATTGCATCCTGATTCAGGTGACCCTGAGGACACAGATAACTCTCCAAGTAGCAATAGCACTTAGACTTATATACCGCTTCACAGTGCTTTACAGCCCTCTCTAAGTGGTTTACAGAGTCAGTCTATTTGCCCCCAACAATCTGGGTCCTCATTTTACCCACCTCGGAAGAATGGAAAGCTGAGTCAACCTTGAGCCTGGTGAGATTCGATCTGCCAAACTGCTGGCAGCTGGTGATCAGCAGAAGTAGCCTGCAGTAATGCATTCTAACCACTGCGCCACCGCGGCTCAAGAGCTAGTCTCAAGAGCTCTCAGGGAGAATGCTAATGACCAGATGATCGCAAAGAAATGCAACCCTTCCATCCCGCTCCCCACCACCACCATCACTGAAGCAGTCGGCGTCAGCTTAAATGGACTCCAGAGGATGGTAGAGGACAGCAAGGCCTGGAGGAACATTGTCCATGGGGTTGCGATGGTTCAGACATGATTTCTCAACTAACAACAACAAAAACCACAAAAACTGTGATGAGCAGGTTTTTTTTCCCTTCACTTCACTTATGGCTGGTAACAGCTGGTTATCAAATTTATACCCCGGACATCGGCCGCAAGATTTATTAGGAGTCTGGTGGCTTAGTCTGTTTGCAAAAGGTGGGGAGGGGCGCCCAGAACGGTTTTGCCTGCGAACAATGAACATCATTCTTCGACATCTCGAATGTCATGTTTTATTCAGCTCGCTTGCCAGTTTGGATAAGTGGAAAACAAGGGGCAGGAGGCACATGGAATGATCAAGAGAAATGAGGGTTAAAGGAGGGGGCGGGGAAGAAAGAAAAATAAGTAATGGAGGAAAGAAGAGTTTCTTTCACACGGGGCAGAGTTAGACCTTGTAAAGCCTACTACACCCACTACTTTTCAACTATTTACTATTTAATTAAAGGCTATTTCTTTCCATAAATGTTCTACTGTTGTCAGTTTCGATATACGCTAATATCGAGGGGGGGAAAACATCCGCCTACCTCAGACGCAGAAAAATGAATTTGTACCCCTTAATAGTTCAGGCTTTCTCACCTCATATTCTATTTGACCTTTTTTTTTTTTTAAATGGAGATACAATGGGACATCCTTCCATGCAAACAACACATTTTACTACTAAATAGTATGATCCACCAAAAAAGGATGAATCTTCTCGTAAACTTTCTTAACCTGATGTCCGCCTTAAAGTGGCAGGACTGCCGGATTCTAATTTAGTAGGGTTATTTATTCATGTAATTAATTTGTCATATATTTTGCCACAGTTATCCAATGTATACGATGGCAGCTTACAACAATAGAAAGGCAGCATTGTTGACAGTACTGATTGGAGAGACCTTTGAAAGACCTTCAGCTTAGTTCAATTTTCCATCACTATATCACATGCACCTTTTCATTGGGAAATTAAGGGGTAGACAATGAAAACGGATGCCAAGAAATTAATACGGCAAGACTTGCAAGATATTAAATATATAAGAAGAAAACATTTTGCAGCAGTTTCCTTGCAGCTACTAAGAGGAACATGAGGAAAAGACCAAATATTTTGACTTGTTCTCATTCTTTCCTCAGGCATGAGGGAGCCCCTCTCTCTTATAAGAGGGGCTGAAGATTTAGCTGCTCAAATTCCTGAATTCTCATCCAGAAAGAGAAAGTTGGATCAAACAAAATTAGAAGAAATCAGCAGAAGCTGAAAGTCAGAATCATTATCCCAGCTCATTTTATTGGCAACAAAACTCCAATAAATATTCCTTCAGTGATAGAATTCAAATTTTTTTACTACCAGTTCTGTGGGCGTAGCTTGGTGGGCATGGTGTGACTTGGTGGGCATGGCAGGGGAAGAATACTGCAAAATCTCCATTCCCACCCCACTCCTGGGGAAGGATACTGCAAAATCCCCATTCCCTCCCCACTCCAGGGAAAGGATATTGCAAAATCTCCATTCCCTCCCCACTCCAGGGGAAGGATACTGCAAAATCCCCATTCCCTCCCCACTCCAGGGAAAGGATATTGCAAAATCTCCATTCCCTCCCCACTCCAGGGGAAGGATATTGCAAAATCTCCATTCCCACCCCACTCCAGGGAAAGGATACTGCAAAATCTCCATTCCCTCCCCACTCCAGGGGAAGGATATTGCAAAATCTCCATTCCCACCCCACTCCAGGGAAAGGATACTGCAAAATCTCCGTTCCCTCTCCACTCCAGGGGAAGGATACTGCAAAATCTCTGTTCCCACCCCACTCCAGGGGAAGGATACTGCAAAATCCCCATTCCCTCCCCACTCCAGGGGAAGGATACTGCAAAATCCCCATTCCCTCTCCACTCCAGGGGAAGGATATTGCAAAATCTCCATTCCCACCCCACTCTGGGGCCAGCCAGAGGTGATATTTGCCGGTTCTCTGAACTACTCAAAATTTCCACTACCGGTTCTCCAGAACCTGTCAGAACCTGCTGAATTGCACCCCTGTATTCATTGGGTCATCAAGGGGGGCTTGCAATTTAAGCACCTCAAAATGAACATTGAACTATATTGCATTTTCCAACAAACCACCTCCTTGGCCACCAAATAGCCTCAATTTTTGATGCCCGGGGAAGATATTTGAGCTAAAAATATTTCAGATATCCTGAAACTGCCATCCGTTTAATAATCACATGCTGCATTAACTCCTCTGATAAACTAGTAACACTCAGAAAATAGAGGGCAAAGCAAGACTGTGAGGAAATAGCTAGACCTTGTGCTCGAGCATCAGATGCAGAGAATGAGGACAAAAAGCATGGGAAAAAAGGTGAAGCACTCCCTGCTGATAAGATATCTACTCCAATTTACTTAGATGGAAAAACTACAGCATACAAAAAAAAAATAAAAATAAATGAAATCCGTAATGCAGGAAAATGGCACAGTTCAGTGTTCAAAGCGGCGCTTCCCAATAGCAATTAAAGCAATGAAGCAGTACACTTAGTGCACGCACACAAAAGATGTGTGCAAGAAAAGATCAGCATACCTAACGTATAATTTTCAAATGAAAAAACAAAAAAAGAAGAAGAAGAATCCGTGAGACTGTGCTTATGTTGGTTGCTGAGATTGGATTTCTGCCGCACCATTTCCCTTACCTAGAATTCAACCTGATATCCCAGTTGTAGTCACGCAATCTTCCTAAGATCAGATATTCTCAAATCCATAGTGGACTCATTTTACTTAACGGGGACGTATTTATTTTTTTCTCAAATTAATTTACGTAGGAAAGATACCTTTTTGAGCCAATCCACCGTTTTTCCTATTCTTATAGTGCATAAAATATAGAGCTGTGGTGGCGCGGTGGTTAGAATGCAGTACTGCAGGCTAATTCTGCCCACTGCCAGGAATTCGATCCTGACCGGCTCAAGGTTGATTCAGCCTTCCATCCTTCTGAGGTAAAATGAGGACCCAGATGTTGGGGGCCATAGGCTTACTCTGTAAACCGCTTAGAGTGGGTTGTAAGGCACTACGAAGCAGTATATAAGTGCTATAGCTACTTTCTTTCCTTCCCCCTCCCTCCCTCCCTCCCTCCCTCCCTCCCTCCCTCCCTTCCTTCCTTCCTTTCCCTTCCCTTCCCTATCCATCCATCCCAGCTCAAGGTTGACTCAACCTTCCATCCTTCCGAGGTGGGTAAAATGAGAACCCAGATTGTTGGGGGCAATAGGCTGACTCTGTAAACCACTTAGAGAGGTCTGTAAAACACTGCAAAGTGGTATATAAGTCTAAGTGCTATTGCTATTGCAGATCAATTCATTTCAACCATCCATTTTGTTTTTGTTTTGTTTTTAACAAAATGAGCTTGATTATGGGCAATGTACATAGTTATTGTACATTGGTTCATGGTTCAGTGGAGATCACAAGATAAGGAAATTAGAATACTCCCCGCCCAACTCATCGCTTTCATGTGAAGAGGCTGAAACGATTACATAGGAAAGTTTTGGCTCCTATTAAGAACTCGAATTAAACTAGGAAACTACAGCTCTGAGGTAAACACTGTAAAGGAGAGGATATACTTTCCGACTTACAAGTTTGATATGGGCCTCGTGAGGTACACCAGATAGGAAACGTAACCAGGTAAAGTAACTCTATTGTAAAGTTACATTAACAGAATCTTGCATGTCTCAAAGTATGATTCTCCTTATCTATGGAGGTTCTCAGATGCTGGTTGTCCTTTTGAAGACACTTCACTTCAACTTCAGAACTGGAGATGTTTTTTGGATGAGAAGCAAAACACATAGTCCAGTTGCCTTTTGAAAAAGCACCTTTGGGACAGGATTCTCTTTATGTCCCGTCTCCTTTACAGCTTGAGAAACTAGGGTGGGCTTCTTCTGTGCTTCTTGATCCACCCACTATCCAACTGCAGGCTATGCTATCCCTTATCTAACCATTCCCTTGTGTCTCTTGGCCTGGTCTTTCCCACATATCATTACACTATCTACTGACCAGTGGTGAAATTCAAATTTTTTTACTACTGGTTCTGTGGGCGTGGCTTGGTGGGCATGGTGTTGCTTGGTAGGCGTGGCAGGGGAAGGATTCTGCAAAATCTCCATTCCCACCCCACTTCAGGGGAAGGATATTGCGAAATCTCCATTCCCACCCCACTCTGGGGCCAGCCAGAGGTGGTATTTCCCGGTTCTCCGAACTACTTAAAATTTCCACTACCAGTTCTCCAGAACCTGTCAGAACCTGCTGGATTTCACCCCTGCTACTGACCTTCTCTGGAACTACTGACCCATTCAAACATTTTTAACATGGCTGCAAAGTTTTACTTTAGGTTTTTTAACTTACGGTAAGCCATTTGCTTGTTTTTTCATTATTTTTATCTTGCTTTGGAACTGTTTTAATACTGAACCAGCAGAATAGAAAAATCTATAAATAAAATCTCATTATCAACCATTATCGGTTTACCTCTACCAGCAGTAAAAGTGCCCAACTGATAGTGAATGCATTTTATAAATCGGAAAAGCCACCATCAACAGCAGATCTCCACCTCCCACTCCCAAATACTTTGAATATACTTCTAATCCAGAGGAATAAGTAAAACGTGATAATATGTGTATCAAGCATGATGGATAGACAGAATGTTAATTATTTAAATAAGTTGAGAAGTCGGTACAGACGTGTTTGCATTCACTGCCATGTTTTAAAAAAGGAATCATGGTTTAATGTCAATTAGCAAAAGGTGTGTGCATGCAGTCCACTATACTTAGGTCCTTTTTCTCTAGGTACAAATGAATACACAACCTAGAAAATAGCAGTTTTCCAGTCTGACATAAAACTGTCATTATTGTCAAACACATTCAAACAAGTTGCTATTGATAAAGCAGTTTGTAATTGACTCAGAAATTCTGGGTTCAGCAACAAATATGTTCAGTTGTAGGAGCTAAAGAACCATAAAGAAGGCTGAGCATCAAAGAATTGAGGCCTTTGAACGATGGTGCTGGAGAAGACTCCTGCCAGTCCCTTGGACTGCAAGGTGATCCAACCGGTCAGTCCTAGAGGAGATCAACACTGACTGCTTTTTAGAAGGCCAGATCCTGAAGATGAAACTCAGATACTTTGGCCACCTAATGAGAAGGAAGGACTCCCTGGAGAAGAGCCTAATGCTGGGAAAGATTGAGGGCAAAAGAAGAAGGGGACGGCAGAGAACGAGGTGGCTGGATGGAGTCACTGAAGCAGTCAGCGTGAGCTTAAATGGACTCCAGAGGATGGTAGAGGACAGGAAGGCCTGGAGGAACGTTGTCCATGGGGTCGCGATGGGTCGGACACAACTTCACAACTAACAACAACAGGAGCTAAAGAAATGTGCATACTAACTCACATAGACTTAAAGCAACATACAAACAGTGTGCTACCGTTTTTTTCCCCTTCAACAAATACATAACTTTGCCCCCAAGTTATTTATTCTTCAGGTATTGCATCTTGTATTCACTGTAGATTTGAATTTTCAGAGACTTAGGCTCATAGATTTAAGAAGTTGTCACTGTCTTTATTTATTTACTCACTTTCTTTGCAAGTTTTATAATCCAGCCGAGTCCTGGAGGACCCTAGGTGTTGTACCAGCACTGCATAAAACAAAAATACATACTCATAAAACTCTTAGGGCCAAAGGCTCATTGTAACAACACAACCTTGAGTTGCTTATTGAAGATTAATAAAGTAAGAGCAGTGTGTACCTCAAAGGGAGCTGTCCAGACAAGTCGTGAATCTCATACCCCCAAAATCTCATGAGTGAGGGACTTTTCACAAGATCTCTCTAGATTCTCAGATAGACAGATTCAGTCAAAGTAAGTTAGAAATCGGGGTGAAATGCTACCGGTTCGCTCCGGTGATAAAAACTACCAGTTCGGGCAAACCAGTAAAATGCTTTCAAAAGTAAAAAAAAAAAGATTCAAATGATCACAGCTGTGCCTTGTGATCATTGGAAACTTTTTTTTAAAAAAACTTTTTTAAAGCATTTCTTTACTACCGATTCGGGCAAATAGGTAGTAAAAAAAATGCTTTAAAATTTTTTTTTTAAAAAAAGGTTCTGACAATCACATGGCACAGCTGTGATTATTGGAACTTTTTTTTACTTTTTAAAAGCATTTTTTTACTACCGGTTCGGTCGAATAGGTAGTAAAAAAAATGTTTAAAAAAAGTAAAAAAAAAAGTTGGCCACACCCCTCCAGTAACATGACCCTCCCCCATCAAGCCACGCCCACCAAGCCATGTCCACAGAACCAATAGGAACAAATTTTACATTTCGTCACTGGTAGAAATGCATAAGACCATCCAATTTATAATCTATTACTCTGGCATATCAGAGTAAATCGAAGAAAAAAATAATAACTCTCACTCACTTTCCTGTGCCTGAACCCAACAGACACCCACTCTTCCAACAGAGTAAAATTAATGACCATCCTGGCCCAAAGCACAGGAGAAAGAAACCAGATCTTTATGAAAGGCTAATGAAAGGCTGAGGCACCCCAAAGCTTGACAGAAGCTGATTCTGGAGGACAATTGCAGCAACAAGATTATCTGAAGCCGCATCATATAGGCTTAAAAGACATGTTTGAATTGGGCCCAGAAGACCACTGGAAACCAATGAAGCAACTTTAGTACAACTTTACCCTCAACTTACAACAGTTTGTTTAGAAACCATTCAAAGTTACAACGGTACTGAAAAAAAGTGACCGATCACCATTTTTCACGCTTACACCTGTCAAGCCTCCAAGTAACATGTCCCGCTACACGTATATCATCTTCAGGGTCGACAACGCCCTTTGAAGCCTCCCCATGAACATGTGATCCAAATTTGGATGCTTGCCAACTGGTTCACCTGTATGGACGGTTCTGACTAGCAAAGTCCAGATTCACTTAACAACGGTGTTACCAATTTAGCCACCGCGGCAGTTCGCTTAACAGATGTGGCAAGAAAAGTCGTAAAATGGGGCAAAGCTCACTCAACCAATTTCTCACTTAGCAACCTAAATTTTGGCTTTCTCAACTGTGGTCAAGAAGTTGAGGACTACCTGTATAGGGGTTATTCTGCATTGACAGGTTCTCTCGCTACAATGCTCTTTCCAACATTTGTTTCCAGTTTTAGCTGGATCTTCTTTAGATCTTCTATTGGTACCACCATACCCATATCTGTATGTATGTATGCGTGTATAAATAAAGTGTGCATGTGGGCCTATTTCCAGATTAACAAAACAATTGACCCATACCCTTATTCCTCACACATAATTTTGGGCTTAGACAACTTAGAACTACGCCACCTTCGGTCCGACCTAAGCATAGTACCATGTTTCTCCGAAAATAAGCCTGCCCCAAAAAATAAACCCTCCCCCGAAAATAAGCCCTCCCAAAAAATATTTAACTGCATGCACAGCCAGTCCCCGCCATTTCCTCTAGTTATGGTTAGGGAGACAGAGCTGGAAATCAGGTAAGACGGCAAGAGACGTCTTACTCCATGTGCCCCAAAATAATAAGACCTCCCTGAAAATAAGGCCAAGTGCTAATTTCAGGGTTCAAAACAATATAAGACAGGGTCTTATTTTCGGAGAAATACGGTACACAAAATTATCTGCTACAATGTCCTACCTGTCAATGACTACTTCAGCTTCAACCGCAACAATACATGAGCATACAATAGATACAAACATAAGGTAAACTCCTCTAAACTTGATTGCAGAAAATACAACTTCAGCAACAGAGTGGTCAATGCCTGGAATGCACTACCTGACACTGTGGTTTCTTCCCCAAACCCCCAAAACTTTAACCTTAGACTGTCTACTGTTGACCTCACCCCATTCCTAAGAGGTCTGTAAGAGGCGTGCATAAGTGCACCAGCGTGCCTATTGTCCCTCTCCTACCTTTCCCATTTATTTGTATCCATTTCCTGTATTCATAATCATGTTTATACTTATATCTGTTATCTTATACGTGCTTGACAAACAAAATAAATAAAGAAATATATTCATAAAATAGTCTGCCAAAGAAACTGTGACGCTAAAAAGAACAAGAGAGAAGAGAGGAAAAACTGAAGCTAAGCTGAACGTGGCATTATTTCCCAATAAACACAACGGGTAGATGTGCCATTCTAAAATTGGATTGCCAGATTACAGCTTAATGCTGTTAAAGGGAAAATTTTATTTTAATATTGGTTTCTTTCTCACGTCCTCTTAAGGCCATTTCAAATCGAGAGCACAGTGAGCGTACCATTTCCCGTTCTTGTTCTCATTTCTGCATAATGGTGAATTAAGGGCTCAACTTTACAGTGCCTTGCGAAGCCTCAGCTGCAAAGAATGTGCCACTTCTACACAGACTTAATTCTAATAGTCTATCACTAATCCTCTTGATTTGCTGTTTCGCATGTCATTCGGAGCATGGCAAATGCTGCCTCCTGTAGGACTATTACCTTGGATTGCTATATTGGTGATTGTATTGACCTACTAGATATTTATGTCACAACTTCAACGCCAGGACTTCCAAGGGCAGTGAAATCATACCCAAGAAAAAAATTCAATATAAAACTGTAAGGTTAGAATCAATTCAAATGCCTGGGCGATATTCAAACCTTAGTGTCTACTTTTAAAACTCCAAACTTCCCATTTATTCTCCTTATGTACACTGAGAGCATATATACCTAAGACAAATTCCTTTTGTGTCCAATCACACTTGGCCAATAAAGAGTTCTCTTCTCTTCTCTTCTCTTCTCTTCTCTTCTCTTCTCTTCTCTTCTCTTCTCTTCTCTTCTCTTCTCTTCTCTCCTCTCCTCTCCTCTCCTCTCCTCTCCTCTCCTCTCCTCTCCTCTCCTCTCCTCTATTCTATTCTATTCTATTCTATTCTATTCTATTCTATTCTATTCTATTCTATTCTATTCTATTCTTGTCTGTGGTGCTTTGGAGAATAATTTGACCCCCTCTTCTTCATGGCAGCCCCTCAATTACTGGAATACTGCTATCCAATTGTGTGCATGTGTGTGTGTGTGTGTGTGTGTGTGTGTGTGTGTGTGGTTAGTTGTTGAGAACATTTCAGATTCCATCTCCTTCAGGAGGAAGCTCTCTCTGACTCTTCTTTGTTTGACATTCCTCTCTTCACACTTTCCCACAAAGTGAAATGTCAAAGAAGCCATCCATTTCTGCCAATGCAAACTCGGCAAGAACAGTCTGAACGATACAACTGATGACAGAGCCCCCACAGGAATTTTCAAGTTAAAAGTGCAACATCTTTTGCCATTTACTTACTCCTGCAGTTGTTTCTATAGCTTAATGAATTTCTTAGATGCTTTACAAAAAAAAAAAGAAAGAAAGAAAGAAAGAAAGAAAGAAAGAAAGAAAGAAAGAAAGAAAGAGGAAAGGAAAGAAAAGAAAAGAAAAGAAAAAGAAATTGTTTCTGCCTTGAGAAGAGATGGAAAGAGAAAAACAAAACTAAACAATGACACCATCAAAAGGATTTACTCCCATTTCTTTTCCCCTCTCGGATGAATTAAAATGTGTTAAAAGGGCCTGGATGGATCTACTGTATAAACCAGCTTCTTTATGTATTTTTCATTTTGTAAAGGTAAAGGTTCCCCTCGCACATATGTGTCATTCCTGACTCTAGGGGGCAGTGCTCATCTCTGTTTCAAAGCCGAAGAGCCAGCGCTATCCAAAGACGTCTCCATGGTCATGTGGCCGGCATGACTAAATGCCAAAGGTGCACAGAACGCTGTTACCTTCCCACTAAAGGTGGTCCCTATTTTTCTACTTGCATTTTTTACGTGCTTTCGAACTGCTAGGTTGGCAGAAGCTGGGACGAGTCACGGGAGCTCACCCCGTTATGGGGCACTAGGGGTTCGAACCGCTGAACTGCTGACCTTTCGATCAACAAGCTCAGCGCCTTAGCCACTGAGCCACTGCATCCCTTTTCATTTTGAGGCACCTCTAATAAAGCAGCTGAATCAAGGCTGTCCAGAGACCCAAACTAGACGTGACAATTAATGTGCATTTTGCATTTAATATGTAAGGTATCTGGTGTAAAAATTGAAACAAGGAACGTGATATCTTTGAGCTAAAAAAAAAAAAAAAAACACCTGTCACCCTGGCCAAAAAAAAAAAAAAAAATGGGAAAAACGAAGAGTTTTCTATAGAAAGTTCAATAACTTTCCCCACTCCTTCTCTGTTTGCAGATGGTTTCTTTTCTTCTTCCTATCACTGCCTGTCTTGCGGCTAGACCTTTGACAACTGAATCCCTTGAGAAGTATAAAGGAGCATTATAGATGACAGCAAGATTTGGGTAAGAATGAATGCTTTTTAATAAATCCAGATGAGGCACTCCAAGGAAAAGAATTCTACAGGCTGGTTTTTTTTGTTTTTTTTTTTAAAAAAAATCTCTGTCATATTCCTGCAGAATTTCAAACTTGGCCCCTGATTTTCCTTGAAGGAATCTCTGAAGGCTTTAGGAGACTGGCAGGGATGGGATTCAGCCAGTTTGGAACGGTTCAGGTGCACCGGATGTTAAATTTTAATCTGGTTCGCCGAACTGGTAGTTACAAGATCTGGCTGACCCCACCCACCCCACCCTGCCCCTCCCAGGAGTCTCCACATGGCCCGTTTTGGATGCGACGTAAATGCAGGGACTCTGGGAGGGTGAATAATGGGACTAAGGAAAGGACTGGAAGTCCGGAAATGGGCCCCTTTCTGGCCTCCGGAGCCCAGGAGAGGCCATTTTCTCCCTCCTGGAGGCTCAAGGAAAGCCTCTGGACCCTCAGGAAGGCAAAAAACAGGCCTACCGGAAGTACCGGAAGTCTAGAGACGGGACCGTTTCTGGCCTCCAGAGGGCCTCCAGAGCCTGGGGGAGGCCGTTTTCACCCTCCTGGAGGCTTGAGGAAAGCTTCTGGAGGCTCGGGAGGGCAAAAGACAGGCCTACCGGAAATACCAGAAGTCCAGAAATGGGTCCGTTTCTGGCCTCTGGAGGGCCTCCTGAGCCCAAGGGAGGCCATTTTCACCCTCCTGGAGGCTCAAGGAAAGGCTCTGGAGCCTCAGGAAGGCAGAAAACAGGCCTACCGGAAGTACCGGAAGTCTGGAAATGGGCCCGTTTCTGGCCTCCAGAGGGCCTCCCGAGCCTGGGGGAGGCCGTTTTCACCCTCCTGGAGGCTTGAGGAAACCTTCTGGAGCCTCGGGAGGGCAAAAGACAGGCCTACCGGAAGTACCAGAAGTCCAGAAATGGGTCCGTTTCTGGCCTCTGGAGGGCCTCTGGAGCCCAGGGGAGGTCATTTTCACCCTCCTGGAGGCTCGAGGAAAGCCTCCAGAGCCTCGGAAGGGTGAAATTGCCCTCCCATCACGGTGCAGGAGGCTGAGTAGGCCATGCCCCCATTGTCACACCCACCCAGCAACTGGGCAGCGAACCGGTTGTTAATTTTTTCAATCCCACCCCTGGAGACTGGTGTTAGGTAGATGGAGAAACCCTGATTCAAAATCTAGCACGCATCAAGAGCCTTTTCCTTTGCTGTTAACGGTAAGAAAAAACTCCAATTGGAGTACGTTATGCAAAATCCCAATAAATTATTACAGGTCAACACGACTCATGAAATACTAACATCTCACGTTCGTTTTGACAATACCAGGAAAATAATCTTTATTTAATTAGCTTTCTGGGTAATGCTAAAATACCGTTCCACTTTATTTATAAATTTGCATAGTCTAAATTCCGTATCCTAAACTGTCATGAAATGGAACTTATTTTTCCTCTTGTTTTAGTTGCACTGCGTTTTGTGTTTCCCCCGATAATATAAACAGCAAGTGTTCTCGATCAAGTATTCATAGTCTGTCCATTTGAAGCACATAAGCTATATAAAAAGTTATTACAGTGGCAAACGTTTTAAAGTTTTCCCAGTGCATCATTTTTCTTTTCTTATTTCTGTCTTTCCTTCCTTCCTTCCTTCCTTCCTTCCTTCCTTCCTTCCTTCCTTCCTTCCTTCCTTCCTTCTCCTCTCTCTCTCTCTCTCTCTCTCTCTCTCTCTCTCTCTCTCTCTCTCTCTCTCTCTCTCTCTCTCTCTCTCCTTCCTTCCAAGGTTTATTTTGTTTTGCCTGAAAATCATAATCAAAAGCTTAGCTCTGCAATTTCTCTATTAAGCAGCAGCAAGTATATATTTTATTCAGCAGTTGCAAACATTCTCATTAACAAGAAAAAGCATAATATCTTCATAACGGTCCAACTTGGAAAAACAAAATAAAAACAAAGAGCTTTCTTCCAAGTCTTCCTCTGGCAGAATGTGAAAAAGCTGAACAGAAAAAAAGGGAAAATAATAAATAACGCCTGTAGGGATTAAAATAGTACAAATAGCACTACGTGGTTCCTAACTCAAAAACATTTTCCTAAAGAGTTCGGTGCATTTTAAGAAACCGGGAATGTATTATGCTACGCTATATGACTGGTAGTTAGATTTGTCAGAGAACAAAACGCAGGCATATTTTTGACTTAAGCTGCTTAAATCCTTCTTCCAGTGATCTAAACCAGTGGCCTCCGAACCTTTTGGCACCAGGGACTGGTTCCACGGAGAGAGGTTTTTCCGTGAGCCAGAGAAGGTATGGCTTGACATGCTGCCTGCATCCTGTGATGGGGCTTAGTTTGCTTGCGTGGCATGCTGGTCTATGGACGGGGTTGGAGACCCCCCTGCTTTAAACCTCAAGCTGTAAATCCTCCAATCCCAGGGGTAGGTTCTAAATTTTTTTACTACAGGTTCTGTGGGCGTGGCTTATTTTGTGGGCGTGGCTTGATGGTCATGTGACAATTATTTAGGATTTAGCAAAGGTACTGGTCTACCAGGCTTTTAACTGCTTGCAGAGCTGTACCGATCTACCCATTTATTTTTTGCAGGCACTGGTCTACCCATTTATTTTTGCAGGCACTCATCTACTCATGTATTTTTGCAGGCACCGGTCTACTCATTTGTTTTCTTTTAACACTGATCAGCTGTAGGGTGGCCCTTTGAAGCCCTGCGGCAAGAGTTTAAACAGTTTTTTTCCCTCTAGCCATCAGCTGGGACTTAGGAGGTAGCAATAGATTGGGGGTGGGGCCAAATAAAAGGTAAGAATAATGCAGGAGGTGGGTGGGGGGGGGCGGGGAGGCAAAAACGGTTCGGTGACGTCATATTGTCACCGCTACCGGCTCGGGAGAACTGGCCGAACCGGGAGGAACCCACCACTGCTCCAATCCCTAATAATACAGAGGAGAGTCTTCCATTATCTGTTCAGCTATGGTGCAGACCTCTTCATTTGCTTCTCTTTCTTGGTCTTATATAGCATCACATATTGGCACTGATAGATAAGAATATTTGTACTACAGGATTGAACTGGTAACACCATCAGGGATGGCATCAGCACTGATGTTGCTAGTTTGGTAATGAAACATTTGCAAAAAAACACTAAGCTTAGAGAACACCAAGGACTCCACTGCCTATTTCACAAGGGCTGTGAAAATATTTACAGACCCCTCACATCCTGGACATAAACTGTTTCAATTCCTACCCTCAAAACGACACTATAGAGAACACGCACACCAGAACAACTAGACACAAGAACAGCTTTTTCCCAAACGCCATCACTCTGCTAAACAAGTAATTCCCTCAACACTGTCAAACTATTCACTAAGTCTGCACTACTATTACTATTAATCTTCTCATCGTTCCTATCACCCATCTCCTCCCACTTATGACTGTATGACTGTAACTTGTTGCTGGTATCCTTGCAATTTATATGGATTGTTTCCTAGTATGATTCGATTGCTTATTTGTACCCTATGACTATCATTAAGTGTTGTATCTTATGATTTTTGATGAATGCATCTTGTCTTTTTATGTGCACTGAGAGCAGTGGTGGGATTCAGCCAGTTCGCACCACTTCGGGAGAACCGGTTGTTAACTTTCTGAGCAGTTTGACAAACTGGTTGTTGGAAGAAATCATTAGGGCAGAGAACCGGTTGTTAAGTTACCTGAATCCCAGCACTGACTGAGAGATGTGCATCAAAGACAGACTCCTTGTGTGTCCAATCACACTTGGCCAATAAAGAATATCTATTCTATTGGATTTAGAACATAGAAGAACAAAGTTGGAAGGGGCCTTAGAAGTCTTCTAGTCCAACTCCCTGCTCAAGCAGAAGACCCTATGCCGTCTCAGAGAAATGGCTGTCCAGTCTCTTTTGAAAGCTTCCAGTGATGGAGCACCCACAACTTCTGATAGCAAGCTATTCCATTGGTTGATAGTTCTGACCATTTAGTTTTAGGTTGCTTCTCTCCTTGGTTAGTTTCCATCCGTTGGTGATGTCTTGCCTTCTGGTGCTCTGCAAAATATTGATCCCCTTGTCTTTGTAGGAGTCCCTCAAATATTGAAACACTGCTATCAGAATAACAGAGTTGGAAGGGACCTTGGAGGTCTTCTAGTCCAACCCCCTGTTTAGGCAGGAAAACCCTACACCACTTCAGACAAATAGTTATCCAACATCTTCTTAAAAACTTCCAGTGTTGGAGCATTTACAACTTCTGGAGGCAAGTTGTTCCACTGATTAATTGTTCTCACTGTCAGGAAATTCCTCCTTAGTTCTAAATTGCTTCTCTCCTTGATTAGTTTCCACCCATTGCTTCTTCTCCTGCCCTCAGATGCTTTGGAGAATAGCTTGACTCCCTCTTCTTTGTGGCAGCCCCTGAGATATTGGAACTCTGCTATCATGTCTCCCTTAGTCCTTCTTTTCATTAAACTAGACATATCCAATTCCTGCAACTGTTCTTCGTATGTTTAGCCTCCAACCTCCTAATCATCCCTATCATTACCCTAATCATTCCACTTTCAAAACCCATCTCATAGCTGGGGATTGATTGATTGATTGATTGGTTGGTTGGTTGGTTGGTTGGTTGGTTGACTGATTGATTGATTGATTGATTTTCACACTTCTGAACTCTCCATTTTCCTCTCTGAGTTCCTTGAGGCTGTTATTCCAAGGCTAGTCGATTATTCCTACAGCCTTCAACCCTTGAACTTTGTAATGGCCCCGAAATGCTAATATTTGCCGGAGTTATTTCCCCGTCAGAATCTCTGTTTTCTCCTCTGATATGTTTGCATGGTTTCCAGCTGGGCGCCCGATATGCAGTACTACAAATCATCTCTCTTGTCTAGCTCCCAGACAGAATAGAGGACTGGTAGTAACTCCCTCTCTTTCTCTTTTCTTTTCACAGTAATAATTGCCTTTTCCTTCTACCTCCTTTGAAGCTGGCAAGTCAGGGAATGCAGCTGTTCCACTCACCCTTCTTTTTTTTTTAACTGCTCTCTTATTTTTATTTATTTATTTATTTATTTATTTATTTGGAGAAACCTATTTGTGGCATACCCGTTAATTTCTATTTCTTTGTTTTCTCATTAAAACTCTCAGGGAATGGAGACAAGAAGATAAATTCTTGTCTCCAAGTAGCACGTACTTTGGGTACTTAACTCTATTACACGGGAATGAATGAGGCAAAGCTTATTCACGTTTGATTCCCTATTATTTCTAGGGGACACACGATGCTTTGAATTCACTTAGCCAACTATGGCATGACCTTGTGATGAATAGAGCTAAGAGGTCACGCTGGGTAGCAATTCATCCAGAACCTTCATTGACTTACAATTACTCCAGACATCTAGGCTTAGTCCGCAACCTAACATAAATAGCCAAATGACAAATGGCACATGGAGCTCTGTCTGAACCTTAAGCCATAATCCCTGGAAACTGTAGAGGGGCAAGCTCAGCATCTTAGCCACTGAGCCACCGCGCCCCCTTTCTACACACAGAGTTCATACCACTAGCTTTCCAACGGCATCTTAACTTTATGTTCCCCCAAGCCATCGAAATTCCATTAAGGATCTATAATTTATGTAGGGAGGCTCTATAAAAAGCTATCAAATACTGAAAGGCATCTGGTCCAGCCAGTTCAGTTATATCTTAGCTAGGATCAGTTTCTCAAGTGTAGCAGACAAGGATGATCCCTTCAGATGGGTTAAAGGCTGGAGTTTGGGTCTTCTAACAGTAACAGCCTGGTGGCGCAGTGGACTAAACTACTGTTAAAAGTAATATTTAGCTGCCTGCAATTACTGCATGTTCAATTCTCACCAGGCTCAAGGTTGACTCAGCCTTCCATCCTTCCGAGGTAGGTAAAATGAGGACCCGGATTGTGGGGGCAAAAAGCTGACTTTGTATAAAAAAGAACACCGCTTGGGGGCGGGGGGGGGGGCAAAAAGCCCTACTAAGCAGGTATATACAAAAAGTATGAAGGCTATTGCTTAACGCATTGTAAGCTGCCCTGAGTCTCCGGAGAAGGGCGGCATATAAATCGAACCAATAAATAATAAATAAATAAATAAATAAACAGTAGCAGAGTTGGAAGGGACCTGGGAGGTCATCTAGTCCAACCCCCTGCTCACACAGGAGACCTGTACTTGGGATTCGAACCGCCAAACTGCCACCCTTTCTGATCGACAAGCTCAGTGTGTTTAGACACTGAGCCACCTCCAGATGTGAAACATGTGCTTTATCAGGGAGGTCTTTTTTTTTTTCCTGCCATTGTTAGTAGATTGAGTTTGTTTGTTTACTAACTTACTTAAAAAACATTTCCAAATGACAGGATTTATTGACTATCGTTGGAAAAGAAAAATAAAAGCCCTGTTATTTCCAAGCCTCTCTCTCTTCATCCTCCCATCAATGACCCAACATGAAGTGCTAATTCTTGCCCACAGGCCTGTCCTGACAAGGTAATGAAAAACTGTCAAATAATCTTTCCACCCTTAAAAACCAATAAATTTGAAACTGTCTCTCTTAATTGCATTATCAAAATGGTGATTTCTTCTTTGGTAAAATGACAACTCCGAATCAATAGTTTGTCATAACTGCCATTTGTATATGCTTGATTGGTAGGTGGGGTTTTTTCCCCCCCCTCCTTACACACTTGTTTTAACGCACACGCACAATGTTTGCTATCATTCTTTTTTTAGTCCACCCCTCACAAGTTTTGGCATGGTACTTTTTTCTTCTTCTTTTCTGTCCTTTACCTGCTTTACAGTACATTTTTTTTTACCCAGGAAACAACAGTATGCTTTAAATCTCTCTCTCTCTCTCTCTCTCTCTCTCTCTCTCTCTTTGCCTGTCTCTCTGACTCTGTCTCTCTCCTCCTCTCTCTCCCTCTTTCTCCTTCCCTTATACCCCCCTCTCTCCCTCTCCCTTCATCCCACTCTCTCTCCCACTCTCCCACTGTGTCTCTCTTCCTCTCTCCCTTCATCCTTCTCTCCCTCTGTCTGTCTCTCTCCCTCTCCCTCTCTCTTCCCACTCTCTTTCCCACTTTCCCACTGTGTCTCTCTCCCTCCCTCCCTCTCTCCCTTCATGTCTCTGTTTGTGTGTACTAACTGCACAGGCCACTGACGGGCCACAACAGTGTCTCCCTCTCTCTCCCTCTCTCTCTCCCTCTCTCTCCTCTCTGTCTGTCTCTTTGACTCTGTCTCTCTCCTCCTCTCTCTCCCTCTTTCTCCGTCCCTTATTCCCTCTCTCTCTCCCTTTGCCCCCTCTGTCCCTCCCTCCCTTCATCCCACTCTCTCTCTCACTCTCCGTGTGTCTCTCTCCCTCTCTTCCTTCATCCCTCTCTCCCTCTTTCTATCTCTCTCTCTCCCTCTGTCTATTTCTCTCCCTCCCTCTCTCCTTTCATGTCTCTGTTTGTGTGTACTAACTGCACAGGCCACTGACGGGCCACAACAGTGTCTCCCTCTCTCTCTCTCTCTCCCTCTCTCTCCTCTCTGTCTGTCTCTTTGACTCTGTCTCTCTCCTCCTCTCTCTCCCTCTTTCTCCGTCCCTTATTCCCTCTCTCTCTCCCTTTGCCCCCTCTGTCCCTCCCTCCCTTCATCCCACTCTCTCTCTCACTCTCCGTGTGTCTCTCTCCCTCTCTTCCTTCATCCCTCTCTCCCTCTTTCTATCTCTCTCTCTCCCTCTGTCTATTTCTCTCCCTCCCTCTCTCCTTTCATGTCTGTCTGTCTGTCTGTCTGTCTGTCTGTCTGTCTCTCTTTCTCTCTCTCTCTCTCTCTCTCTCTCATACACACACACACACACACACACAAATACACATGGGAAACTGAAAACTGAGATCTCAAACATCTCCAAGCTTCTTTTCACATTGGCTTTCTGATTATTAAAAAGCCACCTTGAGTGGGTGAAGTTTTTTTTTTATTATTAATGACTTACAGCAGCTAAATACTGCAGACTAAGATAATGATGGCCCCTGATTGTGTTGCCTAGTTGGGTAATGAAACGTCTGCAAAGCAAACAACTAAGCTCCGAGATCGCCAAGGAACCCACAGTTCAGCCCTGAGCTACAGAGAGGCTCTTCTACTGGAGTTAGAGATGAACCAATGGACTCAGTCCTTGAATGTATGTCACTGAAAGCAAAGAAATCTAAAATGGATCAGTATTAAAAGTGACAGAAAGATAACAATATTTTACAGACCTAAAAACGGAACACAATGGCTGTTCTTTTTTTTCTTCTTTTTTTTAAAAAAAGATGGAAATAAGAAACTGAATGGATCCACCCATCCACCAAGTTCTCATGAGATTTCAACATTTACTAGTGCTTTTAAGAAATTAGAAGCCATCTGCTCATCTTTAGCAAAAACACATTAATTGAGGAGAAATGAAATGCATCATTATTGAAAACCCCTAAAATCTTCCATGAAACAATGAACAGGTTCTGTTTTAACACATTTGAAACTTTCTGTAACCCAAATACATTCCCTTTTCATCGGAGATTTTTTTTCTTTCTTTCTGTAGCTGATGAAAGGAAAAATAGATTAAGATTTCACCACCCCGTATTTTTTTTTTTAAGAAGCAAAGCCTTGCAACATGTTCCTACTGCTCCTACTTATTAGTACTATTTAAGTATATGATTCTTTTCAAACTGAAAGATCCCCGAAGCATTTTGTAAGTGCTAAGTGGACGGTCTTTTACATCACTGAAACTCAGTCCCAGCAACAGGACACTGAAGTAGCTTGGGGAGAAGAATAAAAAAAAATAATTGATAAAATTGAACACCAGGGTACAAGAATTCAGCTTGGGCAGAAGGCAATTACTGAAATTTACCAAGATTGTGTCTTTTCCCTTGGAGCTACTACAACTTGATACTGTTGGTCTGGTAATGTGATCCTTGAACTTCAGCGACATTTCTCCGAGAAAAGATTTGTGAGCAAGTTATTATTTATTTAGCGTGTGGCATAGAGCACACGGATAACAGTAATAAAATTATATAGAAGGAGCACACAACGTTATGGTACACGCGTGAGGGAAATATCAGTAGAGTGGTGCGGTGGCCTAGAGGTGGATTTTTCGCCTCACAATCAAGAACCTGTGAGTTCGATCCTAGGTAGAGGCAGATCTCTCTCTCTCTCTCTCTCTCTCTCTCTCTCTCTCTCTCTCTCTCTCTCTCTCTCTCTCTCCACACTGAGACTACATCTGCTGTACAAAACTCTGCACTAGCGATAGGAAGGGCATCCGGCCATTAAGACACTCGGCTAGCTCCATTCAGTTGCCCGGATTCCACCCCGAAAGGGATTATGTTAAAAGGAGATGATGATGAGGGAAATATGTGTAATATTTGTAAGGATATTTGCGGAACTCAATAAATTATACATAAGTTACATTTTAAAATACGATGATTCATAAGAATAGAATAAGTGTTCTACAAGTAGTCCTTGATTTAGAACAGTTCGTTTAATAACCGTTCAATTGTTACAATGGCACTGAAAAAAAAATTCCTGTCATCAAATTTCAGTAGTGTTAACCCCCTTACCACATCCATCATCCCTTAATCCTAATCCCACTCTTGAATTATTTTGCTGGACAGCCTCTTCTGTGCTTTCTCCCTCATTCCAACCCTTGCTGCTAAACCCTTACTTCTTCCTTCTCCTTTATTGTGTTTATTTATTAAATTTCTGTGCCGTCTGTCTCACTGGCAGAGTGATTCTTTCTTCCAGAAACAAATCCTGCAGCACCATTGCCTCTCTGTTGTACATTCAACTCCTTTCAGGCTCAAGGAAAAACTTGAATGTATCATTAGATCATAAAATATGCCATCGTTTAAGCTATGTGTTGTCCTGTTCTTATTTTGTGGGGTCCTTGTGGGTCCTTTCTTGTAGATATTCCATTATCCAACTAGGTAACATCATCAGTGCTAGAAAATGTTCACTCTCTATTTATATACAAGTGGCTTGTCCTGTCAGTGTTAGTGGGAGCAAACCCATCTCCCTTCAAGCACTGATGATTTAACTGTCTGGTTTGGCTCTGCAACCAAACAAGACAGACACAGACTTCAACAGATAGTTAGAACTGCAGAAAAAAAAATTGCTACCAACCTGCCTTCCATTGAGGATCTGTATACTGCACGAGTCAAAAAGAGGGCTGTGAAAATATCTACAGATCTCTCGTATCCTGGACATAAACTGTTTCTACTCCTACCCTCAAAATGATGCTATAGAGCACTGCACACCAGAACAACTAGACACAAGGACAGTTTTTTCCCGAATGCCATCATTCTGCTAAACAACTAATTCCCACAACACTGTCAAATAATTTACTACGACTGTATTACTATTCTTCTTCTCTTCCTTACTAGTATCTATCTCTTTCCACTTATTACTATAACCATGTTGCCTGTATCTCTCAATTTTTATCGTTTTTGTTTGTTTCCCTATACGATTTGATAGCTTATTAGTAACCTTGACTATCACTAAGCATTGTATCTTTTTATTCTTGATGAATGTATTTTATTCTCCTTATGTACACTGAGACCATATGCACCAAAGACAAATTCCTTGTGTGTCCAATCACACTTGTCAATAAAGAATTCTGTTCTGTTCTGTTCTGTTCTATTCTATTCTGTTACCTATTTAGGTAATGGAACATCTGCAAGGAAACAATGAACCTCAGGGGCACAAAGAACCCAACAGTTCAATATAAAACTCTCTTATATTGGTGTTCTCATTTTATATTTTTGATTTGGCATAACACCATGCAGAGTGATCTTAACATGACATCTTGAAATTTGTGCAGCTCTCAATTTGATGAAATCCCACATGCCTTTTCCAAATGTGTCTAAACTCAATTTTTCATCAACCTTTGTCAGAAAAAGAACACTGGAGCTTGCAGTACATTCCAAGGCTAAGATTTTTTTTTTTTTAAAAAAAAAACACCCTATATTTTATTGTGTTCCATTTTACTCTATTGCAATTCTGTTCTAGTAGATATCTCTGAATTAACAACAGAGCTATCAGGGATCTGTTGATCAGCCCCAGAGAAATTATTTTCTCCTGAGATTTAGTTTTTGATTGGCGGCCCCAAATTTATTATTGCACTGAGCATCATTTTCATGAAGGAACTGTTAGCTCTTTGAAGACAGAATAAACAATTGTTTCAAAGAAAGCTAGGCATCTTTCTTTAATTTTGTCGTGGGGGAAAAAAAAAAGACCTCCAAACCTCCAAATTCCATCCCCACTCAAGAGCATCTTTTTATGATTTTCAATTTTGTGTTGAAAGTGGAGACACTTTCGCTATCAGTGCTTTCTCCCTCCTTTCTTTTTTTTTTTTTTTAATAGGATGAACCCTAGCAGAAATGAGAAAAATACGGCTAACAAAACTGCAAACTTATGTAGTCCATTTGTTAAAGTAACCAAGGGAGATGCAATCTCTTCTGAAATGGGATTTTCATTGTCTTCCAAACTGCCTCATACTACTGGCAATTTCCTGCACTTCACGTTTTCTGTATTGCTTCTCCTACTCCAAGTAAGAACAACGGACGGAATGGTCGTGAAACGTAGTCTCGAAATTGCAAATCAAGTTTTTAATGCGTGTTGGCAAAAGGCACTGGCAGGACCGTTTTATTTCCACATATCGCACTCGGTCACACTAATCAACAGTTTCAACGGCTGAAGCGTGAAAGCTACGGCACAGGCAAGTACATGCAGAACAATCACGCTTAGAGCAGTAAGGAAAACAGAGGAAATCTAGTAGAGAAGCAAACTTTTTATGCGTTTCATAAAAAGAGGGTCAACCACGCTCCTAAAATTTGCCTTCATTTGCTCCTAACAATTCCATGCATGGGAAAATGAAATGGCACCCAGTTAAGTGATTTTTGATGAAGTTTTCAGGAGTCTCAAATTTTCTGAAGTACAGATAGTCCTCGACTTATGAACACAACTGAGCCCAAAATTTATGTTGCTAAGCGAGACATTTAATCAAGCACTTGGGGATTCGTTGGAAACATGTGTCTAATCCACCATAGCTATTTTATATAACAAATCTGGCAAAACCCTTTGCACTGCTTATTCCTTTCCCTTAGGGTATTAAACTGACTATGGGCCCCACAGTTTATGGATTGTAATTTTAGTATCACCCTGCCTATAAAAGTGTGTATAGTCAAGGCGATGGTTTTCCCAGTTGCAATGTATGGCTGTAAAAGATGGACCATAAGAAAGCCTGAGCGCCAAAGAATTGAGGCCTTTGAACGATGGTGCTGGAGAAGACTCCTGTGAGTCCCTTGGACTGCAAGGCGATCAAACCGGTCGGTCCTAGAGGAGATCAACCCTGACTGCTCTTCAGAAGGCCAGATCCTGAAGATGAAACTCAAATACTTTGGCCACCTAATGAGAAGGAAGGACTCCCTGGAGAAGAGCCTAATGCTGGGAACGATTGAGGGCAAAAGAAGAAGGGGACGACAGAGAACAAGGTGGCTGGATGGAGTCACTGAAGCAGTCGGCGTGAGCTTAAATGGACTCCAGAGGATGGTAGAGGACAGGAAGGCCTGGAGGAACGTTGTCTATGGGGTCGTGATGGGTTGGACACAACTTCACAACTAACAACAAAAACAATTCTAGTATAGTTAGACCATGTGTCTGACTCTACTGGATTTTATCATGGATTTTTTATCTGTTATTTATTATTTTATTTTGGAATTTTTAATTGGATATTCACTGAGATATTTATTTGTTCTGGTCTCTGGTCCATGACTGTAATAAACTGAACTGATTGATTAAGCAAGACACTTGTTAAATGGATTATTGTCCCATTTTACAACTTCACTGCAGTTGATAAGTGAGTAACCCGGTTTTGAAGCGAATCTGCCTTCCCTAATGACTTTGCTGACAGAACCTGCTGGATTTCACCCCTGCCTGACTCTGTAAACCACTTAGAGAGGGCTGTAAAGCACTGTGAAGCGGTATATAAGTCTAAGGGCTATTGCTATTGCTACTATCTCCTGCCTTGCTGACTAGCATATCAAAGGCAGCTCAGTAACAAATTGTGGCCCAGTTTGACCCCCACAGGAACATTAAAAGGATGTGTTTCCACAAAACATTGCAAAATGCATCTACTGGACAACATAGCATGCCTCCTCACCAACTAGCCATACAAACTTGTAAAAAAAAAACACCCTTGATTGAAAAAGGTCCATGCAAGTTATGACACCTTCTTCTCCTAAGCCCATGCTACCTGCCCCATCGCTTTAAATGCAGAATCAGTGTAAGAAGATGGCTACGAAAGAAAGAAATTACTCCTTTAAAGTGAATCGAAGCACGGTTTATTTTCTGCTTCGGTGGCAATGATCAGAGATGAAATCTTTAAATGGAACAAAAATTATCTCAATGAAAGAATATGGTTGTACAGGACACCCTTGTATAGTTTATTGGCCTGGTTAAGAAAAGGTTCCAGCCCATCATTTTTTTTTTTTTAATTTGATTTATATGTCGCCCTTCTCCGGAGACTCAGGGCGGTTTACAATGCGTTAAGCAATAGCCTTCATACTTTTTGTATATTTATACAAAGTCAGCTTATTGCCCCCACAAACTGGGTCCTCAATTTACCTACCTTAGAAAGGATGGAAGGCTGAGTCAACCTTGAGCCTGGGGAGATTCGAACTTGCAGTAATTGCAGGCAGCTGAATGTTAATAACAGGCTATTAGTCTGCTGCACCACCAGGCCCCATCATTGTTTGAGATGCCTTCAATGGAAGCTGAATAGCTAACCTATTACTCAAACAACTAATACAAAGACAGCCTAAGATCTATTGAACCAAATCGAATTGTATTTGATTCAATAAAAAGTGTACTTACTTTTGTCCAAAGGCAGCATAAGGTATGATTTCCAATAGACATTGGACAGTCCCCCACCCAAAACAATCAATGTATTAAATATAGACTATAAACAAGGCCAACCAGAGCTAAAGCCAATGAAGAATCGCTATATACATTATGATTAATGTGACTGTTAGAACTATATGTGATGTTTCAAAGGCAGTAACCAGAGGTGAAATCTAAAATTTGTTACTACCGGTTCTGGGGGCGTGGCTTGGTGGTGGTGGTGGGGTAATGTGACTGGGTGGGTGTGGCCAAACTTTTTTTTTTTAACTTTTTTTTTTTTTTTTTAATTTTTAATTTGATTTATATGCCGCCCTTCTCCGGAGACTCAGGGCGGCTTACAATGCGTTAAGCAATAGCCTTCATTCTTTTGCATATTTTATACAAAGTCAGCTTATTGCCCCCACAAACTGGGTCCTCATTTAACCTACCTTAGAAAGGATGGAAGGCTGAGTCAACCTTGAGCCTTGGAGAGATTCGAACCAGCAGTAAATTGCAGGCAGCTGTGTTAATAACAGGGTGCTTTAAACCACTGTAGTACCAAGGCTCTTAAAAGCTTTTAAGAGCATTTTTTTTCTACAACCTTAAGAAGTTTCAGGGAAAAAAATGCTTCTAGAAGCCTCTGACGATCAGGCAACTCAGCTGGGATCGCCAGAGGCTTTTAAAGGCTTTTTTTTTTTTTACAACCTCTTCGGCTGAAGAGGTTGCAGAAAAAATGCTTTTAAAAGCCTCTGATGATCCTAGCTGAGCCGCGTGATCATCAGAGGCTTTTTTTTTTTTTTTTTACTTTTAAAACCATTTTTTCGGCCGAAGAGGTTGTAGAAAAAATGCTTTTAAAAAAAGGGGGGGGGGGAACAGCCTCTGATGATCGCGTGGCTCAGCTGGGCATGGGGGGGGGGCACAGAGATTTTTGCTACTGTTCTCCGAAACACCGAAACACCCGCCGCCATCGCTACCTGATCGGGTGATCCAGTCCGAACCGGGAGCATTTTACCCCTGGTGGTAACTATATACTGGAATATAGGAAAGGAAAGGAAAGGAAAGGAAAGAGAAGAAAGGAGGAAGGAAAGGAAAGGAAATAAATGGATGAAGAAGGGAAAGGAAGGGAAGGGAAGGGAAGGGAAGGGAAGGGAAGGGAAGGGAAGGGAAGGGAAGGGAAAGGAAAGGAAGGGAAGGGAAGGGAAGGGAAGGGAAAGGAAAGGAAAGGAAAGGAAAGGAAAGGAAAGGAAAGGAAAGGAAAGGAAAGGAAAGGAAAGGAAAGGAAAGGAAGTAAATGGATGAAGAAGGGAAAGGAAAGGAAAGGAAAGGAAAGGAAAGGAAAGGAAAGGAAAGGAAAGGAAAGGAAAGGAAAGGAAAGGAAAGGAAAGGAAAGGAAAGGAAAGGAAAGGAAGAAGAGAAGTAGGGAAGGAAAAGGAAAAAGAAAAAAAAAAAGAAAAGGGCAGCATCTATTACAAAAATCCAAATGAAAAATAATTATCTTTCCATCATCCCTCTTGGCCCTCCTTTGGGGAATTACTACCACTCTGATTTTTTTTATTTATTATTATTATTATTATAGAATGGCAAAGAATGGCACAGGCATTTCAATAAATTACAAATGGCAATAATAATGCAACGGTATTATTATACAGTCCGTGTCCTTTGTGCAGAACGGTACCGCACCATTTCCATCACTATTATGAAATCGTAGCGCTAATTGTCCTGCAGCCTAGGGATAATGAGCGAGCCTGCACACTCACACCCCACTCTCTCTCATTCAAAGCATTCTGCCAGCGCCCTTAGTTATGTTAAACCTGACATTAAATCAAACGAGCAGAAAAAATAACTCTGGAGAATAAATGCCGCCGATTTTTTGCATCGCTAAACTGTACATACAACTCCCTCCCTCCCTTTTTTAAAAAAATAAAATAAAATAAAATTTTTAAAAAATGCTCCCTTATTATTTGGGAGACGCTATTCAAGTTTGGAAGCCTGAGGATCAAATGTAAACTTGCAGAACTCTACAAATTTACAGAGCTGTGGTATATAACGCTTGGATCTTTGAAAAGACGGAGCAAGGGGATGGAGAGCTGTGTGTTGTTGTGATGTCTCTGAATCAAAGCATCCCAGGGAATAGCGGGAGCTCGGTATCAAAGCTGATGTTTTCTATGTGCAAGTCCAACATCTCCAATCACTAGTGGAAATGAGCCAGTCTGGAGTGCTGGAGAATCACCACCAGTTATTATTAACACTATTATTCTCCAGAGACCAACAGCTGGGCTTAGTCCAAGGCAGCCTCCTGTTTTTTGTTTTTTTTTCCCCCCATTAGTTATTGATTTACAAACTGGAAGTTGGCATGCTACTAAGCAAAATCTCTGCCTCTGATCTAACCTCTGTTTACAAGCCTGCATTTGAACCGTACAGAGACAGTGAGGAAAAAAATAAATGAATATGACAAATGGCTACCGTCCTGTCTTTCATTTGGATATATTCCCCCACCCTCTGGCCATTTAAAAGGGGGAAAAATAGAATAGAATAGAATAGAATAGAATAGAATAGAATAGAATAGAATAGAATAGAATAGAATAGAATAGAATAGAATAGAACGGGGTAGGGTAGGGTAGGGTAGGGTAGGGTAGGGTAGGGTAGGGTAGAACAGAACAGAACAGAACAGAACAGAATGGGGTAGGGTAGGGTAGGGTAGGGTAGGGTAGAATAGAATAGAATAGAATAGAATAGAATAGAATAGAATAGAATAGAATAGAATAGAATAGAATAGAATAGAATAGGGTAGGGTAGGGTAGGGTAGGGTAGGGTAGGGTAGGGTAGGGTAGGGTAGGGTAGGGTAGGGTAGGGTAGGGTAAAGTAGAACAGAACAGGACAGGACAGGACAGGACAGAACAGAACAGAACAGAACAGAACAGAACAGAATAGAAATTTTTATTGGCCGAGTGTGATTGGAAACACAAGGAATTTGTCTTGGTGTATACGCTCTCGGTGTACATAAAAGAAAAAATACATTCGTCAAGAATCATAAGATACAACACTTAATGATAGTCATAGGGTACAAATAAGCAATCAAATCATATTAGGAAACAGTCCATATAAATCGTAAGGATACAAGCAACAAGGTTACAGTCATACAGTCATAAGTGGGAGGAGATGGGTGATAGGAATGATGAGAAGATTAATAGTAGTGCAGACTTAGTAAATAGTTTGACAGTGTTGAGGGAATTATTTGTTTAGCAGAGTGATGGTGTTCGGGAAAAAACTGTCCTTGTGTCTTGTTGTTCTGGTGTGCAGTGCTCTATAGTGTCGTTTTGAGGGTAGGAGTTGAAACAGTATATGTCCAGGATGCGAGGGGTCTGTAGATATTTTCACAGCCCTCTTTTTGAACTCGTGCAGTATACAGGTCCTCCATGGAAGGCAGGTTGGTAGCCATTGTTTTTTCTACAGTTCTAATTATCCTCTGAAGTCTGTGTCTGTCTTTTTGGGTTGCAGAACCAAACCAGACAGTTATAGAGGTGCAGATGACAGACTCAATAAGTCCTCTGTAGAAATGAATCAGCAGATCTTCGGGCAGTTTGAGCTTTCTGAGTTGGCGCAGAAAGAACATTCTTTGTTGTGCTTTTTTGATGACGTTTCTGATGTTAGGTGTCCATTTTAAGTCTTGAGATATGATAGAACCTAGACATTTGAAGATAAAAGATGTGGGGAGAAGCAAAATTCTGGAGGATGCTCAATTTATTGTTTTGATTAAAGGTAACTGCCTTGTTCGGCGACCATGCGAAATTACCTCAGGGATGAAAAGTGGCTTCACAATCAATCCTTGCTTTTAAAACCTCGGCAAGTCTGCAAAGCAAAGGGAAGCTGAAGTAAAGATGATCACCACAATCACGGTTTCACTTGGAGACAGCTTCACTTAACCAACAAGTTGCCAATCCTAACCATGGTCACTAAATGAGGAGTACTGGATGGCAAAAGTCTATGGAGATTCTCAATCATGGTTGCCCCCAAGTTTTTGGGGTTTTTTTCAAGAGGCCACAGAATTTTCTTGCTTTTCTTTGAAGATGTTTTGCTTCTCATCCATGAAGCTTCTCCAGCTCTGACAGGATAGTGGGGAATGGAAGGATTTATCTTCCTTGTAGACAGCTGGTCCTTTGCATCCTTTTAGAGGGTCATTGAAGCCCTTGGAGGTTTATCTGTGTCCTCAGGGTCACCTGAGTAGCACTCCTGGTTCCTGTAGTCTGCAATTTTCCTCTGGAAATCCATTCCTACTCCCACACCATTCAAAGGGTGTTCATCCCAAATTGTATAGCTAAAAGTCTGTAGAGATTCTCAGTCATCCAGGACATGGTTGTCCCAAAGGTGCTTTTTCAGGAGGCAACTAGACTTTCTGATTTTTGTTCTGAAGACGTTTCACTTCTCATCCAAGAAGCTTCTTCAGCTTTGACAGGATAGTGAGGACATCTGGACATCTGCATCCTTCTAGAGGGTCGTTGAGGCCGCTTGGAGGTTTATCTGTGTCCTCAGGGTCACCTGACTGATGCAAATGGGTGTGGAGCCTTCTTGGAACTGCTGAAAGGACAATGTTGTAGACTGGAGACAGAAGATATCCTATCCCTCCCTCTCTGTTGAGAGAGGGCTGTTCAATTTTGACACAGATGGCCTCTTTGACCTCTCTTTCAAAGTCAAAATGTGGACTTTGCTGTCTTCAAAAGAGTGACCTTTGTCTTTTAAATGCAGATGGGCTGCTGAATCTTGTCCTGACCTTGTTCTCCTAGGTGGTGCATTTATGAATGCATGGCAAATGGTAAATTGCCTACCTTAACAGCCATTTGGAAGGAATGCTTTACAAGATGTTTTCAAAATGTCAACCTGCCCAAAATGTTTGGAGACCCTTGATTAAAAAAAAAAAAAAAATAGAGAACTTTTTTTGGTGCCTAATTTCACTGGGCAGAAGCATTTTTTTTTTTTTTTGTTAAGAAGCTTCAACTGATATTAATGAAAGTACAGTAAAAGTTTTCCTCACACAATAGCTTTCTTTCCACCAGCTTTTCAACAGATGCATGGGTGCTTAAACAGTCTCTGCCAGAAAAATTATGTCACCGTTAGTCTACAAAAGCATTCCTAAAGCATTTCTTGCTCAGATACTGCCATTTTCTTATTCACCTACAAAAGGAAATTGCTTTCCACAAAAGGGAGAGGAAAAAAAAAACATATTTCCTATCAATTAAACGCAGCAAGATGTGCTTTTTCTGGGTATCAAAAGAATAAAGATGGCACAAAGTCTAATTGTTCGTTTTCATGCTGGAAGAGGTTTTTTTTTTTTTCCTTCGCAAAAAAAAAAAAAAAAAAAAAAGCTACCAGACAAAATGAACAGGGGAAAAAAAGAAAAGAAAACCCTACTTCAACATTTTATGTCTCACATTATTATGAATGGATTTCTTCCACCCCTCAACAGGGTCTCTATATCCATTTGAAAAAAATTCTCCCTTCTTTCATCTCCCCATCCACTCAGCTGTAAGCTAGGCCAGTTGAAGTATCTATCGGCTTCTTTCGTCTTCCCAAATGATGGACTACTTGCTCTTTGGAGAGACACCCTCTTCCCCTCAGTCTTGGGACTCTTTCAAAATCACTGCTGGGGGTTTGCAGGGGTTCAGGAGAACCTCTAGCTAAGATTCTGTGCAGTTCGGAGAACTCCCAAATCCCACTCCTGGCTGGCCCCTCCCAGGAGTCCCCACACAGCCCATTTTGGATGCAGGTAAGTTTAGGGTGCACACGACGGGGGCTCAGGGAAGGTGAAAAACAGGCCAACCGGAAGTTCGGGAAGGCCATAAATGGGCCTCCAGAGGACCTTCAGAACCTGGAGAGGCCGTTTTCACCCTCCCGGAGGCTCAAGGAAATCCTCTGGAGCCCAGGGAGGGCAAAAACGCATCCCCGCCGTGGTGCAGGAGATCGACTAGGCCACGTCCACCCAGCAACCAGGCAGAGGGCCTCTTGCTAAAACTTTTGAAGCCCAACCCTGATCCACTCCCCTTTTACAACAATGGGCAGAGAAAGATGGAAATGAGACTTCTGCTGCTTAGTAGCATCTCTGTCAACTAAACTATAAACATCCGTACGGGGGAGGCAACCAAATATCAATGGCTTTCTGTCTCTCAACTGAGAAATTATATGTTGGGGGTGATGATTATGTCTTTAATAAAGCAAAACTGTTCAAACAGGGGAGGAAGGGAAGGAGGAAGAAAGGAAAGGCATAACATGTCCTTGTCTTTTTTTTTTCTTTTTTTGGCAGCTACTGGTACTTGCGACCAGCGATGTGGTTTCTTCCTTGATGGCTCCTTGATGAGACCATTGTCTCTTCCTTGATTGACTGATTGATGTGATGAGGTTCCCTGGGAATCTGGATGCTGGAGGAACTCAGCATCCCTACCAAGAATGGTAGAGCAAGTTATATATAAATGGCTAGCAAACTCCATTCTCCCATGCATTAGTGATGATGTCACCTAACCTGGACTTCTGCACCCACACAAAAATGTCTGTTAGGAAATGAAACTGGTGATCACCAAAAATCCAAAAGCTGAACTCTAAGCTACATCCTTTCTCTACTCCTGGAAGCTTCGTAATTCAGCCATTCACTGCTATTCAGCCATTCTCTCCTTGGCCTCAAAATTCTAATCCAAAAATGCACTTCTAAAGATAAGGAGCCAAGCGAAGGGCCTAATGCTAATCCCTCTTTTTTTTTTTTAATTTGATTTATATACCGCCCTTCTCCGAAGACTCAGGGCGGCTTACAATGTGCTCAGCAATAGCCTTCATCCTTTTGTATATTTATACAAAGTCAGCTTATTGCCCCCACAAACTGGGTCCTCATTTCACCTACCTTAGAAAGGATGGAAGGCTGAGTCAACCTTGAGCCTTGGCGAGATTCGAACCCTGCAGTAATTGCAGGCAGCTGGTCTTAAGCAGCTTAATAACAGGGTGCCTTAAACCCTTGTACTACCAAGGCTCTTCCCGTCCTTCATTCCTTATTTGACCTCTTTCGTCACACACATCACAATAAAAGGAAGAGAACAGAATCCTGCACTGTAGAAGCTGTCCCTGAGCACCTTAGCTTCTCTTCTGCCCACATGTTAGGCACAGAGGAAGGCAGAGTAGGTTGGTGAGAGTAGCAAGATTTCTGAGTGACAGGACATTATGCAGATACCTTCTCAAGGATCCATACAAATCATGAGCCAGCGGTGCCAAGTTAACAGTGCTGTGAAGGAAGGGTCACACATATACTAAGGGTGATAAATGGACAAAGTATCTTATATTTCTAGATATGGTCTACAAGGAAACAATGGATTGGGTGCCATGTCAAGGCTTCACAATGATGGATTAGTACATTTTTCAAAGCAAAGCATTTGCAAACCATTTGGCCAAGCTTTTCAATGTCTTTCATCTCAGCAATCTGCAGTCTTAATTAAATATGTCCTGCTATTTCCAAAAACTGTATTCATAAGGTCTCTTACGGGCCAGAAATAGCCCAATTCTGCTACAGGTCAATCTTTGGTTGGTAAGCTGTCTTCCTGTAATGGGCATACCTCAAAAATGTCTACATCTCACATGATCACAATTTGGCAACCAGCTCATGTTACAGCCAGTTGACAGTTGACTTGGCAACCAGCTCATGTTACAGCCACTTTCAATGTTCTAAAGTCACATGACTACAATTTAGCAATAGCAATAACAATAACAATTAGACTTATATACCACTTCACAGTGCTTTACAGCCCTCTCTAAGCGGTTTACAGAGTCAGCCTATTGCCCCCAGCAATCTGGATCCTCATTTTACCGACCTCGGAAGGATGGAAGGCTGAGTCCAACCTTGAGCCTGGTGAGATTCGAACCGCCAAACTGCAGTCAGCCGGCAGTCAGCAGAAATAGCCTGCAGTACTGCATTCTAACCACTGCGCCACCACGGCTCTATTTACAATGTTTGTTGCTGTTTTTCAGCCCTTCCGGCTGGTTTCTGGGGAAAAAAAACAACCCGTACAAATATATGGATTTGCTTAAAGACCACGGCAAAAGAAGTAATAAAATAAAATCCAGTCATGTTGGTGCCTTGACTTACAACCATTATGATTTACGACGGTGATTCTAGGCTCCATTATGATCGTCAAGGACTACCTGTCAGCCTGCATCTTTGCAGGAGTTGATGGAACTTTTACTACCTTGTAAAAGCATATTCAGTTTCTGAAAAATTAATCCATCTTCAAGTAAGGGAAATATGGATAATCCGAATCTATTGCAATTGACAAATATACTGCAAGAGTCTCAAATTCAAATGCCAATTATCAATGCCTGGTTTTGAACATCTACTGAAATTACGAACATGAACAAATAATGCCGCAACTCTCTCTAACCATCCATAATCCAAAAAGATGATATTCTAGGGGGAAAAAAATATTAAATAAAAGGGAAAACAGACTTTCCCTCAGGTAGGCCATATCATTATGCATTGTCATCAACTTTAACTACACTGAAGATCTGCTTAATTTACATCTTTTGTTCAGAAAGTTTTATATAGGATAGTATGATTTATAGAGGATAGACTGATGCTATTCATTGTCCAAGTCAAAAGTATTACAATATTTCAATCAACATACATTGTGTTTATTCCAAAAGCAAGCTTATTATTCCATCCTATTTTTTTTAATGATTTTCAGAATCCCAAAATAACAATTTCATAATTATGGTATTAAAGTGCCATATGCTAAATAAATAAATAAGGTATTAAAGAAACATGCAACAGGAAAAGATTTAAGGAGCAGACCAAATGGACTCCACCATAGCACGTATGGGATTACTTAGTGAAGTCTACTAGTTTTTATGATTTCTGACAATAAAGAGACCAAATGGAGTATAAATCCTTCCATTCTCCAGTATCCTGTCAGAGCTGAAGAAGTTTCTTGGATGTGAAGTGAAATGTCTTCAAAGAAGAAAAAAGAAAATCCAGTTGCCTCCGGAAAAAGCACCTTTGGGACAATCATGACCTGGATGACTGAGAATCTCTACAGACTTTGAGACCAAACGGAATTAACAATAAGTAATTGAGAAGTAACCATTATGTTTGTAAATGTATATACAAAAGAGATAGATATTTTTAAACGTCCTTATATTGGAGGCAACAGAATTAATGGAGATTCTTATGGGAATCTTTTTCCTAAGAATAGGACTTTGAAAGTGCTGTTATGAAGGGCCACCACAGATAAAAGGTATGATTACAATCCTGAGGTAACTTTTAGGCTTCCATCAACAGCCACAGCAGAAAGAGCTTTTTGGAGGATGAGAACAATTAAATGTAAACAAATCATTTATTTTCTCCTTTAAAAAAAAAAAAAGATGATTTTATAATACCTCCAAGAAAACTGTTTAATTGCAGCCAAAAACATGGGGCATGTTCCAGTATGCAATGTTCCAGTATGCAAAAGAGCCTTAATGGTGCAGCGGACTGAAGTGCTGTTAAGTAGCACTTAGCTGCCAGTTGCCTGAAATTACTGCGAGTTCAAATCTCACCAGGCTCAAGGTTGACTCAGCCTTCCATCCTTCCGAGGTAGGTAAAATGAGGACCCGGATTGTGGGGGCAATAAGCTGACTTTGTATAAAAAAAAGAACACTGCTTAGGGGGGGCCCGATAGCCCTACTAAGCAGGTATATACAAAAGTATGAAGGCTATTGCTTAACGCATTGTAAACCGCCCTGAGTCTCCGAAGAAGGGTGGCATATAAATCAAACCAATAAATAAATAAATAAATAAATAAATAAATAAATTATAACCTAGAACGAAATAAAATGATTTTATTTTTATGTTTTTTTTAAAAAAAACATATATATAATGAATTAAAAAGGCTGTCTTTCTGTGCCAAAGCATGAATAATGCAGCAATGAGTAGGAGGCAAGAATGTAAGATGATGTGTTATAATACGACACGGAAAATCATAGATTGTCTTTATTACTATAAATTCTTCACAATACCTGCAGATTAGGTTCCAAGAGATGCCATTTTGTTATTTCACTGCTACCATAATTTAAAGTCCATTTAAATCATTTTGTAATTCTGTTGCATGGCCTCCAAACATCTGATTGCTATAATGCATTTACTTCTCAAATTGCATATACTTATAATTCTACCAACATCATACTCGCTCATGATCTCATGAACACACACACACAAGGAGAAGGAGAGGGGGAGAGAGATGGAGACAGAGACAGAGAGAGGCACAGAGGGAGAGAGACAGACAGACAGAGACAGAGAGAGAGGGAGAGAGAGAGAAAGGCACACAGAGAGAAAGAAAGACAGAGAGAGAGGCACAGAGAGAGAGAGGGAGAGAGAGAAACAGAGAGAGGGAGAGAGAGGGAGAGAGAGCGAGAAAGACAGACAGAGAGAGAGGGAGAGAGGGAGGGAGAGAGAGAGAGAGAGAGAGAGAGGTGGGTTTCTGCAGGTTCTGACGAATTCTGGAGAACCGGTAGCGGAAATTTTGAGTAGTTCGGAGAACCGGTAGTAAAAATTCTGACAGGCCCCGCCCCCATCTATTCTCTGCCTCCCAAGTCCCAGCTGATCAGGAGGAAATGGAGATTTTGCAGCATCCTTCCCCTGCCATGCCCACCAAGCCCACAGAACTGATAGTAAACATTTTTGAAACCCACCGCAGGAGAGAGAGAGAGAAAGACACACAAAGAGAAAGACACACAGACACAGAGAGAGAGGCGTAGAGAGAGAGAGAAAGACAGAGAAAGACAGAAAGACAGAGACAGAGAGAGAAGGAGAGAGAGAAAGAGAAAGACAGAGAGCAAGAAAGACAGAGGAAGACAGACAGTCAGAAACAGAGAGAGAGGGAGAGAAAGAGAGAGGGAGAGAGAGAGGGAGGGAGAGAGAGAGGGGGAGGGAGAGGGAGAGAGATAGAGAGAGGGAGAGGGAGAGAGAGGGAGAGAGAGGGAGGGAGGGAGAGAGAGAGAATACCAAAACCTCAAATTTGCTGGATGTACACTGTCAGTGTTTATATGTATTTATTGGATTTAAATCCCCCTGTTTATTGCAACCTCCAAAAAGGATACAAAGCAGTTGCCTGATCTTTTTAGAAAACATAATTTTCTACTGTCCATTTATACAGGTGGTCCTCAATTTACAACAATCTGTTTAGTGACCTTTGAAGTTATAACGGCACTGAAAAAAAGCACCTGATGACCATTTTTTCCCCACACTTACGATGGTTGCAGCATCCCCATGGTCACATGGTCAAAATTCAGCCACTGGGTAACTGAATTTATGATGGCGCCTTTTTATGATGGTTGCCTTGTCCTGGGGGGGGGGTGTCACGTGATCCCTTTTGTGACCTTCTGGCAAGCAAAGTCAACATGTGCAGAAGTGCTGTGCACTCCCAATAGCGAACCGGTAGTGCCGGGATTTGAAACCCACTATTGATAGAATGTTATAAAGAGGCCTGCAAACGCCTGGAAAAAATGCGTTCAGGATTTCAACGCTTGCAGTTTTGAAAAGATACGTTTCCACTTATTCACCCCGTAGATCTTCCTCCCTACCTTTTCCTGTTGGCAAGGTAATTAAGTCTCTTGGATTACGCTCTTCGCGATAACGGAATTATAGAGTTCAGACACCGAATATTTGCATGGCAAGGGATATATCCATTTCAAAGACAGGAACGGTGACCATCTCCTCGCTTAAAAAAATTAATCCAGATCAGTACATCCTTGTCAGTTCCAACAATGGGAAATACTTGTTTTTTTCTCTGCCTACGTGGGACTTCATTACGGAGAATTAGCTGGAGCTAAACCCACTCATCCCCCCTTCCCCAAAGTTGTTGAGAAAGATGCTATATGCAAATCACTCTCCCTCCTCCAAGTGTAGCCCAAATTTACAGTGGTTGACCTCCTTAGAGAAAGGCAAGCTTCATAGGAGATCTCTTACAATGAAATCTAAAGAGCTGACCAAAATATATCTTTCACAGGCCTGCCATCCCTACCTTATTTTAGTGGCTGGGTGAGTTAAAAATAAAATAAAATAATGTAATTGAATTTTCAACCACTAAACTCATTTCCTGAGCACCACTGTTTGACGGGGAAAACCAACATTTCTCCATTGAGGGTTAGCAGGAAGCAACGTTTCAGTCTTCTCCAATTCCACTTTTTTTTTTAAAATCAAGTTTTTATTTTTTTTATTTTTTTTTAATTTATACATATCATTGTGTGAATGGCGCGATGTTTGAGTATCATACATTTCAATCAGGGGTGGGTTCTACTTACCTTTACTACCAGTTCGCAACGGGATTGCGTGCGCTCGCTCACTTTGCTCGGATGCACAGATCACTTCTGATGACGTAAGGGTCAGTGGGTGGAGCCTCCTGCCAGTTTTACTACCGGTTGTATAGAAACGGTCTGAACCGGGGACAACCCACCACTGATTTCAATGCATATAAACATATTCCTAATTATTACATTGCGTTTTCCTTATTCCATATTATTTACTCCTACCTTTTACACAAAATTTTAATTTTCATGTGAATATTAACCAGTATGCAAGACTCCAATTCCACTTTTAACGCAGAAATATATATATATATCCAACAAATATCTGTCCAGAATTTTCTGGGATATTGCCAAATCAGTTGGGATCATCTCCTACCTAGATAATGGATTCTAGTGGCTAAAAGCTCCCTGGATAACTTGCGTAGGGCCATTCCAGTGATATCAAAAGCATCCCTGCTTAACTTCCAAATCAGGCAAAAAGATACTGCATTATTCAGCAGGGGTTGAAGAGGGTTCAAGATAAATGGAGAATTGCAGAACTTTTGAAAATCGAACTTCAGAGGGAAGCCCTTGGCTTCTAGGTATTCTCCTGAAAGAAGTGAACGCATTCTGTGTCAGCTCAAATTCAGTCCTTTTGTCCAACCAAGCACATTCTAACACTGGAAACTGGTCAAATGGTAATTTAAAAAGAGAAGGAAACAAAAACAACGATCGAGAAGTCCTAACTACTCAGGGGCAGCCTCAAAGCCGAGGGATCTTTAATATCAAATCAATATTTGTGAGAGCAACTTCTTTGAGACTGTTGAGGGACGGTTATCATCAGGTGGTGATAGTATCCCTGTGAATGTTTGTGCATTTAAGCAATAAATCCAGGCATTCAGATTTAAGAATTGAAGCTACATACAGTAGTGGCCACAATTGCGGAAACCTTTTGGGAAAAGTGTATTTTCTAAAACTAGCTAATAACATCACTTTTTTTTGGGGGGGGGGAGTAGTACACTAAAGTTATATATTGATGGAAAGATAATTTAATCAAGAATGTAATGCCATAACTTTTATGAAGGATTTGCTATTAGAGTAGCAGTTACAGTATAAGGAAGGAAAGCGAAACATGTAGAAAAAACGAGATATACAAAAATGATCCCCATGTCAGTTAATACTTAGTTGGGTAATCTTTAGCATGAATTACAGCCTTACAACGTCTTCCGGTGGAGTGAACCAAGCCTTTTAGTTCTGCAGCTGTTATAATAATGTGAAACCAAGATTGGATGATTACTTCTATTAACTGGGTTTTATTGCTGGGTCGCTTCTGACTAACAAGTTTCTTTAGTCGGTTCCATAGATTTTCAATTGGGTTAAGGTCTGGGCTGTTCCCAGGCCATTCCAGCAGTGGAATAGGATTATCTTGAAACTCGGGGGGAAAAAAAAGTGGTATTATTAGCCATAAAACCTCAAAAATACACTTTTCCCAAAAGGTTTCCACAATTTTGGCCACTACTGTAATACACTTGAAAAAAAATAGATCAACCTATCCTGTTCTTGGTTACTGTAAGCCAGTTCTGACGTTATTGACTGATACTTGCATCAATCACGATTCTTAAGAGACAACAAGCCACACAAGAATTTGTGATATGCCTCTTAGACTGTTGAACTAGATCACATCTCCTTCTGGGCATCAATTGTGCATTTGCAAATATACATCTGCCTTATTGCTTTGATTTTTAAAAGATGTAAGCATTTGTAAATATATCTATGGCAAATGCACTTACCCCTGAATTTATGAGCCTTTGTTTGAGAAATCACTGTCAGCCAGAGGTCTACATTTATGAGTTGTTAGGAAGCAAAAAAAAAAAAAAAAAAATGCCACTTGGGTGTTTTCCAGGAAGACGGAGGCCATGCTTAACCGATAATTTGGGGGTTCCTCTTTGAACCTATCTCCCATCCACGGGTATCCAGGAGCCCCCCCAAAAGGGGCATGGAGAATGTGTACGTGTACGAGAGAGAGAATGAGACAAAGAAGATTGTTAGAAAAGAAGTGAGTAAGCTTCTAAAACAGGACACTCCCACTGGGGTTCACCACTTCAGCGACAAGTATTTTTAAAACTGCAGGTGTTCATCATTATTTGTAAAGAGAGAAAAACGATTACAAAGACCTTTAGGGAGATCGTAATAGGTTAAGGCAATTATCAAAGATCACAACGAGTTTACACATTACTTCTTGTGTGTATGTGTGTGTCTGGTGTGTGTTGGGGGGAAGGGAAGGGAGGGAGAGAGACTTCTCTGCTCAACACTGGTAAAATTGCCTGTGAATCTGTTTATTGCCAGCTCTGTTTTAAATCAGGCTCAAAGACTTACTTATTTTGAAGGAACATTCCCACTGGACATAGTAATGTAATTAAAGCAACTTGGTATTATGAATTCCCCTCTATTGAGTCAGATATTCAGAGACCTCTTTGCTCATTCTATTAAATCGGGGGCTAGATCTTGATATCAAATTCCTATTTCAACAGCACAATTCTCTGGGTTGGGCATTTTCAGCCTTCGTATTGATTTTGATTCATTACGTGCCATCCAGTCGTAATTGACTCCTAGCAACCACAATGTCAGGATGTTCTCTGCCTAGCTTAGTCTTTCAGCTCTTCCAACGTTGCCTTCATCACTACCGATGAAGCTGAATCCATCAACTTTGCTGGTGGGAGTCTAGGACAACTCACCACAGTCAACCTACTACAACCAACTCACCGCGGGACACCTCGCTATGGCCAACTTGCCATGGGACAAGTCACTGCAAGACAAGTGTTACACCAATATATGAAGAAATAGTGGAATAGAATTGTTAAAGAAAGGATGCGAAAGGAAGGACAAAATGAAACGCGAGTGACAAAAATTAAAATCATTTAAAAATGTAATTGAATTGTTGAATTGGCCATTGTCAAAGGCAAGTTGGCCATGGAAAGTTGACTGATGGTCATCCTCTTCTCTTTTTCCCACCTTTCACAACCTTCTCCAGAGAGCTAGGCTTTCACATAATATGCCCAAAGTAGGATAATTTGAGCTCAGTCATTTGTGCCTTAAGTGAGAATTCTGGATTGACATCTTAATTACATTAAGTTAAAAAAAGAAAAGTTTTAAATTTTGAAATCTGTTCCGATGGCAGAATCAGCCAATTCATAAAGGACAAGCCAGATACATATCACTGGGATGTATTTTTGGATGTAGTTCTATCTCAATGTTTATACCGTGTTTCCCTGAAAATAAGACCTTGTCTTATATTTTTTTGAACCCTGAAATAAGTGCTTGGCCTTATTGCCATGCACTCAAAAGCCCAATTGGACTTATTATCAGGGGATGTCTTATTTTGAGGGAAACAGGGTATATATATATATATTTGTAAAATATCTATGTATAAAGTTTTATTTTTTTTTAAAAAAATAGTTTTTATTGAATATTTTACATTTTTAAAACCAAAAACATAATAGAAAAAGATGAAAAATGAAAAAAAGACAAAAAAAAAAAGAAAAAAACATACACATACACCAAGCAGTAAAATACAAAACATAAATAATATTACATAACATTTTACCCAAGATGGTGGCGCCTTGGTGGCTCAGCAGACTAAAGCACTGTTAAGTAATACCAGCTGCCTGCAATTACTGCAAGTTCAAATCTCACCAGGCTCAAGGTTGATTCAGCCTTCCATCCTTTCAAGGTAGGTAAAATGAGGACCCGGTTTGTGGGAGCAATAAACTGACTTTGTATATAAAAAAAACACCGCTTGGGGGGGGGGGGCAAAAGCCCTACTAAGCAGGTATATACAAAAGTATGAAGGCTATTGCTTAACGCATTGTAAGCCTCCCTGAGTCTCCGAAAAAGGGCGGCATATAAATCGAACCAATAAATAAATAAATAAATATAACATTTTACAACTTTCTGCATCGACAATTATCTTTACTTTTAAATTCAATCATCCTAATCATTCTCTTATTCTTGTATAACCATATTGAACATTCTTATAAACTAAATTGTTATATATACTTACATCCTATTTATTAACATAGTCAATATTTTATCCTTACCAGTATTCAATACTCTCAGATTCCAATTGATCAAATTTCTATTTACATTCTTATTTCTTGTTTTGATTTCTATTTCCTAGCCATGTATAGAACCTATTCCACACTTTATAGCAGTCCGAATCATCTTTCTTTAATCTCCATTGTCATTTTATCCATTTCAGTACATTCGAGCATCTTTTTTAATTACTATTTCTTTGGATTACGTATGAAGTTTTAAGTTGAGGACTATATCATGGAATTTGGAGTAGTGCCAAAAAAGAAGGGTAGGATAAGTGTGCTCTGTAACTACATATTAGTTCAGAAAATATGAATTGGGTCAAATCGTGTTAAATTAAACTATTTAGTCCATCTTCCCTATGCATTGTCATCTTCAAAGCACTAAAAAAAGAGGACAGATTTGACATTTTAATATTTCTTCCTCCTGGCTTGTATCACCCCACTTAACTTTCTAAAATCTGGGTGCTCCAAAGAGAACTTTAACAAGGGAAAGCCTATTTTTGCTCTTGTACTAACTCAATGCTCTACTGGCTCAAATCACAAATACTGTGAATGCTTCCTTCTCATCCTTTGTCACCTTCCAATAATCATTATTCTTGATCGGTGGCCTCAGCACTAAATGCTAACAGAGTCATTTTAGATCCTTTCCACTTTACGGTGTAATTCCCTGTACGTTTATTCAGCGGCAAGTTTCCTTCCTTCCATTCCATGGCATTTTCTTTGAAATTACATGCAAATTGGTAATCCAAGATGCTAATTTCATTTTGCTATTGATGGAATGAAATGGAATGGAATAGAATAATAGAATAGAGTGGAGTGGAGTGGAGTGGAGTGGAGTGGATTGGAGTGGAATGGAGTAGAGTAGAGTAGAGTAGAGTAGAGTAGAGTAGAATAGAATAGAATAGAATAGAATAGAATAGAATAGAATAGAATAGAATAGAATAGAATAGAATAGAATAACAGAGTTGGAAGGGACCTTGGAGGTCTTCTAGTCCAACCCCCTGCTTAGACAGGAAACCCTACATCACTTCAGACAAATGGTTATCCAACCTCTTTTTAAAAACTTCCAGTGTTGGAGCATTCACAACTTCTGGAGGCAAGTTGTTCCATTGTTCTAACTGTCAGGAAATTTCTCCTTAGTTCTACATTTGCCTGCTGGGTACAGTTAGTCCTCGGATTACAACACTTCGCTTAGTGACCATTTGAAGTTACAATGGCACTGAAAAAAGTCAACTGATGACCATTTTTCATGCTTGTGACCATGGCAGCATCCCCGATGTAAATCACGCGATTTACATTCGGATGCTTGGCAACTGACTCACATTTGTGACAGTTGCAGTGTCCCGGGGTCCTTTTTGGCGACCTTCTGACAAGCAAAGTCAATGAGGAAACTAGATTCACTTAACAACCATGTTACTCACTTAACAACTGCAGCGGTTCACTTAACAAATGAGGCAAGAAAGTGCAGCATAACAATGGGGCAAAACTGATTTAACCAATTTCTCACTTAGCAACATCAATTTTGGGCTCAATTGTGGTCGTACGTTCAGGATTACCTGTACTGTTTTCTGTTGCCCCTTTCTAGTTTTAGTTGTTGCATCTTTTCAAAGCACCTGTGTGTGTGTGTTTTCTGCCCTATGAAATTGCCTAAATTGACTAAATATAAGTGGTGGGTCAATTTTCCTCCTCTATGCATTTTGCATCTCTACAGAAGTCTGAGCAGTGGTGGGATTCAGCCAGTTCGCACCTATTCGGGAGAACCGGTTGTTAAGTTTCTAAGCAGTTCAGAGAACTGGTTGTTGGAAGAAATCTTATTTTGTTTTTTTTTCCACTTTGCAGGGCTAATCCTGTAAGGAAGGCAGGAAGGAAACATTCTGGTGTTGTTTCTAGCCTAATCTTTATTGCCCTGCTTATAGAAACTGCCTCTCTGGTTAACCCTTATTACATTGTAACAGCTAAGGTAAAGCGCCCATCGATGTGAGTGATGTTGAGTTGGCCACGCCCACACAGTCACATGACCACCAAGCCACGCCTACCCAGCTGGTCATTAGGGCAGAGAACCGGTTCTTAAATTATTTGAATCCCACCAATGAGTCTGAGGTAATTCACAGCTATCCAGTTTGTTAAAGTTATAGCAAAAGAAAGGAAGCAGGAGATAATGATGGTGCAAGAAGAAAAATAAAACCCTAGAAATAGAATGAGATAATTTTATATATATATATATATATATATATATATATATATATATATATATATATATATATATATGTTTTCTCAGGTTTTCGCGGGTGTTTGTATGTAGGTCTTTGGTTATTCGGGTCTTCTCCCACGTAAAATTGGAAGTGTCTTGGCGACGTTTCGACGAAGTCTCATTCGTCATCTTCAGGCTGGTGTTCTCGGCTTCTTTGCTCCTGGAAGCACGAAGCCGAGAACACCAGCCTGAAGATGACGAATGAGACTTCGTCGAAACGTCGCCAAGACACTTCCAATTTTACGTGGGAGAAGACCCGAATAACCAAAGACCTACATACATACATATATATATATATATATATATATATATATATATATATATATATATATGCATATTCTTTCTAGCCAGGTTTTACCTATGTAAACTTAGTTGTTCTTCAGCCCTAGGTTCTGTGAAATCTCATTCACAAGTTCTTGGGCCCTTTTTCTGCTGACAAACTGCAACTCTGTGTTGCTTCCTGGGAGACCCAGATAGCTATTTCTACCTCTTAAGGCGTCATCAGTGGGCCACACCCACTTCCCAATTATCCTCCCTGTAAAAGGCATAATGTATCTTTTTTCTTTTTTCATAGGCTTTTATGTGCATATTCTTTCTAGCCAGGTTTTACCTATGTAAACTTAGTTGTTCTTCAGCCCTAGGTTCTGTGAAATCTCATTCACAAGTTCTTGGGCCCTTTTTCTGCTGACAAATTGCAACTCTGTGTTGCTTCCTGGGAGACCCAGATAGCTATTTCTACCTCTTAAGGCGTCATCAGTGGGCCACACCCACTTCCCAATTATCCTCCCTGTAAAAGGCATAATGTATCTTTTTTCTTTTTTCATAGGCTTTTATGTGCATATTCTTTCTAGCCAGGTTTTACCTATGTAAACTTAGTTGTTCTTCAGCCCTAGGTTCTGTGAAATCTCATTCACAAGTTCTTGGGCCCTTTTTCTGCTGACAAACTGCAACTCTGTGTTGCTTCCTGGGAGACCCAGATAGCTATTTCTACCTCTTAAGGCGTCATCAGTGGGCCACACCCACTTCCCAATTATCCTCCCTGTAAAAGGCATAATGTATCTTTTTTCTTTTTTCATAGGCTTTTATGTGCATATTCTATCTAGCCAGGTTTTACCTATGTAAACTTAGTTGTTCTTCAGCCCTAGGTTCTGTGAAATCTCATTCACAAGTTCTTGGGCCCTTTTTCTGCTGACAAACTGCAACTCTGTGTTGCTTCCTGGGAGACCCAGATAGCTATTTCTACCTCTTTTTTCTTTTTTCATTAGATACATTCATAAGATACATTATGCCTTTTACAGGGAGGATAATTGGGAAGTGGGTGTGGCCCACTGATGACGCCTTAAGAGGTAGAAATAGCTATCTGGGTCTCCCAGGAAGCAACACAGAGTTGCAGTTTGTCAGCAGAAAAAGGGCCCAAGAACTTGTGAATGAGATTTCACAGAACCTAGGGCTGAAGAACAACTAAGTTTACATAGGTAAAACCTGGCTAGATAGAATATGCACATAAAAGCCTATGAAAAAAGAAAAAAGATACATTATGCCTTTTACAGGGAGGATAATTGGGAAGTGGGTGTGGCCCATTGATGACGCCTTAAGAGGTAGAAATAGCTATCTGGGTCTCCCAGGAAGCAACACAGAGTTGCAGTTTGTCAGCAGAAAAAGGGCCCAAGAACTTGTGAATGAGATTTCACAGAACCTAGGGCTGAAGAACAACTAAGTTTACATAGGTAAAACCTGGCTAGAAAGAATATGCACATAAAAGCCTATGAAAAAAGAAAAAAGATACATTATGCCTTTTACAGGGAGGATAATTGGGAAGTGGGTGTGGCCCACTGATGACGCCTTAAGAGGTAGAAATAGCTATCTGGGTCTCCCAGGAAGCAACACAGAGTTGCAGTTTGTCAGCAGAAAAAGGGCCCAAGAACTTGTGAATGAGATTTCACAGAACCTAGGGCTGAAGAACAACTAAGTTTACATAGGTAAAACCTGGCTAGAAAGAATATGCACATAAAAGCCTATGAAAAAAGAAAAAAGATACATTATGCCTTTTACAGGGAGGATAATTGGGAAGTGGGTGTGGCCCACTGATGACGCCTTAAGAGGTAGAAATAGCTATCTGGGTCTCCCAGGAAGCAACACAGAGTTGCAGTTTGTCAGCAGAAAAAGGGCCCAAGAACTTGTGAATGAGATTTCACAGAACCTAGGGCTGAAGAACAACTAAGTTTACATAGGTAAAACCTGGCTAGAAAGAATATGCACATAAAAGCCTATGAAAAAAGAAAAAAGATACATTATGCCTTTTACAGGGAGGATAATTGGGAAGTGGGTGTGGCCCACTGATGACGCCTTAAGAGGTAGAAATAGCTATCTGGGTCTCCCAGGAAGCAACACAGAGTTGCAGTTTGTCAGCAGAAAAAGGGCCCAAGAACTTGTGAATGAGATTTCACAGAACCTAGGGCTGAAGAACAACTAAGTTTACATAGGTAAAACCTGGCTAGAAAGAATATGCACATAAAAGCCTATGAAAAAAGAAAAAAGATACATTATGCCTTTTACAGGGAGGATAATTGGGAAGTGGGTGTGGCCCACTGATGACGCCTTAAGAGGTAGAAATAGCTATCTGGGTCTCCCAGGAAGCAACACAGAGTTGCAGTTTGTCAGCAGAAAAAGGGCCCAAGAACTTGTGAATGAGATTTCACAGAACCTAGGGCTGAAGAACAACTAAGTTTACATAGGTAAAACCTGGCTAGAAAGAATATGCACATAAAAGCCTATGAAAAAAGAAAAAAAGATACATATATATATATATATATATATATATATATATATATATATATATATATATATATATATAGACACACACACACACACACATACACACACACACACATACACACACAAATACATACATACATACATACATACATACAAACAAGCATTAGGCTCAGTTTAGGTATCAGTGGAATTACAGAAACATAAAAAGTGAGCCTTTCAGGGGGAAAAAAATCCGAGCCTTTATGTTCACTTCTTTGTTTGCTTGTATATTTGTTAGCTCTAAATCACTTGCTCTACTCAATAAAAAGGCACATAATTAAGGAAAAAATGACACAGTGTTCGCCCATAAGACTAGAGAAGGTATTTTGTCACCATTATAGCTCATTATGTGAAATTGTCACCTCTTTGTAAGATATAGATGAGAAGCTCTGAATTAACATTATTTCCTCCTCCAGTGGTGCCAAGGAAAATAATCAAGATTAAAGACGGAGTAGCCGGTTGCTTTTTCCTCTCATTTGCTATTTTTTCCCCCAGAAACTGTTTAAAGGCAATATATTGGGAATATTAGTTTAATACATGAATGTGTAATTTCCATTAGGCCATAGATCCGTTTTGCATAACCTACCAGCTTCTGAAACTTGGTCAAGTCAGGCTCCCAGTCGGGACGTGGGAAGGGGGGGAGGAAGATTAAAGTTGTTAAAAAGGAATAAATGGTATATGACGTCTTCCCATAGCTAAAGGCACACACTTAAGATTCTTACTTTCTCAACCCCAAACTATGCCAATGACACACCCCTACTCGCTCAGGGAATCTGGACTATGGATACGCAAAGCACTCTGCTTTGGAATAGAAGATTGTAAGGATCACTAGAAGGTTTGATTTGATTAAGATGGACCACACGGACCTGGTCTACCATTTACAAGAAGTAATTCATTCAGAACTGGTTCGTGATCATTTAGGCCAGTGGTGGGATTCAGCCGATTCAGGCCGGTTCAGGTGAATCGGTAGTTAAATTGCTGGCTGGCTCCACCCCTCCCTGCCCCGCCCCTTCCAGGAGTCCTGACTTTTTGGCTCCCAGGTAAGTGCAAGGTGGTCTACTAGGCCCAAAGCAAGGCACAGGGGAGTGCATCATGCCCTCCACCCATGGCCCATTTTCGCTCCCAGGAGGCTGCAGGGAGGCCTATTAGGCCCAAAACGGGATGCGGGAAGTGGTGCATTTCCCCCCCCCTGCAACCCGTTTTTGCTCCCAGGGGGGTGCAGGAGGCCAAGTGCTGCCTGTCTCACCCCCTGGCCATGTCCATGTTGGCCACGCAAGACAGACACAGACTTCAGAGGCTAATTAGAACTACAGAAAAAACAATTACTATCAACCTGCCTTCCATTGAGGACCTGTATACTGCATGAGTCAAAAAGAGGACTGAGAAAATATTTACAGTCCCCTTACATCCTGGACATAAACTGTTTCAACTCCTACCCTCAAAACGATGCTATAGAGCACTGCACACCAGAACAAGTAGACACAAGTTGTTCATTTTTCCTGAATGGCATCACTCTGCTTAACAAATAATTCCCTCAACACTGTCAAACTATTCACTAAGTTTGCACTACTATTAATCTTTTTATTGTTCCCATCACCCATCTTCTCCCACTTATGACTGTATGACTGTAACTTTGTTGTTGTATCCTTATGATTTATATTGACTATTTCCTAATATGATTTGATTGCTTATTTGTACCCTATGACTATCATTAAGTGTTGTACCTTATGATTCTTGGCGAATGTATCTTTTCTTTTTCTGTACGCTGAGAGCATATGCACCAAAGACAAATTCCTTGTGTGTCCAATCACACTTATTTTATTTATTTATTTATTTATTTATTTATTTATTTATTTATTTATTTATTTATTTATTTATTTATTTATTTTGTTTTGTTTGTTTATTTATTTGTTTATTTATTTTATTAGTCATATTTTTATGCCGTCCACTCTCTGAGGACTTTGGGCGGCTTACACCAAAGACAGTATACTAAATAGCATATTGCCCCCTAACAATCTGGGTCCTCATTTTACCCACCTCGGAAGGATGGAAAGCTGAGTCAACCTTGAGCCGGTGAGATTTGATCCGCTGATCTGCTGAACTAGCAGTCAGCTGAAGTAGCTGCAGTACTGCACTCTAACTACTGCGCCACCTCGGCTCCTTATTGGCCAATAAAGAATTCTTTTCCATTCCATTCCACTCCACTCCACTCCACTCCACTCCACTCCACTCCACTCCACTCCACTCCACTCCACTCCACTCTACTCTATTCTATTTGTAAAAGGCAGATTTTTATGAACACCGTTTCAGCAGCTAAAAAAAAAATGTGAGAAGCACGTTAATATACCACGGAGTGGATTAATTCCATACTGTATAGAAAATTTGATTTATAGCGGAATTTTTGCAACACACGTATGTGTGCTTGACAAATTTCCTGATGCTGGACTCTGCTCAAAATTGTGGAAAGCTTTGATTTTGCTGCACCACTGTGAGCATTGAGTTCTTTTTGCTAAAACAGAGAATGAACCAATACTTACAGTATTGTGCAAAATTGTGCCTCGTTTAAGGGGAGACTTCAGATTTTCCTTCAAAATACTGTATCTCTCATTCAACATTTCCATCTCTTTCGAGAAACTGCCCTTCCTTTTTTCAAACTGAATAGAACCTCCACCTTGCAAGTATATTTATTAATAAGCCTTATAAGACTGGAAGAGTACGAACAGTATTCAATTAATCACTTGCAGATTGCAAATAGTATTGAAATTTATCTGTAGCGTGTAGGACAGTAATCCTAATAAGGCTCATTTAATATCAGATTACACAGAACAGAGAGATTTTTTCTCTCTCCCAAAATAAACTGCCATTTGAGTTAGCAAGAATATTATGGCTTTGTGGTATATATGAATCTCAATATATAACAAATCCCTGTGTGCAAGGTGGGATTCAGCCGGTTTGGACTGGTTCAAGCGAACCGGATACTAATTTTACATCTGGTTTGCCAAACCGGTAGTTGCAAGGACTGGCTGGCCCCACCCACCCCGCCCCTCCCAGGAGTCTCCACGCGGCCTGTTTTGGATGCCAGTTAAGTGCAGCACTCACGCACTTCACCCTCTGGGAGGGTGAAAAATGGGCCTCCCTTAAGTTCTGGAAGTCTGGAAATGGGCCTGTTTCCAGCCTCCAGAGGGACTCCGGAGCCTGGGGGAGGCCATTTTTGTCCTCCCGGAGGCTCAAGGAAAGTCTCCTGAGCCTGGGGAGGGCAAAAAACAGGCCTCCCGGAAGTTCCAGAAGTCTGGAAATGGGCCCATTTCCAGCCACTGGAGGGCCCCCGGATCCCGGCGGAGGCTGTATTCGTCTTCCCAGAGGCTTGAGGAAAGCCTCCAGAGTGTGGGGAGGGCGAAAACGCCACCCCCATGATGTGGTGCAGGAGGCCGACTAGGCCACGTCCACCATGGCTACACCCACCCAGCAACCGCACAGAGAACCAGTTGCTAACATTTTTGAATCCCACCTCTGCCTTTGTGCCCTATTTCTGAAGCTTTGAGGGAAAAGAACTCTCTCTCCCTTTTAACCTTAATGACTAAAAAAATAAGACACAGTCAGAATCGGAAAGAAATCCAGCTGAAGAAGGAACTTTGGACAAGATGTCAAAGACCAAAATCTTATTAGAGACAAATTCACAAAGAATGACATACCGCCGAGAGGAGGATAGGCAGCCATAGCTTAACTAACTCCAACCACCATTGTTTAAACTAGGGGAAAAAAAGAAAAAGCAGAAATAATACTTCCAGTCTTTTGCCACTGTCATTAACTTTTTTCATTTTCAGCACAAAAGAGAAGAAAAAGGACAAAGACATCATTTGTCAGAGAAGGGATAAAATGCAGAAGGGTAAGAAAGAAAGAAAGCAAGCCATTGCTAACTCTACTCTTGCCAGCTGTTTTTATGTCAATTTATTGAGACCCTTATTTAAGTGTGGAACATGGGAAGGATCAGGGTTAAACTTGAGCATCAAATTCAAAATTGCTCTGGTTTATGAGCCACTGTGCCAGGATGGTTATCAATCTGGCATGTCTGCAGGAATTTCAGACATGCTCTAGTTTCAGATTCCTTCTAAATGAAGTACGGGACTTCTTTTTAGTGCATCCTGTCAATGAAGATTGTTTTCTCACCTTCCTTCCTTCCTTCCTTCCTTCCTTCCTTCCTTCCTTCCTTCCTTCCTTCCTTCCTTCCTTCCCTCCCTCCCTCCCTCCCTCCCTCCCTCCCTCCTTCCTTCCCTCCCTCCCTCCCTCCCTCCCTCCCTCCTTCCTTCCTTCCTTCCTTCCTTCCTTCCTTCCTTCCTTCCTTCCTTCCTTCCTTTCCTTCCCATGTGAAGCAAACTGTAGAGTATTGTGTGACCACAGGCTGTGAAGCAAACTGTAGAGTATTGTGTGACCACAGGCTGTGAGTAGGGAAATGGAAGTCTTTGTGATTATATCCAAGCTCAACCATGAAACTTCCTAGTGGAATTGAAGTCCTTCCTTCCTTCCTTCCTTCCTTCCTTCCTTCCTTCCTTCCTTCCTTCCTTCCTTCCTTCCTTCCTTCCTTCCTCCCTCCCTCCCTCCCTCCCTCTCTTCCTTCCTTCCTTCCTCCCTCCCTCCCTTTCCTTCCTTCCTTCCTTCCTTCCTTCCTTCCTTCCTTCCTTCCTTCCTTCCTTTCCTTCCCATGTGAAGCAAACTGTAGAGTATTGTGTGACCACAGGTTGTGAGTAGGGAAGTAGAAGTCTTTGTGATTATATCCAAGCTCAACCGTGAAACTTCCTAGTGGAATTGAAGTCCTTCCTTCCTTCCTTCCTTCCTTCCTTCCTTCCTTCCTTCCTTCCTTCCTTCCTTCCTTCCTTCCTTCCCCTATGAAGCAAACTGTAGAGTATTGTGTGATCACAGGCTGTGAGTAGGGAAGTGGAAGTCTTTGTGATTATATCCAAGCTCAACCATGAAACTTCCTAGTAGAATTGAAGTCCTTCCTTCCTTCCTTCCTTCCTTCCTTCCTTCCTTCCTTCCTTCCTTCCTTCCTCCCTCCCTCCCTCCCTCCCTCCCTCCCTCTTAAAGGACTATTCCTTTCATTCATATTCAACACTCTGACCTGCTGCTCCTTCTTTACTGGCCACAACATGATTTTTACCAACTCATCCTAGCCATTCAGCTCAACCAATGGGGCTATAATGATCTGTATTTAATTAGAGTGCACAATAGCTGCTTTATTGATTTTACTGATATATGTCTAGTTATAGGAGTATGCTAATTAAGTAATTGATCACAGGACATATCTGCTGAGTTACGGAAATCTTGTAACAAACTGCAAGCCCGTTGTTAAACAAGTTTCCCCAAGCACAGCCATTTGCTCGCTGAACTCCATCCTTCTCCATCACCCTTACTTATGGAACACCCTTGCTGTTCCGCTTGATCGGTGCATCCCAGCTCTATTAAAAAGCAATGTGATATTTCTTTGTCCTAAGACCCTTTCGGATTTTGCCAGTGGACTAGCCAAGGCAGCACACTGTAAATTATAAGGGACGTTTAAGAACCCTTTACCGAAAGTATGATAATGCTATGTTTATTTATTATTTTATTTATTTATTTATTTATTTATTTATTTATTTATTTTATTTATTTATTTGTTTCCATTTCTATACCGCCCTTCTCCAAATAGGACTCAGGGCGGTGAACAGCCAAAGTAAAAAACAGAACATACAAAATTTTAAAAAACAGTTTAAAATAATTAAATATTTTGGCCGTAAATTAAAACAATCCGATTTAAAATCAATTTAAAATTTAACTCAAGCCAGCCCAGCTAGTTGAAATAAATAGGTTTTCGGGGCCCGACGAAAAATCCGGAGGTCTGTTATTGTACGTATCTCTGGGGGGAGGTTGTTCCAGAGGGTGGGCGCCGCCACAGAGAAGGCTCTCCCCCTGGGGGTCGCCAGCCGACATTGTCTGGTGGATGGCACCCGGAGGAGGCCCACTCTGTGCGAGCGTACTGGCTAAAAATGATATGTAACATTTAGAAAAAGCATTCATAATACTTTCTTGCTCAGAAACTTATAGAACTAGTTTAAAAGTGAAGCAAGTTCAGTGTCACCATCTTTATTCTGCAACCCACAGAGGTTGACAAAAAATCAAAGGTTCCCCTCGCACATATGTGCTAATCATTCCCGACTCTAGGGGGCAGTGCTCATCTCCGTTTCAAAGCCGAAGAGCCAGCGCTGTCCAAAGACGTCTCTGTGGTCATGTGGCCGGCATGACTCAACGCCAAAGGCGCACGGAACGCTGTTGCCTTCCCACCAAAGGCGGTCCCTATTTTTCTCCTTGCCTTTGCTTTCAAACTGCTAGGTTGTCAGAAGCTGGGACAAGTAACCGGAGCTCACCCCGTTACGTGGCACTAGGGATTCGAACCGCTGAACTGCTGACCTTTCGATCGGCAAGCTCAACGTCTTAGCCACTGAGCCACCGCGTCCCATATGCTGCTACCCAATTGCTAATGTTCAGCCTACGCTCTCCCTTTTGTAACTTATGTTTATTACACCAAGACCTCTCCCCTGGGGTCAACAGATAATGCAACTTTGTCCTTTTAAATCTGTTTGCAACACAAATTCAGCTTCAGGATAGAAACAGGCAGAATATGTATATGAATAATTTAAGCAGAGTTAAGGAGGCCCAAGTTGCAAGCATGGAAGATCTCATGGGCATAATATTTGGGCCAACTTCTGTTGCTTATGCACTTCTTTGTTTTATTTTGTTTCCCAACTTGGATTGTTTGAAGAATTCTGGAGAGTTCAAAAGCTTCAACATTGCTTCATGCGTGCCATTATGGTTATTCCTTCTAAAGTTGTTGACCAATCTGTACTTCCTCATGGCAACATTGGTCTTCTTCAGCCCACCCACCCATCCATTCCCCAAACAGACCAGGGGTGAAATCCAACAGGTTCTGGAGAACTGGTAGTGGAAATTTTTAGTTCAGAGAACTGGCAAATGCCACTCTGGCTGGCCCCAGTTTGGGGTGGGAATGGAGATTTTGTAATATCCTTTCCCAGGGAGTTGGGAAGGAATGGAAATTTTGCATTATCCTTCCCCTGGAGTGGGGTGGGAATGGGGATTTTGTAGTATCCTTCCCCTGCCACGCCCAAGCCACGCCCACAGAACTGGTAGTAAAAAAATTGGATTTCCCCACTGAGACAGACGTAATTGTTTCTGAAATAGTAATAGAGGCTAACGCACGCTCTAAGGTGCAAGAACAAGGATAGAAAAAACTCAGAACTCTTTGAGAGTGAAAGTTTTATTCCCGTTTTATGAATTCCTAGTTGAGCAGTGGGAAGAAATACATAATTGGAAAGAGCTGCAGTGAGCCTTTAAAATCATAATTTTGCAAAGCCTCTCTCATGCCCAAAGGTACCTAAGCTTGTTAAACTATATGAAGATCTTTACACATAGATAGAATATTTGATGTTCAATAATAAGAAACAGGTGAGAATCCTCTGGCTTAATTTGGAGTTATGCCTTGACTTTAGTTCTCTGATCCAGAGCTACAGAAAAAACGACAGGAAAGAGATGACCCATGCAGCCAATAAAAATTGCTAGGATGACCACTGTATTCCCGGCAAGCAGAAAGAATCCATCCACGTTTTGCAATCGGTACAGATTTTCGAATCAAAATGCTTAAAAGACAGGTTTACGTTGAAATAGGAATGCATGAATCAAGTTCACAATTTAGGCTCTGGTTGTTGTTTTTAGTATTAGCTGAAGTCAGTTGCGTCTGAGTCTTACATTTTTCTAATCGACTCCGTTTTATTCACAGCCCAAAGGCCCCAAAGCAAATTACAAATATAATCTAAACTCGGCATTAAATTGTTTTGCTGTTTTGCTGTTAAATGCATAAAATTAATACTACACGCAGGCACGGATATTAAGAAATCTGGATGAGGGCTATTTTCCATAAAGTGTAGCAATGGTGAACTCTATTTAGAAGCGCAAATTGAAGTTAGAAACATTAGTTAGATGATAAGACAATTTGGAATTCTTAAGAAAGTAGGACAGGATGTAAAACATGCGCTTCTCAAAACCCACATTGGCACCTTTTTTTTTTTTTTTTTTTAAATTTGATTTATATGCCGCCCTTCTCCGGAGACTCAGGGCGGCTTACAATGCGTTAAGCAATAGCCTTCATACTTTTGTATATTTTATACAAAGTCAGCTTATTGCCCCCACAAACTGGGTCCTCATTTCACCTACCTTAGAAAGGATGGAAGGCTGAGTCAACCTTGAGCCTTGGAGAGATTCGAACCAGCAGTAAATTGCAGGCAGCTGTGTTAATAACAGGGTGCACTAAACCCCTGTACTATCAAGGCTCTTTCACTTAGCAGCACACAATCAGCTGATAGCAAGAGAGATAATATAGTTTTAGAGGAAACCCTGCCTTCTTATTTGCTGCAGAAATACAAAACAATAGTGTAAAAGTCATTTCTGAAGGGACTCAACCGTCAACAGTTCTGGAGGCCCAGTTTTAATTTGTGAAGTGCAAATTGTTTTTCAAACACAACTTCCCTCTGGTTCAGACTTACACTTTAAGCATTCCTAAATGCTTAAAGCTATCTTAAAGTCACTGTAATAAATTAGGTTATCTGCCACTATCAACTGATTGCCGTAGTAAAACACAGTCTTGGGGGCCCTTCCTGGATTCTCAGCTACTGCTGGATGGAAAATTGGAGGTCAGGTTCAGGAGGGGTTGGCCAGCTTTGTCTAGCACAGGGGTCGGCAGCCCATGGCTCTGGAGCCGCATGTGGCTCTTTCAACCCTCTGCCACCAGTCGGTAAAAGGAAAAAGGATGCTGCACTAGGAGGAGACTCTATGGTGGTGGTGGGGGGAACCGGGCTTCTGGTCGGCAGAGGAAAAAGGATGCCACTCTAGGAGGAGACTCTATGGTGGGGGAACCGGACTTCCGGTTGGCTCCAGAATTGAACGGGGGGCTTCCAGTTATGATCTCTGTGGCTCTTTGAGTGTTTAAGGTTGCCAATTCCTGGTCTAGCACACTAAATGAAGCCCTTCTTAGAGCAGAACATCCTATTAATAATGATTGATGCTTTGATCACCATGTACTGAGTTTACTGCAATGTGCTGTCTTCAAAGACAACTTGGAAACTATCCCAAAGATGCAACTGGACTTGCTTGGGCTTTTTTTCCTCGAAAACCTTTCACTTCTCATCCAAGAGCAATGGGTGGAAACTCATCAAGGAGAGAAGCAACTTAGAACTAAGGAGAAATTTGCTGACAGTGAGAACAATTAATCAGTGGAACAACTTGCCTCTAGAAGTTGTCAATGCTCCAACACTGGAAGTTTTTAAGAAGATGTTGGATAACCTTTTGTCTGAAGTGGTGTAGGGTTTGCTGCCTAAGCAGGGGGTTGGACTAGAAGACCTGCAAGGTCCCTTCCAACTCTGCTATTCTATTCTATTCTATTCTATTCTATTCTATTCTATTCTATTCTATTCTATTCTATTCTATTCTATTCTATTCTATTCTACTCTACTCTACTCTACTCCATTCCATCCCATCCCATCCCATCCCATTATTCTATTCTATTCTATTCTATTCTATTCTATTCTATTCTATTCTATTCTATTCTATTCTATTCTATTCTATTCTATTCTATTCTACTCAACTCAACTCTACTCCATCCCATCCCATCCCATCCCATTATTCTATTCTATTCTATTCTATTCTATTCTATTCTATTCTATTCTATTCTATTCTATTCTATTCTATTCTATTCTATTCTACTCTACTCTACTCTACTCTACTCTACTCTACTCTACTCTACTCTACTCTGTTCTATTCTAAGAAGCTTCTTACGTTCTCTTCAGTTTTCAAAGAAAAGAAAAACAAACTCCAGATGCCTTTTGAAAAGCAACTTTGGGGCAACCATGAGTTGGATGATTGAGAATCTCCATAGACAACTTGGAAACTACAATTCCTAAATACGTAAACACCTGTCTGTTGGCAGTAAAAGCCATCACAAATGTATAACAACTTTAACTTGGCGTCTTCCAAAGTGTGGTTGGGTGCAATTCAAAAGGCTGTTTTGAATACATCACTTGGCCCCTAAGAGCACAAAGGCATTCAAGATGGCTTGTACCAAATAGAATTTAACCATTTGCTCTTTACATTTAAAAAATAATAATAACCCTCATTTTGAAGAAATATAGGAGTGGGGGGCCTGGAAGCAGCATTTTTCAAAAGTCAAAGTGGGGTAGACTTTTCCAAAGGCTAATGAAAATACTCTGGAGAAGAAGGAGCAAGTAGTCGCTTTGACTTGGTTGGCTAAGCTGTTGTCAATGTCAATTATGAATGTTTTGGCATTTTGTTACAACACCAGAAGTGTATTATGTGATCCTGACAGCACACAAAACTCATAAACAAATATTCCACACGACTAATTTGAACAGGGATGAAAACCTGGAAGATGCCTCAGCCCATAACTGCCTCACGACCGTCCATGAAAACTGAATTCCAGCACATTTAAAGGACAGATTGCTAGATCCTGTTTGTTTTCCTACCGAGCTGCATTTCCTCAACCAAAATCTGTGGCAGCCAATGTTTCAGCATGCGACGTGGCCAGAATCAAAGGTACCTAGAATTGCACAGCTTATTCTTATTTGACATTGGCATCCAGATATCCCTTTTTGCACTGTATCTATTTTATAGGTTTTGCAGTTGAGAAACACAGAGTGGTCCGTGAGAAATCAAAGAACCAAGATCAGATTTAGTCCAAGGTCCTGATCTGTGAATGGATAACTAGCCTTAAAAATATATTTTTTTAAAAAAATTCAGTAAATTATCATCAGCCTTGACAATTTAAAATAAAACTAGAAACTTCAAATATTCATAATTCTTGTCATAAGCCTCATGCCAGAAGGACTTCTGTGAATATGAGTCAATTGTTACATTAGGAGCAACGTCCACCAAACATGGAATTTTCCTTACCAAAATTTACATTGGTCCAGGAGAAGCAATGTTTTGATTCCAATACAGAAAACTGAGGAATGGGTGGTGAGATAGCTAGGTGGACAGATGGGAAAAATATGGTTGGATGGGTGGGTGGAAGGGGAGATGTATGTATGTATGTATGTATGTATGGATGGATGGATGGATGGATAGATAGATAGATAGATAGATAGATAGATAGATAGATAGATAGATAGATAGATAGATGATGGATATGATTAGGGTTAGGCTAATGGAGGCATGGCACTTTGGAGATGGTTCATAGGTAGGTCAGACCTCATCTTCCGCCCGAGTGCACTTTGCTCCTTTCCATCATGGTTATTTTATCTGACTGTTTAAATGTGGGGTTCTTATTTATTGTGTTAACATGTTAATGTTTGATATGGCATTTAAATTGCCTGACCATAAGCCACTTAGAGTCACCTCAGGGAAATGGACAGCATAGAAGAAGTCAGACAGACAGACAGATATGGATGGATGGATGGTTGGTTGGATGGATGGATGGATGGATGGATAGATAGATAGATAGATAGATAGATAGATAGATAGATAGATAGATAGATAGATAGATAGATAGATAGATATGGATGGTGGATGGATGGATGGATGGATGGATGGATGGATGGATGGATGGATAGATAGATAGATAGATAGATAGATAGATAGATAGATAGATAGATAGATAGATAGATAGATATGGATGGTGGATGGATGGATGGATGGATGGATGGATGGATGGATAGATAGATAGATAGATAGATAGATAGATAGATAGATAGATAGATAGATATGGATGGTTGGTTGGTTGGATGGATGGATGGATGGATGGATGGATGGATGGGTGGATGGATGGATAGAAAGATAGATAGGTAGATGATAGATAGATAGATGGATGGATAGATAGATAGATAGATAGATAGATAGATAGATAGATAGATATGGTTGGATGGATGGATAGATGATGGATAGATATGGATGGATGGATGGATGGATGGATGGATGGATGGATAAAGAGAGAGACAGATAGACAGACAATGTTTTCCCTACAGTAAATTGCTTTGAGTGCTTTTTAGCAAAGGGATTTTTAGACTGCCCATATACCACAACAAGAACTCCTTCATGGGAGTTGGCTATAGCTCAGTCAGCCTTCACATTTAATTAATTCTTATACTTAAAACTCTTCCTCTCCCCCAGGAGATTCAAGATTAGGCACACAGGTGTTATCACCTCCAGTAAATCAAGGGTTGCTTAGGTGTCACAACAGACTCTTCTATGTCAAGAGAAAGCACTGAAAAAAGAAGCCCCCTAAGCTAATATTACCCACCAAAAGCTGACAATCCCAAGAGGCGTTATTAATTATCCCAGGACAGAGAAAGTTAAAAGCTTACTTTTCCTGTTTATAAACAAAAATTCTGATGATGGTAATTTTTATTTTTATTTTTTTGAGTGCCAGGCTTTTTTAGAGGGGTGGGAGGGGAAATCGGGGAGTATATCCAGATCTGAGAAATTCTATTCAGCTTGCAATTTCCTGCCTTTTCAAAAGCAAGAATCCAATAACATGAATTGTGTCATCTAGTTCTGGTCTTTTTTTTTTTTTTTAATTGTAGCTTCACAGGTCAAGATGTGTATGACTACTAGGCTGCAATAGCTGTATAAGCCTTAATGCTTATCCGTTCCTCTGGAAACTATATGCAGCTGTATAAAACATAATCTGGCGTTCTACCCTTCTTCTCCTTTCGTTTGAAAGCATGGGATAGGTATTCGTAGCAGGGGAATAAAGCATTAAACATACAAAAAGCATAGAAAAACCAATCCTTTGTAATTTTAGCTGACATATTAGCTAAATCGTATCTCGCTGTGCTGTCTGAAAAATCAAAATGATGTTCCAGGTTGGATCAGATTGATTGAAAGTGAGTTGCAGCTACACAAAAACATACAAATGCTCCAGAGAGAAGAAAACCAAATCCTAAATTAAATGCTGTTTGTTTACTGGTGGATCAGAATCTCAATACCAGGAAATCCTTCAGCTCAGGGGTGGAGGTTCGCAGAGGTTCGGGAGAACCTCTAGCTAAGATTCTGTGCAGTTCGGAGAACCCCCAAATCCCACTCCTGGCTGGCCCCGCTCTGCCCAACCTGCCCCACCTCTCCAAGGAGTCCCCACAACCAAGAGCCTTGGTAGTACAGTGGTCTAAGGCACCCTGTTATTAAGCTGGTTATTAAGACCAGCTGCCTGCAATTACTGCAGGTTTGAATCTCGCCAAGGCTCAAGGTTGACTCAGCCTTCCATCCTTTCTAAGGTAGGTAAATTGAGGACCCAGTTGTGGGGGCAATAAGCTGACTTTGTATAAATATACAAAAGGATGAAGGCTTTTGCTGAGCACATTGTAAGCTGCCCTGAGTCTCCGGAGAAGGGTGGCATATAAATCAAATTTAAAAAAAAAAAAAAAAACAGTCCGTTTTGGATGCAGGTAAATGCAGGGTGCACACAGAGGCTCAGGGAGAGCGAAAAATGGGCCTACCGGAAGTTTATAATTATATACAGGAATTAATTATTACAGGATTAATTGATAATGGGACACACGCTATAAAAAGGCCATCTCAAAATTTCTGCAGACTGGAACTTGTAGTCAGCTCGTTAGAATCCCAACCCACTGCCAAGCACCAAGCATCAGGAGATTTCAGGCAGTTCAAATGAGCCTAAAGATTTATTGTAAGCTTAAAGCTCTATACAAGAATCTGGCCAACTAACAGTCAAGAGAAATGAGCGGGAGATAAGAAGGGCATTCAAAGTGGGCTTAGATCTCTTGCAGGAGAGCAGGGACCCGTATGACAATTTGAGCCCTTTCTTGGGCTCATCCTGGTCATCTCTTACACCCACTGCAATCCCACCAACTTTCAATTGGTGCAGGGAAATATACAAAGAGCACAATGGACTTTAAAAAAAAAAAAGACAGATTTTCATCTATAGCAGCAATGAAGCAGAGCTCTTTGTTTTATCAGTATGTTTTACCCATTTACTAGAGCGAGCATCAAAAGCTATCCCAACTTAATGCCCCGAGGTACCCAGATTCCAGTTCCTGCAAAGTATGTAAAAGAGACAAACAATAAAGTGATGGATCATCAGGGGAACTTAATGAAATTTGAGCAGAAATCAGAAGTAATTTATCAGAGAGCTATTCACTGTAGAAAAACAAGCTAGCATGAGGGATTTTGAGAAATAAAGAGAAATAAGCTCTTTGTATAGTTGAGAAATAACTCAAATAATGGGGAATTCAGAGTGGTGAAATAAAAGGATTACTCTTGTCTGATTCTCATGGCATCCACATTTTCTTGTGTCAAAAAAAGATTTGTAGAGATATTCATGGCAAACCCCAGGAGAGAAAAATTTAAGCATTCTTGTCGTGTCCATATGTTGTCACTGCATCTATACAATAATTACTTAATCCCCCAAAGCACAGACCAGCAATAAATCATACTGCAGGCCACATACCAAATCGTGGTGTTAACAATGTAATGAGACATATCCCAAATGTGTTATTTCAGCAATTCATTTTATTAATAATACTCTGTTAGCAAACCTTTGTAAAAAGGCAGCAAATGTTTTTTTTTTATTTAATGAGAAAAACTTAAATACTATAGAAGTGGCAAACTTAGAAAAGAAGTTTTCAGAACTAAAACAGGATAGCTATTGTATGTTCCCATATGGTTTCTACCAGACTAGGCTGAAGTTATAGTCATGAAAGCATGCTGATTTGTAGAAAATTAATAATCATCATGATTAATGTTAAGATTTCAAAATCCAGGTTCAAGACCCGAGAGCCACGCGATGGGGTGAGCTCCTGTCCTCGCACCAGCTCCTGTCAACCTAGCACTTCGAAAGCATGCAAATGCGAGTAGATAAATACCATATTTTTTTGGAGTATAAGATGCACCAGAGTATAAGACACACCTTAGTTTTTGGGGAGGAAAATAAGAAAAAAACTGATTGGCAGGTGGATTGGCCTCCTGTAATATCCCCAATCAGTTGTTTCCAGAGGTGAATTTTAGCAACAGGTTTGTTGGTTGTGAGCTCTGTGCCTTGCTTTTTTTTTCTGCCTCTGAAACTTCTGAAACTCTGTTTCAGAAAAAAACTTTTTTTTCTGCCTCTGAAAGCCTCCGAAACAGAGCTTCTGAAGCTCTGTTCGGAGTTTTTTTTTCCTGAAGCTTCTTTCGGAGGCTTTTTTTCTGAAGGACTCTGTTCAATCTCCTTTCTTTTGTATTGGTATATAAATTAACCTATTCCGATCTGTTGGTTATTATGTCATTCTCCAGATTTGTTAGCATAGTTTGGTTAGAACCTTTACTGATTCTTCTTTTGTTGCTTGCCATATTATTTTAGATAAAAGCCTTTCAGAGGCTTTTTTTCTGAAGCTCTGTTTGGAGGCTTTTTTTCTGAAGCTTCTTTCAGAGGCTTTGTTCAGCCTCTGAAATCTCTGTTTCCGAGGCTGGGTGGGGCTACATTTGGAGTATAAGACTCAACCATATTTTCACCCTCTTTTTTGGGGGGAAAAAGGTGTGTCTTATACTCCAAAAAATACAGTAGATACCACTTCAGTGAGAAGGTAACAGTGCTCCATGACGTCATGCTGGCCACATAACCATGGCAACATCTTCAGACAGTGCTGGCTCAATGGCCTTGAAACAAAGATGTACACCACTCCCTTTAGTTGACAACAACTAGCAGAGTAAAATCCACAGGGACTTCTTTACCAAAGCCAAGAAAGACACAGAATCATTTCTAAGCATCTTCCTTTGTTGTTCCTCACCTGTAGACAGAATCTTGCCAAACTAAAGGAAACTACTCATATCATTAAATCATACTTGACACTCTTCCTCCCAATCAAACTATTTAAACTGCATGTGTTTTCAGAGACACAACTCAAAAAAAAATTGAATGATGAAGATGGCAGCTGAATGATGAAATTCTACACGTGCCTCCTTGGAGCAAACTGTGCTGAACTGAACTGAACTGTGAATAAGAATGTAGTCTTAAGCTTTCAAAAGTAATGTTGCTAATAACAAAAAAATAATAATTTACGGAACCTGTACACCGTCTGATTCTCAACAACTCTGGGGGGCTCACAACTCTCAAAAGAAATGGCGATGCTACATGGAATAATTTTGAACCCGATGCGGAGTATTCAGAGTTTCTTTTACCTTAAAACACTGTTTAACACACAAGCTTGAAGGTATAGTCAATTTTTAAACTACATTCATTCTAATTACTCATGCATTTAGGAAGGCTCAAGGGAAGCAGATGCAAGTCCCAAGCCCACTCTACTCTAGCATTCTTCTATGTAAGTATTTAAGTCTTTTAAAAAAAAAATAGTCACTTGATAACGTTCCTTTGTTTGTTGGAGGGTAATTTTGAACCACTAATCCTGGTCCATCATAATATCCCAAGCCCTAATTTTATTGTAATAGCCCAACAGCATAAATGTTTCTGCAACTAAAGAGAGGGTGCCTGAAAGAAAGGCAAATAATTAAAACTTCTGTACCCATTACTACAGGATAAATCCAGTAAGAATTCTCAGTTTGTAAATGACCTACAAAACTCATTCATCCAATGTCTAATCGCATCAATGGCACCATATTTAGTTGGGCCCTGGGCCAGATGTGATACTTGGAAAGTACATTGTTTAGAGGCAACCGGGCCCACCCTTCATCTATTCAGACTATTTGAGACTAAAATCATGGTTTTCTACATAGAGGTACACATTCAAAAAGTGCCAAACAGCACTGCGGTCTTGTATTAAGCTCCAGAACAATTTTCTTCCTGAGAGGTAGTTTATGCCTTCATTTATAGCAATCACTCACTTATTCATGCATCCACACTGATCTTTAGCCAAAGACAATGTCATTTTTAACACTAAAAGGGAGTACCAAAAGAATATCCACAGTCAATTCTTTGTTCATTTTGACATGCATAGATTACATTTTACTGAGCACTTTCCTCTATAAATGGCAAGAAAAGTCAAATCTAAGGAGCAAAGCTTATACTGACTGAATGGGATTTGGGGGTGCATGTATATGTGCCTCGATGTTCCTTTAAAATGCCTCCAACATACGTAGATATATAAAGAGAGAGGGGGAGGGAGAAAGGGAGGAGAGGAGAGGAGAGGAGAGGAGAGGAGAGGAGAAGAGAAGAGAAGAGAAGAGAAGAGAAGAGAAGAGAAGAGAAGAGAAGAGAAGAGAAGAGAAGAGAAGAGAAGAGAAGAGAAGAGAAGAGAAGAGAAAATATCTGCCACAAATTCCATATCGGTGTCAGGACAAGACAGACAAGATACAGATACATAAGCACATGCCCTTATTTTAGAGAATGATAGCATGGTTTTCATGAATCAATGAAAATGTTTTGTACTTCTTTTCCATCTAATCATCAAACAAATCTTGGAATGCCGAAAGTCATAGGAACAATACCAGTTTTTACAAGCTAGTCTAACAATTGGGTGTATAACATCATGATAAGCCATGAATTGATCGATCATGATCTATCGAATAAACAGCTGGTTGGATTTGCACATGTTAAGCTGTACTTTCTACACTGGCTCTATTACTTGATTACTACAGGTTAAACCCAAAACTAAGCCAGCTCTACTGAAGTTTAATGTGTGAACCTCCCTGCATTTATTTAATTTCTCTTTCATTCAAGAGTGAAAGGTTGGATGGAGACAGAATGATGGGCCCAGAGCAGGGGTGAAATCCAGCAGGTTCTGAAGAACTGGTAGAGGAAATTTTGAGTAGTTCAGAGAACCGGCAAATACCACCTCTGAGTGGAGTGGGAATGTCCTTCCCCCAGGAGTGGGGAAGGGATGAAGATTTTGTAGTATCTTCCCCTGCCATCCCCACCAAGCCACGCCCACCACGCCACACCAAGCCCACCAAGCCATGCCCACAGAACCGGTAGTAAAAAAAAAAAATTGGATTTCACCACTAGTCATTCACTGAGCTTCTGTGAGCTTTGAAGTCAATGATGGCTCTCGTGATGTATGGCAAACAACCTTTTGAAACTAAGAAAAGTTGTAGAAATTGCTGTCGAGCACAGAATCCACAAACTGCCAGCAAAACAAACAAGAATCCATGGGTGCTGAGTTCTGACTGCTTATTTCAACTCGGTCCCTAAAGAAAAGCCAGTGTGTTTTAGAGTCACTTGATCCTCTCTCATCATTAACTGTTATTTCGTACCAGCACTCCTAACACAGAAAACCTCTACAAAACACTCTTTTTCTGGCACACCCTCATGCTGTTCAGTTAATCTCAGACAATCAATATCTTATAGTAGTTTCACCACCATCGTCATTAACAGACTAGCATGCTGACTTGTAAGCAGTTAAAACCACGAGTATCGGTGTGTGCTTGTCTCTCTCTCTGTGTCTCAAGTGTGTCCTTGTGCATATGGAACATAAACCCACCGCTTTCTAAAGCAAAGGAACATATCTCCTGCTTCTTACTCGGCAAAGCTCTTCATTTTATTGGGCATCTGTTTATATTGAGGACAAGGAACTGGCATTAAAGTGAAATATGACATCCAGTAGGTCAGGCCAAGCTCAGTTTCTTGTCGGCTTATTCTTAGTAGCAGCAAATGGCCAAGGAATCTTTCAATGATTTTGGGTTTTAGTTGGTCCTGCTTCTTACTCAGCAAAGCTCTTCATTTCATTGGACATCTGTTAATATTGAGGACAAGGAACTGGTATTAAAAGTAAAATACAACATCCAATAGGTCACACCAAGCTCAGCTTGGAAGAGCACGTCACAACATGCCTTCTTGTAGGCTTACTCTTAGTAGCAGCAAATGGCCAAGGAATCCTTCAATACTATTGGGTTCTACTTGGTCATCCAGGAAGCAGAAAGGATATATCGGTGGTGGGTTGTCCCCGGTTCAGACCGGTTCGCATGAACCAGTAGTAAAACTGGCAGGAGGCTCCACCTACCAACCCGGATGTCATTGTTGTGGCCCCGCCCTCTGAGCCTGTCCCATCGGAGGAAGAAAGCTCCAAGCATGAGGAAGAGGAGTCAGCCAGGCCTCCCTCTCCAGGCCCCTCCCCTCTGGGACTGTCTCAGGTGCCGGCCGAGGGAGAGGAGATTAGCAGGGAGACAGGTGGCTCGGATCAGAGTGACGGAGAAACATCATTCCTGGACGCACGCCTCCGAAGGCATGATAAACGATTGCAGCAGCTCAGGAGGCGTGCTAGGGATTAGAACTGAGTCATTGGACCAAACCCCAGAGACTATATAATAGAGGGTGGTGGTCAGTGATCCTTGTGACGAACAAAAGTAAACCTTGGATAGTCACTAAAGCCTCGTCCGGAACTGCTGAGAGAAATATTATTCTGCTTGGACTTCTTGTACGCTAAATATCTTATCTTTCTGTTTTGTGGAAATAAACGCACTTGGCAGACGGTGTGTAAATCGCTGCCAAGTTGGAGATAAAACCTGGGTGTGTGCCAAAGTGTTTCCTTAATCCTCGGCTGGCTGTGTTTGTGTGTGTGAGTGGACTGGGACAGATCAGTCATCATAGGTGATCTGCATTTGCTCCCGATGTGAACCGGTAGTAAAAGTAAGTAGAACCCACCCCTGGGATATATGGTTAGTCCCATCACCATCTAATAATACCTGCTCCATAGTTAGGAAAGTGAAATTCCAACCAAGTCGTTTGTGCCAAGACATCATCACGGCAGCTGACAAAAGCTGCCTGGAATATTGCATTCAGTTTTGGTTGCCACGATATAAAAAAGACTCTAGAAAGAGTGCAGAGAAGAGCAACAAAGATGATTAGGGGACTGGAGGCTAAAACATATGAAGAACGGTTGCAGGAACTGGGTATGTCTAGTTTGAGGAAAATAATGACTAAGGGAGACATGATAGCAACTTTCTAATATCTCAAGGGCCGCCACAAAGAAGAGGGAGTCAAGCTATTCTCCAAAGCACCTGAGGGCAGGACAAGAAGCAATGGGTGGAAACTAATCAAGGAGAGAAGCAACTTAGAACTAAGGAGAAATTTCCTGACAGTGAGAACAATTAATCAGTGGAACAACTTGCCTCCAGAAGTTGTGAATGCTCCAACACTGGAAGTTTTTAAGAAGATGTTGGATAACCATTTGTCTGAAGTGGTGTAAGGTTTCCTGCCTAAGCAGGGGGTTGGACTAGATGACCTCCAAGGTCCCTTCCAACTCTGTTATTCTATTCTATTCTATTCTATTCTATTCTATTCTATTCTATTCTATTCTATTCTATTCTATTCTATTCTATTCTATTCTATTCTAAGAAGGGAACTGCAAATAATTCAGGCCTAAGTAGAACCCCCCCCCAAATCAGACTCTTTCCAGTTCTGCCTTCTCCTAGTAGGTCAGTCATGGATTACGGCTATCTCTCATTTTCCAAAAAAAAAAAAAAAGTCTTCTTCAAATCTTTCCAAAGATGGACCCTGACATGGCTGCCTGTTTGGCTTTCAAGAGGCATCCTAACTTAGCTGTTCTATTTTCACATTCCCTGCTCTGGTCTCCGAAATCCAATTAGGATCTGTGTTGTTGAATCGAGGTTGAGGACAACAATTTTCTTAAAAAGAGGCATTGGGTCTACCTTTTACTTCTTGGCTCTTAAGAGAATGACATTTAATACTTTATGCATGGCATTATTTCTGCATCACCCTCTTCTTCTAACAACCACCAGAAGGGATGCTTGTCTAACACCTCAAGCATTCAAATTGCCTCAGGGGCTACAGAGGGAAAAGGAAAGGAGACTACTCAGTAAAGACGACCCAGCTAGAATTGGGATTTGCATTAAAGGAACCCCAACAACGTTCTGCTTTGTCTGTTGTTGCTGCTTTCTTTTAGGGAATGAGGGAATGAAAGAGTTTCTTCCCTCACCCCTCCCAAATGTTCATGTATGGTGGATTCTCTGTTCCCATAAGAGCAAAGCCTCAGCGTACCAATCTCCAAAGCTAAAAAGGCTCTTCTAAAAAGATCTGAAAATGTCACAAACTTTTTTTTTTATCAGTGACAGATATGCCTATTAAAGCGGATACCGCGAGATGGATGGATATGCCTATCAAAGCATTTTTTAAAAAAGAAAAGAAAAGAAAAGAAAAGGAAGACACATTTTATTAGCAAAAAAATAAAATAATAAAAATCCAGCGCGCTGCTGTAACAGGTTACTATGGTTACTGTTTAACAAATCCAGCCCTCCACAGTCAAGTCAATTGTATGCCATAAACAGGACCAGAAATGAACATTTGAGGCATCTAAGCGCCACTCTTGCAAGACCAGAATTGTTCTCCTGTCTTTATGGACGTGGAGTCCTGTCAAAGGATCAGCAGATAATCTTCAGGCAGAGTTTTCTGAAATTGTTAACTGGAGACAATTCTTTCTCCTTGCAGCAGACTGCATTAAAATTGCAAGCGGGACTCAATTGGCAAGCTGAAATTTGCAGTTGCTGGACAAAAACATTAAGGAAGTTATATGTTTTTTTTCCCCTTAATTTCTCAAAAGGAAGAAAAACAAACCCTAACAACTACTCAAACGTAGGCTCTCAGGAAGGGCGTATAATTATTAACAACACAGAGACACACACAAATAAATAAATGGAATGAATGAATGAATGAATGAATGAATGAATGAATGAATGAATGAATGAAAAGAAATTCCAGAACGAAAATTGGAATTTGGGGAGGGTTTTCTTTTTAATTAAGTATAGAAATAGTGAGAGCATTCCTTTGCACAGAACACTAAGTAATTGAAGCATGTTAGTTTGTACTTCCACACAAGTACTCCTCACCTTATGACAATTGGGACGAGGCATTCCATTAAGTGAGATGTTGTAAGTTGAGGACTACTGGTACTGGAGAATACAATCTCAACACACTTGGTGCTTTGTGCTAAGAATGAAGAACCTTTATTATTTGTTACATTGATAACCCACTTGCTTTTAATGAAACGTCCCCCCTATGGAAGGTAAACCATGTCATTCTGGCTAAATTTGGCCTCATGAATTTATAAATTTGCCTTTCAAATTTTTCCAGGACCTATTCCAGAGATAATAAACTTCAGTTCTTGTTAAACTACAACACTCGGCATCTTCACCAGCGGAAGCAATACGCTACATGTATTGTTTAAAATATTTGCTTGTTTGTTCATCCAATTTATTTGCCACCCCATTGTAGGATGTTAGCACCCACCCTCTCCTAGGAAAATGAAATATTCTAGGAAATATTAAAAAGGCAGAATATTATATTTCCCCGGATGAGAAATGGAGAAACATGTTTTTAGGCAAGAAACAGACTCACTCTTACCCTGTTTTCCCCAAAATAAGGCATCCCCTGATAATAAACCCAATCAGGCTTTTGAGCACATGGCAATAAGACCGAGCACTTATTTCAGGGTTCCAAAAAATATAAGACAGGGTCTTATTTTCAGGAAAACACGAGAATAACCCCCACCATCCTCAATATCCGACAACAGATGTCAGCACTTAAGAGATAAAGAGATAGCTAGGTCTCTCCATAGGCAAATGCCCTCATCCAGATCCAACAAAGGTAGGATTAGCCCTCTACCCATCTAACAACAGAACTCACCACATGACACCTGGGGAGATTACATCATCATCTAGCAAGACTCAACCAAGCTTGGGACTCGGGACAGCCTACAGAGTTGCCTCTGCATGGCCCCATGGGAGTCTGACAACCAATCAGAATACAAGCTCAAATTCAAAACCCAACAGAGGGCATAAAACCAAGACACTCTCAGCATCTCTGCCCTTTTCCTGCTCAGGAGCTCAAGCCCTGTGAACCTATTCATCATTAAGCCATCTTTCCAAACAGTCTCCATGTTTCCAGTGTCTTTTTCTCCCCACTTGGAACTGAACCCAGAAGGATATTTTTTCCAACACCATCTTGCAGTTCAGGTGACTCTGAGTAGTAGATATCTCCACACTTAGCCACTCCTAAATGTCTTAATTCCTTCCAATGACCTTTGCCAACCAGCATTCAATACTGAGCGTATATTAAGCTTCTATTTTTTGATCAAAGGACCCTGTTGTTAGTGCAAGGGAATTGCTTTCGCATCTATCTAGTTCAGAAAAGACCACCATGAGACACAAAGGGGTTAGGAACACACCAATTAGGCAGCAAAACATTTCAAACCAAAGAAAGAAAAGAAGTCCACTAAACTTACACAGATAACTCTACTTAGAAGACTTTAGAGACCACAAGAGAGGCATGAAGCTAATTTGGAAAGTACAAAAATGAATTCAGAGATGGTCCAAGTAGCTCTTTAGCAAGTGGGGACAGCAGAGAATGAGATGGCTGGATGGAGTCACTGAAGCAGTCGGCGTGAGCCTAAATGGACTCTGGGGGGATGGTAGAGGACAGGAAGGCCTGGAGGAACATTGTCCATGGGGTTGTGAAGGGTCAGACATGACTTTGCAACTAAGAGCAACAAACAATGTGGAGGTCCATCTTAGTCTGGAGAAGAACAACTCTACTAGAGCTTAAAAGGTAAAGGAAAAAGGTAAAGGTTCCCCTCGCACATATGTGCTAGTCGTTCCCGACTCTAGGGGGCAGTACTCATCTCCATTTCAAAGTCGAAGAGCCAGTGCAGTCCGAAGACGTCTCCGTGGTCATGTGGCTGGCACGACTAAATGCCAAAGGTGCACGGAACGCTGTTACCTTCCCACCAAAGGTGATCCCTATTTTTCTACTTGCATTTTTTATGTGCTTTCGAACTGCTAGGTTGGCAGAAGCTGGGACAAGTAATGGAAGCTCATCCCGTTACGTGGCACTAGGGATTCGGACCCCTGAACTGCCGACCTTTCGATCGATAAGCTCAGTGTCTTAGCCACTTAGTTCCACTCTACTAGAGCTTAGGGTTTCCTATTAAATACAATTGGTTCTGGATAGACCCCTTCCCAGAATGTCCCCCCAAAAAATGAAGACGTTTTGTTCTCCCATAAGGTACACATTCCCAACCATCTTCCCTGTAAATAATACTTTCCTAATTTTGCTTTTGTAAAAGTCCTTACTGTGAACACTCCCAACAACTGCAACTGGAATCCACAGCTTATTGATCATGTCCCAAGAAGTTAGCGCGAACTCTCAGCCTCCCTACAGATCAACCTTCTTCTCCAGGATGATCTGGCTCCAACTGGATCCCTCAGGTCTTCCGACCCACAAGACAAATGGAGGGGGTTTTGCCACTTTCAGCAGAAATGCTTGCTAATTATTTTACCGTTTAGGAACTTATAGGGAAATCATAAAAAGTTGGAAGGGGCTCAGTGCAGAAGTTCAAAGCAAGACAGCCCTAACAGATGGTTGCCCAGCTTCTGCTCGAATTCATCCAGTAAAATGTAATTAGTTCCACTATCAGCAGTTGAAATCAGCAGGCAAAATACAACTGCACTATCCCAGAGGAAATGCATACAAGCTACCTTCAGAGACTGTGCTAAGTCACTGCTTGCTGAACCATGCTTGTTAATCAAGCCCTAATTGACTGAATTTACACAACACGCTAAGCCAAACCCAAACAAACTACACTGCAGCTTAGCGATGATACGTAAACCCAAATAACAAAGACATTGAACCCTTCTCGACTGGGTTGTTAATAATTAGCATTCCAAAACCTCCATGTGAAAGCAGGAAACGGCGAGTTTCAAAATGGTTCTCCAGCCTATGCCTTCCATTTATAAAGGTTTCCAATATTCATGAGAAAAAAAAAAAATCAGGTGTTGGATTGGCGAAATGCATGGGGTTAGCCCCACAAGGAAACAAATCGTGGCTCAGCCAAATAAGATGACTATTATTCATGCAGCCATTATGAATGTGCACAATTAGGTCTATGTTAAGCTGAATGCAAATGTTTTTGTGATTCCATAAATTATAAATGAAACTGGATTGTGCTATCCAGCTATCTTCCATGCACTCCTCTCCTCTCTCTCTCTCTCTCTCTCTCTCTCTCTCTCTCTCTCTCTCTCTCTGTTTATGTGTGTGTCTCCCTCTCTGTCTGTCTCTCTCTTTCTCTCTCTATGTCTCCCTCTCTGTCTGTGTCTCCGTCTCTGTCTCTGTCTGTCTGTCTCCGTCTCTCTCTCTTTCTGTCTGTCTGTCTGTCTCTAATTCTCTGTCTATCTATATGTGTGTCTCCCTCTCTGTCTCTCTCTGTCTCTGTCTCTGTCTCTGTTTCTCTCTCTCTCTCTCTCTCTCTCTCTCTCTCTCTCTCTCTCTCTCTCCATACATTTTTATTTCTTGGAACAGCTTGTTTGAACATTGGCTGGCCCTGAATTCATGTACACAGAGAGGTAACTCACCACCTTAAAAAAAAAAAGGTTTGACTTTTTTGCTCCACCTACAGGCATTTGAAAAAGGGAGACAAGCTCTTTATTTGATTGCAATGACATGGCCCACATTCCTTAACTCTCCTTATTTCGAGGGAAGGCAGACCTGCGACTGAAGGAATTTCTGTACAAATTTGTACCAACCAAGGAGAAAGCCTCCAGATCTGTCAGAACGATCAAAGGAAAGGGGAGAAAAAAAACAAAACCCCAGACCCCCCAGTTCTCTCCTTCTCTAAGGGGGAATATAAAACGGACACCTTTGTTCACAGTGGCTGAAACAAATGCTTTTTACACCAGGAGCGTTTCCAGTTTCCTTTCGTCTTCCCATTTGGATGAAAAGAAATAGAATTTGCTTCCTGTAAAAAGGCCTTTAAAAATCAGGGTAAGCAGCTGGAGCTCCGGCGTAAAACTCAACGCTGGTCTTGATGCTAGCCTGAAGCTTGGAGCTTTCTGATGGTGTTTGGGAAGAAAATGTCTGTATTTTTTACCTTTTGAAGAAAATACTAGTGGAGGTAACAGCTCCAAAGAGGCCCCAAAAAAAACAGGCTCGGTTTTGCTGAGGTGCTAAAGCTGCAGGAGAGACTCTCTGCATCCACAATGCTACAGCGATCTCCAAATTCAGATTGATTATCCTGGGGTTGAAAACAAGCAGAACTCCACAGAGACTTCCCGCTGACTTGGGTCTCCTCCAACTTAGCTAGTGGCGCTTTCCTCATCCAAGAAGTTGCTTTAAGAGACTTTGCTTCGTCTTTCAGCTAAAGAGTGGCCTTTTTTTCCAAATAATCTATATCAAGAGTGCCTCCTTTTGCCCAAGGCTAAAAGGATACCAATGTTCACTTCCATTTGTGCATTCTTTCAGCATCCAGCTAGGAAGATTCATTGCTCCTTCCGTTTTTATAAGCACCTCAACATTTAACTATTCTGACTGGTAACAAATAAAGGAGGGTATTTGTAGCTCGGGGTTGAAATGAGGGGTCCTGGGTGCCCTCTGAGCTTGGCTGTTTTCTTGCAAGTAGGGGATATTTTATTAATTTATATTTTTATTTATTTATTTGTCAAGTGTATATAAGATAACAGGTAAAAGTATAAGCATAATTTGAATACATGAAAAGAGTAAGAACATCTGCAAGAAATCAACCAGAGCCAAGGTGGCGCAGTGGTTAGAGTGCAATACTGTAGCTACTTCAGCTGACTGCTAGTTCAGCAGATCAGCGGATCAAATCTCACCGGCTCAAGGTTGACTCAGCCTTCCATCCTTCCGAGGTGGGTAAAATGAGGACCCAGATTGTTGGGGGCAAGATGCTATTTAGTATACTGTCTTTGGTGTAAGCCGTCCAGAGTCCTTGGAGAGTGGGCGGCATAGAAATATGAATAATAATAATAACAACAACAACAACAACAACAACAACAACAACAACAACAACAACCAAGCCCAGAGAACCTCTTATTCTGACTGGGTTTTCTACTAAGTCTCATTTGAGCCATAGTTTATTTTTTTTAAATGGTGTAATTTAGATAAGAAGGTAGCTACAAGCACACCAAGCCAACACACACACATACACAACCAACCAACCCCAAACTAAACTGTATCTGAACACTGATATCTAATTGCTAGTAGATTCTTCTGATGTAACTGGATTTAGGAAACATAGAAACTACCATAGATTGGGCCCAAACACAGTTTCTACGACTGGCGTTTTCAGATTCCCACTCTCTTAAACAAGGGATAGATGGTTCTCTGAAATTTGATCTTTGTATAAAAGATTTGGTGAGTTGCCCTCGTGAAATGAAGGCAAATATACGTGTCCCAGGATAATGTTGTAAAATCCAATCTGGGTCGGTCACGGGGACAAGAGGTTTGATACCCTCTTGATTACACAAAGAGTAAATAAATAAATACAATGGGCACCCTCAGTGGAAAACACGGCCCGTCTCATTGATTGAGTTTATACCGTGTTTCCCAAAAAATAAGATCCTGTCTTATATTTTTTTTAACTCTGAAATAAGCGTTTGGCCTTATTTTTGAGGAGGTCTTATTATTTTGGGGCGCGTGAAGCAAGATGGGGGTCCTCTTGCCATCTTGCCTGATTTCCAGCTCTGCGTTTAAATATTTTCAGGGAGGGCTTATTTTCGGGGGGGGGAGAGGCTTACTGTAGCACATGCGCTCAAAAGCCCGATTGGGCTTATTATCAGGGGATGTCTTATTTTCGGGAAAACAGGGTAGAATCTGGTAGCAGAGAACATCATTTGGGGTGATTGGGAGCCTCACTTAAATGTTTTGGGGAATTCAAGGGCCGCAGTGAGTTTGACAAAATAGTTGAACACGGTTTCCTTCTGAGATCTGTGTCGTTGTTTTGCTTCTAACAATGTTGAGCTTACTAAGAACTTAAGCTCCAATCATCATATTGTTTCCTAACTCAAAAGAAGCCACAAGGGGAACTATCAAATGTTTCCCTCTTCCCCTTTAGGTCACTAATACGGAGGTAGCAAAAAAAAAAAATGGTTTGGGGGGTCACAGACTCCCCAATTTTAAGCTAAGCTACCAAGTGTTTTCTTTGCAAATCCCATTACTTATTCGGTAAAACAGCACTAAGCCTAGCACAGCTCAGCATGATGTGTGTCTCAAATCTTAGAAATTCCATCTCGGAATGATCAAAGTCATAACAAAATTAATAAGAGGGAGAGTAAGCTTACAGCTCTAATCTTTTCTCCCTGCACCTTCCTTAAGGTACAGATAGACTCAGGCAATTATTACCGCAAACCCCATAATGTGGTCTGTTGGTTTTTAACACATGAGGTGCCCTAAGCTTGTTTGGTTTGTAAACTATGGCTTGTTATCTGACCCTGTTATAGGTGGGACTGAGGCACGCCGAACAAATCATGGCTTACCTTGCTGTCTAAATATCTCAAATTACAGATTTGCCCCAAGCAGAGGAGAAAGGACCCAGATTGTTGGGGGAAATATGCTGACTTAGAGTGGGCTGTAAAGCACTGTGAAGTGGCATACAAGTCTAAGGGGTATTGCTATTGCCCTTCTTTCTTTCTATCCTTCCTTCCTTCCTTCCTTCCTTCCTTCCTTCCTTCCTTCCTTCCTTCCTTCCTTCCTGTCTTCCTGCCTTCCTGCCTTCCTGCCTTTCCTTCCCTGTGGTTAGAATGCAGTATTGCAGGCTAACTCTGCACTCCCACTGTCAGCAGTTTAATCCTGACCGGCTCAAGGTTGACTCAGCCTTCCATCCTTCCGAGGTGGGTAAAATGAGGACCCAGATTGTTGGGGGCCATAGGCTGACTCTGTAAACCGCTTAGAGAGGGCTGTAAAGCACTGTGAAGTGTTATATAAGTCTAAGTGTTATTGCTATTGGTTTTCCTTCCTTCCTTCCTTCCTTCCTTCCTTCCTTCCTTCCTTCCTTCCTTCCTTCCTTCCTTCCTTCCTGCCTTCCCTCCTTCCTTCCTGCCTTTCCTTCCCAGTGGTTAGAATGCAGTATTGCAGGCTAACTCTGCATTTCCACTGCCAGCAGTTCGATCCTGACCGGCTCAAGGTTGACTCAGCCTTCCATCCTTCCGAGGTGGGTAAAATGAGGACCCAGATTGCTGGGGGCAAATATACTGACTCTTGTAAACCGCTTATAGAGGGCTGTAAAGCACCGTGAAGCGGTATATAAGTCTAAGTGCTATTGCTATAGGAAATTGTTGTTGACGTTGTTATTATGGGATGGGAAACTTTGCCTTAGCTACCCTCAGGGAAATCCCTCCAGTTTTTCATCCAGCTTTTCCTTAAACCAATTTTTTGCTGATTTCCCTTTTCTTCTCCTTCTTTGAAACCCAGTATATGAATCACAAAACTGCTCGAGAGGCTCCTCAGAGTTTTGAAAGCAGATTTGAGGTTTTTACAATAAAAAAAAGTGAAGGGAAAAAACCCCCCAAAACACCAGCCCTGTACCGACAGAATAGTCTGTGTTCCTGCCCGGCTGGAAAAAAAATAATAATAATAAAAATAAAGATGGATATGTTGAACATTTTGCATTGTCTCACACGCAAGGAGAAAATCATCTGCCTTCAGATTCGCATTAAAATCTTGTGGCAGTAACCCCGCTAGCTCAAAATCAGTTTAGACTAACCGTGCTGGAGAACACAGGTCATTAGGAGAGTAACTGTGGAGTATGTTCTCTACAGTTTTATTTCTGAGGATAGACTTATTTCAGGGTTTACGGTAGCCAAGTTTTTTTGTTTGTTTTTTGTTCTGGTTTCCCCAGGCAAACTAAATACAGATGCAGAATTCATTAATAGTTCTAACTGACTCCGGAAGAGACATCCAACTTTTAAATCTTGGTGTTCAGGTTAAGTGTCACTGTGGAGCTGGCAAAGATATATATATATTTTTCCAGATGAATAAAAGGATGGGGGTGGGGGGGAGGAAGGAAACTAAGAAGAAGATGCAGCTACCTTATTAGGGCCATCATTTTCACCAAACAGCGGGGATTTTAAGATAATGGCAACATGCAGCTACTTGCAAGCTGTTAACCTTAACACATGGCTGTAGTTGCCAAAATTTCAGCAATAGTTTCTGGCTTTCTCCCTGAAAAAAAAAAACTCGAAAGCTCTTGTGACAGGAGAGAGAGAGAGAGAGATGACGAGTCAAGATTTCGGGAGTGCTTTGCATGCAAATAAAATAATTAAGCTTCTGAAAGATGACCTGACCCAGTTGTACAAGTCCAATAGACAGATGAGAAGCCCGATATCCACAAATCAACTGACTCAGAAATCAGATGGAATTATTTGAAGGCATACTTAATTAGGCTTTATGTATCAGCTTTGGAATTCTTGCAGGGCTGAACGGACAACCTTTTAGAGAAGAAAGGACAGCCGGTAAAGCTTCGATCGACGAGGGGGGAAAAAAAAAAGAAAAAATAGCAAAAAGAATTTTCGCAATTGATTATGAATTCATGGCTTGTGCTTAAACTGGGTACAGGTAGTCCTCGATTTACGGCCAAAATTGAGCCCACAACTTCTGTTGTTACGCGAGACCTGTGTTAAGTGAGTTTTGCCCCGTTTTACAACCTTCCTTGCCCCAGTTGCTAAGTGAATCCCTGCAGTTGATACGCTAGTGACCTGGTTGTTAAGCGAATCTGGTTTTCGCATTGACTTGGCTGGTCAGAAGGTTGCCAAACAGGATCACATGACCTTGGGACACCACAACGGTCGTAAGTATGAGCCAGTTGCCAAGCATCACATGATTTTGATCACCTGATCATGGGGTTGCTTCAAAGGTCATCACTGTGAAAAACTGTCATCATTCACAGTTTTCAGTGGCATTGTAATTTTGAGCAGTTACAAGTTGAACAGTTCGATCCTGGTTAGAGGTAGATATTTCTCTCTCTGGGCACAATGAGAGTATATCTGCTCAACAAAACTCCACACTGGCAACAGGAAGGGCATCCGTCCAGTAAACACTCAGCTCCATTCAGTTGCCCAGACTCCACCCTGCAAGGGTCATGACAAGGATATGATTGTAACTTTGAACAGTCACTTAAATGAACTGTTGTAAGTCAAGGACTATCAGTGCTTGCTTTGGGAAGGATCTTGCATTTAGATTTGTCAAAGTCATCCTGATGCAGATATCTGAAAACCTTCAAGTAGAAATAAAACTTATTGTGTTGAAGTGGAGAGGAGATTTGTTTTTTGTTCAGTCACTGAATCATGTGTGACCTCATAGAACATACCATGCCATGTTTCCCTGCCCTCCACTATCTCCCAGAGTTTACCCAAATTCATGTTCATTGCGTCAATGACACTATCTAACCAAGGTGCGATTAGGCTTGCATTAAACCAGGCAGTGGCCAGTTTCCAATATCTTTACCACTGGTTCGCCCCGTGTGTGCACGTTCACTTTACGCAAGTGGTGGGTTCCTCCCGGTTCAGTCCGGTTCGGCCGAGCCGGTAGCAGTAATGATATGATGTCACCGAACCGGTTCTCCCCCCCCGCCCTCCCACCCCCCCCACCCCCCCACATTATTCTTACCTTTTATTTGGTCCCACCCCAAATCTATTGCTGCCTCCTGAGTCCCAGCTGATGACTAGAGGGAAAAAAACTGTTTAAACTCTTGCCGCGGGGCTTCAATGGGCCGCCCTACAGCTGAACAGTGTTAAAAGCAAACAAATGAGTCGGGTCGTAAGTATGAGGACTGGTCGTAAGTGCGAGGACCTTCCAGAAATGACTCACACCCACCTAGTCACATGACCTCCAAGCCACACCCACAAAATAAGCCACGCCCACAGAACTGGTAGTAAAAAAATTTAGAACCCATCCCTGCTTTGCACGCATGTGCGCCTTCTGTGCACACACGCCTTTCGCACATGCGCTCAGTCGTCTGCACATGTACTTTGCTTCTGTGCATGCGCCCAGTCTTGAAAATGTGCCTAAATAGAGGACAGTATAGAGCTGGGGTGGATGGGCCCACCTGCGATCTCCGCTACCACTTCGCCCGAACTGGTACGAACCGGCTGAATGTCACCTCTGAAACCAGGAGATAAAACAGATCGAAGGGGAAACCTTCTGCCCTTCAACGAGTCCCAAGAGACTCTCGTCTCCGAAACCAAAATGCTGCAGCTTTTTGGGAAAAGTCTTCACAACATGGCATATATAAAAGGCAACGTAGGGTTATTTTAAGACAGCGCTGATGAAGAATTCTCCCCCCCTGCTCACAGATGTGAGTTTCTTCTCAGGTTGAATGCCAATGTTTCCCATAAGGATAACACTTCCAATGTGCAAAGTGGAGCAAACCCACAGGAATCGGCTTGAAAAACTGAAACTGATTGGATTGCAAATCATGCCGGAACTGATGACCTTGATTACAAAAGGCAGAATGTTAAAGACAATATTAAGTCAATCATTTTTTTTTACTTTTTTTTTTTTTTTTTTTTTGGCTTTAATTTATATGCCGCCCTTCTCCGGAGAGTCAGGGCAGCTTACAATGCGTTAAGCAATAGACTTCATATTTTTGTATATTTATACAAAGTCAGCTTATTGCCCCCCACAATCTGGGTCCTCATTTTACCTACCTCTGAAAGGATGGAAGGCTGAGTCAACCTTGAGCCTGGTGAGATTTGAACTTGCAGTAATTGCAAGCAGCAGATGTTAATAACAGTGCTTTAGTCCACTGTACTACCAAGGTTCTATTGTTAGTACAGACTTAATATTGTCTTTTAACAAAACCAACCTACTTTTCTCCATCTCTATTTTTCTCTTTTCTCCATCTGCAGCTTCTGGTGGTTGGCTCTGGCTCCTCTTTCTTTTGCAAAGAAAGCTCTTTGAACCATCTCAGGTCAGTTCTCCTTAACAGATTGGAGCTTGACCGTGAATCAGTGGCGGGATTCCCACCAGTTCTGTCCGGTTCGGGCAAACTGGTAATGGCGACTGCGGGAGGCTCCGCTAACCTGCCCGGACATAATGCATGAGCAAAGAGCATGCACGGAAGGCCATGCACATGCGCAGAGGTGGACATTTGCGAACCAGTAGGGAAGGTAAGTGAATCCTACCTCTGCCGTGAATCTGACCGTTGTCTACTGAAGTCTTCTACTGGGATAGATTTTCAGCTAAAGCCCAAGAAGACTTATTACTTTTTAAGAAGGTAAAGGTTTCTGTGTCCGGACTCTAGGGCATGTTGCTCATCTCCATTTCTTGGTTGAGGGAGACAATGTTGCCCGAAGACGAATTTCCGTGGTCATATGGCCAGCATGGCTATAGGCCAAAGGCACACAGAACACTGTTACCTTCCCACCAAAGTGGTACCTATTCATCTATTTGCATCTGAATGCTTTCGAACTGCTAGGTGGGCAGGAGCTCACTCGGTTGCGTGGAGCTCAGGTCTTGAGCCTGGGCTGTCGGCTTTCCAGCTGACAAGGTCAGCGTTTCTAACCGCTGAGCCATCATACTCAGTTTTTAGGGAGGTGAAATTATCTTTTAGTACACTGCACTGCTACCTTAAACCTCAGAAACACAGCATTCTAGATCCCAGAGAAGCCCCAATGTTGAGTGAGTTTGTCACCACAGAAAAATCTCCCATTATTACTTGATTAACCAGGTCCAGATCAGACAATGCATACTCCCCAAACTGAGTTAAGTCCCCAATGCTGGGGTGGGTGGGAATGAGACTATGGCTTTGTGAAATGTGCAAAGCTGACATTTCTTTTCATCGTCCATGAACTGTTGGGCGCTCTGTCTTACCACGTATCCTCCATAATCAGGATATGCAGGTTCTCAAACTGCTCAAGGAGCTGCTGATCCAGTTCTACAGAGGAATTATTGAGTCTGTCATCTGCACCTCCATAACTGTCTTGTTTGGCTCTGCAACCCAACAAGACAGACACGGACTTCATAGGATAATTAGAACTGCAGAAAAAACAATTGCTACCAACCTGCCTTCCATTGAGGACCTGTACACTGCACGAGTCAAAAAGAGGGCTGTGAAAATATTTATAGACCCCTCACATCCTGGACATAAACAGTTTCAACTCCTATCCTCAAAACGAAGCTATAGAACACTGCACATCAGAACAACTAGACACAAGAACAGTTTTTTCCCGAATGCCATCACTCTGCTAAACAAATAATTCCCTCAAATTATTCACTAAGTCTGCATTACTATTACTATTAATCTTCTCATTGTTCCTATCACCCATCTCCTTCCACTTATGACTGCATGAATGCAACTTGTTGCTAGTATCCTTACAATTTATATTGACTGTTTCCTAGTATGATTCGATTGCTTATTTGTACCCTATGACTATTATTAAGTGTTTATTTATTTATTAGTTCAATTTATATGCCGCCTTTCTCCGGAGACTCAGGGCGGCTACAGGGTGTTGTACCTTATGATTCTTGATGAATGTATCTTTTCTTTTTATGTACACTGAGAGCATATGCACCAAAGACAAATTCTGTTTGTCCAATCACTCTTGGCCAATAAAAAATTCTATTCTATTCTATTCTATTCTATTCTATTCTATTCTATTCTATTCTATTCTATTCTATTCTATTCTATTCTACTCTACTCTACCCTACCCTACCCTACCCTACCCTACCCTACCCTACTCTACTCTACTCTATTCTTACATACCCACTTGCCTCTCCCAAAGGTGATTGTTTCAAAAGGTACTTTCAAAAGCACTTTCAGTCCAGTTGCCTTTTGAAAAAACACCTTAGGATCAACCATGACCTGGATGACTGAGAATCTCCATAGATATCTGCTTGCTTATCCGAACTTGTTGGACAATCCTTGCCTGGCAGAAGAGAATAAAAAGTTAACAGTAAGAAATTGTTACGGATGATGGAGTGTTATTTTTTTTTCTCTACTTCTGACTGACTACCGTTACTTTCCTTTCTTCAGATTCCATTTTGAGAAAAGCTTCCAAAGTAATGGAGGTTTTTTTGGTAAATATTTTGCAAATTGTATATTTTCTTCATTTCTAAATAAAAATAAAAATAAAATAAACCTGTGTTTTTGTCTTCTTTCATTTCCCCCCCTCCCTCCCTCCCCAGGGTATTTACAATATTTTCCATCCGTAAGTCTGCAGTCTCTCAAGGGATTAATTAAAAACCTAAATAGGGATTGCTTTTCTTGACAACAAATGATATTCTGATAATGCTTTCTAATAATGAAGTTGTTTCAAGGGAAATTAGAGTTCATATTTTTTTTCCCCTGTGCGTCTGACAATTTAAGCCAAGGTAACGTTGCCTGATTGAACTTCAGCGCTTTGGGTGGAAAAGCAGCAGAAGGTAGAAGACGAGAAAAAGTAAAAAGTAGAATAGTGTACAGGAAAACATAACCCACAGAAAAGAGCCATTCCAGGCCAGCGTAAGAGGAAATTGTATTTACACATCAACAAAACAAAGTTCCCAAAATGAAAAATACCATCTTGCGCCATACAGATAGTCCTCAGATTACAACAGTTTATTTAGTCTCTCTTCCACACCATTTTATGTTGCAGTATCCTTACAGTCACGTGATCAAAATTCAGACTCTTGGCAATCAGCTCATAACTATGACAGTTGCAATGTTGTGGGCAGGGTGAAATCCAGCAGGTTCTCACAGGTTCTGGAGAACCGGTAGCGGAAATTTTGAGTAGTTCGGAGAACTGGCAAATACCACTTCTGGCTGGCCCCAGAGTGGGGTGGGAATGGAGATTTTGCAATATCCTTCCTCCAGGAGTGGGGAGGGAATGGAGATTTTGTAGTATCCTTCCCCTGCCATGCCCACCAAGCCACACCCACCAAGCCACACCACAACCACCAAGCCACGACCACAGAACCGGTAGTAAAAAAAAAATTAAATTCCACCACTGGTCCTGGGATCATGTGATTCCCCTTTTGCAACCTTTTGACAAGCAAGAAAATGCAAAACAAGACAGATTTGGGTGTCTGGTTGCAAACAGAATGTGGCTTGAATGCTTCATGCACCTTCATGTGGTGTTGATATTGGCCCTTCCCACAACTGGTGGCCTCTTCAGCTGCATTTATAAGGATTAACTGAGCAAGACGCATGCATCAAAATACTTCCATGACTAGAGGAACATCTGAAAGCTATGAGCATGATTAAGTCAGTGGGGAAGCCAGATTCACTTAACAACCGTGTCACTCACTTAACAACTTCGGTAATTCACATCACACCTGCGTCAAGAAAGGTTGTAAAAGGCCACTTAACAAATTGTTCACTTAGCCACAGAAATTTTGGGCAAGACCTTATCAACCTTCTTAATAACTCTTGCAAACCTTCCAGTTTTGCAAATGCTATATATGCTGCAATAAGAAGCAAGGCCAGGACCAAACAGATAGATACTTGATGCCACCAAGGGAGTCTGAAGTTGACAAAACCTTTCCCCAACCACTAAATTTCCACAAAAGCTTTGAAAGTGGTCACCTGTAAACACAGAAAGAATGTGCAAGAATCACACACCCAATGACAACAAAAACCCTGAACGTCTAGTCCAGGAGTCGGCAACCTTAAACACTCAAAGAGCCACAAAGGTTCTAACCGGAAGCCCCCCACTCAATTCTAGAGCCGACCGGAAGTCCGGTTCCCACATCATAGACTCTCCTCCTAGCACAGCATCCTTTTTCCTCTACCTGCCCTAACCGAAACCCCTATCAATTGTGGAGCCAGGGAGCTGCAGCAGAGGGATGAAAGAGCCACACGTGGCTCCAGAGCTGCGGGTTGCTGACCTGGTTGGTCTAGTCTCAACCCTCCAAGAAATGGAGAAGAGGAATATGTTGCGTGACTCTTGAAATCCATTTCCAAAGGCAGATCCAGCTCGTTTTCCTTACAAATGAGTTTCAGAGAATGAAACGTCCACATTATAAACCCTGCTTCTAATACCAAAGGAGGAACATTTTTCAATTTTGCAAGATTACGCACCGCACCATTTTCCGCATCAATTTTGCATTAGGAGATGTAAAATATACCCGTGCCATCTTGCCAATCTTTCAGGGAAATGCCATGTCAAACACCTCGCTAAAATCCGGAGACAAATTATTTCCTTCCCTTTCTATAATGCACTCGTCAATCAACAGGGAGACACCTGGACTACTATAAGCAGGAAAGAGGAACCTTCCATGGGGCGCCACCTCAACTCATGTTAAGTAGGGGCATCGCCATCTACAACCTACTCTCTGTAAGACCATATCAATTTGACAAGGGAGCGCATTTAGCCCTCCAAATGGGAGAACTCTGGCAGACGAAAACTGCTCGGAAATTGGCAATTCAAAACAAAAAAAATAAACTACACGCAAACCCATGTTACCGCAGAAGGACCTATCTTGCCACAGATAATCAGTGCAGGAATGTGTCAGAAGAGAGATCTGACCTCATCTTCCAATGCACGAGGCTTAATTAAGTCAGCTGTTAAAATTTGCAAGCCAACTTTGCCCACACCAGCCAATTTGCACGTAACATTAACACATTCCACATAGCTTGGACCCAGGAGTGCATCTTGGTGCCACTTGCCACCTGCAGCTTCTATAAATGTTTGTGTTTAAACAAAAACTAAACAAAAGACAGATCAGCTGGGCAGTTAATCACGGAAGGAACCTTTCATCTCGGTGATGTCAATTAAATTAATGATCACAGTCCTGTGGCTGCCTCTTTTGAGAAGCTTGATATGAATTTGCTGTCTAGGATGCACAACTAATAATAAATTTGCAAGAACAAACCCAGAGGGAATACTTTATCTACTCTCTTCGCTGCCGAGAACCGGTCTTAAGAGTGATTTTCCCCAATCCTTCACTCAGCTAATACAGGTAGTCTTCGACTTACGACCGCAATTGAGCCCAACATTTATCGTGTTAAGCGAGTTATTTGTTAAGCGGGTTTTGTCACATTTTGCAACCTTTTCTTGCTAGTCTGCGGTCTAGTAGAACGGTTGTTAAGGGAATCTGGCTTCCCGGTTGACTTTGCTTGTCAGACGATTGCAAAAGGTCAGCCGTCATAAATATGAGTCAGTTGCCAAGAGTCGAAATTTTGACCACATGGCCATGAGGATGCCGCAATGGTCATAACTGTGAAAAAGGGTCATAAGTAATTACAGCTACTATAGCCAATTTGGATGTTGAAGTCTTAACAGCCAGAGAATACCTGGTTGGGGAAGATTCAGGAGTCCCTTAGTCACCTACGGAGGACTATATGAGGTGTGAACTGGAGTGGGTGGGAGAAGTAGTACAGGTAGTCCTCGACTTACAACAGTTTGCTTAGTGACCGTTCAAAGTTACAACGCCACTGAAAAAGGTGACTTATGACCGTTTTTCACAGTTATGACCTTTGCAGAATCCCCATGACCATGAGCCTTGGTGGTGCAGTGGTTAGAGTGCAGTATTGCAAGCTACTTCTGCTGGCAGTTCAAATCCCACCAGGCTCAAGATTGACTCAGCCTTCTAAGTCTAAGTGCTATAGCTACTTTCCTTCTTTCCTTCCTTCCCTCCCTCCCTCCCTCCCTCCCTCCCTCCCTCCCTCCCTCCCTCCTCCCTCTCCTCCCTCTCCATCCATCCATCCTAGCTCAAGGTTGACTCAGCCTTCTATCCTTCTGAGGTGGGTAAAATGAGGACCCAGATTGTTGGGGGCAAGAGGCTGACTCTGTAAACTGCTTAGAGAGGGCTGTAAAAGCACTAAGAATAAATAGAACTAAGATAGAACTAAGACCAGAAAGCTTCCTACTAGGTATAGTGAATGGACACTACGAAAAAGAAACAACATATTTAATTATACATATGATAACAGCAGCACGAATACTATACGCGCAACACTGGAAGAGTAGTGATATACCCACACCAGATAAAGTAATCAATAAAATTATGGAATGTCCGGAATTAGATAGACTCACAAAGGAATTACAAAATAGGGAAGAACATGACTTTTACTTAGTATGGGAAAAGTGGTATAGTTGGTTGAAAGATAGGAAAGAGATGAAGCAATAGGAAGTAAACAAAATGACCAAATATAGTATGATGGAAACAAAGAACAGACATAGATCAATAGAGATCAATAGTAGATAGACAAAAGGGAATGACCAAATAAGGAAGAGTCAAAATACAAAGAGAAATGTATATTATAGTTGCGACAAACTGGACATGTATTGAAATGGGTGTTTATATGTTTTTATGTTTTGTACGTTTCATTGTTCTGTTTGGTTTGTACTTATAAATAAAAATTGAAAAAAAAAAGCACTGTGAAGCTGTATATAAGTCTAAGTGCTATTGCTATTGCTATGTAAGTCTTAAGTGCTATTGCTACCTTCCTTTCCTTCCTTCCTTCCTTCCTACCTTCCTTCTTCCCCTCTCCTCCCTATCCATCCATCCATCCCAGCTCAAGATTGACTCATCCTTCCATCCTTCCGAGGTCGGTAAAATGAGGTCCCAGATTGTTGGGGGCAATAGGCTGACTCTGTAAACCGCTTAGACAGGGCTCTAAAGCCCTGTGAAGTGGTATATAAGTCTACATGTTATTGCTAAGTGCTAGTGCTATTGCTTGGCCGCTGGTTCACACTTACGACCATTGCTGTGTCGTAAGGTCATGCAATCCCCTTCTCAGAAGCAAAGTCAATGGGGAAGCCAGATTCCCTTAACAACCGTGTTACTCCCTGATCAACTGCCCTGATTCGCTTAACAACGGCGGCAAGAAAGCTCGTTAAAACGGGGGCGAAACTCAACAAATGCCTCAGTTAGCCATGGAAATGTTGAGCTCAAAAGTTGTGGCCGTAAATCAAGGACTACCTGTGTGGGTTTAAAAGTCAAAAGCAGCTGGGAACCTTGATGTAATAGAGTAGGGTAGTTTCAACACGTTTCCCCCTTGCAGGCAAAATCAGTTCATTTTCCTTCCTTCGGTCTGCCTAGAAGCAACATGCTAAATGATTCGATTCCTTTTCTCCATTTATATTTAGAACCTGGGCCATCCTTCTCCAGTCCCTACGCTGCTGAAGCATCGCTTGCAGATTCTTCCACAGCACAACCACAAGAGAGAGAAGATGCCTCTCGGTGGCTCACGTCCACCCACCCACACACCTCAAAATAACCGCAAAAGCAAGCAGGAAGACGGCTTGCATGAAAGAATTCTACTCCATCCACCTCAGGAACCTGAACGCCACATCCTATCAGCACAAGAGCTCCTGAGGAACCTAAGATGTATATTTCAGGAGTTCGAACCCCTCTAAAATTCTCTTTCATCAGATCTCAATATAGCTTAAGATTTTGTTCCAGCCTCTTTTGTATTTCTTGTTTTGCTGCCTCTCTGTGTGTCCCGGGGTTTTGTTCTTTTTTTTGGTTCTCTTTCAATCCTAAATATGATACAGGTAGCCCTCAACGTACGACCACAACGGAGCCCAAAGCTTTTGTTACTAAGCGAGACCGCTGTTAAGTGAATGTTGCCCTATTTTACAATCTTTTATTTATTTATTTATTTGTCAAATATGTACAAGATAACAAGTATAGGTATGGAATAGAATAGAATAGAATAGAATAGAATAGAATAGAATAGAATAGAATAGAATAGAATAGAATAGAATAGAATAGAATAGAGTAGAGTAGAGTAGAGTAGAGTAGAGTAGAGTAGAGTAGAGTAGAGCAGAGCAGAGCAGAGCAGAGCAGAGCAGAGTAGGAATAGGAATAGGAATAGGAATAGGAATAGGAATGGAATAGAATGGAATAGAATAGAATAGAATAGAATAGAATAACAGAGTTGGAAGGGACCTCGGAGGTCTTCTAGTCCAACCCCCTGCTCAGGCAGGAAACCCTACACCACTTCAGACAAATGGTTATCCAACCTCTTCTTAAAAACTTCCAGTATTGGAACATTCACAACTTCTGGAGGCCAGTTGTTCCACTGATTCATTGTTCTAACTGTCAGGAAATTTCTCCTTAGTTCTAGGTTGCTTCTCTCCTTGATTAGTTTCCACCCATTGCTTTTTGTCTTGCCCTCAGGTGCTTTGGAGAATAGCTTGACTCCCTCTTCTTTGTGGCAGCCCCTGAGATACTGGAACACTGCTATCATGTCTCCCCTAGTCCTTCTCTTCATTAAACTAGACATACCCAGTTCCTGCAGCCATTCTTCATATGTTTTAGCCTCCATTCCCCTAATCCTCTTTATTGCTCTTCTCTGCACGCTTTCAGTAACTGTCCTGTTATAAGCCAAGGACTACCTCTACAACAGAGGTCCCCAACCCCTGGTCGGTTTACTGGCATGGAACCACAGCCTGACAGAAACCGGGCCACGCAAACAAGCGAAGCCCCATCCTTGGGATGCAGGCAGCACACGAAATCACACACCCTTCGGTCCACGGAAAAATGTCTCTCCAAGGACCCAGTTCCTGGTGCCCACAATGTTGGGGGGCCATTACTGTAGAGCCCCAAACACTGGCAAAAAATTAGACAGCAAGGGAAAACTTGTTCTACAACCCAACAAGACAGACACAGACTTCAGAGGATAATCAGAACTGCAGGAAAAACCATCGCTACCAACCTGCCTTCCATTGAGGACCTATATACTGCACGAGTCAAAAAGAGGGCTGTGAAAATATTTACAGACCCCTCACATCCTGGACATAAACTGTTTCAACTCCTCCCCTCAAAACGACGCTATGGAGCACTGGACACCAGAACAACTAGACACAAGGACAGTTTTTTCCCGAATGCCATCACTCTGCTAAACAGATATTTCCCTCAACACTGTCAAACTAGTTACTAAGTCTAGATTACTATTAATCTTCTCATCGTTCCTATCACCCATCTCCTCCCACTTATGACTGTATGACTGTAACCTTGTTGCTGATGTCCTTAAGATTTATATTGACTGTTTCCTAATACGATTTGATTGCTTATTTGTTCCCCTATGACTATCATTAAATGTTGTACCTTATGATTCTTGATGAATGTATCTTTTCTTTTATGTACACTGGCAGCATATGCACCAAGACAAATTCCTTGTGTGTCCAATCACACTTGGCCAATAAAGAATTCTGTTCTTTTCTATTCTATTTTTTTCTTGTTCCCTCCTCCTTTCCTTCAATGACTTAAGATTCCAGAACTGATCAAAAGTGCTCAGCTGTTTCTGTCTGATACTGCCATCCTGCTAATGCCTGCCACAATTTGTTCAGCAAAAAATAAAAAAGGCAGCCCCTCTTGCTTGACAGTGACTCAAATCCTGACAGGGATCCAATACCCTGAAATGACAGCATTTTTAGAACTTCGTTAATCCCCCCCAAAAGTCATATGGCACCAGCCTGCCAGCCTGTTCTCAAAAAAAAAAAAAAACCCACTAAGTCTAAAACCTTTTTTTTTTTTCAATTATTTCCTTCAAAAAGTTGGTAATACAATAAATTCTGAAAACCCTGCGCATTCCAAGATGAATTACGCACAGGGAGGTGAAACTAAGGGCATATCCAAATAGGAGTTTCTGGCAAATGGGTCTTTTAATGCGAAACTGTAATTGAAAGGATAAGGGGGAGAGAAAAAAAATATGCCCCTGAGGATTATACAAACATATTGTCTGTTCCAGCATCTGATCTCCAGAAGGAGAACATGATTTCAGTCGCTGTTCATTATTATCACTATGTGTCAAGCAGCAACAGACTGAGCATTCAACTTTTTATCTTAATTCCTGTAGTCATATGAAAAAAAAAATATCAGAAATTTACTCGGCTGTTTCCTAGCAAAAATCGGGGCTAAAAGATGAAGGGGAACTGGCCAAAGAAAGCAAGCGAAGCCAACATTGTTAAAGGCTTTTTCTGTGCTTGTCGTGGTGTGTTTTTTTTTTTTTTTTTGCATGGCTGCTCAGAATTAAAATCAATAAAAATCGATGGGACTAAGTCCCCAGGTCAAGCTGCAGAAGGCAGCCACCTTAACGTCACCTGCACCAGGCAAAGCACAAGGTCTGTGAATGGCTGAAAAATTCCAAAGCTAGGTAGAAAGGAAAAGGGAGAGAAAAAAAAATATAGAGGGGGGGGAGTTCCAAAGACAGCCAGAAATTCACTTCAGAACTGTAGGAAAAGTTAACTTATTTGGCTAAATCCATTTACCATTGTCAAAACGATAGAATACATTCAGAGTTTCCCCATCTATCATACATTTCATTGAATCATGTCGATTGTTGGGGTTACAAATGATCCAAACCAGAGGTGGGCTTCAGCAGGTTCTGACCAGTTCTGGAGAACCGGCAGCAGAAATTTTGAGTACCGTGTTTCCCCGAAAATAAGACCCTGTCTTATATTTTTTTGAACCCTGAAATAAGCGCTTGGCCTTATTGCCATGCGCTCAAAAGCCCAATTGGGCTTATTATCAGGGGATGTCTTATTTTGGGGAAAACAGGGTAGTTCGGAGAACCAGTAAATGTTACCTCTGACTGGCCCCGCCCCCATCTATTCTCTGCCTCCCGAGTCCCAGCTGATCGGGAGGAAATGGGGATTTTGCAGTAACCTTCCTCTGGAGTGGGGAGGGAATGGAGATTTTACAGTATCCTTCCTCTGGAGTGGGGAGGGAATGGAGATTTTACAGTATCCTTCCTCTGGAATGGGGTGGGAATGGAGATTTTACAGTATCCTTCCCCTTACCCACCAAGTCACACCCATAGAACCAGTAGTAAAAAATTCTGCGTGTGCAGAAGCGCGCACGTGCGGTCCCATTGCAAACCAGTAGTAAAGGTAAGTAGAACCCACCCCTGGACGAGATGACCTGCAAGGTCCCTTCCAACTCTGTTAATCCATTTTTTAAAAATCTGTTTGCTTTTAAACTGTTTCATGAGCACAAAAATATTACCTGTAACCAAAGAGAAACTTGGCATACAGAATAAGAATGAAGCGCCTGAGCTAAGGAATGCATATGCATGTCATTTTCTGGAATGTGATATGAATTAGAATTAGAATTACAATTCTTCATTGGCCAAGTGTGATTAGACACACAAGGATTTGTCTCCGGTGCATAAGCTCTCAGTGTACATACAACAATAGTGATAGATCATTATGAGTGCATATGTATGTGTGTCTGTCTATCTATCTATCTATCTATCTATCTATCTATCTATCTATCTATCTATCTATCTATCATCTAGATATCTATCATCTAGATATCTAGATAGATATAGATATAGATAGATAGATAGATAGATAGATAGATAGATAGATAGATAGATATAGATGATCGATGATCGATGATAGATAGATAGTTAGATGATAGATAGATAGATGATAGAGAGAGAGATAGAGAGATAGAGAGAAGATGATAGATGGATGGATGGATGGATGGATGGATGGATGGATGGATGGATGGATAGACAGACAGACAGACAGACAGACAGATAGATAGATAGATAGATAGATAGATAGATAGATGATACATAGGTAGGTAGGTAGGTAGATAGATAGATAGATAGATAGATAGATAGATAGATAGATAGATAGATATAGATGATAGATGGAGAGAGAGAAAGAGAGAAAGAGAGAGAGATGATAGATGATAGATGATAGATAGATAGATAGATAGATAGATAGATAGATAGATAGATAGATGATAGATGATAGATGATAGATATAGATAGAGAGATAGAGAGATAGAGAGATAGAGAGATAGAAGATGATAGATGGATGGATGGATGGATGGACGGACGGACGGACGGACCGACCGACAGACAGACAGACAGACAGACAGATAGATGATAGGTAGGTAGGTAGGTAGGTAGGTAGGTAGGTAGATAGATAGATAGATAGATAGATAGATAGATAGATAGATAGATAGATAAATACACACACATACGTAGGCTAAAAAGGGAGAAATCTTTTTTATCTGCAGTTCATTTGCAGTGTTACGTCATGTTCAGTTGTTGCTTCGATGCGTTTCATCTCATTTTCACAGGATTTTTTTTTTTTTTAAAGGAGGAACAAACATCCACAATACCTACTGACTGCATTTAAAACTGCATTTCCTTTCCAACAGGGGTACCATAGGGCTATTTTGTGTAAGAAAAATCCCAAATGCCCGAGCCAAGAGTTGCGCTCCAAAATCTGGAGAAGCATGAAATCCGAAGGGCAGCTGCATGCTGAGCTGCCCATTAATCAGGGAGATAAGGGATCAGATTACTTTGTGTCACAAGCCACAATGGACTAATTCCTCCAGCATTTCGATTCATGGCTCTTTCTACTGTGCCACAGCTTGGCAGCATTTGTCACGCAAGTGGCGAAGGAGAAGTTTAACATAGATACAATGGCTCTCAAAAGGCTTTATAATCATGACCGGGGCAATCCCAAGAGTTTGCAAACTTTGCAACCTTATGATCCATGCAAGCAATGCAACTGGAAATACTACAGGTTAGTCCTTGACTTACAATGGTTCGTTTAGTGACCGTTTGACGTTAGAACGGCACTGAAAAAAAGTGACTGTTTCTTACACCAGGGGTCCCCAACCTTTCGGACTTCAGAGACCACTAAATTCATAATTTTAAATCCCACGGACCACTAATATAATCTGCCTAATGACTGGCTGGGTGGGCGTGGCTAAGTGGTCATGTGACTGGGTGGGCGTGGCCAACTCGATGTCGCTGACATCAAGGGGTGCCTCTCCAGCCACTCCTCGCCCCTCCCCTCCCAGCTACTTCTCGCCTCCCCGCTCGGGCTCCTTAGGGTCCCAACAGGAAGCAGTTGTTGGAGCTAAGCAGCCACCACGACAAAGAGTTGGCAAAACAGCTGGCTCAGTTCAAATTGGATGTGGCCAAGAAGGAGGCTCAGCAGAAGCACCTCACTGAGGATTACGAGCATAGGCTTTCCAAGCAGAGGGAAGACCTGTAGGAGTGCAAGGCCAGGTATCACTGCCTGGAGGCTCAGCGGGCTGAGATCATAATTCAATGAATCTGAGGTCATAATTCAAGGACTATATACCTGTATTAAGGCACATGCAATATTTGAACTGCAAAGCCACAGTGAGCTGGTAGCTTCAGAGCCAAGCAGCCTATTTTTTTATATAAATGGGCTTTGCAAAGGCACAAAGAGATGGGAACAGCCTGTAGAAAGTTCGCACCCACCCCACTCGTAGAAGAATGAAATGTTTTAGGAAATATTAAACAGGCAGAATATTATATTTTCCCTAATAGAGAAATAGAAATCTTAAGGAAGACAGAAATTCAGAGTGTCAGCTGCCTGCCCCCAGCAGATATTTGGTGTCCATTGAGAAGGACTGGGCCAGCTTGTCTACAAAACAAAAATCTTCAGATCCAGGGTGATGGGATTAATTAAGACATGACCCTCCGGGACATAACAGGATTATTTAGCAGCAGGGCTCACTGCATTGCAAAATCACCTGGGGACATTGCATCACCCTCCAAGCTTCAACCAAACTTGATTCAGTCAAACATGACCCCACATGGCCCCATATAGGAATCTGACTATAGCCAATAGAATACATTTCTTGCACAGGAACAGGAAGCTCAAGGGCAAGGGTATAAATAACCCTCTCTCTCCACTCCATGTGTTCAGCTGCCCAGGACCACAAACACATATGGTCCTGGCCATCAATTTAAACCATCTTTCCAATCAGCCTCCATGTTTCCAGTGTCTTTCTCCCCGCTTGGAACTGAACCAGATGGATATTTCTTCCAAAAATCCCAGTTGTATAACATGCCAATGCTTCAACCTAAGGCACTCTGAGAATTTGTACCAGATTAAATATGGAACATAGATGAATCAGCAACATTCCCGCGGATGCTGGTTACACCTCCAGGCATTTAACTGTGGTTAAGATGGCTTGGATTACTGTCACTGTCTTGGATTAACCTTGCCGAAGGTCATCTTTGAAACACAAGCCTGTGCATTTTGAAGACCATCATCTATGGGGCAAGTCACTCACTCAAACACCCATCTGCAAGGTATTATTTAAGTTCTTCTACTTTTCACACAGACCTACCCCCAAAATAAAGCAGGCGTTATCCTCAAACCAGAATGCCACCCTCCTTCTCATTAACTCACATCATCAGGCAACTCCAGTTCAGAATCTGAGAAATTATGAAAATTTCAGGCTTGAAATTTTGGGCTTGGACAATCTGGAACTGCGCCGCCTGCGGTCTGATCTAAGCATAGTACCCAAAATTGTCTACTACAATATCTTACCTGTCAACGACTTCTTCAGCTTCAACCACAACAATACACGGGCAAACAATCGATACAAACTCAAGGTCAACCGCTCCAAACTTGATTGCAGAAAACACGACTTCAACAACAGAGTGGTCAATGCCTGGAATGTTCTACTCGACTCCGTTGTTACATCCTCAAACCCTCACAGCTTCAACCTTAAACTGTCTACCGTGGACCTCACCCCCTTCCTAAGCGGTCCGTAAAGGGGGCGTGCATAAGCGCACCAGCGTGCCTACCAGTGGTGAAATCCAATTTTTTTTTACTACCTGTTCTGTGGGCGTGGCTTGGTTGGTGTGGTGTGGCTTGTTGGGCATGGCAGGGGAAGGATACTGCAAAATCCCCATTCCCTCCCCCACTCTGGGACCAGCCAGAGGTGGTATTTGCTGGTTCTCCGAACTACTCAAAATTTCCGCTACCGGTTCTCCAGAACCTGTCAGAACCTGCTAGATTTCACCCCCTGTGCCTACCATCCCTGTCCTACTGTCCCCATTTATTTGTATTCATTTCCCTCGTTCATGTCCATGTTCATATTCATACCTGCTAGCTTGTACATGTTAAACAAACAAACAAATACATAAAATTACTAGCCCAATTCAAAGGCAATCTCAGGAAAGAAGACATCCAGCCAGCCAGAGAAATTAGAAAGAAGGGAGGGAGGGAGGGAAGGAAAAAATAAGCAAGTTATAATGCTGAAGCTTTTTTCAGCTCACTGGAAGCACAAATTAGATACTTGCACAGATGGGAAATAGTTCACAAGTTGGTGTGTTTATTTTGATGTTTCCCTGCCTTAACTCAAAAGCTGGAGGTGAACAACAACAGTTGTGTATGAGCCAGCCACCTGCAGCCAAAAGATTTAGCTAATTGTGATGTTAATGGGGAGGGCTAACATATATTAACTCAAAACAAAGTTCTCTCTATTTTCCCCATCACCATTTTTTTTTCCAGTCATTGCTTTGGCTCTTACATCCCCACTTCCTTGCCCTTAGAAAACACACATATCCTATTGTAACACTAAAAATAACAAGCACTGTACATTTGACCAGAATAGCACTGGATAACCAGTTAAAGATTCATAACAACTTCCTCCTACACCACCATCTGGGCATTTTATAGTCCCCAAGCTACATCCGGCCTTCGGGATGTCTCCCTGTCCGGCCCAGGAAAGGTCAACTGGAAATTAGAAATCAAAATGTAAAATAAGTATGCTGCATGGCTTTTCTTTTGAAGGCAACTGCTTCTTCTTCTTCTTCTTTTTTTTCCCAATTGCATACTTGCGTGCCAACGTACCTTCACAGCCCTATTGGTTCCTCCTTCTGCAACAGTCCCAGTTTCTCATGGAACCCCATGGGCAGTGGCGGAATTCAATTTTTTTTTACTACCGGTTCTGTGGGCGTGGCTTGGTGGGCGTGGCAGGGGAAAGATACTGCAAAATCTGCATTCCCACCTCGCTCCAGGAGAAGGGTGCTGCAAAATCTGCATTCCCACCCCGCTCCAGGGGAAGGATGCTGCAAAATCTTCATTCCCACCCCACTCCAGGGGAAGGATACTGCAAAATCTCCATTCCCACCACACTCCAGGGAAAGGATACTGCAAAATCTTCATTCCCACCATACTCCAGGGGAAGGATACTGCAAAATCTCCATTCCCACCCCACTCCAGGGGAAGGATACTGCAAAAGTCCCATTCCCACCACACTCCAGGAAAAGGATACTACAAAATCTCCATTCCCACCCCACTCCAGGGAAAGGATACTGCAAAATCCCTCTTCCCATCACACTCCAGGGGAAGGATACTTCAAAAGCCCCATTCCCATCACACTCCAGGGGAAGGGTACTGCAAAATCTCCATTCCCACCCCGCTCCAGGGGAAGGATACTGCAAAATCTCCATTCCCACCCCGCTCCAGGGGAAGGATACTGCAAAATCTCCATTCCCACCCCATTCTGGGGCCAGCCAGAGATGGTATTTGCCGGTTCTCCAAACTACTCAAAATTTCCACTACCGGTTCTCCAGAACCTGCTGAATAGCACCCCTGCCCTTGGGAAAAATGAATTGCTCGCCCCTATCCTTATATACTAGCACTCCCGTTCAGAATTTCAGATCTCTTGAATTTGAGTAAGGGAGGAAAGATAGATCCAGTAGCTATGAGGACTTCTATACTAGCAATTTATAGCATCGCCCAGTCATCGCTGTGGCCATAGATCATTAGGAAGACAAGCTTTATATCAGCACAGTGATGGCTGAGGGATGCTATAAATCAACGGCGAAGAAAGCTACCAGGTCTTAAATAAGGTTTAATTTCACTTTGGCTTGGTTCATCCTTAGCGTCAGTGCTGAATGTCTACCATAATCCTACACACGTATGAACACACTTGAATAAACAGTGTATTGTCTTTTTTTTTTTTTCATTCTCAAGCAACTTGCTGGATGGCTTTGCTGATTGAAAAAAAGAAAATACTAATGAAACAAGTCGGTACATAACATGGCATTCTGTAAGTGCAATGCAGCCGTCAGATACAAATAATAGGTTAAAGGAATTGGGCGATAGCCAAGAAACCCAAGAAGCTAGGCACAGGTACTTTGTTCTTAGTAGAGACAAGACTACATTTGTCAGCTCTTTGTATCTTTATTTTATGATTAGATGTTGCCATCGCTCTGCAAAAGGAGCAAAATAAACCACCAACTGAGATTCTAGGGCAGTGATGGCTAACCTTTTTGCCATCACGTGCCAGGAGCGGGGGAGCGGGGAAGGTTCGCACGCATGTGTGCCCAGACCCATAATTCTATGCACCCCCCCTGCGCATGCACACGCAACCCCCCCCTCCCCCCGCGCTCCTGGCACACAATGGTCTGGTAGGCCCATTTTTCTTTCTCACCTGGCTCCAGATCCTCTCTATGCATCTGGGGAGGGCGAAAACAGCCTTCCCCACCCCCACCGGATACCTGAAAGGGCCCATTTCCCAACTCCCGGTTGGACAGGAAGTGATTTTTTTTGCTGTCCCCAGCCTCCAGAGACTCCTAGACACGCGTGCCATAGGTTCGCCATCACGGTTCTAGGGTCTTGGGCTACTTAAAAGGAAGGAGTTATTGCGGGGGGAATACCCCCCCTCTCTCCCTCCCTCCCTGTTCTCCTACTCCCCCTCTTTCTCCAGAAAGCTAATCAGAAGAAGACAATCTTGACAAGACAATTTCTCAGATGCACTGAAGACCTGTGGGTCCCAAAAGACCAGCTTCCTTCTGCATGAGTCTTTACCAGAGGTGGTATTCAGCCGGTTCAGACAGGTTCATGCGAACTGGTAGCGGAAAGTGCAGGTGGGCCCGCCCACCCGCGGACACTCACATTTGTGAACCGGTAGGGAAAGTAAGTGAATACCACTCCTGGTCTTCACCCCTAGCATTAATCAGAGGACGGATTCATACAAGGAACAGCTCCTCAACAAACGATTGATCAACAAGAATGTAAATTACACATGCAACTTTGGGAAGGCCACGTGGGATGACTTATGTGGCGAATTGGTGCCTTTGTACGAGTTCTGCAATTGCAACCATCAATGGTGCTTCTAATGGCAGCTGCTCCTTACCCGGCAGCAAAGCACAAAATTAAGGCAACAGCAGACACGCTTCTTTCAAAGTTCTAACTCATTCTCTTGGGTTCAGGATCCAAACTCTTGGATTCAGGCTCTCCAACAGCCCAGAGACCGATGAGAGCATTCCAATAAAAATTCATTCAGTGGCCTCTTAGTTTATGAAGAGGTTTAGCAAAAGCGTGGATTCCAAAACCAAAACCAAGAAAAAAAGAAAGTCCGCAGAGATCAACAATATGAATAATCATATGATCGTGCCTTGTGACCAGTTGAATCCTTATAAAGTACCATCCTAATTGTTCTCCAGAGACTTCAGTAAACAGTTCCCCTGCCTCCAGAAATTCTTAATCAAAGAGTCTTCTACATTAGCTACAAATGCCCTGCTCTGAACCTAAAATTCATACACACACACAAAAAGGAATGAATACATTTATTTTTCTATCACGCAGGATCCAGAACAGAACCAAGGGAGTTGTTTCGTTTTACCATTCCCATTAAGTTTTGGATGGCCCAAACCCTGTTAGTATTTCCCAAGGCATTGAAGGCTCCCCCCAGGTTTTTGGTCAAGGTGGAAGTCAGGTTTAGTGATGATGAACGGGGTCAACTGTTTACCCTTGGGCATTAGAGGGTTATGTTTGGTTTGTCTGTTCTCATCTTGTAAATCACCTAGTGTCACTTGTAGGGCAACTCTATAAATTGTATTAATTTCAACAAGATAACCCTTGTAAGACTTGTGGACTTCAACTCCCAGAATTCAGCATGCTGGCTGAGGAATTCTGGGAGTTGAAGTCCACAAGTCATAAAGTTGGCAAGGTTGGAGAGCCCCTGCTGTTGGGTATGTTCATTTTCCTGCCATTTTGTTTCCTGAGAACTCATAGGAGTCATTTTATCCAAACAATAATTACTCCGTGAGGAAAGTTGTCCTGAGAGAATGATCCAATGTACACCACGGTTGATCAGAGACTTAGATCCAATTCCAACCCGCTAATCAGGAGCTCACACAGTCTCACGAAACACCAATCACCAAAAGTAGAAAAGGGATATACAGGAATATATTCTAGGAAGACATCCTGGAAGTTGGATGGCCTCAAGAGACCAGTTCAAAGTAAGTGAACACCATCTCAATAAATGATAAGACGCTAAAAGGCAGACCTGCTATAATGAAATAGAAACAGATTAGACGTAGAATGGTTTACCTTAATTCTTTCCTTACTTCTTCTGTCTATAGAAGTAAAAAATGGTATTGACTTCTTTGGACTAATGCAGCAACACATCCTTTCTGTAGGGCAGGGGTCTCCAACCTTGGCAACTTTACGACTGGTGGACTTCAACACCCAGAATTCCTCAGCCAGCATGCTGGGCTGAGGAATTCTGGGAGTTGAAGTCCACAGTTGTAAAGTTGCCAAGGTTAGATACCCCTGCTGTAGGGTATGTTCATTTTCCTGCCATTTTGTTTCCTGAGAACTCATAGGAGTCATTTTATCCAAACAATAATTACCCCATGAGAAAAGTTATCCTGAGAGAATGATCCAATGTACACCATGGTTGATCAGAGACTTAGATCCAACCCTATATATATATATATATATATATCCCCAAATTGAAGACTTCAGAAGAGAAATTCATCAGAGATCTTCCACTGTCAACTCCAAAATAATATAGAGGCAGAGAAGAAAAGAATCCTAATCTCTTTTGGGAAATATTTTCATTGTATTGGCAAAATCACTGTGTGCCCTTATAAAGCAACTTCATTTAAAACCAACTGCCAGATAAATATTCACTTAAATGACTGACAGCATAAAAAGCTATTACTCCATTTAATGCATCGGTATTTTGCTTTCAGACGCCGTATCTCCACCTTATCAGTGATGCAACTACATATTGCAGCAAATACCGAGAGGGCTGCCCCGCTCTCTCCCCCTCCCCCGGTAAAAGTTCTATGAATAGAAGAGTCCGCCCTGTTTCAAGTAGATTGTAGCATTACAAGTAGAAATTTCAAGACAGAACCCATGACCCCAAAGATAAGATTTCCATCCATGAAAAGAAGATTCAATTTCATTTCCCATCTTCTCGTCTATCCTTCCTAATCCCTAGCATATTTTTTGCAACCAAAACATCAAACAAAAGAGATGGTTAAATTATGACTGGTTTTCTACATTTGGAGGCAAGGGAGATATATGTATGTATGTATGTATGTATGTATGTATGTATGTATGTATATCCCCTCTCACATCCCGTTCTCTATTTCACAGGGTTATTTTGCTTCAAAGGGAAGGGGTTCATAAATAAATAAAGCTTTCGCGAACACAAGAACACTAATATATAGTTATATACATATATTTTTAACAATGTTATAGAGGTTGCAACGGGTCCCATATCCTTGACACTGCTGTTTGAGCGGTCAAATAAGAACAAGAAGGCTTAAATCCATCAACAGGAAAGGAAGGAAGATTGGAACCAGGGTTGCCTGACCCAAAGAAACCATGGGTTGTTTCTATCCAGGAATACCACACCATTAAATATTGTATGTCACGCTTAAGCAACCAGGTTAGGCTGACAAAAGAACCCCCTGTGTTTTCGTCAGTAAAAACTACTCCGAGAACACCCCATCATTAAATACTTTATGTCAGGTGCAAGAAACCAGGAGCTCAAATTCTTTTTCAATGGTGGAAGGACTCCAAGATGATGACGCGTTTGACTCCTCCACCCTTGGCTCAGCCTGACCCATCTCCTACACTCTGAGGCATTTTAAAGGTGGATCCTGGTAACTACGTTCTCTCTCTGTGTGACATAAAACTCAATACGAAGATACGTCAGGAGGCTTTCTCTGGTTGTACGTTAGCAAACTTTATATATTCATTGTTCTCTTTCGCCAAAGCACCTGATGACAACACAATAAGTAACCGATGGAATCTTATCCAAGAGAGATTCAGACTTAGAACTAAGGAGAAATGTCCTGACAAGTGAGAAAAAATTAACCCAGTGGAACTATTATTCGCCTTCCAACTCTGTTATTATATAACTCTGTATACCAGCATGTTGATAAACAACAAAAGTGGTGCAGAGGAACACCGTGTGAATGCGATGGTACAGATGACCAGATGTCCCAAGAGCACATGTCTGAGTGCGCCTGCCTTCCACACTTGCGCCCGGCCTTCCGTGCATGCGCCTGGCCTCAAAAATGTGCCTAAATAGGATGGCATAGAGCCAGAGTGGGTGGGCAGGCCCACCCACGATTTCCGCTACCGGTTCGGGAGAACCAATCTGAACTGGCTGAATACCACTTCTGATCCTATCCCTTGTTTTACCATTAGAAGTTTGCTTTCCCTACAGCAGTGATGGCTAACCTTTTTGCCATCGTGTGCCAAAAGCAGGGGGAGCGCTTCCCACCGGAAGTTGGCAAAGGGGCCGGGGGATGGGGAAGGCCGTTTTCGTCCTCTCCAGGCTCCTAGAGAAGCCTGAGGAGAGGAGAGCAAAAAAACCGGCCTTCTGGTCCCACCAGAAGTTGGCAAACGAGCCTCTCTAGGAGCCTGGGGAGGGTGAAAACAGCCTTCCCCACCATCACCCCACCACCCCCAGAGACCCTCCAGAGGCAGGAAACAGCCTGTTTCCCTACTTCTGGTGGGTCCAGAAGACCTGAAAATCAGTTGATCTCGCGTGCCCACCGATATGGCTCCGTGTGCCACCTGTGGCACGCGTGCCATAGGTTCGCCATCACGGCCCTCCAGTCCCAAGGTCACAACTTCAAACATTCCAGTTCTGGACCTCCTCGGAAAGCTGAAAAGACACACACTGGTTTACATACTATTTCAGCTAAAAAAATGTGGGGAGGGGGGCACAGATAAGACTCATTAGCTGCAAGAAGCGAAGCCATGAAACCCACTCCTGGGATTTCATATACGCTTATAAACCTTTGCCAGCCATTCACCTCAACCACAGGCCCAATCACGGGGCTTCCCGACTGCGAACACACCACACAGCCTCGTGGCTGGGCCCGAAGCAGAAATTATGCACGGAGCCCCATCTAGCCTCCATAAATCCCAAAATTCTTTTCTTTCTGCGGCTTAAAAACGTCCTCCAATCGCCACCTTAGTCCGCACCATCTCAGAACTGCTGACATTGGAAAGCAAACTGCCATATGGGTTTGATTATTGCAAGCTGCTCTATAGCTGGAGCTAGGATTTTAATTGCAATGCCCTATTTCACTGATAGTTTAATTCAAACTGCCAAGGGCTGATTTAGATACAGGAAATCCCCAAATAGGTACATAGGCAAAGCTTATCGAAGAGGAAACTGAAATGTTTTTAAGTATACACTTCATCTCCCCTCTCCCCATTCCTTCTCCCTCTCCCCCACCCCTCTCTCTCTCCCACACAGCCAACTCATTTGCACACACTGAGCTGAATTCCTCTCTTTGACTGTTTGGACTATGGGGCCATGGTTCAGCACAAACAAGTTTTCACATCATACTGGATGAGTTTGTAATATGTAATTGTGATTGTTTGGAGTCTAGTGAAAGGAAGGACCAGGGGTAGGACATGATAGCGGTCTTCCAATATCTCAGGGGTTGCCACAAAGAAGAGAGGGTCAACCTATTCTCCAAAGCACCTGCAGGCAGGACAAGAAGCAATGGATGGAAATTAATCAAGGAGAGAAGAACCAATCTAGAACCAAGGAGAAATTTCCTGACAGTTAGAACAATTAATCAGTGGAACAGTTTGACTCCAGTGGAGCACCCACTCCAACCCAGAAGATTTTTAAGAGATTGGAAAGCCATTTGTCCAGTATGGTATCCTGCTTGTGCAGGGGGTTGGACTAGAAGATCTCCGAGGTCCCTTCCTATCCTGTTATTCTGTTTCATAATGGTTTACTGAATGAACCACAACAGGCTGACTTCACACAACACATTACATACAACTGAACTAACCTATTTATTTATTTATTTATTTATTTATTTATTTATTTATTTATTTATTTATTTATTTAATTAATTTATATACCGCCCTATTCCCGAGGGACTCAGGGCGGTGAACAGCGAAAGATAAAAATACATGTAATACAAATGTTAAAAAACCAATTAAAATATACTAAACACTCTGGTCCTAGATAATTCAAGACAACCTACATGGGCTAAATGCAATCTATGAACATAGTCATTATTATTTTTTATTTTTTTTTACTCTTCCTTAAAAGCCAAGAGGTAATTTGCATCCTACATTAATTATATCCATGTTGGTATGCTACATCTTCACCTTGCTATATCTCAGATTAGATAGTGCTACATCCAGCTGACTATTATTTTGCTGCTTAGTTTCATTTACAATATGGTTTAAGACAGATCTGCAGACAACTGCTACCTGGAGATGAACCCAGGATATTTTTAAACATGTGAAACCATATGTTTGGCCATTAATCAAGGCTCTCCCCCATTTTCCAAGTAAACAACCCCAGATTTGTTCTTCTTTAGCTTTACATCTGCAGCAATGCTGCAATATTTGGCAGGCGGTGTCAAAGAGAGTCACCGCCCAATTTACAGAGCAGGAATTTAAATATATATTTTTCTTCAGTAAAACTTTCATCCTAAAGTACATTGCACAAGCTGGGTTCCTAAAAGGTGCATTTACTACTGAATAAATAATTGAGGGAGTTCCGAAAATCCAAAGCAGGTAAGCCACCTTACGGCTCAGCGCAATGGCCGAAAGCAATCTCTCCCCCCCCGCACCTTTTCTGTTGCAAGTTTGATGGGAGAAATGAATAAGTCATCACTAGACTGAATTTCATCAAGTAAATCAGGCGCTTCGCTCACAATATCGCAATCATTTTGTTCATAGTCCACTGTAATGATGGAAGCTGGAGCTGCACTCAACTTTCGGTTCATATTTCTACTTATCGTCGGATGTAACTAAATTCCTCAGAGATTACTGTACAATTAAAAGAAGAAGGGGGGGGGCGCACGCAGAAAGATTTATAAATAAATTAATGTGGTGGAAACAAGACCTTAATTAAAAAATGCTCTTCTCCTGCTTTCTGTAGCTTCTTCAAAGACTAGGGGAGTTTTTGGCTTCAATTCACTTTGCAATGCTAAGACATAGAGTCATACCTACACATTCCATAATGAATGTGGTGAAAACAGACAGATGAATAGCTAGCTAGCTAGACAGATGAGATAGATAGATAGATAGATAGATAGATAGATAGATAGATAGATAGATAGATAGATAGATAGATAGATAGATAGAAATAGATAGAAATAGATAGATGATAGATGATAGATAATGGATAGATAGATAGATAGATAGATAGATAGATAGATAGATAGATGATAGCTAGATAGCTGGATGATAGATAGATGATAGATAGATAGATAGATAGATGATAGATAGATAGATAGATAGATAGATAGATAGATGATAGATAGATAGATAGATAGATAGATAGATAGATAGATAGATAGATAGAAATAGATAGATAGGTAGAAATAGATAGATGATAGATGATAGATAATGGATAGATAGATAGATAGATAGATAGATAGATAGATAGATATAGATAGATGATAGATAGATAGATAGATAGATAGATAGATAGATAGATAGATAGATAGATGATAGAAAGAATGAGCGTCCCTCCAAACGCTAGATGTTAAGTCCAAGCTTCCACCCTACACATGGTCATTGCAATGCTACAAACCTCAGAGTTACAAGTTTTTCTCCCTTGCTCTAAAGAAATATCACAATTATAGTCTGTCCAAAAACACATCAGAAACCAAATGGGGAGCAGTCTCTTCCTGCAAAAAATATCCCAGGAATTTCAAAGATGACATGCGGTTGAAATTATCACACAAACTCAATACAATCTAGCCTTTATATATTTCAAGCCATGTTCCTGCCTCGGGCAATACATATTTTTTTGGTAAGATAACCTTAAGGAGCCAGCTGCATACATTTCTCCAGATGGTTAGTTCATACATCATGTAAAGCCCTAACTTAGTTTGGTTTGAATTTACTAGGATAGTTAAACTATAGTGTAGACCAAATGAAGTGGTTAGGCCAAATGGATTTCAATCAGATTTTAGGAAGATGCAAAAACCTAGTAGCTTTTTAAAAAGAACTTGGATCAGCTCCCCAAAATTTTGACCTTGAGTCTTTCTTCATCTTATCTTGAGGGCTTTACCAATGAATGATATCCATTTTTTCCCAAAAAGGAAAACCTTCGTCATCAAGGTATATACCTAATCAAAATGATGTATGTTAACCTGGAAGTAAGTTTCTATATACATTCCAAGGTGCCTTCCTTCCTTCCTTCCTTCCTTCCTTCCTTCCTTCCTTCCTTCCTTCCTTCCCTTCTTTCTCTCTCTCTTTCTCTTTCCTTCATTCCTTCCTTTCCCTTTCCCTTTCCCTTTCCCTCCCTCCCTCCTTCCCCTTCCCCTTCCCCTTTCCTTCCTTCCTTTCCCTTTCCCTTTCCCTCCTTCCTTCCTTTTCTTTATTTCTTTTTCTTTCTTTCTCTTTCCTTCCCTTCCTTCCTCCCTCTTTCTTTTCTTTTCATCTACCTACCTACCTACCTACCTACCTACCTACCTATAATTTTCTGAGTTCTTCTTGCTATTGAAACATAATAGATTCATACAGCCAGTTCTTAACATGCACTTACAAACAGCATAACGCTATAGCTTATTTTCCTACATATTTGGCATGGGATTAAAAAAAAAAAATCTAAGCTGAAAAAAAGTGTCTGTGCAATAGCCTGCAGAGAATATTTTTTTTATTCATTCTGTAACATAGAGAAAAAAGCTAACAAGCGAAGTCTGACTAACAGGGATTTTTACAAGCAGAAAGGAGTAATAGCAACTTATACAATTTCTTGTCAAATCTCTTCACTAAAACTCGGGGACAATAATTGAAAGGGACTGATTTTCAAACTCTTTGGAATAATGAAAAGCTCTCTCTCTCTCTCTCTCTCTCTCGCTCTCTCTCTCTCTCTCTCTCTTTCTCTTTCTTTTGCAAGACTCTCTCGGGATAATGGAATGTACCTTTCCAATTTACATTTTTTCCCCTCCTATTCCATATTTCATTCTTGTGTCTAAGGTTTCATTCTGCTGGGAACATCAGTCTTTGACAAGAGCCCGGGCTAAAGTTCAGTCTCGCACATCTGGCCATTGTAGGCGACAAAATGGCTGCAGCATTGGATACTTAAGGATACATCCTAATGACATCATCACCCAGGCTTGTTCTCCAGCAAAGCAACTGCGGAAAATCTGTCGCTTTGAGTGCCAGAGTTACTTCCTGATAGGACCATCCTAGCTCTACGGGCTCAACCTCAGTGAGACTTGTAAATGAATCAGGAATCAAGAATGAGTTTTGGAGCACAAAGAACCATCTCCTTCTCAAGGACATGGGGTCCATCAAGGACAAATGTTCTCGCAACTGAAAATCAGGTTCTCTATCCTTTTTCCCGTGACTGAAGGTCAGAGGACTCTAGTGTTGGGATCTCACACATGGGAAACACCGTTGCTTCCTTTCTTGATTAAGTTGGCATTATTATTAAGGCTGCAATGAACATAGAAACATCTACTGAGGGATACTCCTAGCATGGTTATGATGAGAACAAAGAAACCACTGCAAAATAGGGCGTCATATTCAAATATTCTCACTCGGCTACACTAAAAAATCTCTACTGCAGAATTTTTAATACAAGATGTCCGTGTGTAGAATGGCAAAATAAGCCTACGGACTGGGCAATGTATAGGGTTTGGAACATGTATATTTGTAGATGGGTTTTTTTTTTCCCCTACTATAATCTAGCAAATATAGTCATTTATAGCACCCTTCGGTAGGAATCTTCAACAGTGCTAGGATACCATGAGCCCCGCTATTCTCTAGAGGAATGATTTTGAAGTTAGAACGGTACTGCAGAATACGAGATCAAACAACCCAAGGTTACTCAAATCAGAAAGTCGCCAGGACAAAGGAAAGTTTAATTCTTCTGCAGAAGAATTCTACAGAATTCTTATAGTAGTCATGTAGAAGACTCCCTGTTCTCTTCTTGGAGATAGCAACCGTTTCTACAGCATACCAATAAAGCAAATGCATTAATTTCTGAGCTGCTTTCCCATCGTTGGCTTCCTAAACAAGGCATTCCAAAATTCAAAATTCCATGCTGTAACATCTTGAGTCTGAACTGTATGAGCTGACATTGAAGGCTTCCTTTCCTGTTACCATCGACTTCGATGCAGTTCGAACATCAGAAGCAGACCAGATGCACTATCAGAAACTAGTCTACAAACATTAGCATATCAAGGAAGAAAAAGGAAGGAAGGAAGGAAGGAAGGAAGGAAGGAAGGAAGGAAGGAAGGAAGGAAGAAAAAAGAAAAGAAAAGAAAAGAAAAGAAAGAAAGAAGGAAGGAAGGAAGGAAGGAAGGAAGGAAGAAAAAAGAAAAGAAAAGAAAAGAAAGAAGGAAGGAAGGAAGGAAGGAAGGAAGGAAGGAAGAAAAAAGAAAAGAAAAGAAAGGAAGGAAGGAAGGAAGGAAGGAAGGAAGGAAGGAAGGAAGGAAAATATACTAATCTCGCAAGATCTGACATTTCACGATTCCTTTACTTAAACAGTGATCATGCTGAATCAAGCAAGAAGCAATCATCTAGATCCAACTAGCTGTCTAGAACCTAGGACAAATGGAAGTTTTAAGAAATTATCACAAGATGCCTTTCACATCCCTAAGTCTCCACCACTTGACGCTTCCTTGTTCATCACAAATCAGAATTGTACAGGAATGCAGGCAATTCCCTGCATTCATTCAACTTGCAGCTCTGAATGCAAGCCACAGAACTAAAATTATAATCACCACCACCCACCCCAAACCCGTCGATACTAGAAAGAAAGGAAGGAAATGGACATTATCTCGACTATTGGAAGGGAAGAAGGATGAGGGGAAGGTTTGCCTTTAGGCCTCGCGGAATACAAATGTGTTACACCGCTACAGGTCCAAATCTTTGATCTTCCTTTCTGCAGGAGCTATGATGTAGAAAGCCAATGTACTAAGCAGACAGTTCTATGCCGAATATAAATTATCCTTTAAATGCAGCGAGGTATTCTCCTGCTCACGTTTTTAAGAGGGAAGGCAGCTTTCGCTGGGAAGAAAGGCAGGGCTGTGAAGGAATAACACCTTTTGTGCAGGTGGGAAAAAAAAGAATTAAAATGCGGACAAGGATCTGAATGGTTAAACACTTTTAAGGAGAGGAAGACACAGAGAGAGAGAGAGAGAGAGAAGGAAATTGTGTTTTTTCAGTTTCATTTGGCAGAAAAAAATTTCAACACGGAATATTCACACATCCTGCAAACAGCAACAACGAGACTCGTTATTTGCCTCCCATAATAGAGTTGATCCTCTTATAATCTTAAAAAAAGAAAAGAAAAGGAGAAGGCTCCGAGAATCATCGGCTTAAGTAATGTTCAATTTTATCTTCAGATTCAGCTACAGACACAGTGGAAGGAGAACATGCCTGGAAATCTAAAAAGTGTTTTCTCTCCAGCTCTCCCTTGCCTTTTCTTTTTCTCCTTCCCCTATCAGCTAACTCTCCGCGTTGTTCTCAGGATTTTTAGTCATTAATATTCTGATCAGGTCTTTGCAATTAACACACTTCCTGTTTTCTTCCATCATTCCCCCCATAACCTACACCCCCATATCAACCTTCTCCACCCACCACCTCTGTATAGGTGGGATTATCGGTTTAGATAATAGCTTCTCTATTATAAATTCTGGCTTTGCACCTTATTTTATATGCAAATTTTACAGTATTGAAAGCACCCAAGGATGAAGGCATCATCACACAGGCTCCCCTTCTCATTTTTAAAGGCAGAAACAAATAATTTTTATTTTTTGGGGGGACCATCCAATAAGAGTTTTACGGGGAATCTGTTCAGAGAAGTCCTTGCGTCTTAGAAATCAGCTCCATGGATGATCTTGAAACAGGCACCTGTTCCTGAGCCAGCCAGAAGCTGTGTAACTTGCTGGCTTACACCCTCCAGAGTACAAATAATCCATTCCACATTTGACCAACATACCAATAGTTGCATACATACATACATACATACATACATACATACATACATATTCTTGAACCGGGTATTTTCCTATATAAACCAAGTTTTTCAAATTGCAGCCATAGCTCAGTGAAATCACATCCACTATCCAAGGCTTCTTCAGACAGTGAAGTAGGATAGCGGATGTGATTTCACTGAGCTATGGCTGCAATTTGAAAAACTTGGTTTATGTAGGAAAATACCCAGTTCAAGAAAAATACATACTTTTAAACCTACGATAAGAGCAGAAAGCACACACACACACACACACACACACACATATATGCACAAAAAATATCAGAGCATTCAGGATAAGGAGAGAAAAAAAGTCTATGTTTTATTTTCCCCATATGGTGTATATTTATTTCCCTTGGCATATCAACTTTCACTTTTCATTTGCTAACCTTCCATAAACTGGGAGGAGGGGGAGAGAAGTTGCTTTTCCAAGTTGAATATTTGTGTTGAAAGCACCCATCATTTCCAATTTTTTTTTGTTTCTCTTCCTAAGGTGGATGTGCTATTTTTTTTTTTTAAAAGAGAGGTGTTTGGGATGAACCAGATCCCTTCATCAACCCACTTGGTCCCTTCCTTGGTTGCTCCTTTCAGATCCATCCACAGTGGAGGCTCAAGCTATTTTAAGGCAAGGCTGTGTGTTTCCATGGTCCACGCCCACTCACCCCCTCCTTCCCTCTCTTTTCTCCCGCCCCCCCCTCCTCCACCCCTCCACCCAAGGTCAATGAGAAGGTAATGCCTACTCATGACAGACCTTCAAAACTACTTTTTAACAAGTTTATTACCAGACCAAGGTTGAAAGCAGAAACCCTCAGCTTGCATTTCCATTCAAGCCATCAGGTACAAAGAAGCATGCCAGGGCCAATTTCTAGAAGGTGGAGAATGATGTAGTAAGTCCAATTGATGGTTTATTTATTTATTTATTTATTTATTTATTTATTTATTTATTTATTTATTTATTTTCCTTCCTTCCTTCCTTCCTTCCTTCCTTCCTTCCTTCCTTCCTTCCTTCCTTCCTTCCTTCCCTCCTTCCACCACTGTTAGCCATGACAAAGAAGCACTTCTAGGAACCAAAGTCTCTTCCTTCCTAGTTTCTCTGCCCAGAACCTCCCACGCTGCCCAGTTTCCACACCGACACGCTTGGGTTTTCCTTTGCCACCAATCTGAAGATGCCACCAAATCAACTAAAGTATCTGGATTATATATCCACACACCTTCTCTCTCTCTTCCCAGCTGCTGCACATCCGATTCCAAGACTCCCAAAATAAGCAACTTCATCACACCAACTCAAAGGAAACCCTTCCATTAAAAAAAAAAAAAAAAAAAAAAACTTCATTTACCATCCAGCCCATTGCCCGGTTTTTGTTTTTCGCTGCTTCTTCTTGTTCTTCTCTTTGCACAAACACAAAAACGCATATTACACCAGCGAGCTGAGTTTTTTTTTTTTAACGCAATCTTTTCCCCCATTCAGCCTCCATTACAAGATTAACATTCCACCCACCATAGATGCTACATTTTTCCCCCCCTCTCGCTTCCAATTCACCCACCACCAGTCGCTAGCTGCACAATCCCCTCCCTTATTAATCTGCACCCTTCTCCGGCGGCCCCCCCAAAAAATTATGCACTGGAGTGAAGATGTAAAAAGAAAAAAAAAAGACTGCTATCCTCTCGGGGTGGATGGGGAAGGAGGAGAAGATAGGTACCTGTCTCTAATCCACAAATTGATCAAGCCTCCCGGCAGCGGAGCAGTCTATCTTTCTTCTGCCCCCTCTCCTACCACTACCACCACCACCACCAACATAACACACACACACACCGGTGAAATGCAAGGGGCAAATGGACCCCCGACCAACCAGCCCACCATGCCCGCAAAGCGGTGGCACGACGGTTGTGTCTCCCGACGTTAAGACTTCTTCTACCTCCACTCTCCATGCCGGTAAGTCATCACATTCCCCCGAGGTTCGTCCATAAAGGGTGGGGGGGGGAATCGGGGGGGGGGAGAGAGAGAGAGAATCTGCTCGCCATTCAACGCCTTCTCCGTCCTTCTCTATCTCCATCAGCCGGATCGACACCAAGACCCCCAAACCCCCCCCCCCAGCCCTTCTCCCGCCCCTTACCTTCAATTCCCTCCGAGCCAACCAAGCTAAAATCAGCTTTCCCCAGCCGTGCTTCGCCCCGCTGCCTCCAAGTCGGGAGGAAGGAAGGAAGGAAGGAAGCCCCAAAGCGCACCGCGGGGGAAATCCTTCTTCAGCTCAACATCGGAAGAGGAAAGGGGGAGAGGGAGGGAAAGGGAGAGGGAGGGAGGGAAAGGGAGAGGGAGGGAGGGAGGGAGGGAGGGAGGGAGAGAGAGAGAGAGAGAGAGAGAGAGAGAGAGAGAGAGAGAGAGAGAGAGAGAGGAAGGAAGGAAGGAAGGAAGGAAGGAAGGAAGGAAGGAAGGAAGGAAGGAAGGAAGGAAGGAAAATAGACAGGTGGGAGAGAGGAAGGAAGGAAGGAAGGAAGGAAGGAAGGAAGGAAGGAAGGAAGGAAGGAAGGAAGGAAGGAAGGAAGGAAAATAGACAGGTGGGAGAGAGGAAGGGAGGAAGGGAGGAAGGGAGGGAGGAAGGAAGGAAGGAAGGAAGGAAGGAAGGAAGGAAGGAAGGAAGGAAAAAAATAGAGAGGATATTTCCCAAGGATCCGAAATGGGGAGACAGACAGCGGGATGGGGGGCTCCGGGCCGCCCCTCCCCCCTTCCCCAAAATCAAAATGCAAGACAAGGAGAACGATGCCGGCATCCTTCCTCCCCCGCCTCCCCACTGCAATTGCGGGGAGGCGTCCAAGTTAGGGGCTCTAATAAAAGTGAGACCCCCATCCCCAGCCACCCACCCACCCCATCCCAGCCTCGCTCCAAAGGAACCCTTGCAAGAAAAGAAAACCCGGCGCCCAAGTCCGGCAAAGCCGCCTTGAACTTACACGAGGAGGTTTCTCCAAACTTGAAAGAAGGCGAGGCGGAAGAAAAAAGAAGAAGAAGAAAAAAAACACAGAAAAAGAAAAAAAAAAAGAAGAAAAAGGAAAAAAAAAAATCCTCCGGCTACTGCCGAACGGCTGCAACGACGACAGAGACGGCGGCGGCGTCGGTTCTCCTCCTCCTCCTCCTCCTCCTCCTCCTTCGCCTCCTCCGCCTCGGCAGCCCAGAGAGCCCGGAGATGGCTAGGATGCCGACGCGGCGGCGAGCGGAGAAGCGCGCGGCGCCCGAAGAAGCCAAGCGATATTCCCCGCGAGAAAGCGGCGAGGGCGAGCGAGCCGGAGAGGCAGGTCTCCTCCTCCTCCTCCTCCTGGTGGTGCTGATGCTGATGCTGCTGATGCCCGGGAGCCAAAGGCTAGCCGAGCCCGGTGGAGATCCGCGTGGCTGGCCCCGCGGAAGGCGAGATGGAAACTCGGAGCCGTCCTCTGCTACTGCTGCTGCTGCTGCTGCCGCTGCCGCTGCCGCTGCCGCTCCTAGCACCGCGGCTCCACACGGCGGTTGCATCGGCTCCGCGCTTCAGTTGCTGGCGTCTGAACTCCGCTTTCCCCGACAGCGCCAGCAAGTCCTCGCCGCGCCTGACATCACTGCGAAAGGGGGCGGGCGGTGGGAAGAGAGAGAGGGGGGGCATGCAAATGAAGGGAAGGGGGGAGAGAGAGAGAAAGAGAGAGAGAGAGATGGAGAGAGAGAGAGAGAGAGAGAGAGAGGACTTTTTTTTTGCAAGCGGGCAAGCTCGCCCACCCACCCACCCACCCACCCACCTGCCCCCCCCTCCTCCTCCTCCTCCCTCGCCTCTCCCCGCGGTCTTAAAGGCTTCTGCGAACGGCGGCGGCGGCTGCTTTTGGAAGCTCCGCGACGAGTAAGTGATGGAATCCCGGCGCAGGGTAGAAGGAAGAAGCCCGAAGCGTGGTCGGGGATGAGGATGGAAGGAGGGGGGGGGGGACGGATGATGGGAGAAGGATGGCCTGGCGGAGCCGGAGATGGGTCCACGGCGTGTTCCCCCCTTTTTTGGGGGGGAGCCGGCGAGAAGTTTGGGTTTTCTGGGACGCGGGGAAGCCGCCGTGGGTTCGTTGGTTGGAAATTGGGGAGGGGTGGGTGGGGAGGGGGGTTGGTTTCCTTGGAGGTGGGGAAGAGAAGTCTTGGCTTCGTTGGAAGCTCTTTGGACATCCGTCTTTCGGAGGGAGGGAGGGAGGAAATGGGACAAGGGAAGGAAGGGAGAGAGAAAGGAAGGAAGGAAGGAAGGAAGGAAGGAAGGAAATGGGACAAGGGAAGGAAGGAAGGAATGCAAGGAAGAAAGGAAGGAAGGGAAAGGAAGGAAGGAAATGGGACAAGGGAAGGAAGGAAGGAATGCAAGGAAGGAAATGGGACAAGGGAAGGAAGGAAGGAATGCAAGGAAGGAAGGAAGGGGACAAGGGAAGGAAGGAAGGAAGGAAGGAAATGGGAAAAGGGAAAGAAGGAAATGGGACAAGGGAAGGAAGGAAGGAAGGAAGGAAGGAAGGAAGGAAGGAAGGAAGGAAGGAAAAATAGTGGAAGGAAGGAAAAATAGGTGGAAGGAAGGAAAAAGGACTTCAATTCCATCAGGAAGTTTCATGGTTGAACTTGGATGTGATCCCAAAGTCCTCCACTTCCCTCCTCACAGCTTGTGGTCACTCAATATTCTACAGTTTGCTACAGTCAAGCCACAGGCACAACCTCCAATCCTATTGGAACATGGACCCAGACTCTCCACTAATGAAGCCACCTTTTGGCTTTCTCCTCACCTTGGAAGCTGAAAGACCCTGAAGGAGCTGGCGGATGAATCTCAGGCCTTGAAAGTCCCTCATCTGGCATGAGTCCCAGGTGACTAGGCAAATCCTGGGCATCGTTATTCAAAGAGGAGCCTCACCTGGGTTCAGATGACACACCTGTCCCTGGTTAACCACAGAACTTCCATTTGAGAGAGTTGTGGAACTCATAGGACCAATCCAGGCAAGGTTCCCATAAAAGGCGAAACTCCATTGACTTCTTTGTGCTTCCTGTTTTCTGAAAATTAATTAATTAAAGGATTAATTAATTTCTTAAAGGATTTAATTGCTCAACCGGACACCAAGTTGCTTTGAGGAGACTCCTGTCCTATTCATGTTCTCCCTTGAGCATCCAGGAGACTATATGAACCAGTCGCCAAGTGTCCAAATTTTGATCATGTGACCATGGTTGTAAGTGTGTTGTCACGTGATGCATTGCAACCTTTTTTTCCCTTTGCTATAATGACCCAGGGCATGGCCAGTGTGTGACACATCTGGCCCACAGGCCGCGAGTTTTACACCCCTGCTGTAGAACATGTTTTGGAGTAGCCTTGGTGGCTAAACCCGGTGTTGGCGAAACCCAGCAGTTGTGACTTGATTTGATGAATTAGAGCTTCATCAACTAGTTCGACTAGAACGAGAAGACTTTGTTGCCTTAGGTCATCTAGTCCAACCCCCACCCGCTGCCCAAGCAGGAGACCCTACACCATTTCTGACAGATGGCAGCCCAGTCTCTTCTTGAAAGCCTCCAGTGATGAAGCTCTCACAACTTCCGAAGGCAACTTCTGTTCCATTGGTTGATTGTTCTCATTGTCAGAAAATTTCTAGGTTGAATCTCTCCTTGTTCAGTTTCCATCCATTATTCCTTGTCTGGCCTTCAAGTGCTTTGGAAAATAGGTTGACCCCCCTCCTCTCTGTAGTAGCCCCTCAAATATTGGAAGATGCTATCGTGTCTCCCCTGGTCCTTCTCTTCCCTAGACTAGCCATGCCCAGTTCCTGCAACCGTTCTTCATATGTTTTAGCCTCCAGTCCATTAATCATCTTGGTTGCTCTTCTCTGCACTCTTTCTAGAGTTTCAACATCTTTTTTATAGGGTGGTGACCAAAACTGGATTCAGTATTTGTTCTTATTTCTAGGTTGAATCTCTTGATAAGTTTCCATCCATTATTCCTCTGCCTTTCAGTTATAACCATTTTCCATGGACTTGCACACCTGTGATAGCTTCCCATCATATTATATCTGCAGGCACCTTGGAACACTTCTTTTTATCAAGCTGCTGAAAGCAGAGGAATGTGATGAGCCCACAAATGCACCCACCGCCTTAAAAATCAGGGGCAAATACTTTGTCTCATTCTTCCTGATAGGTACCCTTCTCTTCTTCCTCCTTTGTGTTCAACCCCTTTGAATGCTAAGATGGTGTGACAGTTAGTCTGAGCAACTTCAGGTTCAAACTCCATTCAGCCGTGAATCTCAGAGGGTTATCACAAAACAATCGTTGACCTAGTTTGTCCATGCCGAGACTCTTTGGGTTTAAACTTGGGTTTAGCTAGACTCACACAAGAGCCAAATCCGACCACATTATGGCTCATCTGTGAACACAATCAGAAACCAACCTGCCTTTAGAAGAAAATATTTGCAGCTCAGGGTTGAACTGTGGGGTCCCTGGTGCTCTTTGAGCTGGGTGGTTTCCTTGCAGCTGTTTTATCATCAAACGAGGTAACATCATCAGATAGATACAGATACAGATTAACAGAGTTGGAAGGGACCTTGTAGGTCATCTAATCCAATCTTCCCCTGCCCAAGCAGACATTACACCATTTGTGACAGATGGCAGTCGAGTCTCTTCTTCAAAGTTTCCAGTGATGAAGCTCCCACACAAATTGTTCCATTGGTTGATTGTTCTCACTGTCGGAAAATGTCTCCTTATTTCCAGATTGAATCTCTTCTTGATCAATTTCCATCCATTATTCCTTGTCTGGCCTTCAGGTGCCTTGGAAAATACTTTGACCCCCTCCTCTCTGTGGCAGCCCCTCAAATACTGGAACACTGCTATCATGTCTCCCCTGGTCCTTCTCTTCACTAGACTAGCCAGCTCCTGCAACTGTTCATCGTACGCTAACATTGATGGTGTTACCTAGTTTGGATAGTTGGATAATTACCTAGTTTGAAACATCTTCAAGAAAACATCCATGCCCAAAGAGCACCAATGCCCCATCAATTATTATTTATTTATTAGTTTGATTTATATGCCGCCCTTCTCCGGAGACTCAGGGCGGCTTACAATGCTTTTAAGCAGTAGCCTTCATACTTTTGTATATACCTGCTTAGTAGAGCTTTTGCCCCCCCCCCAAGCGGTGTTCTATTTTTATACAAAGTCAGCTTATTGCCCCCACAATCTGGGTCCTCATTTTACCTACCTCGGAAGGATGGAAGGCTGAGTCAACCTTGAGCCTGGTGAGAATTGAACTCGCAGTAATTGCAGGCAGCTGGCAGCTAAATACTACTTTAGTGGACTAAACTAACAGTAGTTTAGTCAACTGCACCACCAGGCTCCTAAGGTAGGCATCAACCTACCTCGCCAGACTGTTGGGAGGATCCTGTAGAAATATAGGGACCTGAAAAACACATATAGAAAAAAATGAAGCATTAATAGAAGCAGCTTGCATCTGGTTATGCCAGCAGACTGAGAAACAGATCAGGTTGCTCTTATTATGTCCTTAGTGGAACCTGGCTGTAGGAAAATCTACAGGAGAAACTTTTCACAGTGTGGAAATAAACATTGATTATATTGTACGCTGATTGTTGAAAAAGACAGCCAATGCACAAAATCAAGATGCCAAAATCAGTAGGCATAGAAGTTTTTCGTGGCACGAAACTGAAAAAAAAATTAAAAAAAATACAGCTGCTACTTAGCGAAGATCAAGCTGCTATGCAAAGCATTGCTACAAAAGGTAATAAGAAAAGATTAATCCCCAGATATTAAAAAAAAAAAAATAACGATAATTCTCGCTAAAATCCTGTAATTTCACAGATAGCTCCACGTGAGTTGCGGTTTTGTTTGGTAACAGTGTGAAGGTGTTTTGTCACAGCTTTCTGGAATATTTATTTCTGTATGTATTTATTCCTGGTCTAGTCTGCCTCCCTGGATTTCTTAGTAATCTCCAGTTGGAGAATTAATGCAATTCATCCCTGCTTAAGATAAGCCGAAATCAAGTAGGTGCAGTTTTAAACAATGGCAGTTCTGCTTAATTTATAGTATTTGATAATTTGTGTTGCTTAGATTTGTGCGGAGATTTACGATTGGTGAAGTTTGACGCTTGCTAAGGAAAATGATTAATACGTTGCTTGAACGTTTTCTTTGCTGAATGTTGTTATTTGGAGGAAGGATGTGATTTTTTAAAAAAAACAACAATAACAAAACAACCATCACCCGCATAGAGGTATGAGACAAACATGGTATAACGCCTTGAATAGTTCAATAGAATAAGCTGCTGGCCACGTCCCTCTGCATTCATCAAGCCACAAATTCTGGATTGGGTACATTTTTTTTTTTTTCAAAACATCAGCAAAATATCACTGCTGCCTTCCAGTCTATGCTTGCTGAATGAGGGAGGATGACCAAGAAAGATTTTGGAGCAGCTGTTTCAGACATCAAATGACTCAACATCGCATGCCTTGGCTGTTATTGTATGTGCAATCCATTTACACTGGTGAAATTACTGTAAGGAGGGATTTCCTGGGGTGTTTTTGTGCTAATCTTTCCTGCCTTTTTTTTTTTTTTTTTTTTTGGTCAGGGAAAGTCAAGATTATGATTATCTGGTAAAATGGGTTGCTAAAGCAGGCTGCTCCAGCCCCCCCAGCTGTGCAGATGTGGGGAATTTCAACCCCCACCAGGCCTTCAGCCAGCGTACTCCCAGTGACCGGCAAGATCCCACAGAGTTGGTCTCCTCCGGGTCCCGTCAGCTAAACAATGCCGGCTGGAAGGCCCGCAGGGGAGGGCCTTCTCTGTGGCTGCCCCAGCTCTCTGGAACCAGTTACCTCCTGAGGTCCGGACCATCCCCACCCTATTGGCCTTCCGAAAAGCGGTGAAGACCTGGCTTTTCTGGCAGGCCTTGGGCCGTTGATCTCGCTCTTGCGATCTGGCGAGATCCGGTCATGAATGGTATGAATGAATTTTAATGTTTTAATGTTTGGTTTTTGTTTTTTTTTTAATTTGATTTATATGCCGCCCTTCTCCGGAGACTCAGGGCGGCTTACAATGCCTTAAGCAATAGCCTTCATACTTTTGTATATTTATACAAAGTCAGCTTATTGCCCCCACAAACTGGGTCCTCAATTTACCTACCTTAGAAAGGATGGAAGGCTGAGTCAACCTTGAGCCTGGTGAGATTCGAACTTACAGAAATTGCAGACAGCTGGTGTTAATCACAATGCTATCAGTCTGCTGAGCCACCAGGCCTCTTTTAATTTTTAAATGTTCTTTATTAGGATTTTAGATGTATTGTGAGCCGCCCTGAGTCTTCAGAGAGGGGCGGCATATAAAGCGCTGGCTGGGGGATTCTGGGAGTTGAAGTCCATCCATCTTCAAGCTTCCAAGGTTGAGAAACACTGCTCTAGTCCTTTGCACCTGACACAACCCCCCCCCACCCGTGGTGGGATTCAAATAATTTAACAACCGGTTCTCTGCCCTAATGATTTCTTCCAACAAGCAGTTCACCAAACTGCTCAGAAAGTTAACAACCAGTTCTCCCGAACTGGTGCAAACTGGCTGAATCCCACCACTGCCCCCCACCCCTCATGCCCAAAAGCTTAAAAAAATATTCTATTCTGGAGATGTTTTATGAACACCTCTTTAACACTGCTTAGTGTTTGAGTGCACACCGATTACATTTTCTTAAAAATAATAATAATAATGATTATTATTAAAGGATGCATTACCACATAGATTTCAAAATAGATGTGAAACTTCAGCACACTTCCCCACCCCACTTTGCACTGGTTAAGATATATTTGTTTCTGCATTTCTTGTCACCTCTGCTGTGGTGTGAGGGTTTTTTTTGGTTGTTGGTTTTTTTTTGCCATTTCCCTTGATTTCTAATTAGAGAGCAAAGGTGAGGAAAAAATATCTCCTCCGTGTTCACCCCTGTGAACTGACAGCCACACTTGGGGTTTTAACCAAAGCCTCCGAGACTTGATTTCACCATTGACCAAGTGCCGGGTTTTTAATTATATTTTAGAGGTAGAGACGCGGAAGGGTGTGGGAGCGTAGAACTGTAAATATTGCTTCGAGAAGCCAAATGAGCTCACTTACTGATGACAATGTAATTAGTTTTGGGGTTTTTTTTTTGGCGGTAATGAATCTCAATAAAAGCAAAGGGAAAAGAAAAGAAAAAAAAAGGAAAAGTGACCTCATCATATCCCCCGCTTCAGTGGTGGGATTCAAAACTTTTTACTACTGGTTCTTTGGGTGTGGCTTGGTGGGTATGGCATGGCTTGGAGGGCATGGCTTGGTGGGCGTGGCAGGGGAAGGATACTGTGAAATCTCCATTCCCTCCCCACTCCAGGGGAAGGATACTGCAAAATCCACATTTCCTCGCGATCAGCTGGGACTCGGGAGGCAGAGAAGGGGGTGGGCCCAGTCAGAGGTGGTATTTACCAGTTCAGTGGTGGGTTTCAAATACTTTTACTACCGGTTCTGTGGCTGTGGCTTGGTGGACGTGGCAGGGGAAGGATACTGTGAAATCTCCATTCCCACCCCACTCCAGGGGAAGGATACTGCAAAATCCCCATTTCCTCGCGATCAGCTGGGACTCGGGAGGCAGAGAAGGGGGTGGGCCCAGTCAGAGGTGGTATTTACCAGTTCAGTGGTGGGTTTCAAATACTTTTACTACCGGTTCTGTGGCTGTGGCTTGGTGGACGTGGCAGGGGAAGGATACTGTGAAATCTCCATTCCCACCCCACTCCAGGGGAAGGATACTGCAAAATCCCCATTTCCTCGCGATCAGCTGGGACTCGGGAGGCAGAGAAGGGGGTGGGCCCAGTCAGAGGTGGTATTTACCAGTTCAGTGGTGGGTTTCAAATACTTTTACTACCGGTTCTGTGGCTGTGGCTTGGTGGACGTGGCAGGGGAAGGATACTGTGAAATCTCCATTCCCTCCCCACTCCAGGGGAAGGATACTGCAAAATCCCCATTTCCTCGCGATCAGCTGGGACTCGGGAGGCAGAGAAGGGGGTGGGCCCAGTCAGAGGTGGTATTTACCAGTTCAGTGGTGGGTTTCAAATACTTTTACTACCGGTTCTGTGGCTGTGGCTTGGTGGACGTGGCAGGGGAAGGATACTGTGAAATCTCCATTCCCTCCCCACTCCAGGGGAAGGATACTGCAAAATCCCCATTTCCTCGCGATCAGCTGGGACTCGGGAGGCAGAGAAGGGGGTGGGCCCAGTCAGAGGTGGTATTTACCAGTTCAGTGGTGGGTTTCAAATACTTTTACTACCGGTTCTGTGGCTGTGGCTTGGTGGATGTGGCAGGGGAAGGATACTGTGAAATCTCCATTCCCACCCCACTCCAGGGGAAGGATACTGCAAAATCCCCATTTCCTCCCGATCAGTCGGGACTCAGGAGGCAGAGAATAGATGGGGGTGGGCCCAGTCAGAGGTGGTATTTGCCAGTTCTCCGAACTACTCAAAATTTCCGCTACCGGTTCTCCAGAACTGGTCAGAACCTGCTGAATAGCACCTCTGCCCCTCTTCCTTTTTTTCATTTCTTGATTGCCCATTTTGAACAAAATCAACAATGGCAAACTCTTGTTCTGTTTACAGGTAGTCCTCAATTTATGACCATTCATTCAATGTCCGTTTGAAGTTACAACAACACTGAAACAAGTGACTTATGATTGTTTTTCGCACTTATGATCATTGCAGAATTCTTGGGATCACATGATCAAAATTAATAAAGGATGTAGTCTTGAACACCTGGTCACATCCATCATTTTGAAGCCGGTGAACAATGCTGCAAATATCTCAGATCATACAACTTAATCTTACATGTTATTATTCAGGAATATTTCCTAAGGGTTGAAACCAGAGGTGATATTCAGCCGGTTCATACCGGTTCGGGCGAACCGGTATTGGCGACTTGTGGGTGAGCCTGCCCTGACCATCCACCCGGACGCAATCCCGTCCTATATTGTTGTGGTTTTGATGCCACACGCATGCGTGGATGGCACGCGCGAGTGAATTGCCATGTTTTGTGATGCCGCACACATGCGTGGATGCTGCGCACGCTCACATTTCCGGTGCTGGGTGAACTGGTTGCTACAGTATGTGAATCTCACCTCTGGTCGAAACAGTTTATCTTGCAAAAGCAATCTCATACATATGTGTGTGTGTGTGTCTGTGTCTGTGTGTTTCTATCGAAGTACCTGGTCTACCCCAATATGGGAGGGAGCATACTGCTTCCCTTTCGCCTTTCAGCTCCAATCCAGGAGCCCTCAAGCAGTCGCATTCACGACAAACCATTTTTATACCAAATTTATATTTTGCTGATAAAGAAATAAAGGGAGACTAGTATAGATCTATTTCAAGCTATTTAGCTCTCATCAACTAGACATACCCTTACTCGGATTCGAACTTGGGCTGCCTGCATATTAGGCAGTTGTATTAACCTCTGAGCCACAAGTTCTCCTCCCTTCATCAACTTGAGCCAGGGGAGAGATTAAGTGTTTTTCTATCGAGGCACCCCAGCATGTGGGAGGGAGCATACTGCTTCCCTTTCACCTTTCAGCTCCAATCCAGGAGCCCTCAAGCAGTCGCATTCACGACAAAGCATTTTATACCAAATTTATATTTCGCTGATAAATATATATATTTATATTTACATACATACATACTTACATACATACATACATACATATACATATATTCAATTTGTAACTTGTAGGTTTATGAGGAGCAATGTCTGTTAAATAGCCTAGAATTTCCACAACGCAATACTATTTATAACTACGAAATCAAGATTGAGGGCATGCATCTCAATCAACATAAATGCGTGCAAGAATATTAGGTTATAAGTGCTTAATAAATGGAAGAAGGAGATGGGAAATGGGTGGCATGTGGGTTTAACCTCTCTTTAAACAAGCTAAATCTTTTCTTTATTTTCCAAGCATCCACGTGAACCTGAAGGAAGATACAGGTGCCTCAAGGAATTCATTTATTAAAATATCCGCATCTTTAAATATGGTTGTTTAAAGGAGCCACAACTGTTTTCAGGCTTTTGTTAAAAAAAAAAAGAAGAAGAAGAATGAACTGGTTTTTTTCAAAGGTGTTGCATTTATGGTCCCATATAATTCAAAGTCTTTTTTTTTTTTTCAAATTATCTCTAACCCTATCACCCATAGGTGTACATTGGCCACCAGAATTGCCTTCTAGGGAGGTGCAAGGTTTTCAAAAACCCGAAGTGACCGGCTAGCTTTGAGTCGTGACTGCGCTGTAATACTTCTAGTCTTAAACTCGCAGGGTCATATAGCTTAGACCCTTTCCATGCTAGTCCATCCCTCATAGTTAAGACATCCTTATTGTCCATGAGCCAGGGGTCTGTTCTGACCTAGGCTTCCTGAGTCAGTAAAACACACGAGTAGTCCCAAAAACCTGTTTTATTTAAACAGCTGTGATTTCTGTTCATTCACAGATGAATCCCAAATAATTGTAAAGAGTCCTTCGGGATAAGGCTGATAATCACCCACCTTTATCTCCCTTGACACGCTGCCAAAGACCTAATTGGCAAAGCAACACGGAATCCAGAATCAAACAGAGCTTCAGGCTTTAAACTGCACAGAATGAACAAATGTTGCTTCCTGCAAAGGCCCATGTGCCTTTGCTCCTCTTTTAAGTCTTATGGGAGGGGCCAATCATCTCCAAGCCCTACTCCCGAGTCGTCCCTTTTGTTTTAACTGTTCTTGCCTTCTGGCAGTTCTGTGCATTCGTGCACTGGGAACAGGCTCCCCCTATTCCTCTGCCTCGCTGAGGTCTGACTCTGGAGGCTCCGGAGGCAGCACGTACCTCCCAGATGGCCCTTTCTCTGCCTCGGAAGCAGAGCCCTCATCTGAGCCTTCCCCAGACTCCAGGACTGGCCCATGTTCCTCCCCAGCCTCCTCACTGTCTGACTCTGCTGCGAGCTCCACAGGCTGCTGGCGGACTACAATAGGGTCTGCTGGTAGCACGGCCTTCAGCGTGGCTATCAGTTTGTCCTGGCTAGGGTTGGGTGGCCGCCTGGTCTGGCTTCTGGTGGTGACTTGTGCTGCCGGTTGCACAGGAGGAATGATGGCATGGACTACTTCCTCCTGGCGGTTGTCAAACTGTGGTTTTCTCGACAGGGCATCTACTAAGAAGTTTCTTCCTGCTGGTGTGTACTTTAGCTCGAATTTGAATCATCTAATGTACTGTGCCCAGTGGAAAACGCCTGTATGTGCCCATACGATGACAAAATAAGAGATACCTCGTGGCATCATCCCACAAATGGCATTTAAAGAAAATTCATCATCTGGGCGATGACCTTATTTGTTGCCTCTTCCAACTTCGATGCCAATGCGCATATATATCTTTCGATGTTGACTATCAATAGAGAACAGATATCCTTCCCGAGGGAGGAGCTAACCTTTTTAGCGATAAAAAAAATCCATCTCTCCACTGAATTCAAGGTGAAGGGGAACGCATTGTGGAGTTTTACAGCTCTCCTGTTCAAAGCCACCGAACAAAAAGGAGGCTCCGAGAAGTGAATTTGTCTTGAAAATTTCAAAGCGGAGTTTAATTAGAAGTACAAAGTCAATCACGCCTCCGTTCTGCAGACAAGGTTTTGCAAAAAAAAAAACCAACCCAACAACAAGGAAGAAAAATCAATAGGATGACAACGCTGAAAATGGTGTGGGGTCACGATACTTCAAACGTTGGACAATGAAGGCATAACGCCGCCTTTACGAAGTTGACTTGTACTGATCCTGTTTTAAGCTAAACAGGATCCTCTTGTTCGCCCAATGAAAAAGCCTTTCCGTTTGTGCGTTTAACTTTTAGAAACTTTTTATGCCATCTACCATGCTTCTCTCTGAATGTTTAAAGATCTCTGGGGGGGTTAACGGCTTGTAAAAATCATAACAGCCCACGAGAATGTGAAAATATGTTTTCCTTCTGCTATGCTTTATGGCACCTCTTAGGCAGAGAGGAAAAGAAAAAACCAACAACATCCCGAGAGCAATCTTGACATGCAAAAATTCGAGAACAAACAATACCTCTATTGTAACGTTAAATTAACTTTTACAGGAAGGCTATACATTTTAAACCAATGCATGCTAACTCAGCACAGCTTCTTGTACATATCCTATGCATTTCATCTTTTTTTTTTTTTTTTGAAAGCTGCATTTTCAATCAGAAAGGATTCTGTTACCTGCTATTTCCACTTAAAATTGTGTCGGTACCCAGCAATTACAGGAAGATGCGTTTTAAAACTTCTTAAAATTTCTTCTTTCATTTCTTCGATTGTTCTTCTGAGGAAAAGCCTGCAGTAAGGTTTTTTTTTTCCATCTATCAAGGGAATTCCTCGGCTGGACATCACCCTTTGGAATAACCCAGGGAGTCCTCGACTTACGACCACAATTTCTGAGCCCGAAATTTCTGTTGCTAAGTGAAACATTTGTTCAGTGGATTTTGCCCCGTTTTATGACCTTTCTCGCTTAGGGAATCGCTGCAGTTATTCAGTTAGTAGCCCGGTCGTTAAGTGGATTTGGCTTCCCTGTTGAGCTTGCTTGTCAGAAGGTTGCAAAAAGAGGATCACACGACTCTGGGATGCGGCAACCCGTCATAATTATGAGTCAGTTGCCAAGCGTCCAAATTTTGATCGCATGACCACGGTCGTAAGTCCCTTTTTTTCAGTGATGTTGTAACTTTGAATGGCCATTAAATGAACTGCTGTAAGTTGAGGACTACTTTTAATACCCTTCCAGCTTTATTTATTTATTTATTGAAGCAAATGTTCATTTGGACACCATGGGCAGATCACTTGATGCCTCTTCTCTTCAATCAAAATTGAGATTAGATTTCCAACTTGAGCTGCCCAAATTTGGGAGGGATATGACCCAGTGGTGGGATTCAAATTTTTTTACTACCGGTTCTGTGGGTGTGGCTTATTTTGTGGGCATGGCTTGATGGTCATGTGACAATTCTTTAGGATTTAGCAGAGGTACTGGTCTACCAGGCTTTTAACTGCTTGCAGAGCTGTACCGGTCTACCCATTTATTTTTGCAGGCATCGGTCTACTCATTTGTTTTTGGAGGCACCGGTCTACCCATTTATTTTTGTAGGCACCGGTCTACCACCACACTGCCTTTTAACACTGATCAGCTGTAGGGCGGCCCTTTGAAGCCCCACAGCAAGAGTTTAGACAGTTTTTTTTCCTTTTAGCCCATCAGCTGGGACTCAGGAGGCAGCAATAGATTGGGGGTGGAGCCAAATAAAAGGTAAGAATAATGCGGGGGAGCGGGGGCAGAACCGGTTCGGTGATGTCATATCGTCACCGCTACCGGCTCAGTGGAACCGGGTGGAACCGGGAAGAACCCACCACTGGATCTGACCCAGTGATGGGATTCAAATTTTTTTTATTATTGGTTCTGTGGGCGTGGCATGGCTTGGTGGGCGTGGCTTGGGCATGGCAGGGGAAGGATACTGAAAAATCTCCATTCCCACCCCACTCCAGGGGAAGGTTACTTCAAAATCCCCATTTCCTTCCAATCAGCTGAGACTCGGGAAGCAGAGAATAGATGGGGGTGGGACCAGTCAGAGGTGGTATTTACCGGTTCTCTGAACTACTCAAAATTTCCACTACCCGTTCACCAGAACTGGTCAGAACCTGCTGAATATCACCTCTGATCTGGCCTTTTGACCCTCCCTACAGGTTGGCATGGAAACGTCATTTTATGGTGTCGGAAGGAAGAAATTATTCAATACATAGGAAGCTATTTGTCACTCTTGTGAAGTAGGTCCAGACAAGAAGCACAACCAGAAATACTCACACTGACTTTATTGTAAGGTGACGTTGACAGAATCTTGACATTTCTGTAGGAGGAGAATAGGCAGAGCCGTCTTATGGTGGAGATTAATGTCAGGGGTAAAGAATCAGGATCCTTCGTAACATTGCAGCATAGAAGATTTATTCTTATTCTATACACCAGAATCTAGTCAATTAAAGTTCAACGCTAAATTGGTGCCAGATAAGGGTCAATAGAACTCAGGAGGGGTTGGACTTAAAGTGCTTTTGAGAACGCAATGATTCCAAGCTGATGGTGCACTTAATTCCACCCTCCAGTTCTACCTGCTCTTCTACAGTTACTCTCTCCTTGCCTTCATGGTACAAGAAATAAGGGAAGGCTCCTCTGAGACATTTCTCACTCTCTCCTTTCTTCTGCAGACTTAGCTGCAGCTTACCTGACTGTTGTTTAGTGTCCACTTTCCCACTTAAACCAGACAGAAGACATGGCTAGTTCTAACTTATTGTAAGACTGCATTAACAAAATCTTGTAAGACTTGAAAGTACAATCTTTCCATTACAGCTTTTAACTGTTCGATCCACTTAGGACAGGTTCCTTCCTAAGTTTCTTCCTCTGACCATTAAGCCGCTCAGGGCTCCTGCCTCTCTTATCTGATAGTTTCCTAGGCAGTATTTCTTCTCCTGTTTACCCAAGGTCATCCATACATTCTGTTATACGTTGTCTTTTGTTCTTCCTCTTGTCTTCGAAAGCCATTCTAACATACCGTTACACAATTAGGTGGGTGATGGCATTTCATTAGTTAAATTTATAATTAAACCTACTTAAACTTTCATGCTGTTTCAGGTTTCTGGAACATGCGAGTCCAGCTATATCTGGGGCTCTTATCTCTTCTGAAAAATATATTAATAGGCAACTAATGAAAGACTTTTGAGAGACATGGCCGTATTGATTTTCAATACTTTATATTGTCAAGTACTCAATGAAGCTTACGAACACTGTATCTTGATTGGGTTCACACACAAAATGTAATTCATAGCCTTAAACATATTTTCCATAACATCCAGGGCCTTCACGCATGTATGTTGATCCTTCCAGCCATGATTTATGGGACGTGTGGATCTAGGATGTGAAATCTGTTGCAGAAGCTTCTGCATGTCATGCAGTGAGCAATGGAAAGATAAACACTGAAGATATCTCTTAGGGATCATATCTGAAACGAGAAAATTTCAAAGAAATTGTAAACATTGCATCGAGGTGGAAATATAGGTCGGCAAGATGCAAAATGCATTTAGTTAACAACAGGCTGACGCAGAAAGCGACATGATGGTAGCCCTACTTAGCTGACCACCTAGTCCTAGACGATGGAGTAGTGGACTACAAAAAGATCTTGATCCCAACAGGGAATACCATAGCAAAAGACACAATGTGTGTTGAAATTTTCATTTTCCATAGCAGCTTTATCCAGATGCCTATGATGATAATGTGAAAGTAACGGGTACTGTATATGTATACACCCACTCCCCAAAACACACCTAAGATATGACAACTGGCATGCATGTCTAGAGACATCCACAAAATTCTGTCAAGCTGTCAAAAACAGTATTGCATCATTGCATGCAAACTTTATCCTTTGTGTGTAGTTCACCCCCAAAATAAATAAAGCCTCTCCAATGAATGCCCTTGAGCTGCAAAGTGTGTGGCGGCAGCCAAAAAAGGCAATGCAATCCTACGTTGCATCAACAGAGGGATACAATCAAGATCAATACCACTCTATAAAGCCTTAGTATGATCATACCTAGAATACTGCACCCAGTTTTGGTCACCACACGATAAAAAGGATGTTGAGACTCTAGAAAGAGTGCAGAGAAGAGCAACCAAGATGATTAATGGACTGGAGGCTAAAACATAAAAAGAACAGTTGCAGGAACTGGGCATGGCTAGTCTAGTGAAGAGAAGGACCAGGGGAGACAGGATAACAGTCTCCCAATATTTGAGGGGCTGCCACAGAGAGGAAGGAGTCAACCTATTTTCCAAAGCACCTGAAACCAGGCAAGGAATAATGGATGGAAACTGAACAAGGAGAGATTCAACCTGAAAATAAGGAGAAATTTTCTGACAGTGGGAACAATCAACCCATGGAACAAAAGTTGCCTTCAGAAGTTGTGGGAGCTTCATCACTGGAACCAAAGACCTACATACAAACACCCGCGAAAACTTCAGAAAACAAATATATATATATTTGGCTAGAAGAAAAACATACATACATACATACATACATACATACATACATACATACATACATATATATATATATATATATATATATATATATATATATAGAGAGAGAGAGAGAGAGAGAGAGAGAGAGAGAGAGAGAAAGAGAGAGAGATACGAAGCCTCCTTTGATTCTGCAGCATCCAGGGAATTCATTTTGGCACCCAAGTTTAGAAAGAATTTGGGGTTGCAGAATATGCTGACTTCATATTACGTGGGATTTTTCATTGGTCATCCAGCGATGGCTTCCACCAGCATTTTGACTGATGAAAGACATTATATCGCTGTCTTGTAAATAATGGAATCAACATGGCTTCCAGTGGCTTTTTGTTTGGTCCTAGAGAGGTTTATATGTTTCTTCCTTGACAGCTGCATCTGAAAGGTTATATCACTCTTTAACTTGGAGATAAGTTCATGGATTTGTACTGCTCAGCTTTCTAAAAGCTTCTGTTTATAAGCACGCCTGCACCTAGAAGACGCCCCCCGTGAAGAGATTTCATGTTTGAAAGGAAAGGATCTTATTATTGGCCTGTCATATTACTACATTAGAGTGAGAACATCCTCTATTTTCTCCTTGCCTGGTTTAATTCTGATGTGGGAGCCAAGTTGGAAAGAAATTCTCACAGCAACAAAAAAACAAAAAAATGAAGAAAGGATTGCAGTGATGACGAACCTTTTTGGCACCGAGTGCCCAAACCGGAACGTACATGCATACACATGCATGTGTGCATGCCGGAGTGCCAGTAACCTGAAGACTAGCATGTGCGCCGGCCAACTGGTCTTCAGGTTTCCGGCACACGCATGTGTGCCAGCCAACTGGTCTTGGCATGTGCCAGAGCACCAAAAACCCACAGACCAACTGACTAGCGCGCACATGCCTATTTTTTGGCTGTTTTTCAGGCCGTTTTCAGGCCATTTATGAGCCATTTTCAGGCTGTTTTTTTTTTGTGCCATTTTCAGGCTGTTTTTTTGGGCAAAACGCCCTGAAAATGCCCCTAAAAATGGCCTGAAAATGGCCCAAAAGACAGCCTGTTTTCTGGTGCTCCAGCACCCGTGAAGACCAGCTGGCTGGCATGCAGTGCATGCCAATAACCAAAAGAACAGCTGGCGATGGTGTGTTTGCCTACAGAGGGGGCTCTCGTGTCACCTCTGGCATGCGTGCCATAGGTTCGCCATGTTGCTCTATTGTAATGGAAGTTTTATTTTATATTAAAAAAAATAGACCCCAGGTTCCATTGTTAGACAATTCTATTCCATAAGAACATGCCTAGAATGGTCCTGCATTTCTAATTTGCTATTTAAAATAGAAAGCTAAAATTTCCTCTTTTCATTCAACTGTCGACTTGATCTGTTACAATCATGTTCTGAAAGAGGTTGGGTCTCCTCTTACATTCCTCAGAGCTGACTTTTGGGGAGAATTGAAAAGCTTCCCAAACAGCTCAACTGTCCTCCAAATTATGAATTCTCATCCCTTCTTCCTTTACGAGCGGTACGGTGGCCTAGAGGTGGAGCTCTCACCTCACAATCTGGGGGCTGAGAGTTTGATCCTAGGTAGAGGCAGAAATTTCTCTCTCTCTGGGTACAATGAGAATATATCTGCTGAAGAAAAAAACAACAACAACTCCGCATTGGCAACAGGAAGGGCATCCAGCCTGTAAACACTCAGCTCCGTTCAGTTGCCCAGATCTCACCCCGCAAGGGATTACGGAGTCTTTAAAAGAAGAAGAAGAAGATGAAGATCCTTTCTTCTTTTATCTTTTTAGTTTTCATTGAACAGTTCTAGATTACTCATTTTCTAATCCTAATCGGTGGACCCCCGGCGACCCCTAATTTCCACCCAAGTGGAGGTCACAAGTTTCAAGGCCTTTTTACATTGTGAATCCCAACTGGAGAAACTCACTGTACATATATTAACACTTAATGAGTATTGTGGCCCATTTTATTTCGATTCTTTTCTCTCTCTCTCCCTCTCTCTCTCTCTCTCTCTCTCTCTCTCTCTCTCTCTCTCTCTCTCTTAAAAAAAGATGCTGATCTAGATTTTAAATTATTGCTGTTCTTCTATTTTAATTAAATTGTTTAATTTGTTTTATCTAACTCCTGGGTAGGATATGCTTTATACTGCTATTCTAATTTAAGATTTAATATGTTGTTGCTGCTGCTGCTCTTTTTTTTATTGTTTTTAAGGCACTGATTGCAGACTGTTTTGAGAACTTTGGTTCTAAAAGTCAGCAGAGAAACGCTGAAACAAAACAAAGTAGTACAGGAAACGCTAGTCCTACTTACTGCATCATTTTCATATCGTTGAAAATGCCTGAAGTCAGAGTGGATGACCTGTCAAATATATGACGATCATATCATGCTTGGCTAAATTTTCTATACCGTACGTAGCACAGACCATGCCTGGGGCTTGGCCTTTATTTGGCTTATATTTTCCAGAGGCAAAAATAAATCCACAAAATATAGATGGAATGAGCTAGTTTGTCTTCCCTGTCATCGCCTGTAATTTCACCGGCCATAACATCACCAGATGCTGGGTAGAATTCCTGTATTTCAGTTTTGCATTTGAACTTCGAACTGTTTGATCAAACAGAGACAAGAAAATTTATAATTACTCGTAAACCCGCAGGGAGAGGAGAATGCATCAGATATTTTTGGTATATTTTGTCACCATTCAACCAGGATGGGCTTTTTATCTTTAATGTCAGTGTGAATGCAATATTCCTTATTTGATCTATCCTCTCTGTCTCTCTGTCTCTCTGTCTCTCTCTCTCCATCCATCCATCCACCCATCTCTCTCTCTCTCTCTCTCTCTCCCTCTTTTTGTGTGTGTATCTATCTATCTATCTATCTATCTATCTATCTATCTATCTATCTATCTATCTATCTATCATCTATCATCTATTTTTGCACACCTTTTTATTTTTATTATTAGCATCTGAGTATTGCTAGTTTGCTTCTTCTTCCTTGTTTTGTATTTTAACTTTGGAAATAAAAAAAAATGTCAAACTTGAACTTTGAATTGTTTGCAGTGTGTATGTGTTTCCCTTTCAACAATGAATAATGTAACACTTTTTATCTTTAATGTGAATGCAATATTCCTTATTTGATCTATCATCTATCTATGTATCTCTCTCTCTCTCCCCCCGCTCCATCCATCCATCCATCCACACACCCAGCCATCTCTGTCTGTCTGTCTGTCTGTCTGTCTGTCTGTTATCTATCTCTGTCTGTCTGTCTGTCTGTCTATCATCTATCTATCCATCTATCCATCCATCCATCCATCCATCCATCCATCCATCCATCCATCCATCCATCCATCCATCCATCCATCTATCTATCTATCTATCTATCTATCTATCTATCTATCTATCTATCTATCTATCATCTCTGTCTGTCTGTCTGTCTGTCTGTCTGTCTGTCTGTCTGTCTATCTATCTATTTTTGCACACCTTTTTATTTTTATTATTAGCATCTGTGTATTGTTAGTTTGCTTCTTCTTCCTTGTTTTGTATTTTAACTTCGGAATTATTATTATTTTTTTTTTGTCAAAATTGAACTTTGAATTGTTTGCAGTGTGTATGTGTTTCCTTTTCAACAATGAATAATATAACTCTACTTTTGGAGGTGACCAGGTTGAGCCTGAGGGAGGGATTAAACACGTCATCAATCCCAAGTCCCTGTGCTCCCACAAGAGATCTAATCCAACCCAACTTGAATTCCTTCGATGCTTCTCTACTGCCGATTTGCTTTGACTGTCAGTAGTTCGGATTCTTGTAGAGAGTTTAAGCTTGAAGTAAATCTGGATTTTCTGATTTCCCTGAGACCTGATATCCACCCCCGCTCTTCCTTTTATGATAAAAGCCAGACCTGATGAACAAAGCAGTTTTTGGACCAGCACAATGGACTCTGGTGAAGCCAGGAAGTCATCTCTACCATCTACAGACCCCTCACATCCTGGACATAAACTGTGTCAACTTCTACCCTCAAAATGACACTGTAGGGCACTGCACTCCAGAACAACAAGACACAAGGACAGTTTTTTCCCCAAATGTCATCACTCTGCTAAACAAGTAATTCCTACAACACGGTCAATTTAACTACTAAGACTGTATTAATATTCTTCTTCTCATCCTTACTAGTACCTATCTCTTCCCACTTATGGTTATATCCATGTTGCTTGTATCTTTACAACTTACTGTATATTGTTTTTATTGTTTCCTACTATGATTTGATTGCTTATTAGTATCCAATGACTATCCCTAAGTGTTGTATCTTATGATTCTTGACCAATATATTTTATTTTTTCTTTATGTACACTGAGAGCCTATGTACCAAAAACAAATTCCTTGTGTGTCCAATCACACTTGGTCAATAAAAGAATTCTATTCTATTCTATTCTATCTCAGCCAAGACGTGCGATCCTTGCTGCCTTTTTTTCAAAGTGCCGAGGAGGAAGTGAGGCCTCTCCTGTTGACGAACGCCTCCAGAATTTCTGATGAGTTAGATGCGGCAACCTAATGAGACGCCGATCTGAAAAAGCCCATTGACAAAAGGTTACTGAAGGATTTCAAATTTCCAAAGCGAGAGGCAGCTGCTTATAATACCAGTCATTTGCTCTCTCTTTTGGGCACGCTCACCGCACAAGGGTACATATACAAAACAAGAGAAAGGAAATACAGCTACAAGCAGCTTTCTAATTGAACAGAAGTAGGGGGATTTGTTTATTTTTTTCACTCCCTTTTCACCCCTTGGTAATACAGGTGAAAATGCCTGTATTGCCTTGAAGAATGACAAAAATAAAGCTTATTTACACATCACACAGATGCCATTATGCAATCTTCTTCCCCTGCCTTATATCTCCATTACATCCATCCATCCATGATGGCAGTGTTCCAATATCTCAGGGGTTGCCACAAAGAAGAGGGAGTCAAGCTATTCTCCAAAGCACCTGAAGGCAGGACAAGAAGCAACGAGTGGAAACTAATCAAGGAGAGAAGCAACTTAGAACTAAGGAGAAATGTCCTGACAGTTAGAACAATTAATCAGTGGGACAACTTGCCTCCAGAAGTTGTCAATGCTCCAACACTGGAAGTTTTTAAGAAGATGTTAGATAACCATTTGTCTGAAGTGGTGTAGGGTTTCCTGCCTGGGCAGGGGGTTGGACTAGAAGACCTCCAAGGTCCCTTCCAACTCTGCTATTCTATTCTATTCTAATAATATGTATCATAGCTGTTGTAGCTGCCAAAGTAAACCACATTTTGCTAAGCAGAGAGAAGGAGAAAAGGAATAATAAGCAAAAGAAATCATAAGACAAAAGAAAAGTAAAAGAGAAGAAAATTAGTATCTAATTTATACCAAAAGATGTTTTCATATAATTCTATGTTTGCAACCACCATTTCTTTTATCACATCCGAATGATGCTTACAGCATTACAATTTGTTTTCTAAATTTCTCATCTCTTCTCTTTCTGAAGATCTTCTCACCTTCATCTTGCCAGTAGGGCATTTTTTTTTCTTTCTTTCTTTCTTTCTTTCTTTCTTTCTTTCTTTCTTTCTTTCTTTCTTTCTTTCTTTCTTTCTTTCTTTCTTTCTTTCTTTCTTTCTTTCTTTCTTTCTTTTTCTTTTTTGGTATTCCCTTTCCTCCAGGAGTGAACCAGTAGCGGAAATTTTGAGTAGTTCAGAGAACCGGCAATGCCACCTCTGGCTGGCCCCAGAGCATGGTGGGAATGGAGATTTTGCAATATCCTTCCCCTGGAGTGAGGTAGAAATGGAGATTTTGCAGTAGCCTTCCCCTGCCACGCCTGCCAAGCCATGCCCACCAAGTCACACCATGCCCACCAAGCCACACCCACAGAACTGGTAGTAAAAAAAATTGGATTTCACCACTGGTTTCCTCTCAATTCTGCTGTTGCATATTTCCTTTGCAATCCTGTCCTAATTTATTCTTTCTGTATCATCAAACCACCTCAACAAGATTTATTTTGCAATGGTCATTAAATACTGCATCCAATCCACATTCCTTCGTCTGGGTCCTATCTCTACTTGTTCTACATACCTTTCTGAAGTAATCCATATGGTATGTTTATATTTCCCCTGACATACTCAATTCTCAGTTCCATATAACCAAGTATACTGAAGCGTTCTTTTCTACACAGCTATAGTGGACAGCGGTGATGGCGCAGTAATTGGAATGCAGCATCGCAGGCTAACTCTGCTCACAGCCAGGAGTTCGATCCTGACTGGCTCAAAGTTGACTCAGCCTTTCCATCCTTCCAAGATCGGTAAAATGAGGGCCCAGATATGCTAACTCTGTAAACCATTCAGAGATTGCTGTAAAGCACTATGAAGAGCTGTCTAAGTCTAAGTGTTTATTGCTATTGTTAACTCTGCCCACTGTCTGGAGTTCGATCCTGACCGGTTCGAGCTTGACTCAGCCTTTCCATTCCTTCTGAGATTGGTAAAATGAAGACCCAGATTATTGGGGGCAATATGCTGACTTTGCAAACTGTTTAGAGAGGCTGTAAAGCACTACGAAGCATATATAAATCTAAGTGCTATTACTATTGCTATAATCCGCTTATTAAAAAACAACAACTTTGCTCCTTGCAACAGACTAATTCCCCCCACACGCATACTAATTTTCTACTAGAATTTGCATGTCTTAAAATGTCTCCATCCCCTTTCATACCTTTAGTAAACACTCATCTGCTTGCTGTAGCTTTCACCATTCTTATAGAACTTGCGGTCATTCACTCCACTTTCCTTTTCGACAAAGCTACCTTGACCTTTGACACATTAATTTTTACATCCATATTCCTCACTGCATTACTCAAGCTGTCTAGCATTCGCTGCTCTCATTTGGCTCTTCAGACAACAATATAGCATTGTCTGCCTAGAAAACTACTTGTACAGTCATGTCTGTTTGATTGTTACTTCAAACGGTCCTTATGCAATCCATAAATGCATTAAGCAATTGGGGAGAGATCACACATCCTTATCTTAGTCCCTGATCCTGGTTGAACCATTTGCTGAGCACTATGTTTGTCTCCTACAGGTTTGATCTCCCATCATATGTCACACTTAATGGGTTGACCAACCACCTGTCAACTCCATATGCATGCAAAACATTCCATAATTCAAATATCTATTACACACTTTCACTAAATAAGAAATTGCAGTAAGCTACGTTTCATGCACCATAGCTTATCATGAAGGGGACAGTGGTGGGTTGCTACCGGTTCACTCCAGATCAGGCAAACTGGAAGAGGCAGCGGGAGGCTCCGCCCACCCGCCGGGATGCTTCTGTGCATGCGCAGAAGCGTCACATGCGCGCACAAGCAAATTGGTAGCAAACTAAGTTGAAACCTACTACTGGAAGGGGATAATCACAGTCATAGAATCTCTGGCCATCAGATATGATCACTTAAATTTCTTTCCTGACTAACCTCTCTAACCCTAACCCTAACCCTAACCCTAACCCTAACCCTAACCCTAACCCTAACCCATTTCCAGACCTTCAGAAATAGTTTGAAGGCAGCCTGGTATTCTATCAAATCAGAAAGGTAGTAGAAAATCTCTGTCCCCATAATGCTAAAGTTTTTATCTGAAGAAAGAGTTCTTCATGGGAAGGAAGGAAGGAAGGAAGGAAGGAAGGAAGGAAGGAAGGAAGGAAGGAAGGAAGGAAGGAAGTTTTTCATTTGCCAATTCAGAAAATAGAATAGAATAGAATAGAATAGAATAGAATAGAATAGAATAGAATAGAATAGAATAGAATAGAATAGAATAGAATAATAGAGTTGGAAGGAAACCCTATACCATTTCAGATAAATGGTTATCCAATCTCTTTTTAAAAACTTTCAGTATTGGAGCATTCACAACTTCTGGAGGCAGGTCATTCCACTGATTAATTGTTCTAACTTTCAGGAAATTTCTCCTTAGTTCTAGGTTGCTTCTCTCCTTGATTAATTTCTACCCATTGCTTCTTGTCCTGCCCTCAGGTGCTTTGGAAAATAGCTTGGCTCCCTCTTCTTTGTGGCAGCCCCTGAGATATTGGAACACTGCTATCATGTCACCCCAGTCCTTCTTTTCATCAGACCAGACATACCCAGTTCCTGCAACTGTTCTTTATATGTTTAAGAAAGGGGACACTGCCAGAATTTGGCCTCACCTGGCTTCATCTAGGCAACTGAGAGTAATTTGTACAGTCATCCACCCAGATTTTTTTTTCCTTTCAGGACCTAAGATTCTACAACGAAGAGAAGGAATGAAGCAAGAGATCCACCCAATGGGAGAAAAGAGATCTGCAAAGCTCCAGCATTGATCTAAAATCAAACCAGACCAAGCCTATTTTCAAGCTATACTCTCCCCGAGCCATAAATAAAGTAGCTCAACTTTCTGACGTAGCAGAATTAGAGACACTATCAAATCTGTTTGTTTATTGATTCCAGGCATTCCTACGCTGCTACCCAGCGCAGAACCGAGTCTCGTTATTTTTATTTATTGACATGAGAGCAATTTTGCATCTTATCAATAGGACGCGTGTGACGGGAACACGATTGTTTGAAACAAAGGAGCAACAAACAGCCAATAAAACAGCTGAGGAGCACTAACACTCCACAAAACCATAACATAAAGAGACTATCTCTATGGTCACTAAGATCTGAGAGCATGGGTGAAAAGCCAGATCGACATTGGATGCTGCAAATAAAAACCAATATTGGCATTAACCTGGGCTCTTGGAGAGCATATTTTAATTAGGAAGCCAAAGGAGAAAAGTCCTTTTTTACATCTCTATGTACTGTGTTCACCAGTGGAATACGGAAGAAGGCTCCCTTGGCAAGTCTTAATACTCTGGCAGATGTCTACAGTGGGAAATATTGCCTCAAATGTTGATGTCCCAAACCGTTTAGAGCTTTAACCATCATTGCTAACACCTTGCGGTCAAAGCAGAAGCATATCAGCAACCAATAGAGCATTTTCAAAAATCTGCAAAAGAGAGATTCTTAATTTTGTTCCGACTAGTCTAGCTGCACACTTTTTTTTCTTTCTTTTTTCTTTTTTTGGCACCAGCTCCAATTTCCATATCATTTTCATGGATAGCTCTGAGCCTGAACATATTGCAATACTTTAAATTTGAAGTTTACTGAAGGAAGAATTATGGGGTCCAGATTGTCCTCATTCGGGAACAGTTGCGCTTGAAGGGATAACAAAATCTGACCCCCAAATTCTAAGCCACTGATTTTACCTGATTCTCTAGTGATCAAAAGTTAAACTATAAATCAGGGGTGAACTCCTCTGAAGTCTGCTACTGGTTCTATGAGTCTGCTACTGAGCGCGCCCTTTGCGTGCATGTTCACCTGAGGCGCATCCGCGCATCACTAAAAAGGAACATTTTGAAGCCTTCCGAGTATGCAAAGGTAAGTAGAACAGCGAGTGGGGGGATCCGCTGTGCCACGCGATTTAGATTAGCTAGAAAGCAGGAAATTCAACAATTCTAGCTAATATAAATCACGCGTCACAGCTGATCGTCAGCCAGCTGATTGATGGAAATACTAGTTCACCCGAACCGGTAGCATTTTTTACTACCGATTCACCCGAACCGGTCTGAACCAGTAACTATAAATATTTTTTTTCTATACAGTGCACTTAGATTTTCAAGAGGGCTGGATCCCCATCTAGAGCAGAATGTTTACACAATTTACATATTAATTTTGTTTGCTTGTTTTTAACCATTTAGTCATGTCTGACTCTTAGTAATTTTATAGGCCAAGTGATCTCCAGGCTATCCTGTCAACCACAGCTTCTTTCAATTATTGTACGCTCAACTTTGCATCAGATTTGATGTTATCAAGCCAGCATGTTCTTTGCTTGCCATACTATTGTATATGCTCAAATAAATCTGGTATAATAGCAATAGCACCTAGACGTATATACCACTTTACAGTGCTTTACAGCCCTCTCTAATCGGTTAACAGAGTCAGCCTATTGCCTCCAACAATTTGGGTCCTCATTTTACCCACCTCGGAAGGATGGATGGCTGAATCCAACCTTGAGCCTGGTGAGATTAGAACTGCCAAATTGCAGGCAGCTAGCAGCCAGCAGAAATAGCCTACAGTCCTGCACTCTAACCACTATGCTCATAATGTTGTAGCTCTTCCAGTTTTGAAATCCTCCTGAGATCTAAGGAAAGGGAGATCCTGCTAATAGTGGGGATGGTTGTGGTGGGAGTAGAAGGTTCAAATTTTGAGTTAGATGGTGATAGCAAGATTGTATTCTTTGGGTAAGGACTTGAATTTAGAATTGATCATCCTTTCCCTCAAGGAAGAAACACAAGTATAATCAACAACATCTGTTGCATTTTTAACAGGCCCAGAGCCTAGGGTCATGACTTGGTCTATGTGGTTAATTCAAAACAGTTCATATTACACAAACAAAGTGCAAATCTGAAACTAATGAAACCCTAGATAGAATGGGAATATATTGGATTATCTATCTATCTATCTATCTATCTATCTATCTATCTATCTATCTAATCCAATTCTTCCTCAGGAACACAACTTGTACCAAATGAATAATTAAGTCGAGCCAGAAAGAATATGAGATTTAAAATTCAGTCTGTCTCTTGATCATCACCCACCCAAATTAATTCCCTGAGGTAAATGGTACCAAAAATACACAGTGATTGGCAATTCTGAGATGAATTTTACTTTGAGGAAACACTCGGAGGTGATTCATGCACGGAAAAAATTTACTCAGGTAAACCCCAACGCCTGAATTTAAATGAGAAAATATGAAGTGGGCTTCCCATTCTTAGGCTTTTCAACTAGGAAAAAAAAATAGTACCGCCAATCAAGAAAGAACGATACATATTATTGTGGAGAAGCCAAGCCCCCTAATTATACATACTGTATATAGATTGTACATTAGGGATGCGGTGACTCAGTGGCTAAGACGCTGAGCTTGTCAATTGAAAGGTCGGCAGTTCAGCGGTTTGAATCCCTAGTACTGCGTAATGGGGTGAGCTCCCATTTTTTTTTTTTAATTTGATTTATATGCCGCCCTTCTCCGGAGGCTCAGGGCGGCTTACAATGCGTTAAGCAATAGCCTTCATTCTTTTTGTATATTTTATACAAAGTCAGCTTATTGCCCCCACAAACTGGGTCCTCATTTCACCTACCTTAGAAAGGATGGAAGGCTGAGTCAACCTTGAGCCTTGGAGAGATTCGAACCAGCAGAAATTTGTCCCAGCTTCTGCCAACCTAGCAGTTCGAAAGCACGTAAAAAAATGCAAGTAGAAAAATTAGGGACCACCTTTGGTGGGAAGGTAACAGTGTTCCGTGCACCTTTGGCATTTAGTCATGCAGGCCACATGACCACGGAGATGTCTTTGGACAGCGCTGGCTCTTCGGCTTTGAAACGGAGATGAGCACTTTCCCCTAGAGTCAGGAACAACTATCACGTATGTGCGAGGGGAACCTTTACCTTTAGATTGTACATTATTTTTTGGCCATTAAAGAGCTCCGATTCTTTGACTTCAGAAATTGAGTTATGGCTAGCTAATCCTTTCTCCATGTTCTTCATGTTGTTTCCTTCCTTTTTCTTGCACAGGTTCAATATTAAAACCAATTCCCAGAGAAGTACCAGATGTTGTGCTTTCCCTTACAGTTTTTCACTGCTGACCTTTTTCCCATTATGGTTTACCATATCAAGCTTTAGCGATGAATTTAATGGGTGTGAAGTGCATCCCTTTGATCAATAAAGCAGATTTGTTTTAGTTGATAAAATTACTGAATTCATAGAAAGGTTGGGGTTTTATTTTCCTTTCTCACAACAAAATGTCGCTCTTTTTAAACATTTCAGAGAAATGCTGGCAGATACCAGCCCACAATATTCTTTTAAGTGATATATAGAAAAGCTCATTCTATCAACCAGGTCCAACCTTGAGATGCAGTGAATCTGTTAATTTTTGTTTGGTTTCCACAATTTAAATACAGCCAGACCGTTCTCTGGCAAAAGCAATATTTTTGCAACGTTACTTAGTTCAGAAAGTCAGACGAGAGCAAACAGACAAACATTTGTCCCAGAAGAATTCAGAATACTATTTACATCAACAAACATTTGGTTTAGTCAAAGTTCTGTATAACATGAAGCATTCACTCTGCCAACATTCTGCCATTTGTCTTTAGGGACAAGGTGAAGGTTAAAATATTTGGAACAATTGAACCTTAAAAGGTCATTAACTGTGCACTACATGGAGAAAGTTGAAAAACGGTTGCTTTTTTTCCCTTCTCGCGGTATAGATTCATGATTATGCAAAAAATGTTGACTAGGGCAGAATAAACAAAGAATTTTCCATATTCACATAAGGCATGGAACCTATTTGGAACTACCAGTAGCCATGAGGAGATGGCCATTGGCTTGATTAGACCAAAAGGTAAAGGTTCCTCTCGCGCATATGTGCTAGTCGTTCCCAACTCTAGGAGGCGGTGCTCACCTCCATTTCAAAGCCGAAGAGCCAGCGCTGTCCGAAGACGTCTCCGTGGTCATGTGGCCGGCATGACTCAACGCCAAAGGCACACGGAACGTTGTTACCTTCCCACCAAAGGGGGATCCTATTTTTCTACTTGCATTTTTTTACATGCTTTCGAACTGCTAGGTTGGCAGAAGCTGGGACAAGTAACGGGAGCTCACCCCGTTACGTGGCACTAGGGATTCGAACTGCTGAACTGCCGACCTTCTGATCGACAATCTCAGCATCTTACCCACTGAGCCACCGTGTCCTGAGAGAGACTGATAATTAATGAGAGACTAATCTAGCAAAGAAATGAGAAGACGCCTTCTTGGAGGCACCTCTGCTGGAAATAGCATGTGGACCACTAAGTGGACCTTCCAGCTGAAAAAGAAGGATTTCTGAAGTTTCCGAAGGAACTTCGGGGACGTGCATGGTTCCATATTGTGATGTTTCCCCCAGAAAGTTGTTAAAAAAAGACAGTGTTGGCTTTTCTCCATGCTTCTTTAGTCGCTTCACAGAAACATGACATTTGATCTCCAGGAAGGGTTCAGTAACCTGTGAAACTCACTTTTCATTACAACAAACTCAACTGAAAAAGACAGTCCTACGGCTTCCCTTTTTTTGGGGGGATGACAACACCCTTTCAATCGCTGCACAGTGAAGCTGAAAACCGTTGTTGGCTGTGTTGTGGTCCGCCAGCGGCCAATGGGGCTGGCAGCAGATTCAGACAGTGAGGAGGTTGGGGAGGAACATGGGCCAGTCCTGGAGTCTGGGGAAGGCTCTGATGAGGGCTCTGCATCGGAGGCAGATAGGGGGAAAGCACCGTATGCCAGTTCTCATCTGCCTTCAGAGTCAGACATCAGTGAGGCAGACGAACAGCTGGAGCCTGTTCCCAGTGTGTGCATGCACAGAGTTGCCAGATGAAGGGAACAGCTGAAGAACAAGGGTCGACTCGGGAGTAAGGCCACAGGTGGACGATGACTGGCCCCTCCCAGAGGGAATAAAAGAGGAGCGAAAGGGGAGTGGAGTTTGCAGGAGACAATTAGTTCGCTTAATTAGTTTGTGACTCTCCGAAACTCTTTCCCAAGTTTTGAAGATATCGGCCTGGCAGCTCTCCAAGCCAGATAAGGTCTGTGACTGTAAAGTCCCCCTTGAAAGATTTTGCTGAAGGTGAATGAGAGGAATTCACTGTTTGTTTAATAAAAGGGGTTTTGTCAGGACCAGGATTCTGCTTCGTGCTTTTTAGGGAAGCCTAGTTCAGAACAGGCTGAAATTTCAGAAGCCAAAGGGAAAACAAAGCAAGATTTACAACATCAGGGATTAAAGTCCTGATTCTATCCCATTTTTTGTAGCATCCATAGGATCATGGGCCCAGAATTTGCCCATCGGTGCGTAATTAGGATGGTCACAGAAGTCCTTGGTCATGATCAAAGTCAACGGGGAAGCTGGCAGGAATTTATAGTTTTTTTTTGGGGGGGTCATGTGTCATCTTGCCCGATGACCGCACGGCGTTTGTTTAACGATGGCAACTGGAACTGCCGTCATAAGTCAGCGCGATCGTATGATTTTCGCTGTTGCTTAGCTACGGAGTTGCTGATCTCAATTACAGCCCATTACAATTACAATAATACCCTATCTACATTGTTTTACGGCGGTGCTTAGAAATTAAAGGATATGATTCAAAAGAAAACGAACAGGTGAGAATAGAAGAGAAAAAGAATTTGGAAAGATTTGCATGCCAGGTGGTGTCTCAACTGTCGATATGTGGAAGGTAATACGAAAAAACAGATGCAATATGGACGATTAGTACCAGTAGCACAATTGATCTATAATGTTTAGCAATAATGTGTCTTGTTTGTTTTGGACATAGGCGTGACATGTTCAGCTATGCACAGTAATTTTCTATACAGGTAGTCCTCGACTTACAACATTTCGCTTAGTGACTGTTTGAAGTTACTACAACGCTGAAAAAAGTGACATGACCGTTTTTCAGACTTACGACCTTTGCAACTTCCCTGTGGTCACGGGATCAAAATTCAGACACTTAGCAACTGACTCATATTTATGACGGTGTTGTGGCTCTGTCCTCTGAGCCTATCTTATCAGAGGAAGAAGGCTCCGAACATGAAGGAGAGGAGACGGCCAGGCCTCCCTCTCCAGGACCCTCCTCTCTGGCAATGCCTCAGGTGTCTCCCAAAGGAGAAGAGATTGGCCAGGAGCCAGGTGTTTCCGAGCCGTCGGATAGTGACGAAGAAACATTGTGGTTGGACCCACGCCAGCGTCGGAGAGACAAGCGTGAGCAGCAGAAAAGGAGGCGTGCCAGAGATTAAGCTGAGTCACTGGACCACACCCCACAGGCTATAAAAGGGAGTGTGGTGGCCATTCGGACTCTGTGATGGACAAAGCTAATTTCTGGCGAGTCACTTTGCACCTTTGGACACAACGCCTATTTGCTGTGGATTTAACTGGACTATTCAAACTGTGTGTATTTTTGTCTGTGTTATCGGAGTAAAAGCTCTTGGCAGGCAGCCACGGAGTTGCTGCCAAGTTCCTTATCACTGACATTGTGTGTTTGAAGAGTTTATTTAACCCTCGGCTGGCTGGTTGGGTGTGTGTGTGGTACGGGGACAGAACAGACGGTTGTATCCCCGTGATCCCCGTTTGTGACCTTCTGACAAGCAAAGTCCATGGGCAAGCCAGATTCGCTTAACAACCGTGTCACTAACCGAACCCCTGAAGTGATTCACTTAACGACCGTGGCAAGAAAGGTCGTAAAATGGGCCAAAACTCACTTATCAAATGTTTCACTTAGCAACAGATATGTTGGGCTCACTTATGGTCATAAGTTAAGGACTACTTGTAATAAGAAAATCAGAACACTTTGTTCATCAAATCTTATTTTAAAAAAATAAAATAAAATAAAGCATTACACTGTAATGGTTTGTTAACCATGATTTGGGATAAGCTTGCTTAACACAGCCATGAGCCTAAACCATAAATCATAATTTATAAACCACAGGGTTTCTCTGTGCACGCAGCCTATATTTATGGTTTGCAAAAATCAGCTTCACCCAGAGCGCACTTCCACCAGTGATGTTATAAATTTCTCATGCTTTAGCACTGATTTTCCTCATTGTGAACAGGCAGTTAACACATTTCTGGCCCTAGTTATCAAAAATGACTAGTTTCTGGAGGAAGTGTATTTCCCTGAGATTGTTACGACTTTCCATCAAGCAGCAACTGCAAGAAAATAATCACAGTAATTGGAAATCCCTCTGCCACCAATTGTGCCCAAAGTTACATTTTGCCATTTTTTGATCCTACTGCTTTTAGATGGATATGATTTATGGGTACCCTTCTTGCAACGTTGTTAGCAGCTGCGTGTTAAGCTGCGGAGACGTTAATTCAGAGCTCTCACTAAAAAAAAAAAAAAGAGGAAGGAAGGGAAGTGGCTCAGGCCAATCTTAGCATCCACTTTCATTTTTAAAGCAGCTTCACTAGGGGCAGTAGCAGCTAATATTCGTAGATGAGAACAAAAGCCATATTTATTTATTTATTTATTTAAAGAAATAGCGTTTTCTTTCTTTCTTTTTTTTCCCCCAGAGGAACGGGGGAAAAAATCAGATACATTTCTTTCAAGCTTTTCATTTTCAGCTCCCCACTGGTGATTTAAGTATGGCTTCTGTCAAGCTCGTGAGTAATACTGGAACTCGGAGTAAACTGTGTACCAATTTATAACCAAACACAATCTCTGAACGAAGTGTGCCAGAATGCAGGACTTTCAGCTGAGATGCAGGCATGAACAGTGCAGGGGTGGGTTCTCCTTGCCTTTACTACCAGTTTGCATCGCGCCCACTTCTGCGCATGCGCAGATCACCTATGATCACGTCCGGGTCAGTGGGCGGAGCCTCCCGCTGGTTTTACTACCGATTCTTACGAACCGGTCCGAACCATGGGCACCACTAGAACAGTGCCTAGGTCCAACTGCGGAGATGTCACTTAGGTCTTTTACTTTGTGTATCTCTGTGGTGTGTGTGTGTGTGTGTGTGTGTCTATGTGTGTGTGTGTGTAAATCTGTATGTTTCCACATGCACATTCATGAAATTGATCTGCTCACTCCTGGCATGACCATCAGTGACTTTTTGGGGCTTATGGAAAGATTAAACAGAGTTGGAAGGGCTCTTGTAGATCATCTAGTCCAACCTCCCCACCCAAGCAGGAGACCCTACACCATTTCTGACAAATGGCAGTCTAATCTCTTCTTGAAAGGCTCCAGTGATGAAGCTCTCACAACTTCCGAAGGCAACTTCTGTTCCATGGGTTGATTGCTCTCATTGTCAGGAAATGTCTCCTTATTTCCAGGTTGAATCTCTCCTTGTTCAGTTTCCATCCATTATTCCTTGTCTGGCCTTTGGGTGCTTTGGAAAATAGCTTGACCCCCTCCTCTCTCTGGCAGCCCCTCAAATATTGGAAGACTGCTATCCTGTCTCCCCTGGTCCTTCTCTTCTCTTCACTAGACTAGACATGCCCAGTTCCTGCAACCGTTCTTTGTATGTTTTAGCCTCCAGTCCTCTCATCATCTTGGTTGCTCTTCTCTGCACTCTTTCTAGAGTCTCAACATATTTTTTTTATAGTGTGGTCATCAGCTGCTACCTGAACATCTTTAAACAAAAGATACAAGGAATAACTTGGCTATTATTGAGTAAACATCCTGTGTCGTTCAGTTAAGCTCCTTTTCCCCCCGTCTTTTCATGTGGAGGTGTGTGGTTTTTTTTTTCCCTTTGAGATAGAGGAGCAGTCCCATCAACTCCAAGACTGAAATACAACCTACAAAGTCAGAAAGAAGTTTCTGATCTCAGAGGAAGAAATCTTATATTAGATTCGCAGAACCTGCTTCTGCATTGAGATCATAGAACCTAAAATGATATGGTTGGAAAGGATCTTGGAAGTCTTCTTGTCCAACCCTTGCCCATGACAAGGGATCCTATACCATTGCAGACAAATGGCTGTCCAGTCTCTTCTTGAAAACCTCCAGTGATGAACCACCGACATCTAATTGTTCCCACTTAAGAGAAAATTTCTCCTTAGTCCTAGGTTGGATCACTCTTTAATGACCTTCCATCCATTATCTCCTGTCGTGCCCTCAGGTACTTTGGAGAATAGGTTGACCCCCTCTTCTCTGTGACAACCCATCAAATATTGGTAAACTGCTTTCATATCACCTTAGTTCTTCTCTTTATTAAGGATATGGTGAGGTTAGAGCCTGACGAACCATTGTTTGCTGAACCGGATTGTCAGGATTCTGACGAACATCCTAGTTAAATCATGAGCCTCAAGCCAAGCTTCAAAAGAAATCCAGTTATTTATTAGGAGCTTCATGTCAGCACGTTCCAAGTAAAGCCAACTCTGACCCCATGTAATTTATGGCCGAATCTTGACCCTGTTTCCCTCCTCCCTCCAGAGTGTGTCATCAGTCACCTTTGCTAACAGAGCAATTTCATGGGTTATAGAGATCACTCCCCTCAGGCCGCTGTGGGTAACCCTGGGAGACAGCCTTGAGAGAGATATGTCTAGAATGTGCTTTTGTTTTTGGCTGCCGTGTTGCTTCCCCGGTTCCCCATCCCCCTTGCCTATGGCAACTCAAGAACAGGCCAGGAATGCTTTGTGAGTTGACCCGGATATTGTTAATCAAGAACCAAATTTTTGGTTTTATTTTTTTTTAATTGTTATAAGCTGCCCAGAAACTTGTGTTTCATAAGATCGACAGCAACATAAGTCAGATAAATAACAGCTAGCCAATCTGTTTTCTTGTCCTAGCAGTACAGCAAAAACAAAAAAGAAGCTGGAAGTACATCTGCTGAATGAAGAGGAAATTGATAAAACTCTGCCTTAGTCTGATGCTTCTTCTTCTTCTTCTTCTTTTTCAAATGCAATTCACCCTAGTGGTTTAATCATCCTAGCATCAGTGGTTTTCTTTCTATGTTCCATATTTTGGAAAGAGAAATGAATTTATTATTTGAGGGACAGATGTTAGGGCCGGGGCACTTGTCATCATCGTAATAAGCTCAGTCCCACTCTCTCAAATCTGTTGCTTTCCCCTGTGGTACCAGGGAAAATAACTTCACTGTCAGATTTATTCTCTGATGTCCACGGATGTCAGATATTGAGTATCTGGACTGGCCAGAAACCTGTACTTTGGCTTTGATTCCTTGATTTGTGAATATTTCTGGGCCATCTGTAACTTTTGACTTCTTGGATGAAAATGTCACCAGATGGACCCCTGTGAAACCTATGAGATCCTGCAGAAGAATTATGTAGGAGTACAACAGTAAATGAGGAATATCTGGTCATTGACCATGATAAAAGGATTTTGATTTGACTTGATTAGCAATGATAGATGATATAAGGAACGTCTCCTACCCTCCTCCCTAAAGCCAACATTTTGCACCAAGAATATCACACATGGAAATGTTTTTTTTTTTTAAAAAAAAGATTGAGCAGAAGGACTAAGATAGGCACATCACACATATAGAATCTTACATATGGAGCCATGTTAAGTGGATGTCATTTCAAAATCAGGCTATTTTGAAATGCAGCAGCCTAGGAATTTGACATTTTATTGCTGATAAATCTGCACAGATAAATTCCATCGGAAAGCTCCCTTTCCCCCTTCCCCCTCCCCCTTTCAGTCAAAAGGCCCATTATCTCAGCCTATTACATATCCCATTGTGAATATAGTCCAAACTTCCCTAGCTCTGTTTGAAATGTTCTGGTATATTTCCACTTTCCTTCACAACTGTCTGATGGTTTTATGTACTTTTGGGCAGTGGCATGCACACAAAGCATTTCATAGAGGCAGAAATATTGGCTCGTGCTAAAGAAATTCAAATTTGGATAAGCTGGCATGCGGTGGGATATGGGCTACGTACCATATATTTTTCTCATCACATTTGGGCATTAAGCACACTAGATATTGGCAAAATATAGCTGGTTCTTATCTTAGATACAATGAGGTTTATGACCTTAAGTTATGGACTCTTGGGGACAAAGACGACAGCTTCCTGACTGGCCAATAAAGAATTCTATTCTATTCTAGTCTTATATTGTGCATTATACTAACTTAGCCAGCCTGCTGCCTCAAGAGTAGTAAAGGACCACTTCTTAAGACAAGGGTATCCAATCTTGGCAACTTTTAAGACCTGTGGATTTCGACTCTTAGAATCTCTCCGCTATAAACATGCTGGCAGGGGAATTCTGAGAGTTGAAGCCCACAAGTTTTAAAGTTGCCAAGATTGGACACGCTTGCCCTAAGGATTAACATAAGTTTTAATGCCTCTTCAGTTGGCTTTTCAAATCCCTGAAGATTAACACAACACAAGGAAGGAAGATTCTCAGAGAGATTCAGGAATCAGCTTTAATCCTAGGGAAGCAAAAAAATATGGATGCCAAACCTTGAGAAGTGAATTACAAAAATTCCAGTCCTCATGGGCCTCTGAGAATTGGTGGGGTATCTTTTTTTGTTGATTGTGTAATAATAATAATAATAATAATAATAATAATAATTATTATTATTATTATTATTATTATTATTATTATTATTATTATTATTATTATTATTTTATTTCTATACCGCCCTTCTCCCGAAGGACTCAGGGCGGTGTACAGCCTATTTAAAAACACAGACAAAACAACAGTATAAAATTTAAAATAATTAAATAAAGTGGCTCAGATTTAAAACCCCAATAAATTTAAATACCCCAATTTAAAACTATTGTGTAGATGTAACTGAAGGGCTAACAGCTCTTCCCTTAGTAAGATGGAAAGGACCATATCTTTATTTGTCATGTTTTAAAATACTCTCTTTTCTTTCCCAGCCTCTGAGAGTTCTTCTGCTTGGTTTAAATAGGCTGAATGGAGAGAAGAATTGATATTTTTTTTCCTTTCCTCAGGTAGCAAACTATCTTGGGCCAATTCTAACTAGCAAGTGCAAATCTCTTGGGTCAACCCATCAAGGAATGGAGATAATAGGGAGATAAGGTCCCAAAGTAATAAAAGAACAAAGGCCAAATTGTCTGCTCTCCATGAAGTCAGAACCAAACCCAATAGTTTGGGGAAGTCTAGAAAATCAAGGAAACCTTACAGCTGGATTCACAAAGCACGCCATATCATGGTTTGCTTATTTCTGATTTATGGCTAGGTCACAGTTGGCTGAGTTCAGAGTCCATGTTAAACTATACAGATGCAGGTTACCAGAGTTGGAAGGGACCTTGTAGGTCATCTAGTCCAGTCCCCTGCCCAGCAGACCCTACACCATTTCTGACAGATGGCTGTCCAGTCTCTTCTTAAAAGCTTCCAGTGATGAAGCTCCCACAACTTCTGTTTGATTGGTTGATGGTTCTCCTAAATTTCTCCTTATTTCCAGGTTGAGTCTCTCCTTGTTCAGTTTCCATCCATTCTTCCTTGTCTGGCCTTCGGGTGCTTTGGAAAATAGCTTGCCCCCCCCCCCCTCCTCTTTGTGGCAGCCCTTCAAATATTGGAAGACTGTTATCCTGTCTCCCCTGGTCCTTCTCTTCACTAGACTAGCCATACCCAATTCCTGCAACCGTTCTTTATATGTTTTAGCCTCCAGTCCCCTAATCATCTTGGTTGCTCTTCTCTGCACTCTTTCTAGAGTCTCAACATCCTTTTTATTGTGTGGTGACCAAAACTGGATGCAGGATTCTAGGTGTGACCTTACTAAGGCTTTATAAAGTTGTATTGATCTTGATTGTATCCCTCTGTTGATGCAACGTAGGATTGCATTGGCTTTTTTGGCTGCTGCCGCACACTTTGTAGCTTAAGGGCATCCATTGGAGAGGTTTTATTTATTTTGGGGGTGAACTACACACAAAGGATAAAGTTTGCATGCAATGATGCAATACTGCTTTTGACAGCTTGTCAGAATTTTGTGGATGTCTCTAGACATGCATGCCAATTGTCACTTGCATATCTTAGGTGTGTTTTGGGGAGTGGGTGTATACATATACAGTACCCGTTACTTTCACATTATCATCATAGGCATCTGGATAAAGCTGCTATGGAAAATGAGAATTGCAACACACACATTTCATTCTGTCTTTTGCTATGGTATTCCCTGTTGGGATCAAGATCTTTTTGTCGTTCACTTCTCCATCGTCTAGGACTAGGTGGTCATCTATGGTGACCAAAACTAGATGCAGCATGGTCCATAAACCATGGTTGATAAACTCTAGCGGCTGGCTTCTCATAACAAAGCCGAATCAAATGATGGAGCTACATGGTAGTCTATGTGTGAATCCAGCTACCTTGTTAACAGAGCACTGTAATTGTGAAGTTCATAAATCCAAATCCAGCCTTTGGGATTCCTGGAAGCTCCATCAATGAACGAGAGACTGAGAACATACTGCAGGTTGCTATGAATTATATAAAGGCATTCACATCAAGGGATTTGACATTGTAATAAACCACAGAACAGAGCTTAAGTGCTTTATTATGCCACTTGGAACCCTCACAGTGTACTTATAGCTTTGTTCGCATCAGTCCACATTTTTAATTTATGTTAACACAAGGAAACAGTTGAAATCCTCTTGGTTATTTTACAGCTCTTTTGCTCAGGCATCTGGTTTCTGTTTTCTATCCATTTCTTCCCAGTTACTGGAGCTATACTCAGCCAGAAAATACATCTACCTACTAGAGCTTTGGGCTGATAATTTGATAGATTGCCTACACAAAAAAAAATACACACACACATACACACAAGGGGGGGCGGACAACGTTTCTCCTGACCACTGCTTAAAAAGTGGCATGTGTTTGCCAAACCAGGAAATTATTCTTTTCTTAAATCAGGTTCATATTTCTTGAGAGCCCAGCGAGCTGACCCATGTCTCAAAGAACATGAATATTTTATTAATTCAAAAGGAGGAACCGTTGCAAACGAAATTTACATTTTCTGGGCATGTTTATTGGCCATGATTAAGCATGTGCCCACCTTGTACATATTCAGTTCTTGATGACTAAATGCAAAAGCAATATAATCGCCAGTCACAGAAAATATCTAAATTGTGAAAGCAGGATAAAGAAAAAAAAAAAACATTGCATATATCAGAAATGCATCATTCATATTATGGTCAGTTCTGCATATGAAACTTCGAAGACTTTTCAAAACTATTAAAAATCCCCATCGCTCATTGAAAACTTTTTATTCCAAACATTTAGTGCTGGAGTAATAAACAATTCATTAATCACCAATCATGGATTGCATTAATAACCTAGGTTTTGGTTAAATTGTTAAATTGGGTATTAATGCTCTTAGAATTTAAATGACCCATGAAAGATGTGGATATACTACAGGAACTGTCTGCTCTCCAAATCAGGGTATTTTGGGGTTTTTTTTTCCTATTCATACCCCGCTCTGTTTCATGCTCTCTAAAATGCTATTTAGAGGAGGAGAAATCTAACAGGTCTATTAAAAGGCGAAATATCTATCTTTCATAAGATATTAAAATAAACACCAAACCATTTTTTTTATTTTTATTTTTTTAAGAGATGCAGTGGCTCAGTGGCTAAGACACTGAGCTTGTCGATCAGAAAGGTCGGCAGTTCAGCGGTTCGAATCCCTAGTGCCGCGTAACGGGGTGAGCTCCCGTTACTTGTCCCAGCTTCTGTCAACCTAGCAGTTCGAAAGCATGTAAAAAAATGCAAGTAGAAAAATAGGGACCCCCTTTGGTGGGAAGGTAACAACGTTCCGTGTGCCTCTGGCGTTGAGTCATGCCGGCCACATGACCACAAAGAGGTCTTCGGACAGCGTTGGCTCTTCGGCTTTGAAATGGAGATGAGCATCGCCCCCTAGCGTCGGGAACGACTAGCACATGTGTGCAAAGGGAACCTTTTCCTTTACCTTTTAAATTTAAAAGAAAATGTAATTTTGGATTATTAATGCATCACCCTATAATGTGGGTCATTAGCCTGAACAGAGAGCTTGTTCAAACAACACAAACACACACATATACCTTAAGTTCCCATTTCTTGTGCAGCTGCTAAATCCTAGCAGAAAGAGAGGATTAAAATGACAAAACAACCTTGAATTCATATTTGGGTGAACCACTATGGGGCAGTCACAACAAGATGTTCATAGAAAGCAGAGAAGATTCCCCCCCCCCCCCCCGGCAGCTTGTAGATTAGAGAGGAAAGAACGAGTTTGCCTGACTATGCCGAGATTCAGTTGTTTTGTTTGTTCATTCGTCGATTGTTCCCAAGCAAAAGATTGTGGCCCACTAACAATTATTTAGGGCATTAAGAGCAGAGTTTATTTTCTCCCAAATACATACAGCCATCACGGGGAGAGAGAGAGAGAAAAGAAAATTGTTCGATTTTGCAGTCACAAAATGCTCTGGAAATAAAGGAATCTCTGAACAGATTACATTCCATTTCAGCAATCTGCTTGCCGGGGCTCTGGATTTATTTCTTGCAACAAATGTCTTTTTTTCTCAATGTGGATTTGGACTTTGTCACTCCCTTTGGTCATTTGCAACCAGCATTATATTACCAGAAGACACTCCTATTTAAACATTGCTACATTATTACTAAATTGCTAAACATTAAACATTATTATTATTATATACTTTATTTGTTAAACATGAAACTCAGTCAACTGAACATTTAAAAATGTGTCACAAATATGATTGACTGCAAGGGTGGATTTTACTCACCTCCTCTATCGGTTCGCAACAGGAGTGGGCGCACAGAAGCTTCTGCACATGTGCAGATTCTTAAAGATGACATCCTGTCATCATTAAGTGGGTGGAGCCTCCTGCCACATTACTACCGGTTCACAAGAACCGGACCGAACTGGGAGCAACCCACCACTGATTGACTTTTGCTAATGGTTGATACAGGTTGCTGCCAGCGTCCTAGGTATCAACCAAGTACCTACTTAAAATATATGATGTTCCGAGAAGCACAGTTTTTTGCAGTTCCACTGGTATTATTGCAGGAAGCTGCAATTTGTTAATGTGTTCTGTAAAATTCTTGGACATATTATTATGGGATATTCTTGGATATTATTATTATTGTTATTGTTATTATCTTTTATTCATTAAACATGAAACTCAGTCAACTGACCACATAAAATGTATCACAAATTTATTATTATTATTTACTTTATTCATTAAACATGAAACTCAGTCAACTGAACATTTAAAAATGTGTCACAAATACCATTGACTGGTGCTAATGGTTGATATGGGTTGCTGCCAGCGTCCTAGGTATCAACCAAGTACCTTCTTAAGATGTACGATGTTCCAAGTAGCACAGTTTTTTGCAGTTCCGCTGGTGTTATTGCAGGAAGCTGCAATTTGTTGATGTAACTTATAAAATTCTTGGACATGGTACCAAGTGCCCCAATGACAATGGGTATTATTATTATTATTATTATTATTATTATTATTATTATTATTATTATTATTATTATTATCGTTGTTGCTGTTGTTGTTTTTATTGTTGTTTTTATTGTTATTGTTATTAAACTTTTACTTAGAGCTGTGTTCTAAGTTTTTCTCTTTTTTTCCCTTGAAATAATCATTGTGAAATAATTATTTATTTTTGAAAGATCTAAGATCTTTCCAATTGAAAGATCTTGATTGAAAATTCTTTTTGGGTTCATTGCAGTGGTGAAATCCAAATTTTTTTTACTACCGGTTCTGTGGGCAGGGCTTGGTGGGCATGGTGTGGCTTGGTGGGTGTGGCTTGGTGGGCATGGCAGGGGAAGGATACTGCAAAATCTCCATTCCCTCCCCACGTCTGGTAAGGATATTGCAAAATCTCCATTCCCACCTCACTCTGGGGCCAGCCAGTTGTGGTATTTGCCAGTTCTCCAAACAATTCAAAATTTCCGCTACCGGTTCTCCAGAACCTGTCAGAACCTGCTGGATTTCACCCCTGGTTCATTGTATATCTTTTTCACAAAGTTGAACCTCTCTAGTTCGTCCTATTTCCTGTCCTAACACAGATCCATGAGGAGATTTCATTCCAGCCAATTTTTTTTAGAATTGGTTTATGTGGTTTTCTTGAATACGGCTGAGGGCTGGACTAAATTATCTTTGTGGTCCTTTTCAACTCTTCACTTCTAGCAATTCTAGGTATCCATCTATCTGTCTCTTTTGGTCTTGTACGTATTGTGGAAAAAAAGGAATCCAGAAACAACATTAGTGGTCACGTTCAGTTGACATATTTTGCCTTCTGTTAATTTTTGCTCCCCTTGGCAGGAACATACACAAACCATACTTTTCCAAATTCAGATTTCCAAAATGTGCATGCAATTAAATATTGCTATAACAGCAGTGGCTATAATTAGCCCATAATAATAATCGCACTTACGTTGCACTCTTAATTCAAGGATTTCTTAACAACAAATGTTAATTGAATTTTAACAACACCCTTGGGATGGAGAGGAAGGGAAGCCACCCATTTAATATACAGACAGATAAACAGATTTTGAGAGCAATTCCCAGGATTTAACATTAAGGATATCTAGTTTCTATATACCTTGTTCAGTAAGGGAAGCATAACACCAGGATGTTTTGGTATCCCTGCAAACAGCAATCTATATATCTGTCTGTCTGTCTGTCTCTCTTCTATGCTTAAAACATGTGTGCTAAAAGTAGTTAACTGAGATAGACAACAACACTGGATCCAGAAAGATCAGATGAAAATAATCAGTGAGTTAGGGGTGTCAAACTCGATTTCATCGAGGGCTGCATCAGGGTTGTGTTTGACCTTGGGGGGCTGGGGGGGCATGGGCGGGGGGGCGTGGCCAGCTCGATGTCACTCGTGTCGGGGACGCCTGTGGTGGCCAGCAAAAATAGGCTCCCAAGCTCCGTTTTCAGCTGCGGCGGCTTCCTGCAACCCTCGGCCGGCGAAAACGGAACTCAGGAAGGCCGCATGCAGACTTCCCAAGCAGGAGTGAAATCAGTGGTGAAATCTAAAATTTGTTACTACCAGTTCTGTGAGTGTGGCTTGGTGGGGGGGGGGGTGTAATGTGACTGGGCGGGCGTGGCCAATTTTTTTTTTTTACTTTTAAAACCATTTCTTTTACAACCTCTTCGGCGAAGAGATTGTAAAAAAAATGCTTTCAAAAGGCTCTGACGATCCAAGCTGAGTTGCCTGATCGGCAGAGACTTTTTTTCTTTTAAATGCCTCTGACGATCAGGCAACTCATCTTGGATTGTCAGAGGTATTTAAAAGAAAAAAAAATGGTTTTAAAAGTAAAAAAAAAAAAAGTTGGCCACGCCCACTCAGTCACATTATTCCCCCCACCAAGCCACGCCCACCGGTAGTAACAAATTTTACATTTCACCACTGCCTAGTAGGAACTAACCTTTAATGGGAACTCATTAAGAAGTCCAAACTGAAGGAAGCCCCCCCCTCCCCACTTCCATATTGTTGCCAAGAAAATTACACGGAAGTGTGTAACTAGTTCCCAGAAGTCCACTGCAACTCTCGGAAACATTTACTTTTCCTAATGAGTAAACTTCCGATATTTGAGGAAAGAAGTGATCGTTCTCAAACGTTTGCAACCTCGTCCTAGTTTGTCTAATACACTCGAGATAGCAGAAGTTGCAGGTGTTGTAACACCTGCTGCAAGCACAATTGCTATTTTTCCATTTTTTAATGCATGTGTGTGTTCAAGCAAATGCAAATTAAATTAGAAACAGAATCCACCGTTAGTTACACAGTCTTATTTTAAGAATAAAATAACCAGAGAGTCCATAATTGCAGCTAGTAATTTAAGAAAAAAAAAGTCAGAACAGTGTTTAATTAGATGAGACAAGATGATGGGTTTATACTTTTTCTTCTTCTTCCAACCGTTTTAGGTTTATACCATTGCTACTATCGGGGACAAAGTATTTCATTCCTCTTTCTTCTAGAACTGATGATGTTACTTAGTTTGGTAATGTCTGCAAGAAAACCACCAAGCTCAGAGAGCATCAAGGACCCCATAGTTGTCCTCCTGTCCCTCCCTCCCTCCCTCCCTCCCTCCCTCCCTCTCTCTCTCTCTCTCTCTCTCTCTCTCTCTCTCTCTCTCTCTCTCTTCCTCCTCCTCCTCCTCCCTCCCATACTGATGATATTACCTAGTTTGGGTCATGAAACATCTATAAGAAAACAACCAAGTTCAGAGAGCACCAAGGACCCGATAGTTGTCCTCCTCCTCCTCCTCTTCCTCCTCCTTCCTTTCTCCTCCCCCACTCCACAAACCCCACTCCATCCTAGCACTGATAATATCACCTAGCTGGGTAATGAAACATCTGCCAGAAAACAGCCAAGCTCCGAGAGCACCCAGGACTCCATACAGTGGTACCTTGATACTCACCTACTTTGAAACTCATAGAATTGAGTTCTCAATGCATTTTTGACATGAAAAATGTGTCCCGGTACTCATTGTTTGTTTGGTACTCAAATGCACAAGCTAGACCTTGTCCATGCTGGCTGCTTTGTGACTCACTATATTATTCCTTATGGGGAAAAAATTGTTGGGTATTCATCGCTTTCGGTACTCGTTGCACCTCCTGAAACCAATTAACGATGAATATCAAGGTACTAGTATAGTTCACTCTTAGTTCATTTATATGCTGTTTATCCTACGAAAGATGAAACTTGGTTGATTTTCTCCGTATCGTCTGTGACCCGATTGGAAATCGTTGACTAAGCCATCTCCTTATTTTTAATCACAGGTGTTGCAGATGGAATAATAAGCCGGAGTCCTGGTATATTACACTACTAGCCTGTTTTGCTCCTCGGAGAAGTATGAATAGAGACAACAGGATCCAGGCCCTGCTCTTAGAACCACTGCCAGCTCTTAGATCTGCAACCCCTTCCCAACCGAGCTGTCATGGTTTGGTTTTGTTTTTTTTCCTGGCGGACATTTCTTTAGAAGAAAGCATTGCAGATGGAGGAGGATCGTGGGGGAGCTGTAAAGAATGCTAGTGGGAGTTTATCAAGAAACAAACAAAATGCACAATATGGCATCTTCTCTGACGACTTTCAGTTGGGGAGTTAGTTCACAGTATTGCAGGTGTGCTCCCTCCCTCTCTCTCTCTCTCTCTCTCCCTCTCTCTCTCTCTCTCTCTCTCTCTCTCTCTCACACACACACACACACACACACACACACACTCTACGGGTGTTAGGAGTCTTTATTAAGGCTTTGTAGCCTGAATTGGCATTCCCCAGCAATGCCTTATGCCAGCACCAGCTTGTTGTGGTCTGCCAGCAGCCTGAGGACCTGGCAGCAGAGTCGGACAGTGAGGAGGCTGGGGAGGACAATGGGCTAGTCCTGGAGTCTGGGAAATGCCCAGATGAGGGCTCTGCATCAGAGGCAGAGATGGGACTAGGGCCATCTGGGAGCGATGCGCGGACTCCGGAGCCTCCAGAGGTGGACAGCAGAGAGGCGGAGGAACAGGAGGAGCCTGTTCCTAGTACACGCATGCGAAGAGCTGCCAGAAGGCAAGAGCAGCTGAAGCAAAAAGGACAACTCAGGAGTAAGGCCAGAAGATGATTGGCCCCTCCCATAAGGCTTAAAAGAGCAGCAACGAGACATTGGGTTCTTTGTAGAAAAGCAACGTTGATTCCAGTGCTTCTTGTCAGCGTCTCTTGAACTTTGTGGGGTTTTTGCCAAGAAAAGTACAATTTATTGACATCACGGAGATGCCAGAGTCGAAGAAAAAGAACTGGAAAAAATCATGAAAAATCGCGACCTGGCCATCGAAACTATGGATGAAACATGTCACAGTGATACCCATTGTCATCGGGGCAGTTGGTACCATGTCCAAGAATTTTATAACATACATCAGCAAATTGCAGCTTCCTGCAATAACACCAGCGGAACTGCAAAAAACTGTGCTACTTGGAACATCATACATCTTAAGAAGGTACTTGGTTGATACCTAGGACGCTGGCAGCAACCCGTATCAACCATTAGCACCAGTCAGTGGTATTTGTGATGCCTTTTTGAATGTTCAGGGGTTTTTTTTGTTTTTTTTTTAATTTGATTTATATGCCGCCCTTCTCCGAAGACTCAGGGCGGCTTACAATGCGTTAAGCAATAGCCTTCATTCTTTTGTATATTTTATACAAAGTCAGCTTATTGCCCCCACAAACTGGGTCCTCATTTCACCTACCTTAGAAAGGATGGAAGGCTGAGTCAACCTTGAGCCTTGGAGAGATTCGAACCCTGCAGTAATTGCAGGCAGCTGGTCTTAATAACCAGCTTAATAACAGGGTGCCTTAACCCCCTGTACTACCAAGGCTCTCTCAGTTGATTTAGTTTCATATTTAATGAATAAAGATAATAATAATAATAATAATAATAATAATAATAATAATAATAATAATAATAATAATCCGATTGTAATTGGAGCCCTTGGAGCAATACCCAAAGGGCTACCCTGCTATTTAGAAATTCCAAATTTGCCGAACTTGAACATTTTGACTCTACAAAAAACCACCTTACTCGGAGCAGCTTATATCCTCTGATGATACCTTAACAGTTCCTAGGTCCTTGGTTAGGACTCGAGCTGCTGAGCTATTAACCAGCTTCAAAGGCTGTGAATCTCACTAAAGATATAATAATAATAATAATAATAATAATAATAATAATAATAATAATAATGACTCACTTGCCTTGGATGTATTTTTCCTCGAATAAATCTGGAATGGGCTGCCAAAGCTTACACTCAAACACACAAATATATATATATTATATCTTTTAATAATATTTTTATGTATCCTCTCAGTTTATGTCTCTGTTTTCTACAAGAGGACACAATGAATTAGAAGGGTTCCAAATTATTTATAATCCTTCTACCAGAACTTTTTTTTTTATCAACAGCTTATTGTCTTCCCCTCAAGTTTTAATTAAAACCTAAAATACTTGCAATTGCATAGCTCACTTAAGGAATTAAAACAGTAATTATATTTTCCTACTAGGCTTGGGTGTCATTTTTGGAGGAGAGCAGTTGTTTGAAAAGCTGACAAAAGGCTTCAATTGGCTGAAATGTGAGTTAGTGATTTTTTTAATTAGAATTTCTACTCGTCCTCACTTTGGTGTCACCAATTAAGCAACACGAGAACCAACCCGCTAATTTTAGAGTTTCCACTGTCAAAAATCATTGTTTTCGGTTTTGATTTCTGTCACGTTGTATTTTAAAAGGCTTTTCTCTGATGGGTGACGGGAGACAATTTGAGACGGATTATATCGGAGAGAGAGAAATACTTAATATTTGAATCGCACGCGAGTCACTTCTTCTGAAATGCTTATTTTTTTTATATCTTTCCATAATAGCAATAACACTTACGTTTATATACTGCTTCACAGTGCTTTACAGCCCTCTCTAAGCAGGTCAGCATATTGTCTCCAACAATCTGGGTCCTCATTTTACCCTCCTCGGAAGGATGGAAGGCTGAGTCAACCTTGAATCATTCAGGATCGAACTTCTGACAGTGGACAGAATTAGCCTGCAGTACTGCATTCTAACCACTGTGCCACCGCGGCTCTTACGGTTAATCATGCAGTTAACCTAAGGCCCAGCAGATGTTGAGGACAGTTCATGAACTCTAACTCTGAACAGATGCAGAGATGCACACAATGGACTGGAAAAAAACAACTACATGCAAATCCCTTGTTTTTTTTGTTTTTTTTTTTAAATGTCTCTAGAGTAGCAACCAATTTCAATTGCTTAAAATATAGCAGGAATGCAGAAATCCAGGTGATTGCTTGGTGACAAAGAAAGAATGCATCTCTTTGCTATTCTATAGCCATCACCTGCATTTTTTTTCAAAGAGGGTAGCTTTATTGTAAAGAAATTGAAATTATTTGCCACTCTACGGAGCTTTCTTTTCTTTTCTTTTTTCTTTTAAAAAATCCTCTTCACATCTGTTGACTTTTTAATAACGCTCATACAATAATAATGCACATGTCTCCATATTTACTCTTGGCATTATATTTCTTTTATAGGTTTTATTTCTTTACCCAGAGAGTTTAGAGGAGGGCTTTTCTGTTAGGTGTGTCCCTTTTAAAAAGAAATCTAAATGCAAAACAATGACATCAGTATAGGATATGAACTGAGAACCAGTGTCTGTATGGTCTGTAGTAAGAACATCGAGAAGAATAATAGGAATTTATAGCAGTCAATAATAAGCTGACATCATCTGGGAATTGATGATGTCAAGATAATTGTGCCCAAGACAAATTGTGCTGGTTTTCTCCATCCTCCACTCTCAGCTACCTTTTTGTCTGTGTGAGGACTGATTGCGAATGACTCATATTTAATGTCCCACCTACCTGATTTCTGCCTTGCAAATGTTGCTTTTCAGGGTAGAGTGGAAAGTCTTTTCAGGCAGTGTCTTCTTTATTCTGGTGGTTATATATGTAGAGAATATATATATTCTATCCTTTCCGTATTGGGGTGGGTGGGTGCACGCACGCCTGGATGGATCGATGGATGGACAGATGATAGATAGATAGATAGATAGATAGATAGATAGATAGATAGATAGATAATAGGTAGATGATAGACAGATAGACAGACCAGAGCCAGACAGTCAGTCAGTCTGCCTGCCTGCCTGCCTGCCTGCCTGCCTGCCTGCCTGCCTGCCTGCCTGCCTGCCTACCTACCTACCTACCTACCTACCTACCTACCTACCTACCTACCTATCTATCTATCTATCTATCTATCTATCTATCTATCTATCTATCTATCTATCTATCTATCTATCTATCTATCTATCTATCCTGTCCATTCATCCATCCATCCATCCATCCATCCATCCATCCATCCATCCATCCATCTCTCTCTCTCTCTCTCTCTCTCTCTCATCTGTCTATCTATCATCTATCTTTTTATCTATCTCTATCTATCTCAGGAGGGACATGGTGGCTTAGTGGCTAAGATGCTGAGCTTCTCAATCAAAAAAGTTGGCAGTTCAGCGGTTCAAATCCCTAGTGCCGCATAACGGGGTGAGCTCCCATTACTTGTCCCAGCTTCTGCCAACCTATCGGTTCGAAAGCATGTAAAAAATGCAAGTAGAAAAATAGGGACCACCTGTGGTGGGAAGGTAACAGCATTCCATGCACCTTTGGCATTTAGTCATGCCGGCCACATGACCACGGAGACGTCTTCAGACAGCGCTGGCTCTTCGGCTTTGAAATGGACATGGGCACCATGCCCTAGAGTCAGAAATGTCTGTCTGTCTGTCTGTCTGTCTGTCTGCCTGCCTGCCTGCCTGCCTGCCTGCCTGCCTGCCTGCCTGCCTACCTACCTACCTACCTACCTACCTACCTACCTACCTACCTACCTATCTATCTATCTATCTATCTATCTATCTATCTATCTATCTATCTATCTATCATCTCTCTCTCTTATCTATTTATCTATCATCTATTTATCTATGTCTATCATCTCTCTCTTCATTTATCTATTTTATATACTATGATATATTAATTGTATTATTAATATTTTACTCAGAACTCTTCTTCATTATCCTTGCCTCTCCCTATTTTTTCCTTCCTATAAAACTTCAGTATATCATTCACTTATTTGGCTCATTGTAAATTGCCAATCCCTTATTTTTCTATACCTCACCTGCCCCCTACTCTTTCTTTGTCTTTAAAGCACATTTTCCCCCACTCATCTTAATCTCATTGACATTTTTTCCTTATTGAAGAAGTATTATAATGATCACAAAACAGAACCCTGTACCATTTTACACCCTGTTCCTATTTAAGCCATTCTCTCCCACAAGTTTTCTTTAATGCAGCATGTGCATCTCTTTAAGAATTCTTCAATAGCTTTTTCTTTTTTCAGAGCAAGTCCTAAACTCTTTTTCTATTGTATGCAATCGGGACTGAAATTCAGGCGTACAATACACGTGAAATCGTGTTTTGCCCGCCCCCTCCTTTTACAGTCCAAATGCCATTTTGTTAAAGGCATCTGTCTGGAATGAACCTGAAATGAGAAAGCATAATGAAGATTTCTGTCTACCAGGAGTGTTTACGAAGTAGGGAAAATCTGTTTGGGATATCAAAGAGATTTGTAGGTGAAAGAGAAAGTGATTAAGTGTTGGAACCCATTGAGTAAAGAGGGAAAAAAAATTATAATGGGGGTAGTTAAACTGTTTTCTAATCACATGCTGGCAAGGAAAAATGAACGACAAAGGCAAATGGCAAAGGAATAAAAAACAACATGGAAACCAGCTGTGATTAGTTTTTTTCTGTCACTTATGTCAAAGTTCCAAGGAACACCCCCAACAAAAGAAAACACCAAGGTTTGAGTTTCCTCAAAGTTACATTTTATTAGAGATGTCATATTGGCACATCTGGGAAAACCCGAATCTGAAAGTTTCCAGGTTTGCCCCACCCAAGTGAAAGTTTGAGTCCCTGCCCAGCCCACATGTCCATCACATGGTCCAATCATCCACTGTCCAAATTGGAGACATCTCCCAGTCATCCAACTCCAGGTGCCAGGGCAAGGCGTCCTTGACGCTCTGAGAAAGGAATGTTATTTTGACTACATATCACCCATACTCTATGCAATCTCCCCTCCCTTTTTTCCACAGCAGAAAATGTGGCAGGCCTGGAGTCCCAAATGTAAAAGATGGCTTCCAGGTCTGACAACCTATTTGGCTGGATTGTAAAGACACTAAAGCAAACTATACCTTCACCTGTATCTCTAATTCATATCTCATCTCCATAAGAATCTTTGTTTAAAAGAATATCGTGGAGGAAAGTCAGATGTCACGAGGCAGCATCCTTCGATTCAGGTCAGAAGATCCTCAGTGCTCTTCTTCTCAACATGAATTTTCAATTTGAGAGTCAAGTTGGCCTAGTGGTTAAGGCACGACACTAGAATGCAGGAAATTCTAGTCCCTCCTTAAGGGGTGAAAAGTGTCTGGTTGACTTTGAGCCAATCACCAGAAAATGATGACTTCTAATCCCACTTTAGGAAGAAAAGCTGCTTTAGTGACTTTGGACCAATCACTAGGTTGGACGGTACATTCTAGTTCTGCCTTAGACGTGAAAATTGACTTGGGGCCCATCACCAGGAGACTGTGAGTTCTAGTCCCACCGTAGACATGAAAACCAACCAAATGGTCTTGAGTCAGTTCCTCTCTCTCTGCCCAACCAACACACAGAGTTGTTGTCGTAGGGAAAATAGGAGGAGGAAGGTGTGTTGGATATATTCGTCATCTGGAGTTATTTGTACAAATAATAAGGGCAGGATACAAACAAACAAATCAGTCTTTTGTCACCCTCTTTTGCCTCTCTGTAAACGCTTGCAGTGTCCTCCATCCACCAATGCTCATAAATACATGGAACATTTCTGCCTGAGGACAGCAATAAATTGACAGATTTACATATTTATTGAACAATGAGCTATGGGACACGGCAAGCCTTCTTGCTTCCCAGTGTTAGAATGCTCCTGTAATGCTATTTTTAGGAAACATCATCCCACCTGCCCAAAAGTTGCCGAGATAAGGCTCTGTGAAAGGAGTAGAAGAGGTCCAAGGAAGGTGAAGCTTTTAATGAAACAACTACACATCAGGGCACTGAATGGAAAAAGGTTACAGTGTGGCAGCTAGGGAAGCTATGTGTGACTTTAAAACAACTACACTAATTTGGTAGTCTCCACATAATTTAATATTTCTGTAAAATATCATTAGTGAAGTGTGAAATTTTTGTTCTGTTGACATCTAACAAGAAAAGAACATAAATGGAGCATGTTCCATAGCCAACTTTAATTACCCCACTCTGTTTAGGCATTGTTTTCCAGTGACTGCTGCAATTATAGGGATGACTGGTCAGAGAATAATGCACACCAAACTTATTTAAACCATCTCAGGGTGGGCTGTAAGCAGCTAAGTATGCGGACAATGCAAAGTGAGTTTTTACTGGTGCCTCATCCATCCCAACGGGCACGCTTTCCATCAAAACTGGAAGTTTAATGTTAATTTTTCGAACTATCATTCATAAAACTTATAATAATAGAGTTAGAAGGGACCTTGGAGATCTCCCAATCTAATCTTTTGTTCAAGCAGGAGACCCTATACCATTTCAGATACAAGGGTCCAGAGGTACTTCATGAGAAGAGTACGCCACTCCTCTACTCACAATAGAATTCCCTATGCCACCAGACTCGAAATTTTGGGCTTGAACAATCTGGAACTGTGCCACCTGCGGTATGATCTAAGCACAGTACACAAAATTATCTGCTACGACGTCTTACCTGTCAACGACTACTTCAGCTTCAACCTCAATAATACACGGGCAAACAATCGATACAAACTCAAGGTAAACTGCTCCAAACTCGATTGCAGAAAATACGACTTCAGCAACAGAGTGGCCAACGCTTGGAATGCTCTACCTGAGTCCGTTGTTACATCCTCAAACCCTCACAGCTTCAACCTCAAACTGTGGACCTCACCCCATTCCTAAGAGGTCCGTAAAGGGGGTGTGCATAAGCGCACCAGCATGCTTTCCGTCCCTGTCCTACTATTCCTATTTATTTTTATTCATTTCTTTCATTCATAGCCATGTTTATATTTATACCTGCTATCTTGTACATGTTTGACAAACTAATAAATACAAATACAAACACATGGTTGTCTATGCTACACAAATTCTACGCTACTGTCTTGAGTTAAATTTTAAATTGATTTTAAATCGGATTGTTTTAATTTACGGCCAAAAATTTCATTATTTTAAACTGTTTTTTAAATTTTGTATGTTCTGTTTTTTACTTTGGCTGTTCACCGCCCTGAGTCCTATTTGGAGAAGGGCGGTATAGAAATGGAAACAAATAAATAAATAGAAGACTTTGCTCAAATTCATCGTAGGGACTCTACAGACCCTAGAAAGACTTCCAAGAAGAATATCAAAGATGATAAGGGCTCTGGAGGTTAAATCCTATGATGAAAGACTGGGGGAACAAAGTATGTCTAAAGGTAAAGATAAAGTTCCCCTTGCACATATGTGCTAGTCATTCCCAACTAGCGATGCTCATCTCAGTTTCAAAGCCGAAGAGCAGCGCTGTTTGAAGACATCTCCATGGTCATGTGGCCAGCATGACTAAACGCCAAAGGTGCACGGAACGCTGTTACCTTCCCACCAAAGTGGTCCCTATTTTCCTACTTGCATTTTTTACGTGCTTTCGAACTGCTTGGTAGGCGGAAGCTGGGACAAGTAATGGGAGCTCACCCCATTACGCAGCACTAGGGATTTGAACTGCTGAACTGCCGACTTTTCGATTGACAAGTTCAGTGTCTTAGCCATTGAGTCACCATGTCCCTAAAGTATGTCTAGTACTGACGAATAGGATTAAGGGGAGACACGATAGCCTTCTTCAAATATTTGATGGGCTGTCACGGGGAAGAGGGAGTCAACTGATTCTCCAAAGCACCTGAGGGCAGGACAAGAAGCAATGGGGGGGAAGCTTGCCAGAGGGAGCTCCAACCTGGAAGAAAGGTGAAATTTCCTGACAACAATACAATTAATTCATGCAACAGTTTGCCTTCCAGAGTTGTGGGTGCTCCATCACTGGAGGTTTTCAGGAAAAAGATTGGACAACCCTTTTCAACCTTGCTGGCCTCTTTATTGAGTTGAGTTTTGCAAAGCACCGCAAGTTAATAGTGCCATCTTCATGAAATGCTGCAGAGAACAATTTGTTCCCCTTTTAAATATGAGGAAATTTATGTCAAACCAGTGCTAAGCAACTAAAAAAAAAAAAAAAACCCTTTCTCAAGCCCATGCCCTAGACATTTCTTTGAAATTCAACCAGCGCAGCATCCTAAGGCAGTTGCTCATTAAAATTCACATTAATCAACTGTAGCTGCATAATGATTGCTACATACCAATGAAATTGCAAACAGGGATCTGCCAATTTGGCCTGTGCAAATTTCTGCATTTTTCACTCTTTGTCTTAGTCTGGTTTCATTCCAGTAGGTCAATTGTCTATTTCAGCATATTCTCTCTCTCTCTCTCTCCCCCCGCCTCTCTCTCACACAGAGAGAGAGAGAGAGAGAGAGAGAGAGAGAGAGAAAGAGAGAGAGAGAGAGAGAGAGAGAGAGAGAGAGAGAGAGAGAGAGAGAGAGAGAGAGAGTTTATATTGTGTTGTGTGATTCCTTAAACACTAAAGGCACCTTAAACACTGAATGACACAAGCTACCGACTCTCAAATCCTTTTTAGTATTTCTAAAAAAGACTGATTATTAATGACAGAACTAATGATATGTGGAATTCCAACTTTGGGAGTTCTAATAGAAACTGAACTCTTTTATAACTCCTGGAATAACGACTCCATCAGAATTTAATTATTCATCAGTTTCCACTCTCTCCAAATGTTTAGGCTTTAAAAAAAAGGGGGGGGGGAGCACCCGGAATGGAAGATAGAAAGAAAAATATCAAAAGGCATTCAAATGTGTTGAGAGAAAATACTTTGGGAAATACGCACGTTGAGAGAAAATTGGCTTAAAAGTATGTAATTAAATACTAATGAAATATGAAAATTTTGCCTGAAATTTTTAACAAAAACGCTTTAATCCAGAAAGAGCATACAGAGTAGAAATAGAAGTCGTCCTCCCCTACTTCATCTGGAATGAATGCTGTATATCCCAAAACCATGTTTGAATTACTGCTGGCAAGCTTATGAATTGTAGGGATGAAAGAAACAAATTCATTAGGCTGTCATTTAAAGAAGCAGTAACTGAAATCTGTTTAGCGAAATCTGCTTTAATAGCACATCCACATCACCCGGGCAAACATACTCACATTTTAATAGCAGGCAGTGATTTAATTTGCTATTGTAATTCTAGTGTTCTAGCCTTGAAGTGATTGCTTTCTAATGGCCCGTATCAGAAATATCATACTCCAAGAGGAAAAAAATTGAGCCAATATGTCCTCATTTTAAAACTTATCTTGACCTGGTCTTTGCCTTAATTTACTGGGTGAGGTTAATATGATGGGTTTATAAATTACGGTCCTTAGATATGAGCTGCCAAAAGTCACTGGTGAGGAAGTGGTTGATGTGAAGCACCAGAACAACAAATGAATGTAGTTGGACCTCTGTGGTTGAACTTGTGGATGGGGCTCTGTTGTCAGTTTGCAGCAAGTACATTGTTATCTATCCATTGGGCTTTGCAAGAGAAGGAGAAGGAGAAGGAGGAGAAGGAGGAGGAGGAGGAGGAGGAGGAGGAGGAGGAGGAGGAGGAGGAGGAGGAGGAGGAGGAGGAGGAGGAGGAGGAGAAGGAGGAGGTGGAGGAGAAGGAGAAGGAGAAGGAGAAGGAGAAGGAGAAGGAGAAGGAGAAGGAGAAGGAGAAGGAGAAACTGAAGAAGTTATTCCAGAATGTCTGCTAAAAAGCACACTACTTTGGATTCTCCCTATTACCTTGCCTGTAACTTTCCCTCTTGCTCCTGAGACTATTTTCATCCCACATGTCCATGATAAGAAGAACCTGAAAAAGGAATATCTAAGCTTGCTTCTTCTCCTTCTTCTTTCATCCCTCATGTGCTATTCCTTTTCACTTGGAGAAGACAGAGATGACCTGACTTCTAATATTTTTTTTTTTAATTTGATTTATATGCCGCCCTTCTCCGGAGACTCAGGGCGGCTTACAATGCGTTATATTTCTAAGGTGCTCATACATCTTTTAGATTTGTTATTTTATATATCAGTATATAAGGGACACGGTGGCTCAGTGGCTAAGACGCCGAGCTTGATAATCGAAAGGTCCACAGTTCAGCGGTTCGAATCCCTAGTGCTGTGTAGTGGGGTGAGCTCCCATTACTTGTCCCAGCTTGTCTGTGGTGGCCTCTCTTCATACTTTGTTTTTGTCCCTCACTGAAATTCATGAGTTGCTAACCATTGCAAAGTTTAGATCTGGGGTGTTCTACCTTGGCACTTTTAAGACTTGTGGACTTCAGTTCCCAGAATTCCCTAGCCAGCAGGGGTGGCTGGGGATTACTGGGAGTTTAAGTCCATAGGTCTTAAAACTGCCAAGGTTGGAAACCTCTAGTTTAGATGTTTCTTGAAATTCTATCTCTTCACCCAGACATATGTATCTTGGATGGATATTTTCTTCTCCTTCCATATACAGTAGTGGCCAAAATTATGAAAACCTTTTAGAAAAAGTGTATTTTTGAGGTTTGATAGCTAATAACACTTCTTCTTCTTCTTCTTCTTCTTCTTCTTCTTCTTCTTCTTCTTCTTCTTCTTCTTCTTCTTCTTCTTCTTCTTCTTCTTCTTCTTCTTCTTCTTCTTCTTCTTCTTCTTCTTCTTCCTTTTTTGGTGTTTCAAGATAATCATATTCCACTGCTGGAATGGGCTGAGAATAGCCCAGACCTTCACCCAATTGAAAATCTATGGAGCCGACTAAAGAAACTGGTTAGTCAGAAGCGACCCAGCAAAAAAACCCAGTTAATAGAAGCAATCGTTCAATCTTGGTTTCACATTAGAACAGCTGCAGAACTAAAAGACTTGGTTCATTCCATGGGAAGATGTTGTAAGGCCGTAATCCATGCTAAAGGTTACCCAACTAAGTATTAACTGACATGGTGATAGTTTTTGTATATCTCGTTTTTTTCTATGGTGATAATTTTTGTATATCTCATTTTTTCTACGTGTTTCACTTTTCTTCTTTATACCGTAACTGCTATTCTAATAGCAAATCCTTCATAAAAGTGATTGCATTACATTCTTGATTCAATTATCTTTCCATTTATATATAATTTTATGGTACTACTCCAAAAAAAAAAAATAGTGGTGTTATGAGCTAGTTTTAGAAAATACACTTTTCCCAAAAGGTTTCCACAATTTTGGCCACTACTGTACCTTTTAATCAATACAATTGTATATGGCTTTAACTGATTGGTTTCATTAGGGGATGTTATCCTATTATGGTAAACTGCTTTGAGATGCATTTCTAGGAGCAGGAGAGAAAGATCTTCTATTTAAAGATAAAGTGAGAACTTTGCTCTAACGCCTTCTTTGGTTGCTCATCCTAAAGTGTGTTCATCGGCAACCCCAATGTGTGGAAACATTTTTTTTCCCTTGTCCAAAGGAATTTTTGCTACATTAGACTATCAAGCTGTAGCTTTTAGCCACCACAATTTTTTTTAAAAGAAGCTTTATTTAATTTTATCCCAAATAGAATATAAAGTAAAGTACATTTAACATTTAATTGAATTATCTGGGAGGCCAGAAACAGCTAATAAACACTCTTCGTGTTTCTGTATTACGTAGTTAATAAGGTTAAGCCAGGGATAGAAATAATATTTTATATTACTGTATATTATTCTAATATTGACACCTTTTTGGTGATTATTTTGCCATTAGAATGAGTGGGAGGGGTTGCCATCTCATGGAACTATTTAAATTATTGCCTGCTTTCTAGAATCTTATCATTTGGTTGCAAAGTAAACTTCCAACTAAAATTATTTCTACTATACAGTATCATTTGAATTATCTCCCTCTCTCTCTCTCTCTCTCTCACTCTCACTCTCTCTCTCTCTCTCTCTCTCTCTCTCTCTCTCTCTCTCTCTCTCCATCATCTATCTATCTATTTATCTATTTATCCATCAATCCAATCCATCATCTATCTATCTATCATCTATCTCTATATCTATCATTCTCTATCTCTTTATCTCTCTATTTATCTATCTATCTTCTATCTATCTTCTATCATCTATCGATCATCGATCATCTATCTATCTATCTATCATCTATCTATCGATCATTGATCATCTATCATCTATCTATCGATCATCTATCGATCATCGATCATCGATCATCAATTATCTATCTATCTATCTATCTATCTATCTATCTATCTATCTATCATCTTATATCAACAAGGTCAGCCCATGGCAAAAAAAAAAAAAAAAATCTAAGATGTGATTTGTTTTATCTTAAATAAAATTTCAATAGCTTCATTTTCCTTGAGCAGGGTGACTTAATTTTGGCTTCTTCTTAAATCTCCTTCATGAATCTGCAGGAAAATAGACTTGTGTGTTTACCTTTTTCTCTCCCCCAAAATACACAAGAGCTTTCTTTGTATCAAGGAGTTCTCTTCTTTACACAAGGCAATTCCCCAGGTTTGCTTTTCTGAAAATATGACAAACTGAAGCTCGGTCTTCATTCCTGGCTCTTGAATGGATAGGATGCAAAAATGCTTGATTCCTTGTGTATTATACGATGGTGAGTAACCCAGCCATCCAGAATTCATGGCCTTTACATGTACCTTTTAATCAATACAATTGTATATGGCTTTAACTGATTGGTTTCATTAGGGGATGTTATCCTATTACAGTAAACTGCTTTGAGATGCATTTCTAGGAGCAGGAAGCTTGGTTATCACTATTACTTACAAGGAGACCCATTCCACAACTTAGGACCCAGTGAAGAAACCGTTCCCCTTTAAAGACATTCAATTAGCTGGGTTTTCTCATTTTTAGTCTGTACTAGAGTGCAGAATATCAAAAGTCCCACTGCATTTTCCTCTCAGAATAATAGCTATTTAGAGCAGAAAATACTCCTGGGTTTTTGTTTCATATCAAGGCAATGCTCTCTCTTTCTTTCTCTCTCTCTCCCTCCCTCCCTCCATCTATCCCCCCTCCCCTCTCTCCCTCCATCTCCCTTCCTCTCTCCCACTCCCTCTACCTCTCCCCCTCTATCTCCCTTCCTCTCTTCCTCTCTCTTCCTCTCTCCCCCTCTCCATCTCCCTCCCTCCCTCCCTCTCGCTCTCACACTCTATCTCACTTCCTCTCTCCCTCTCTCTCTTCCTTTCTCTCTCCCCCTCCCTCCCCTCTCTTTCCCTCCCTCTCCCTCCCTCTCCCCCTCTATCTTCCTCCCTCCCTCCCTCTCTCCCTCCCTCTCTCTTTCTGTCTCTCTTTCTCTTTTTCTTTCTCCCTCTCCCTCCCTCTCTCCCTTCCTCTCTCCCACTCCCTCTCCCTCTCTATCTCCCTTCCTCTCTCCCTCTCTCTCCCTCTCTCTCTCCATCTCATTCTCCCCCTCTCCCACTCTCACTTCCTCGCTCCCTCTCCCTCTCCCCCCTCTCTGTCCCTCCCTCTCTCTTTCTCTCTCTCTCTCCCCCTCTCCCCCCCCCCTCTGAAATTTGGATATTGCATGAATGTTATTTCTGCTTCTGCTCTTCCTCGTCCGCCCAAAAATAAACCCGATCGTTTCTATGGGCTAGGAAACCTTTATCATCCTGCTCTAAAGTAGCTTAAAGCCAAATATCTTTCCTCCAACCCTGAAGCATCAGCTGCAAAGGTCAGGGTTTAGACAGCTCTTCCTGATCCCCACGGATAATGTTTACAGTGCTCTCAAATGACTTAAAATAGACTAAATTGTTTTGAGCTGACAGTTGAAAAGGTCACCAAGGAAATCAGTTTAGCCCGTTCTGCCCGCTTGCTAGCCTACGGATGGTCAAATCTGTCGTAAACTACTGCAAAGGAAGTATTTCGCTTTGTTTTGTTTTAACTCTAAAACACACTGGAAACCAAGGAGGACTGTTCATTTCGGGGACTCTTGACTGCCAGATCCTTTCCTTCTCTGGGCTGGCAAGGGGATACAACGTGGTGAAAAATAAACCAACCTCAGCTTTTATTAGTTGGATTATATTTCAAAAGTACATTCCTGCTGTCAAAAAATATATTTCTTTAAAAAAAAAAAAAAAACCCAAAACCTGAAAGGCCAGAAATTTCTCCACACACTTGGAAATGATTCACGGTGAAAATGAGTGTACAAAATATGAGCTCATTAGGCCCTCTTGTACACAAATATACACACACAGCAATGGAGGCCGTGCTGGGTAATCTCAAGTTGGATCGTTGGGTTAGTGCAGCATTGCCGCTCAAGCCGTGATCATTCATTCACATCTGGTTGTCACCCGTTTAATCAAGAACTTGTTTTCTATGACTGGTCCATGATAAATGCATTTTGTATTCTTTGATTTATGATAAGATTCCTTCCTTTCTCCCTCCCTCCCTGTTGTTTTTCCTTCCTTCCTTCCTTCCTTCCTCCCTGCCTCCCTCCTTCCCTGTCTCCCTGTCCTTTTTCCTTCCTTCCTTCCTTCCTTCCTTCCTTCCTTCCTTCGTTCTTTCCTCCCTCCCTCCCTGTCTCTTTTCCTTCCTCCCTCCCTTCCTCCTTCCCTGCCTCCCTGTCCTTTTTTTCTTCCTTCCTTCTTTCCTTCTTTCCTTCTTTCCTTCCTTTCTTCCTTCCCTCCTTCCTTCCTTCCTGTCTCCCTGCCTCCCTCCTTGTCTCTTTTCCTTCCTCCCTGCCTCCCTGCCTCCCTCCTTCCCTGTCTCTCTGTCCTTTTTCCTTCCTTCCTTCCTTCCTTCCTTCCTTCCTTCCTTCCTTCTTTCCTTCCTTCCTTCCTTCCCTCCTTCCTTCCTTCTTTCCTCCCTCCCTCCCTGTCCCTTTTCCTTCCTCCCTCCCTCCTTCCCTGTCTCCATGTCCCTTTTTTCCTTCCTTCCTTCCCTCCCTCCCCTCCCTCTCTCTTTCCCTCCATCCTTCCTTCCTTCCTCCCTCCCTCCCTGTCCCTTTTCCTCCCTCCCTCCTTCCCTCCCTCCTTCATCTATTTATTCCAATTCACATGGCACTCATCTCAACAAATGACCATGTGATGAATAGCTCGAAATTATTGCAAATGACTACAAAAATTGAAATACATAGCAGCTGAGAATAAACACCACAATCGCTAATATAAACAAGAATCCGGCCTCTGACCATCTCATTGCCCCAGGATTGGGCACCAGAGCCCTTTAAGGATTTAAGGAAAGGCAGAAGGCAGGCTGATCCTGATATCTGGAGGGAGAAATTCTACAGGGCAGCTGTTATGACAGTGAAAGTATTGTTTTCTTTGCCCTGCCAACTCGTAACCCAACATCCATGCTCCCTGATGAAATCAGATGGGTAGAAACAATTGGGAAATGATGATTCCCTCAAGTAACTCAGTATTCCCATCTTCTTACCTGGTGTAAAATAACCAGTTTCTAGTTTACTGTAGCTGCATGTTATTCTGTGTATTTGTCAAGGGAAATATGCTATATAGGGAAGTCATCACTGTGTCGTACGCTTTTGTGGAGAGATAGAAGATTTCCCGTTGAAAAGCTTTTTATTGAATGGCTACACTTCTGCTGATAAATGATGCTTCTAAAGGCAGGAGCCAGCAACATTAGAACCCTTTGCTCCGAGCACCTTGAATTCTGAAAGAACCACAAGAAGTACATAGATGTCAAACCTGTAATAGCAGGATTAATTTTCTTGCAGCCTTGGTAGAGAATAGCAGATGCACAACCAGATTGTCCATGTATTGATGAAAAGATTGGAGAATGCGCCCTTTCAATCCGCCTATTGAACGGAGGTAGGTAACTGAATAGCTCTTTCATTAGTGAGGTCACCTATTGATCTCTTCGGATCAATAAAAACAGAAGTGCAGGACAGAAACCACTACAACAAAAGAAAGAAAGAAAAAGAAATGGCTGAATGGGAGAGAATGAAGTTACTCAAGTTGAACTTTATTCTCTTCCTGTCCTCTTCACGCACAACCCACCCTTCAACCCTTTCATTATTTTCTCCTTTCCATTTCCAGCTTTTCAAGGGGCCCAAACGAGATGGTGTGTATCAGTTGCGCAACACAGAGAAGGAACAGAATGCCAGGGTCAACCTCCTTATCCAGTTGCAAGGTGGGTCACGCTGAAATTACCCAGTTTCAATGCTTCTTTTCAAGGATTAGGGTGAAGTTTTTGCTGAACATAAAGAGAGAGAGAGAAAGAAGGAAAAAAGGAAGGTGGGAAGGAAGGAAAGAAAGAAAGAAAGAAAAAAGGAAGGAAGGAAGGAAGGAAGGAAGGAAGGAAAGAAAAAAGAAAGAAAGAAAGAAAGAAAGAAAGAAAGAAAGAAAGAAAGAAAGAAAGAAAGAAAGATACAGTTTTTGCTGAACATAAAGAGAAAGAAAGAAGGAAGGAAGGAAGAAAGAAAGAAAAGGAAAGAAAGAAAGAAAGAAAGAAAATACAGTGTTTGCTGAACATAAAGAGAAAGAAAGAAGGAAGGAAGGCAGGAAGGAAAGAAAGAAAGAAAAAAGAAAGAAGGATACAGTTTTTGCTGAACATAAAGAGAAAGAAAGAAAGAAAGAAAGAAAGAAAGAAAGAAAGAAGAAAGAAAGAAAGAAAGAAAGAAAGAAAGAAAGAAAGAAAGAAAGAAAGAAAGAAAGAAAGAAAATACAGTTTTTGCTGAACATAAAGAGAAAGAAAGAAGAAGGCAGGAAAGAAAGAAAGAAAGAAAGAAAGAAAGAAAGAAAGAAAGAAAGAAAGAAAGAAAGAAAAGGGGAGGGAGGAGGAGGAAGAGAAAGGATCCATCTAATACTGAGGGAAAAGGAGATGAAAAAGCAGCAGGAATCATGGTAAGGAACAAGTAATTGTAATTTAGAAAAGAACCTCACTCAAACCATGTTTGCATCCTGACAACTCAGCTAAATAGAACGTCTTGTAATTCTTTGCCATTGGAGGTGAAGGCATAAAAAGTAAGGAGACCATAAACTTCCTTCCTTCCTTCCTTCCTTCCTTCCTTCCTTCCTTCCTTCCTTCCTTCCTTCCTTCCTTCCTTCCCTCCCTCCCTCCCTCCCTCCCTCCCTCCCTCCCCTCCTTCCTTCCTTCCTTCCTTCCTTCCTTCCTTCCTTCCTTCCTTCCTTCCCTGCTGCCTAACCGCCAATCTTCACAATGCAATTCTAGCACCATTCTAAGGAATTGTGAGAATGAAAAAAATGGCAGATGCTATCAAAGACAAGTCGAAGAGGGCGCTGGGTTCTTCAAGGAAATGAGTAAGGCATTGTGAAATTTGATATCTTCAAACTGATTCAGATAATGGGCCAAAACAATTCTGTGTGGTCTACATCAAAGGGAAACATCAGTTTTCTAAGGTTTCAGACAAACCTTTTGCAAGTTCCAACAGATGAGAATACCGTAGAACAGAATTGAACTGTGGAATCCTTGGTGCTCTCTTAGCTTCATTGTTCATTTATACTGTAGAAGTTTCATTACCCAACTGGATAACATCATTAGTGCGAGGGCGTGTGTGGCTTTTGCTCCCTGTTTATTTACCAATAATTTAATCTTTTGAATCTGTATCCTTGGTCTTCTTGATGTATGTGCAATACATACATCTTTATCCTTGATCCTCTTTGGTGATTAAATGTTTTCTCTTTAGCAGTCTCGCTTCTGTTTTTTGCTAGATCATGCACCAATTTCTTTCTTTCTTTCTTTCTTTCTTTCTTTCTTTCTTTCTTTCTTTCTTTCTTTCTTTCTTTCCTTCCTTCCTTCCTTCCTTCCTTCCTTCCTTCCTTCCTTCCTTCCTTCCTGTTAAGTATCAGAATTTTTAAAAGAGAAGCAGGCAACCTGTTTTATTCCATCTTTATGCAAAGTAAGCCATCTACTATCTGTGGATTTCTTTCTCCCTGTGACATCAAGTCACGGCAATTAATTAGCCTTTGTGAGATCAATGCTCAGTTGCAAACTGATAATTTTTCACTGTAAAACCCTGACCTCTGTCACCCCCTTTTACAAACGGGGGAAAAAAACAACGCAATAACCCTTAAACAGCTTGTCACTTTAGTGTAGCAATCTATTAAAACCCCAAACGTGTCAGACAGCCTCAGTCGTACGGCAGACACATTTCACATTGAGAATGAAAATATTTGGATCTGATTACAGAAGCCACATGTAAGCTGCATATATTTGCTCCAAGCACAAGAATTACAAACGGGCTTCTCTCTTTCATCTTTACACAAAATACCCAAAGAGAACGATTTGCCTTTAATCACTCGCTACAAGAATGCAAATATCCAACTGTCTGCAAGGAGTATAAATCTTTCCATTCCCCACCGTCCAGTTAGGTTAGAGCTAAAGGAGCTTCTTGGATGAGAAGCGAAATGTCTTCAAAGAAAAAAAAAAACAGAAAGTCCAGTTGCCTCCTGAAAAAAGCATCTTTGGGACAACCATGACCTGGATGACTGACAATCTCTACAGACTTTTAGCTATTGGGTTTTGGGTTGAAAACTCTTTGAATGGTGGGGGAGTAGGAATGGATTTCCAGAGGAAAAAATGCAGACCATAGGAACCAGGAATGCTACTCAGGTGACCCTGAAGACACAGATAAACCTCCAAGGGCTTCAACCACCCTCTAAAAGGATGCAAATGACTAGCTGTCTACAAGGAATGTAAATCCTTCCATTCCCCACCATCCGGTCAGAGCTGAAGAAGCTTCTTGGATGAGAAGCAAAAAGTCTTCAAAGAAAAAACAGAAAGTCCAGTTGCCTCTTGAAAAAGCACCTTTGGGGTAACCATGACCTGAATGACTAAGAATCTCCATAGACCTTGATTTTATGTCACAAAAGAGATTTGCTGCTGAATTTTAGGATAAGATATAGCACATATATCACATTTTAGGCCCAGTACTCTTCAACATCTTCATCAGTGACTTGGATGAGAGGATAGATGGGGAACTTATCAAATTTGCAGATGACACCAAGCTGGCAAAAAAAACCAACACTCCAGAAGATAGGCTCAAGATACAGAAGGATCTTGACAGATTTGAACGTTGGGCGCTATCTAACAAAATGAAATTCAGTGGTGAAAAAAAGTAAGGTTCTACATTTAGCCAAGAAAAACAAAATGCACAGGTACAGTATATGTGGTACCTTGCTCAATAATAGTAACTGTGAGAGGGATCTTGGAGTCCAAGTGGACAACCATTTAAATATGAGTCAGCAGTGTGCAGCAGCTGCCAAAAAAACCAACACAGTCCTAGGTTGCATAAACAGAGGGATAGAATCAAGATCACCTGAAGTGTTAATACCACTTTATAATGCCTTGGTAAGGCCACACTTGGAATACGGCATCCAGTTTTGGTCGCCACGATGTAAAAAAGATGTGGAGACTTTAGAAAGAGTGCAGAGAAGAGCAACAAAGATGATTAGGGGACTGGAGGCTAAAACATATGAAGAACAGTTGCGGGAACTGAGTATGTCTAGTTTAATGAAAAGAAGGACTAGTGGAGACATGATAGCAGTGTTCCAATATCTCAGGGGCTGTCACAAAGAAGAGACAGTCAAGCTATTCTCCAAAGCACCTGAAGGCAGGACAAAAAGCAACGGGTAGAAACTAATCAAGGAAAGAAACAACTTAGAACTAAGGAGAAATTTCCTGACAGTTAGAACAATTAATCAGTGGAACAATTTGTCTTCAGAAGTTGTGAATGCTCCAACACTGGAAGTTTTAAAGAAGGCGTTGGATAACCATTTGTCTGAAGTAGTGTAGGGTTTCCTGCCTAAGCAGGGGGTTGGACTAGAAGACCTCCAAGGTCCCTTCCAACTCTTATTCCATTCCATTCCATTCCATTCCATTCCATTCCATTCCACTCCACTCCACTCTACTCTACTCTACTCTATTCTAAACATCCTCCAAATCATTTGTCTTCAAATGTTTGGTTCCTCTTTTGCTTTCTTACTCACTCAGGTAATGTTATATAAAGATCTATATCTGATGTAATGCTCTGGTGCTTATGGCCAATCTAATAAGCATTTTTCACTAGCTTATTTTACTGGTCTCTTTATTAGCCTATCATTAGAACCAGCCGAGCTATTATTCAGCTATTATGAATGACATCAGGAAAAGCATCCGGTTTGGAATTCATTTTCCCGTATATCGCATATAATAAATCTGGAATATTTCTGTAATGAAGAACACCTGATTGGCAATGGAAGGTCGGTGAATTTTGTGGCTGTTTGAAAACCCGAAACTTAAATAGAGTTTTGATGCGTTTCTTTTTGGGTTAGGGAGCAGTCTTAGAAAATCTAAATGCCAGCCCACTGGATTTTCTTGGCATTTCCATGTATATAATACCAGCAAAAGTATTTGTGCACAAGCAGTTGTAGCTTTTAAGAGTTATTCCATGTCTAAAGGGAATCTCCATGAATCTATAAAACAAGAGAAAAACACAACAAAACAAGGAGCTAAAGCACAGAGGAATTTCCCCTCCCCCCAGTTTTGATACTTTCAAGCATAAAATATTTACTTAAACATACAGGATAAGCCAAGAAACAATTGTAATAATCTACAATGATTTGTTTGATAGCTGTCACAGTGGGTTGTTTTTTTATAGTTTCAAATCAAATATAAAAATGCCGAGAAGGAAAGGAAATTGTTTCTGTAACCGTATTACCGCCTTCTTCTATCCAATTCAAGATGACTGGTCACGTTTTCCATTAGGATACGGTGATGCTTAATTTATATCTATTTGGTATTTCCGCAAATACTAATACTGAGAGTGGCTCACACAAATACCATAATTACTTTGTAATTCCCTTTTGGTCTTTGCATCTGCATAGGGAGTGTGACCCTGTTGGTTCTCCTTTGACTTCTCAACCGCTTTAATTACCATGGACCATGAAAGATTTGGGAAGATTTGCAGTGATTTCATCTCAGTCTAAGTCTCACCTGGGGACAGGTTTCTTGAAGGAGGACTTATCATCAGGCTATCGTCAGGACTCCATTCTATTCTTCATTCTCAGTCTCCTTTTAGACCAACAACATAACATCATAACCAACACCCCAGTCAAGGAACCACCAACTCAGAATGCTCCTTCCCATATTTGGGCAGACAAGGTTGCTCTGATAGAAACCCCCACCCCACTTAAATCTCTCCCCTGGTACAGCTGACAAAGCGAGGAGAACTTGTGGCTTAGAAGCTAATACATCTACCTAATATTGCAAGCAGCCCAGGTTCGAATCCCAGAAGGGGATGGCTAGCTGATGAGAGCTACATAGCTTGAAATAGATCTATACTAGTCTCCCTTTATTTCTTTGTCAGTAAATATAACTTGAATGGAATGGAATGGAATGGAATGGAATAGAATAGAATAGAGTAGAATAGAGTAGAATAGAATAGAATAGAATTCACTGTCTCAATTTTTGATTCTCTCGTTTTTAGATTATTGTAAAAAAGTACAATGTAAGCAAGAATATCCTTCTTTCCTTCCTTCCTTCCTTCCCTCCCTTCCTTCCTCCCTCCCTCCCTCCCTTTTCTTTCTTTCTTTCTTTCTTTCTTTCTTTCTTTCTTTCTTTCTTTCTTTCTTTCTTTCTTTCTTTCCTTCCTTCCTTCCTTCTTTCCTTCCTTCCTTCCTTCCTCTCTCTTTCCTTCCTCTCTTCCTTCCTCCCTCCCTCCCTCCCTCCCTCCACAAAACATACATTTAAATGCAAATGTGTTTCTAATGATAAATTGTGAGATCCTTTTATGGCATTGTTTGGAATTATGCTCAAATAAACCATTCCGGATATATCTCTGTGTATTTTAATGGGTTTAGGACATTTTGAAGGTAAATATATATTCTATTACTGACTGCTGTATAAATTCCAGGAGAGAGATAGCCACTTCACTGTGCTTTTAAAGTATCACAATAGGTGATATATGCACTTTTAATTCAGAAATTTTATCTGGACCATTATCTGCGCATTACAAGCTATGCTTTTGCCATTTTTCTTTCATCCATTTTTTTTTTACTCACATTTACAATACAGGTTTCAGGTTTTTGTTAGAGTAATGTTGATTATCTAAGAAATACTGCTGTTTTGGCCGGCGGGTGAATTTATTATAGCATAGGAAGACAGCTTATTTGCTTGGTATGACAACAATGACAAAAATTGTGGAAATTATGGCCTAAAATATCAGAAATTGAGATTCCGCAATTTTAAAATTTTCTTTTATCTGTTATAGCCTAAATCATCCCATGGGTTGCAAATGCATGGAGTTTGCCCCTGAGGACCCATAAGAAAATCCACCTCTGAAACACAATATTTTCGGATTTACTGCTATTTTGGGAAGAACAAACCCCTGACAGAAGATTTATACATACAATGCTTTTATGGTATTCATTTATGTATTTCTTTATAAAATTTCCATGTTGCCCATTTCCCTGCCAAACAAATCTGAATGGCTTATCGTACCATCATCATCATCATCATCATCATCATCATCATCTTTTAATGACCCCATAATCCCTTGTGGGGTGGAGTCTGGGCAACTGAATGGAGCTAGCAGAGTATTTTAATGTCCGGATGCCTTTCCTGTCGCCAATGCAGAGTTTTATTCAGCAGATATATTGTCAGTGTGCCCAGAGAGAGAAATATCTGCCTCTACCTAGGATCGAACTCACAGCCTCCTGATTGTGAGGCGAGAGCTCCACCTCTAGGCCACCGCACCACTCCAATGGCTTGTCGTACCATAAATAACAATAAATCGATTATAGGGCAGGAGGTAGCAAGCCTACGTTTGAGACCTGAGAGCTGCTAGAGAGTTGAGTTCTGGTCCTTCACTCCAGCTCCTACCAGGGACGTGAAAGGAGTCCCCATTTGGATGTCTCCAGGGCAACCAGGGTTCCAAAGAGTAGTAACACCAACACTGACTAAGAGGTAAGTCAAAGTATCCAGAAGAGAGATGGGGGGATAAAAAAATGAAGGCGATAACTGCAAGCATGCCGTCAAAATCCTTCCCTTTTCAGGAAACATGTAAAAATGGGCGGGAATTTGATCACTTGGTTCACGGCCTTCATTTTGATCATTGCCTTTCTTCCTGCAGATGCCGCTGGGAGAAAGTTCTGGGTGCTTTGATTTTTAATTGAATTATGTTTCCTTTCGTCTCTTCTCCCTTCCCCTCAGAACATGTCGCTTATCTGTATTGCAAAAAGAAAAAAAAAATACTCCAACTTCAGAGTTCTTTAGCATAAGATTTGTATACATTATTAATTCGGCTAAATATGACTTAATTCATACTTGATTAATTAATACTTTTACTTTCATGGTAGAAAATGGTGTGAAAAAAACACAGTTTTGTTGCAAATAATGTAACGCCGAAGCTATTTCGGCAAAAATCTCCTGTGGTCTAATAGAAAATTGGAAAAAAAAAAAGTAGATCATATTGACTGTTGTGTCCCTGAAACCGGCAAGTCAAACTCCCTGATGTTTTAATTTTTGATTTAATTTTTTGATAACATATCACAGTTGCAGCTATCTGTCTGAAAAGCAGAAGATAAAAATGACAAGCTGGGTCATTAGAGACTTTTTTTTGCAGCTATTTGCCTTAAAGAAAAAAAAAACACTGCACTCCTATTTCTGTAAAGAATCCAAAATTTCCAATTTATTTTCCTCTTTACTACATATGCAGACACAAATATAGACTGTGTGCCATCAAATCATGTCTACATAGATACATGTTGATTACATCAATAAAACCTTCTCCAATATGGTTCTGAGTGTCATGGGAAGACCAGTAATCCATGGTAATATAAGGTAAGGTAAAGGTTCCCCTCGCAGATAAATGCTAGTCGTTCTCAACTCTAGGGGGCAGTGCTCATCTCTGTTTCAAAGCCAAAGAGCCAGTACTGTCCAAAGACGTCTCTGTGGTCATGTGGCCGGCATGACTAAACGCCAAAAGCGCACAGAACGCTGTTATCTTCCCACCAAAGGTGGTCCCTATTTTTCTAGTTGCATTTTTTACGTGCTTTCAAACTGCTAGGTTGGCAGAAGCTGGGACAAGTAATGGGAGCTCACCCCGTTATGCGGCACTAGGGATTTGAACCACTGAACTGCTGACCTTTTGATCGACAAGCTCAGTGTCTTAGCCATGGAGCCAACGTGTCTCTATGGTTATATATATATATATATTCTGAAATTCTGAGAAGAAGATATCTGCTTGACACTGTGAAGAACCTCGACTAGTTTATGTGGTCCATAGGATGAGAATTTCCCAACCTTAACAAATTCCAGATGTGTGGACTTTAGTGGTATGGATGTTGCTGAGAATTAGCGGTTGAAGTCCACATGTCTAGAAGTTGTGCCTACCAATGCTGGGGAAATATTAATGTGCAATAGTACGTTGGGACTGGGAATCTCAACGTGTAGCCCCATCATCGTTGATTAATTAGAACTCCTATCTGCCCATCATTAGATAGGGCTGAATTGAAGTTAGCCTATGGAGGATCTGTAGATCCTCCATAGCTTTGCTGAGAGCTAGTGTAAGCAGTAACCTACTTCTTATACTGGTGGCGCAGTGGTTAGAGTGCAGTACTGCAGGCTACTTCTGCTGATTGCCGGCTGCCAGCTTCCTGCAATTTGGCAGTTCAAATTTCACCAGACTCATGGTTGACTCAGCCTTTCATCCTTCCGAGGTGGTTGAAATGAGGACCCGGATTGCTGGGGGCAATAGGCTGACTCTGTAAACTGCTTAGAGAGGGCTGTAATGCACTGTGAAGCCCTATATAAGTCTAAGTGCTGTTGCTATTGCTATTGAGAAAATATCTTCCATTGCTTTCACAACTGACAGATTTCTTCTTCCTTGGCAGAATATGTTCCTATGGTTCTGTAGGAGAAGAGCAGGCAGAGCTGGGAGGTGGAATTAAGCATGTCATCAGCCTAGAGTCGTTGCTATTGCTATTGCTATTACATGGCAGATTCTTCTCTATTGATACACTACCTATGTAGTTCTGCTAGTCCTCCAGGCCAGTTTAATGAAGGAAGGAAAGAGCCATGCAGTGCTCCTGGTAAGCAAATGTTTCTCATTGATACCTTGATTCAAAAGGTTTACTGTGCTGCAAAATTAAGCTATTATTTCTTTGTGGGTGGGAGGCAAATGGACTCAACTGACAGCATTTTCTGTTGGCCATGTGAACTTTGTTGAATAAATTGATTCCATTCTTCCAGGCCCAAATGCAGACGGATCTGAATGGCAAGAAGCCATTGGCCCATTTTTTGTGTGTGCGGCTGTACATATCTATGGACCATCGATGCCAAGAGAATGAAATATATCTTGTCCTTCTTGGCATTTTGTCTTCCTTTCCAAGTGCAAATGGAGAATGGGCAACGACTCTAGCTGTACAGGGCAAGTCAGCACGTTTATTACAAAGACTGTTGTATAAAATCATGATTATATGAGAGAGAGGAAGAAATATCAAGCAGGTCAGTATGCTATGCAAGTATCCAGGATATCGATAGTGGAGGTGATTGAACCAACAAAGTAATCAAAAAAGGTATTTTTTACAAAGGACATTTAGACTTTCTCAAGTTTGTTCACCACTTACATTTTCCCTTCCGTAACATATTGAATAGAAGCTGGAGGAACATATTCTGACAAAATAACCGAATAACAGAGTTGGAAGGGACCTTGGAGGTCTTCTAGTCCAACCCCCTGCTTAGGCAGGAAATCCTAGAACATTCCTGACAAACGGTTGTCCCAATCTCTTCTTAAAAACCTCCAGTTTTGGAGCTCCCACAACATCTAGGGGAGGACTAGAGGAGACATGATAGCAGTGTTCCGATATCCCAGGGGCTGCCACAAAGAAGAGGGAGTCAAGTGGCTTCTTGTCCACGATATATGCACTACGCTGTTCGACGTAGTTCTTTTCTCGTATGTAATCTGCGTGAAGTACGTTGTGTCGGTCTCGTAGTGGTGCAGGCAGGCCGAGTTGCAGTAATGTTTTATGGATCATGGACATAAATTTGTCCTCAAGAATAATCAAAGCCTTGTTGAAAATGTCTGGACCAAATGTAATTTCTAATGTTGGATTTTCCCCCTTACTAGAAGGAACCCGCTTGTGGAGTACTGTGAAGCTGTTACCATGACAACTCCACTTTGCTGTACAGTAGAAGCAATTTTTAAGACAGTCCAGTAGAAGCCAATTTAAGGCACAACAGGCTGTATCTTAACAGAATACACATACCGAGGGGTGTTAGGGGTATCTTACCCCCACCGTATTTCTTTCCAGAGAGTTAAGTAATCTGTGTACCAGGTTTGGTTGAAATTGCTCAAGGCATTCCAGAGTTATGCTGGAACATACATACACACACATACACAGAGAGAGTATCTTTTGAAACTGTGACATAATATCCTTTAGATCTTAATCATAGTTCTGATCCTAATCCTTTCAATCCTAAATAGGAGCTAGTGTTAATAGACATTTGGGGATAGAACTAGGACCCCTTTCAGCAATGAAGCTCAGTCATGGTTGAAAGTTATTCATAGACCCATTTTGGTGTAGTGGTTAAAGCATCAGGCTAGAAACTGGGAGACTGTGAGTTCTAGTCCCATCCAAGGCACAAAGCCTAAAAGGATAACCTCAGCCCTAGGAAGTGGACAATGGCAAACAACTTCTGAAATCTTGCCAAGAAAAAATTCAGGGACTGATCTAAGAAGTTGCCCAAAGTCAAAAACTGACAGAAAAGGTGAAGATGAAGCAAAGATGGAGAGGGAAGAAGGAGAGAGGAGGAAGAAGAGGAGGAGAAGAAAGCAACTTTTAAATTTTATTTTACTTTTTGTGGGATTTTCTCTTCTTATAAAGTTTACGACAAAACAAAATCTTCCCAATTTACTTTCCCTAAGCTTGATCACGGAATCCTTTGTGGCTCACAATAACATATGAATATACGGTCCATCATTTTTCGCATGATGGACCATACATTCCCCAGTTAATCCTATCAAAATTGCACAGCTATACTGAAGAGTTTTTGTTTGTTTGTTTGTTTGTTTGAAATGAAAATGGGCTTTAGAATCTCTTTCTACATGCCCACTGGTAGAATTTGGAAGTGAAGGCTCTCTTAGAAACAGTAAACGTTGCAAATAGGGCAGTCTCTGTTTTGGTTGATGATTTCCATGTTTATTCTTTCTTCTGGCTTTAGAGCATCCACCTCACTCAGGGGACAACTGCTGATCATTTACAAAATGAAACAAACACAGATGTTTCTCCATAACATGCAAGCAAATGACATGTAGAGAACTGGCGTAAGCATATAGTTTCTGCACTCCAATCTTTCTTTGCCAACTGGCTATAAGATAAACAAAACAATAAAGGGAACAAGAAGGACAAAACAGCAAAGAACGTTTAAGGCAACTGGATCAGAAGCTGAGCATTTATGTGTCTCTAAGGTGACGTCCACATTAATAGTTAAATTATCGCTAAGTTTCAGTGAAGTTTAAATTCAAACCAAGGTGAAACAGAATAAGAGAGTCGGAAGGGACCTTGGAGGTCTTCTAGTTCAACCCCCTACTCAGGCAAGAAACACTACACCATTTCCTCCAACCACAAATGAAATGCTAAACTGATTTCATCATCATCTTGGAGACATAGAATCTGTGGTCTCTTTGGTTTAGCTTTAGTGTGTGGTACAAACCGTTGTAGTTTATAAGTCATGGTTTAGAATAGAATAGAATAGAATAAAATAGAATAGAACAGAACAGAACAGAACAGAACAGAACAGAACAGAACAGAACAGAACAGAACAGAATAGAATAGAATAGAATAGAATAGAATAGAATAGAATAGAACAGAATTCTTTATTGGCCAAGTGTGACTAAGGAATTTGTCTTTGGTGCATATGCTCTCAGTATACATAAAAGAAAAGATACATTCATCAAGAATCATAAGGTACAACACTTAATGATAGTCATAGGGTACAAATAAGCAATCGAATCATATTAGGAAACAGTCCATATAAATCATAAGGATACCAGCAACAAGGTTACAGTCATATAGTCATAAGTGGAAGGAGATGGGTGGTGGGAACGATGAGAAGATTAATTAAGTGCAGATTTAGTGAATAGTTTGACAGTGTTGAGGGAATTATTTGTTTCACAGAGTGATGGCATTCGGGGAAAAACTGTTCTTGTGTCTAGCTGTCTTGGTGTGCAATGATCTATAGCGTCATTTTGAGGGTAGGAGTTGAAACAGTGTATGTCCAGGATGTGAGGGGTCTGTCATGGTTTATGGGTTAATGAAAAAAAGAAAAGAGTGAAAAAAAAATACTGGGAAAATCCTTCACTTTCTTTCCACATTCTACTAATTAAGAAATATTCTGATTGGGACACGGAGAAAGAAATCCAGCTCCTGATATAATCCTCTAAATTTAATCCTCAGAGTTTGGAATTGTTTCCTTGTTCTGCATTGTTTGCTCTAGTTTATTTTTCAGTTGTCTTTAATGGAATTTAATCTAGAGTCTCCTGCTTAAGCGGGGGGGGGGGAGGTTGTTGGAATAGATGATAGTTTTGTTGACCATTGGTAGTTCCTATCAAGCCTTCTATGATTATTTCTCGTCTAAAAACCAACTGTCTCTTTCTGTCAGTTGTTGCCTACAGGTTACATTCAGGACCACCTGTCAGCTTTTTAGCTCTTGCTTTTTTTGCTTATCAAGACTTTCCATCCTGTTCTGTATTACCACAATGCAATTATTAAAAAAAAAAAAAAACACACACAAAACCATACAGATACATTTCCACGGGTGCACTGCTCTAAATCTGTGATTCCCCCCCCCCTTTTGATGTCATTGAGGATCCTGCATTAGGCATTTTTTTCTACCTGGGAAAATCTTCACATCCTTTTGACAATTGCCAAGGTGATGATGACTGTGTTGGCTTAGACAAATGGCACTTGAGATAATTACATTCTGCTGCCTTAGTTTTCCTCCAGCAGTCTTCAACATGCATCAAACGTTCTGCTGCTCCTGCTGATTTATCTTGGCTGAGAGGTTCCTGTGTTTACCTAAGGGCACGATTGGCCTGGTGGGGAACCAGGTCTGCCATGGATCCCTTATCGCTCTTTGGGGAAGTGGGTGGCAGCCATCCTGGTTCGCTTCGACATATAAGAGGAGAAAGCCAAAAGAGAGGTTGGTTTTTTTCCCCCCTTCCATCCCCGTAAATAAATTGGATGTATTCAGGCCAATTACAAGTGAATGTTCTATCTTCTACAAGCCAAGCATAAGCCACACCGAATGTCATCACTGCCAGTCATGCGCCTGTCATCCAAATTGTTGAAAACAACAGTAAACTAAATGCCTGCTAGCTGGCAGCATCCCTTCCTCCAAGCTCATAAATGCTGCAAGGAAAATCTAACAAGGAAGCTTCTTGGGAAACAACCCACTGTTGCAAACATCTGGATGCCCAATCAGGACAACTCTGACAGCTGTTAATCTGCCTTCAAGACATACAGCTTGTCAGCAGCTTTCCTTGCAAGGGGCAAAGGGAAAGAGTTGGCTTATGCTGTAATTTAAAATGTGTTCTCTTTTTTTTTGGCCCTTTTCATCCCTCTTGTTTCATAGGGAAAATGCTGCTGCTACAGATGTTACTCAAGCTCTTGCGATACTTTGCATTTTGTTCACCTCTTGAGATCCAGAATTTAAAGATGCCAGTGGGAATAATATATGCAGAAGGGACACGGTGGCTCAGTGGCTAAGATGCTGAGCTTGTCGATCGAAAGGTCGGCAGTTCAGCAGTTCGAATCCCTAGTGCTGCATAACGGGGTGAGCTCCCGTTATTTGTCCCCGCTTCTGCCAACCTAGCAGTTCGAAAGCAGGTAAAAAATGCAAGTAGAAAAATAGGGACCAACTTTGGTGGGAAGGTAACAGCGTTCTGTGCGCCTTTGGCGTTTAGTCGGCCACATGACCACAGAGACGTCTTCAGACAGCGCTGGCCCTTCGGCTTTGAAACAGAGATGAGCACCGCCCCCTAGAGTCAGGAACGACTAGCACATATGTGCGAGGGGAACCTTTACCTTTTACAATGCAGTGAGCCATGGGCAGATCTGTATATTGGGGAAACAAAACAACCACTTCATAAACGCATGGCACAACATAGAACAAACACATCAGGACTAGATTCAGCAGTCCATCTACATTTAAAGCCCACACTTTTGAAGACAGCAAAGTCCAGATTTTGGACAGAGAGGATCGTTGGTTTGAAAGAGGGGTTAAAGAGGCCGTCAATGTCCAAACTGAACAGCCCTCTCTCAACAGAGGGGGAGGGATAGGACATCATCTATCTCCAGTCTACAACACCGTCCTTTCAGCAGTTCCAAGAAGGCTCCACACCCATTTGCACTACTCAAGTGACCCTGAGGACACAGATAAACCTCCGGGTGACATTACCGACCTGCTAAAAGGATGCAAATGTCCAGCTGCCTGCAAGGAATATAAATCCTTTCATTCCCCACCATCCAGTCAGAGCTGAAGAAGCTTCTTGGATGAGAAGTGAAACGTCTTCCAAGAAAAACCAAGGAAGTCCAGTTGTCTCCTGACAAAAAGCACCTTTGGGACAACCATGACCTGGATGACTGAGAATCTCTACAGACTTTTAGCTATACAGTTTGGGTTGAAGACCATTTGAATGGTGGGGGAGTAGGAATGGATTTCCAGAGGAAAAATTGCAGACTATAGGAACCAGGAGTGCTACTCAGGTGACCCTGAGGACAGAGATAAACCTCCAAGTGCTTCAATGACCCTCTAAAAGGATGCAAAGGACCAGCTGTCTGCAAGGAAGATAAATCCTTCCATTCCCCACCATCCAGTCAGAGCTGAAGAAGCTTCTTGGATGAAAAGCGAAATGTCTTCAAAGAAAAACCAGAAAGTCCAGTGGCCTCTTGAAAAAAGCCATGGTTTGGGACAACCATGACCTTGGATGACTGAGAATCTCCATAGACATTCCAGTGGGAAGCACTGGGTGTTCAAATGCAGGCTACATGAATGCCTGATCCAGGACTGTCACTGAGAAACACACCATGCCCAGCTTTAATGCTTTCCGATGTAATGGAGTCATCTGGGAAAGTGGAAGGAAAAGCCACACGTCTGCCCTGTTCACCATTCCATCTTTAAACAGGGAGTTCTCTGCAAATCCAGCTGTGGGAAACCATGCGTAGATTTTGGTCGTGCAGAATCAGATAAATAATATAGCACATACCCAATGATAATTCAAAGCACAGGTGACAGAAAAAGTGGAAGAGAAATTAAATTCCTGTAGGTACAAACCTCCTGAATGGTACGAACGGAACAGTGAGGTGTATTTCTGTCAGCTTATAAATCACATGCCTTATAAATCAGTCCTTATTTCCACTTTGACTGATACACACAGACCTATAAGTGGTGGAAAAAAAATGAACAGAAAGCCAGTATGGGATAAAGCAAGGCACTGTTCAGTTTTGTTTTGTTTTACAAAAACCTCATTTTCCCCCGCAAAAGCATCCAATTATTTAGCAAACCCATCCTAACTCCATTGTAACTTTAATTTGCCTCCCTCCCCTTATCTAGCAAGCTATTAGAGAACGGCTCTCATATTTCCATAGGAAATATTCCAATTCCTTTTTTTTTCCCCTTGCTATAAATATATATCACCCACATCAGAGGAGTTTTGGCAGTTTACAATTAAATAATAAAAAAAGTAATGAAGCAATACATCAAAACCAAAATGAATTAAAAAAAAAAAACAGCATGGCCACCCAAGCATGGAAACAATCCTTCCTACTCAACCGCCAACCATCTACTTGGCTAAAGTAGTCTTACCTTGAACTTCAGGGGAAAGGTCATAAATAAAGAATAGTCAGGGTGTCAGGTATATATTGGGGAGTCTATATATTGACTCTAAACATCCCTCCCTTCATGCACAAACAGGCCAAGTACATTCTACATGGATGAGAGGGCTTGCAAGTATTCTAACTTGAGTTGGAGAACTTGGATGCATCAAGGAAAACATACTGCTTGAAGAGTAACTACTTGGACATGTCCTTGGAAAAAAAAATATCCTATTGGTCTTCCACTCTTATGTTATGGCCATGAAGGGCAAATAACAATAGCAATAGCACTTAGACTTATATACCGCTTTACAGTGCTTTACAGCCCTCTCTAAGCGGTTTACAGAGTCAGCCTATGGCCCCCAACAGATAGATAGATAATGATAGATAGATAGATGATAGATAGATGATAGACAGATGATAGATAGATAGATAGATAGATAGATAGATGATAGACAGATGATAGATAGATAGATAGATGATAGATAGATGATAGATAGATAGATAATAGACAGATGATAGATAGATGATAGACAGATGATAGATAGATAGATAGATAGATAGATAGATAGATAGATGATAGATGATAGACAGATGATAGATAGATAGATAAATAGATAGATAGATAGATAGATAGATAGATGATAGATAGATGATAGATAGATAGATAGATGATGATTGATAGATAGATAGATAGATGATAGATAGATGATAGACAGATGATAGATAGATAGACAGATGATAGATAGATAGATAGATAGATAGATAGATAGATAGATAGACAGATGATAGATAGATAGATAGATAGATAGATAGATAGATAGATAGATACAGTAGATAGAGATATAGATGATATAGATATAATTAAAACACTGTTAAATTAATGCAGGGAAGATTGCTTATTTAATTTCTTTTAGTATGGAGTATGAAAGCCCGAATGAAGCCAGAAAGAAGTTTGTGTGTGGAATAATTGGATTCCCTTTTGAGTTCAGCACCTCTTCAACGTGCCTCCACGAATCACCAGGGTATCTCACTTCAACCTGGCAGATCAGAGCAGATCACAGGCAGCATCTCTGTGGCTTTTCAATTCCACGAAATAGCAATCGTGCTTAGACTTATATACTGCTTCAAAGTACTTTACAGCCCTCTCTAAGCGGTTTACAGAGTCATCCTATTGCCCCCAACAATCTGAGTCCTCATTTTACCCGCCTCGGAAGGATGGAAGGCTGAGTCAACCTTGAGCCTAGTGAAATTCAAACTATCAAATTGCAGGCAGACGGTAGTCAGCAGAAGTAGCCTGCAGTACTGCACTCTAACCACTGTGCCACCATGATTCAGTATATTGCAGTATATTGCATATGTCTCTTGGGTAAGTGCAGAAAAAAAGAAGAACACTAGCAATGAATACAAATAGATGGGAAATGTGTTATGTTGAACTGTTTTATGTAAAAAAAAAAGTATTTCATTTCGGATCTTCCAGATATATTAGCTGGAAGACATGTTAGTACTGAAATTCAAATTTTTCATGACATGGTGAATGTGTGCAAGTAAATATATTATTATGTACGTAAAATGTATAGGTATAAATGTTCATGTCTTGTACGTATATATGAGCAGTAATTGAGAAATGCATGCACATGTGTGCAAAAATAGCCATATTAGAAAAATATATATGCATATTTTCTGTTTTTATTTAGTTGGTTGAGTTTTGTTCTGGGTTGGGCAAAAAAGTGGGGGAAGGATTAAAAAAAGGCATAATCATTCCTTGTTAATAATACACAGGGTTGTGTTCTTCCTTTAATTTCCCCTATTTATCTCTCAGTTGCAAATTCATTGATTCATTGATTCATTGATTCATTCATTCATTCATTCATTCATTCATTCATTCATTCATGCTATATAGCCTCCTTTCTCAATAGTGGGTGGATAACAATAGTTAAAAAGTTTTGAGAGCAGTGCATCGGAATTTCATTTCATTTCATGCCCTTTCATTTCATCAATTTCATCAATGCCATTGTGTATGCAGGAAAATGACAATAAAGGTTATTCTATTCTATTCTATTCTATTCTATTCTATTCTATTCTATTCTATTCTATTCTATTCTATTCTATTCCATTCCATTCCATTCCATTCCATTCCACTCCACTCCACTCCACTCCACTCCACTCCATTCCAGTCCATTCCACTCCATTCCAAAAACTCAATAAAAACCAATAACCAGTAGTAGTAGGTAGCCTACAGCTGCCACTATATGACTTGTTTGGTTCCCAAGTACTCCACTTTTTCATAGTAACAGAATATGTGTAGCTCAGGGTTGAACTTGCGGTCCTTGGTGTTCTCTGAACTTAGTTGTGTTCTCGAAGATGTTTCCTTACCCAATTAGCTAACAGCTAGCAGTGATAATGCCACCTAGCTGGGTAATGAAACATTGGTAAGAAAACAACCTAGCTTAGAGACGGCCCCACACTCAATTCATTATGATGAGGCAAAATGAAGGACAAATCATCATATGTAAACTATATTTAGATAAATTAAGTTCTACCGCATTCGCTAAATGGCAGTGCGATCTTGATCCTTAGCCTCTTTACTAGTTTTATGTTCTTCCGGCCTATACATCCAGCGTAACCATGGCATATTGTCCTTATTCACTCTCTAGATCGTTCTGTCTTCTCTTTTTCTCAAGGCCTCGCGTTTAATTTAATTATTCATTTGTTTTCTGTAAGCCTTCAAAAAAAAAAAAAACACCCTTATATCATTTACAGATGAATCACATGAGAAACATCCATTAGGGGCACCAGATAAAAGAGCTTTGGCTCCAGCGAAATTGAATAAAGTAAAATAAAATTATTTTTTGAGCGTGATATGTTCTCAAATACACAAAGCTTCTTGCTGATTCTGATTTTTCGTGCATGTCTTCCTTGGTCATTGGAGGCTCCCATGATCTTTGTAGCATTTTAATTTAAAAGCCAGACATTTTCTTTGGGGTAGTACAGAACCCACAATCAGTTAATTATCCGATGGAGATTAAATGATGTATGCAATCCAAAATTCAATTAAAATGAGGATGATTGGTTAATACATTAAGCGCTGTTTCTACAGGCAACCAAAATTATAATTACGTGTCGCTAACAAAGTATTGTTTTATCTCCTTTATCTGTGTTTTGCATTGCCTCTCAATGTTTTCACCCGCCCCAATTTTAAATGCAATTTCAGCTGCCATCAAAAACAACTTCAGAAACTCTTTCATTTTTTTTATGACAATCTCTTACTCGGGAAGTTTTTCTGGTTTCAAGCAAATGTTTAGTCATCTGATTTTTTTTTTTTTTAAAGCAAGCTTAATTGCAAAAAATTAAAGTAGGTGACAGTTTTGCTTACAAAAGTGAAGTGAGTTTTTACTTCAGTATTTAATTAGCGTGCCATACTCCACCTGTCTATAACTATGAAAAGATAATTTTGCCCAAGCTGCATGCAGTATTTTGTATTTCAGAGGTGGTTTTCCTGTCTAGTCGTTTATTTGGGATTTTCTTTATTCCTGTTTCAAGGTAAAAAAAAATAAATATGACAAGTATCCAAGATGTTAGCCCTTTTAAAGTTTTCTTTCCTTGCATTTTTTTAATATCCTGTAATTGAAATGGTGAAAAGGAGAGAGTAGGGATTACTTCAAAAGACTCCTCTCCCCAAAACACAAGAGGAAATGGCAGCAGATGTCATTTCCTTCTGGTTTTCGTATCAGTTTATTCATATTCTGAATAATCTAGTTTGGAGTACAGGTAGTTCTCGACTTAAGACCACAATTGTATCTAGAACTTCTACGTTATGTGATTGCAGTCATTAAGTGAGTCATCATGGATCTGATTTGGGGACCTTTTTTTTTGGCTGAGGTCATTAAGCAAATCCCCTGGTTGTTAAGTAAATCCATCTCCCCCCACCCATTGGCTATGTTTGTCAGAAGCTGGCCTGAAGGTAATTGTGTGGCCTCAGGATGCTGCAATCATTGTAAATACATGTTGGTTGCCAAGGGCCCAGATTGTGATCATGATGACCATGGGCGTGTTATGATGGTTGTAAGCACAAGGAGCGATTGCAACTCACCTTTTTCCAGCACCATAGTATCATTGAACAGTCGCTAAATTGATGTTTATAACAAGGATGATATTCACTTACCAGTGGTGGGTTCCTCCCGGTTCGGCCCGGTTCTGCCGAGCTGGTAGCGGTGACGATATGATGTCACCGAACTGGTTCTGCCCCCCCACCTCCCCACCTCCCACCCCCGCGTTATTCTTACCTTTTATTTGGCCCCACCCCCAATCTATTTTTTTTTTGTTCTGTTTTTATTTGATTTATATGCCGCCCTTCTCCGGAGACTCAGGGTGGCTTACAATGCGCTAAGCAATAGCCTTCATTCTTTTGTATATTTTATACAAAGTCAGCTTATTGCCCCCACAAACTGGGTCCTCATTTCACCTACCTTAGAAAGGATGGAAGGCTGAGTCAACCTTGAGCCTTGGAGAGATTCGAACCAGCAGAAATTGCAGGCAGCTGTGTTAATAACAGAGTGCACTAAACCTATTGCTGCCTCCTGAGTCCCAGCTGATGGGCTATAAGGAAAAACTGTTTAAACTCTTGCCATGGGGCTTCAAAGGGCCGCCCTACAGCTGATCAGTGGTAAAAGGCAGTTTTGTGGTAGATCGGTGCCTGCAAAAATAAATGGGTAGACCGGTACAGCTCTGCAATCAGTTAAAAGCCTGGTAGATCAGTACCTCTGCTAAATCCTAAAGAATTGTCACATGACCATCAAGCCACGCCCACAAAATAAGCCACGCCCACAGAACCGGTAGTAAAACAATTTAGAACCCACACCTGTCACTTACCTTTGCTACCGGTTTGCAAATGTGAGCGTGCACGCTCGATTCGCTCACATGCACCAGCTCCATGCATGCGCAGAGCCATCCGTGCATGCGCAGAGCATGAAAAACAGGATGTGATGACGTCCGGGTGGGTGGGTGGATAACATGGGTGGTATTCACTTACCGCCCCTACCTGTTTGCCCAAACCAGATAGAACTGTCTGAATACTACCACTGGTTTATAAGTTGGGCAATACCTGTAGAATTTAAGGTACGGGACTATGAGCAAAGACACCACATTTCTGGTCCTGCCTTAGGCATTCAAACCAATTAATCATGTGACCTTGGACCAGTCTTTTTTTTCAAAAACCCAGGGGAAAACAAAGAGAAAGTCCCTTATGAAAATGTCCCCTAGAAAGCTGCTTAGGACTCGTCCATATCTCTGTCTGTCTGTCTGTCTGTCTGTCTGTCTGTCTGTCTGTCTGTCTGTGTCTCTCTCTCCCTCCCCCTGTCTCTCTCATCTATCTATCTATCCTCTATCTATCTATCTATCTATCTATCTATCTATCTATCTATCATCTATCATCTATCTATCTATCTATCTATCTATCTATCTATCATCTATCTATCTATCTATCTATCTATCTATCTATCTATCTATCATCTATCTATCTATCTATCTATCATCTATCTATCTATCTATCTATCTATCTATCTATCATCTATCTATCTATCTATCTATCTATCTATCTATCTATCTATCTATTTATCTCTGTCTATCCCTCCTCCCTCCATCATTATTTTTTATCACCTTTCACGTATTTTTTTTTCCTCCCCAGTTGTACTTGCTGGATTTAATGAATACTGTGTCTACATCGTTTTGAGAGTGAGCCTCAGACATTTTTTTAAATGTGAGCAAGTGTGTTCACAGGAGAAAAAAAAAGGCTCAATAAAGATTATCAATTTTAGTAGCATTCCAATGCATGTAACAAATCATCTTCATTATGAACAGGGAATTGGACTAGAAGACTAGAAGGTCTCTTCCATCGTTGATGATTTGAATATCCATATCCAAGCTAATTTCTTCATAGGTGGTCTCCTCTTCCAGCTTTTTAGAAGAAATACTCTTAACTACAAGCTACATAAGTTGCAGTTGTGCTTGTTATTTCCTCCATGCTTCCCTACTTTCAGCCTAAATACCAGATTTATGTCTTCTTCAAAGCTGGCATCATGACTGCCTCATGTTAATGTGGGTGCTTTGTTTACTCAAAGGGCAACATGTTGGACCAGATGAATGATTTCTAATAGTTATCTAATAAGAACATCTTATGAGAGGCAAGCCAGCTGGCTCTTGATAAATGATTAGCTACATTCTTCAGCTTTTGCTAGCTGGCTGGCACCGAAGATACAACAGTAGCCAAATAATTGGACAGGCACAGTTACAAATGCCTTGCTTGATTCTGCCTACTCACCCCACCCCATCCTAGCGGATTATTTATAATTTTCACATCCTGGCGTCGAAACAGAGGAACCACGGATGTGTGGGTAGGTGGTTAGGCAGGTGAGTGTGACATATTTTGCTTAGATGGCATCCCAGGTTCTGGGGAAATCAGGTGCAGCAGAAAAGGTTAAGCCAGGATAAATTACCATTGACAGGAACAGCAGGAGGGTGAAGGCAAGCAACTAAGAGAAAGAAACAGAATTCAGGACCTTGGAGAGCTCCAAATGAATCCTATCGATTTGAGTTTCCTCCCTATTAAGACACTGATACTATAATAAAAAAAAAGTCTTATTCCAGATCAAAGTTCAAGAATTTAGTGGAAGGCTCTGGATCCAAGCCCAGAGCCTTGTGGAAATGTTCAGCAATTGTTTATCATCTCTTCTAGGCTTATATCTTGCTCAATAGTAGTAATTGTGAGAGGGATCTTGGAGTCCTAATGGACAACCATTTAAATATGAGCCAGCTGTGTGCTGCAGCTGCCAAAAAAGCCAACACAGTTCTAAGATGCATAAACAGAGGGATAGACTCAAGATCAGGTGAAGTGTTAATACCATTTTATAATGCCTTGGTAAGGCCACACTTGGAATACTGCATTCAGTTTTGGTTGCCATGATGTAGAAAAAGATGTAGAGACTCTAGAAAGAGTGCAGAGAAGAACAACAAAGATGATTAGGGGAATGGAGGCTAAAACATATGAAGAACAGTGGCAGGAACTGGGTATGTCTAGTTTAATGAAAAGAAAGACTAGAGGAGACATGATAGCAGAGTTCCAATATCTCAGGGGCTGCCACAAAGAAGAGGGAGTCAAGCTATTCTCCAAAGCACCTGATGGCAGGACAAGAAGCAATGGGTGGAAACTCATCAAGGAGAGAAGCAACTTAGAACTAAGGAGAAATTTCCTGGCAGTTAGAACAATTCATCAGTGGAACAACTTGCCTCCAGAAGTTGTGAATGTCCAACACTGGAAGTTTTTAAGAAGATGCTGGATAGTCATTTGTCTGAAGTGGTGTAGGGTTTCCTGCCTGGGCAGGGGGTTGGACTAGAAGACCTCCAAGGTCCCTTCCAACTCTGCTATTCTATTCTATTCTATTCTATTCTATTCTATTCTATTCTATTCTATTCTATTCTATTCTATTCTATTCTATTCTATTCTATATACAAATGCAGTGGGGAATTTCACTCAAATTAAAGTGGAACTGATTAATGTTCTTGGATCTTGGGGAAACTCCTAACTGTTGCAAACATTCTTACACAAGTGCATACACATGTACGCACATGCACATACCCCAAGAGGTTGAAGCCTGCTTTTCTGTACATTGCTTTGTTACTTGCCAGGGACATTGTTGTCATGAGCATGGTAGTTGAGAAGGATTTTCAAACGCAGGTATCTTGACGGTCGGCTTGGAATTAGAAATCACTAGTTCAGGTCTTCAAATTCCATTTAAGTCCAGCACAAATAAGCTTCCTGTGGAACAGCAATCTTTTCTCATCTTTTTATTAGACACAGTCACAAAGGATTGTTGTAAGAAACCCAGAGAGGGGGGGAGGAAAGCCTTGTATGAACTTGGTGGAAATGGTAGGTATTATTATATTCATAAAACTTTAGTACGTGTTCAACTGAGTGAACAATTTTACGGTACTTTTACAAGTCCTTTTTGAAATCTTTTTTATATACTCTCTACCACTCGCACAGGGTCTTCAGCAAGAGATAAATATTTGGCTGAAGATTTCTCCTCTTCGTGAGCAATATAAATATTCCTGGATAAGAAATGTCACTCATTTTTCACCCACTGCAATTTAATGCAAAAAGATCTTTTTAGGCAGGGATGCTGTCCAAATAAATGTTACCTCTGTCTCCCACTGCAAGTGCCAATTTTGAGAGCAGGGCTGGTTTGTTAAGCCTCTGAATAACAAACAGCGTTTTCTAATAAGAATTGCCGTCAAACCCATAACTATTGTGGTCAGGGACACTGCAAATGGTTGATAAAAACCATGGGTTGGAAGGTTTGGCAGACACAAATCTACTTTTGGTAACACGTATTGATGGATTTTTTTTAAAAAAAAAAAATAAAACTTTTTTTTTGTGGGCAGCTAAAATCCCAATCCATCAAGAATGAATGTTGTGTTTCTGGATTCTTAGAAAAAACAGCAACAACAACAACACAAATTGTGCATGATGTAATGGACAGAAGTTTTGCCTTGCTTGATGTGGAAGATACAGTAATTGTTACAGGCTATATATCTTGTTGACAGTAAATGGTGTCAACTAGCATCATCAAGGACAGTGTTAGGGAAGCTTAATGCGGAATTTGACATCTAGGCAATCTCCTGCAAAGTTCTTCTTCCTCTCTATCAAAGGCTAAAGATACCATTTCATTGATTACAAACTTGTTGTGACCCAGGCCCAAGTAGATAGCATTAACTACTTTCTCTGTGGGCGCACCCACCCTCTGGAACCAGCTTCCTTTGGATCTCCGGATGGCCCCTGACCTTCACTCGTTCCACCACAATTTGAAGACCTGGTTGTTCTGCAGCCTGGACTGATGGGGGGGGAGGTTTTAATGAATTTTTAAATTCTTTTAAATTGGGATTTTAATTTTATATTGGCAGGAATTATGCATTTTACCGTTGTGAGCCTCCCTGAGTCCTCGGAGATAGGGCGGCATATAAATTGCATTAAATAAATAAATAAATAAATAAATAAATAAATAAATAAATAAATAAATAAATAAATAAATAAATACAAACAGTTCGAAAACAAACAGGTTTTATTAGAACAGCTGAGAATTAACTCATTCTCAGCGTAGTCCAAACTAAATTAAAGCAAATTCTTCAAAACACCATTCTTCAGTTTATCACTGACCTTGAGATAATTAGGCAAACTGCCAAAGGCTTTTCTTGGCAAAAGTTCAGAAGCAGAAGGCTTATTTTGTGGGCGTGGTTTAATAGTCATGTGACAATTCTTTAGGATTTAGCAGAGGTACTGGTCTACCAGGCTTTTAACTGCTTGCAGAGCTGTACCGGTCTACCCATTTGTTCTTGGAGCATTCCGGTCTACTCATTTGTTTTTGGAGGCACCGGCCTACTCATTTGTTTTTGGAAGCACTGGTCTACCACCACACTGCCTTTTAACACTGATCAGCTGTAGGGCGGCCCTTTGAAGCCCCATGGCAAGAGTTTAAACAGTTTTTTTCCTTCTAGCCAATCAGCTGGGACTTGGGAGGCAGCGAATAGATTGGGGGTAGGGCCAAATAAAAGGTAAGAATAAGACGGGGGGGGGGGCGGGAGGGCCCAGCTCCCGAACAAAGAGAACCGGTTCGGTGACGTCATATCATTACTGCTACCGGCTCGGCCGAACCGGGCTGAACCGGGGGGAACCCACCACTGGTATGGGCGCACTTGCGATGCCCCCCCCACACTCCCCTCGCTTTTGGCACGCGGCGGTGAAAAGGTTAGCCATCACTGCCCTACACAATTTCCTTCATCTTATTCTTGTTCTTAGGAAAGTTTAGTATTTGCTAAATGGGATTTTTGAATCTCAGGCTGAATCTGTGGTGCCTTTTTTTTTTTTTCATCTCAGTTTCAGGAACTTTGGAAGTCAGATTGAGACGGAATGATTAAAAATCCTGCTTTATGTACAGATGCTAATAATCAAACTAAGTAGCTTCGGAAGTAGATGTGGCTGATTTTATTGTTTTTGTTGAGAATAAATTTCATAAGAATATATGCGAAATGAAGACCATTTATTCACACAGCTGGGCTATGGGAACCCACTTTTCAAAAATATTTTTCTATTTATTTGAACCAAGTGTTTTATTTATGCTTTACGTTGGCCAACAGAGAGGCAATGCTTTCTGTTTTCAAGTTATGGCTCTCTTCTTCTCATCCTTCTAAAATAACATTTGCGGCACAGAAAACTAAAGTCATGGAAGAGTTTGTTTATCTGTCAAAAAATATTAGCAGTAGAGCAACAAAGAAGTCCAGATCCGCATAGCCAAACAAAACACATGAGCTAACCCAAGAGGAAACAGTGTGGTATACACAAATTTAGCCTGTATCCAGCCTCTGAGGCAGATCTAGGGAAGAAATTACATTGGCTCTTCTTAAGAGAAAAGTCCATTTATATTGCAACAAAAACTCCCTGTATGTTTGTGCATGGGAATCAGTTTGTGGAAGGTACATTTAGATTGCCTTTATCTCAATGTATAATTGATTGGGAATTTCAAACAAACAAAATAAATTATATATCCGCTGACCTGCTTATAAATAATCCAGTGACCTTCAAAGAAGTGGTTCTCCAACTTGGCCACGGATTAAGCGTATTCTCTGACTGAGGAATTACATGGAAACCAGTCCTGTGAATTTTTGAAGCCTGGCAAGAACATATGATGTGAGTTTCCTCTGTCTTCAGCAATTGCATGGGACAAGGACGACGGCTTTGGCCTTATTGTCCTAGCCCAGGGGTGTCAAACTCAAGGCCTGGGGGCCATATCTGGCCCACGGGGTGCTTAGATCTGACCCAAAGGACCAGCCCACGGTGCTTCTGCCAGCAAAAACGGAGTCTGGGAGAGCAGTGGGTGGCCCTGCCGAGCTCCATATTCACTGGCAGAAGGTTGCCGGAGGCTGTTATAGCCGAAAAAGGAACTCAGGAGCCTGTTTTCATTGGCAGAGCACTCAGGCCACCAGAGGCACTCCCATCATGAGTGACATTGAGCTGGCAATGGCCCCCATGACCCCCCCCCCGAGGTCAAACACAACCCTGATGTGGCCCTCAATGAAATCGAGTTGGACACCCCTGTCCTAGACGGTCTTAGAAGTTAAGTCAAGCAGCCAAATTTAAATGTTGTCCTTTTTAATTTGAATGTTGTAGTTGTAGATGCTCCCCGTGAGATGAGCGACATATAAATTTAACAATTTAATCATTGAAAGCAAGAAATTTAAGGTAATGTTCTTTTCCATATTTCTTTTCAGCCTGGTCACACCAAAAAGTTTATCCTTACTTTTCTAGGTGATTTTATGGATCACATCAATAGACCAGCGGACTTACAGGATATCGGAGCCGAGGTGGCGCAGTGGTTAGAGTGCAGTACTGCAGCTACTTCAGCTGACTGCTAGTTCAGCAGATCAGCGGATCAAATCTCACCGGCTCAGCCTTCCATCCTTCCGAGGTGGGTAAAATGAGGACCCAGATTGTTGGGGGCAATATGCTATTTAGTATACTGTCTTTGGTATAAGCCGCCCAGAGTCCTCGGAGAGTGGGCGGCATAGAAATATGAACAATAAAATAAAAATAAATAAAAATATGTCTCACAGTTCCCCTATAGTTCCAATATACAGATGATTTCTGTGCAAAATCAAAGAATTAGTGTTCCATGATATCACGAGTGAAAGTTGGTAGAAGGTAAGCAAGATAGGCAAGGCGTCTTCAAGGTAGGGAGGACTGAGTAAAAATCTCCCAAAATTGGCAACTTAATGGACTATGTGTATGTGTGTCACGAGAGAGAGAATTTCTGAGTTCTTCAGCAGGTAGGTCTGGCTTCTATCTTGTCTGCAATATACAACTTACCTGGGCATGACATGTCTGTGAATTTCCATTTTAAGTTCCCGAATATGGGATGAAGTGTCTGGAGAATCAAGATTTATTGCTAAGCCTAGCGAGAGATCTGACACTGTCAGGCGCGAAGAATCAGGACCGTCTGCTAGATTGCAGAAATAGAAAAATTATTCAGGCCTATACACAAGAATCTGACCAACAAAAGCAACACAAAAATTGGTGCCAGATAAGGATTAACAGAATTTGGGAGGGCTTGGATTTGGCGCGCTTGTGGGAATGCAACGACTCTAGGATGATGACATGCTTAACTCCACCTCCCAGCTCTGCCTGCTGTTCTCCTACAGAACCATGGGAACAGATCATGCCAAGGAAGAAGAGATCTGTCATTTGTGAATGCAATGAAAGATATTTTCTTAACAGCAATAGCAATCGTACTTAGGCTTATATACCGCTCCGCAGTGCTTTTACAGCCCTCTCTAAGCAGTTTACAGAGTCAGCCTATTGCCCCCAACAATCTGGGTTCTCATTTTACCCACCTCTGAAGGATGGAAGGCTGAGTCAGCCTTGAGTCTGGTGAGATTTGAACTGCCAAATTGCAGGTAGCTTGCAATCAGCAGAAGTAACCTGCAGTACTGCATTCTAACCACTGTGCCAGCGAGCCTTCAATTTTCTACTTCACATTTCATTCATGATATTTTAGTAGCATGCAGGCTGAATCTCATAGTCAGCACAGGATTATTGTCTGTGTGAATGGGCACCCTGCCCATGTTTGCTGACTCAATGAGGTTTGCAAATGATGATAGGACATATCTCCCAGCTTCGTTGTCTTCTTCTTCTTTTTTACTTATCTGCTAATTGGTTATTGTTTTGAGAGCTCTCTCTTCACTCTAACCCTTGATAAAAACTTCGTAAAGTATTAATAACCCTAATAGCCTCTTTGCTATAGTGAAGTCTAGACTTTATAAAATACAATTCATGATTGATTTATAAAGTAGCAATCAATTTATAAAATCCTTTAAATGTATCCTCGTTGTCTTTTTGATCTAATTTGCCCTAGGATTAATCTTCAGTCTTTTGCCATCTTCTACAAGATAATATATGTTGGAAATGTGTAGGTATTTAAAATAAAAAGAAGAAAAGACAAGAGGGGAAAAAAAAACACACTGGAGGAGAGAATCTGCTTCTTTTTGCTGAAAGAGAATGAGTGGTTTATAGTCTTCCTTCCTTCCTCCCTCCCTCCTTTTCCTTTCTTCCTCCCTCCCTCCCTTCCTCTCTCCCACCTATTTTCCTTCCTTCCTTCCTTCCTTCCTTCCTTCCTTCCTTCCTTCCTTCCTTCCTTCCTTCCTTCCTTCCTCCCCTCTCTCCCTCCTTTCTTTTTCTTACATAGTCATTTCCATGCACTTTTAGTGGTGCAAGAAGGATATACACTTTTTATCTCAAGTTATTTCAGTTGCCTTCCACATTCTAGACAATTCTGGGAGCATAATGTGGAAGGAATGTTCTATCGGAGAGCAAAAGGTTCAATAGGTTATGCTCCAACCTCCATTTCCATTGCCCTTTGCTGCACTGTAAGCATTATCTCCAACTTCCTTATGGCCTCTCTTCCATCTGTATACTTTCCTGAAAATTCTGCCCCTGCCTCACAAAATACCTCTATACTCAAAGGAAATCAATATGCATGGATTTCCCAAATGACCATTGGAAACTCACTCTAATATGCAGGAAAGACAATTTCAACTGTAACAAACCTTCATTTTGCTCAGAAACCTAGCATCCTTCTGTCTCCTCTGCCCCCCATTCCTTTTAAAAAAAAATGAATTAGGAGAAAGTTAGATTTCTCCCGCAACCAGATACTGAATCAGATATGAGGTCTGTGTGCAACTCTTCTGGGTGGTAGATGACAGTAATATTAAAGGTCATTTCTATTTCTATGCTCGTGGCCTTTAAAATGGGTCATTGCTCATAAACCAGAGAACTGTCATATTCAAAACAACTGAAGAAGAGAAAGCATTCTATGGGGACACGGCTGAGATTTGGGGGAATCCTTACCTAAAGATGAAGGGTGTGGGGGAGATTAAGGTGTCATCATCCAATCTTGCTATTTTCTGGATGACATATAAAATTAATTCCTTTCCTTGGATTCAACGACTGACATTTTCTATCCTACCTTCTGTATGACTTTAACCTGCCAAGTGCATAGCCTCCATCTTCATGTTCCTTTGCCTGTGTTTATTGCATTTCTATCACACCATTTCTGAAATGGGTTGTGTCTACCTAGAGGAAAGTGGTGTGATAGACTACAAGTGAAGCAGCCATTCCCCAGGAAGGAGAGAACACAATCCGTGGGAAGGGGGGGTGAGACAAGAAACAGCACAGTCTGGAGTTGCATTTGAGTCAGAGGAAATGACTTAGGATAGGACTCTTCCTAGAATTTTCTAGAATATATCCATTTTGTTGTTATTGTTAGTTGCAAAGTCATGTCTGACCCATCATGACCCCATGGACAATGTTCCTCCAGGCCTTCCTGTCCTCTACTATCCTCTGGAGTCCATTTAATCTCATGCTGACTGCTTCAGTGACTCCATCCAGTCACCTCCTTCTCTGCCGTCCCCTTCTTCTTTTGCCCTCCATCGTTCCCAGCATTAGGCTCTTCTCCAGGGAGTCCTTCCTTCTCATTAGGTGGCCAAAGTATTTGAGTTTCATCTTCAGGATCTGGCCTTCTAAAGAGCAGTCAGGGTTGATTTCCTCCAGGACTGACCGATTGGATCGCCTTGCAGTCCAAGGGACTCGCTGGAGTCTTCTCCAGCACCATGTTCAAAGGCCTCAATTCTTTGGCGCTCAGCCTTCCTTATGGTCCAACTTTCACAGCCATACATTGCAACTGGGAAAACCATAGCTTTGACTATATGCACTTTTGTTGGCAGGGTGATGTCTCTGCTTTTTAGTATGGTGTCTAGATTTGCCATCGCTTTCCTCCTCAGGAGCAAGCATCTTTTAATTTATTGGCATGAAAACCCATGGACAGTACCAAAAGGTTAGGCTAATATAGGTATATTCTGGCAAGATTCTGTCTATTGGTGTAAAGAAAGAATTGAACTTTGGCTGGATTCATCTATGTTGTTCTTGGCCTGGGCCTGCCAATTTCTTAGATAATTTTTTTTAAAAAAAGAATCAGGTGTCCCCTAATTTTATCCCCGTGACAATAATTCTGTTTACCAACTTCCAGAGATGTAGGTCAAACTGAAAATGGCTCTGCAAAATGGAGCCAATGATGGTGTCAGAGACAAAAGGAACTAATTCCTTGGACAGGATAAGGGGAGAACAGGAGATCACCCACATGTGATTCGGATGGATGCTCCTCGTGAGAAGACAATAGTACATCATTTTTCTGTGCGTTTGAATCCCAAAAGATGACACGGTCATCTATCTAGTTCCCACAGTCCCATGATCAAAATCTGAGTACTTAGCTACTAACAGGTATTTATGATGGTTGCAGAATCCTGGGCTATTGTGATTGCTATTTGTGAGTCCACTTCTGACATGTAAAGTCAGAGGGGAGAAAGCAAGATTCACTTAACACCCACAGGGAAAAAAAGGTTCAGTTAACAGTCACAAGAGTCACTGAAAAACTGCCTCATTTACCAATGGAGGTTCTGGTCCCATTTGTCATTGTAAATCAAGAACTACCTGTATTCGTAGCTAATTAACACACACTTTACGTGGACACAAGATTAGTTCTACTCAAGAGCAGAAGATCAGCAACATGTTTGAAGAACCAGAATTGAATCACTGGCTGTCATCTCAAACACAATGACAATGTGCTACTTAATTTGGAGATACACATTGCACATTCTGTTTATTTATTGTTATTTATTAAATCAATCTGTACACTGCCGGACTCTAGCTGCTCACCAGTAGAAACATTAAAAGCAAGGGGGGAAAAAATCCAACAAGAGAGAAAAATAAAATAACAAAAAATGGGAAAGATTTAAAAAATGGAACAGGAAAAAAAGTGAAACAAGTCCACACAACCCTCACCAAGGGCTTAGAATTTAGGATGACAAAAGTAATTGCTGTGGAATTGTCACTCAATAATATTGCTCAATTATGTATATGTACAGGGGTGGGCATCAAAAATTTTAACAAGGGGTTCTCTGCCTGGTTGCTGGGTGGGCATGGCTTAGTCGGGCACATGCACCATGATGGGGGGGGCTTCTTGCCCTCCCCGGGCTCTGGAGGCTTTCCTCGAGCTTCTGGGAGGGAGAAAATGGCCTCCCCAGGCTCTGGAGGCCCTCTGGAGGCCGGAAACAGTAGGCCCATTTTTCACCCTCCACGAGCCTCCGCATGCGCCCTGCACTTACCTATGGGCCATGTGGGGACTCCTGGGTGGGGAGGGGTGGAGTGGGTGGGGCCAGGCAGGTGTGGGATTTGGGGGTTCTCTGAACTGCACAGAATCTTAGCTAGAGGTTCTCCCGAACCCCTGCGAACCCCCAGCAGCCCACCCCTGCATATGTAGATATACACAATGCTATATATCAGGGGTGTCAAACTCACATTGTCACATGACATATCGCGACTTTCCCCCTTCGCTAATACTGGGGTGGGTGTGGCCAGTGTGTGACGCATCCAGCCCATGATTTTGACAGCGCGAGTTTGACACCCCTGCTATATATGAATAAAGTTAGAAATATCTATTTCCAGGAAATAATTCAGTGCATGATGTTATTACATTAATAAGTTAATATATTTCTGATGACTTAGAAATGCACCCTCCCCCACATGGGCACATATACACGTACACCACCAAGAATAGCTTTCAAATCTTTATAGCTTTTGCCCTTTATTTTGCAGTATAAACTTGTGAAGAGAGTTATAATTGGACAGTAAGCATAAAACTCCCAGGGCTTCTATATTGGAAGGCCATTAATTTTAGATTCACAGACACTGTGGCATCTTTTTAATGGACATTTTGTAAATAAAAACTTTCAGATTATATTTTTTTTTAGCCCAATTACAGCATTTGCCAGAGTCTGTTCTTTCATAATTAAATTCATGGAAGAGGCTCTTTTATATCATCTTTAAAAGAAGTCCTAACCGAATGAGTCTCTTTTTCCTTCTCACTTCTAGTAATAGAAAGTCATAATGTTAATCTCACAAAGGTAGTTTTATATATAATGTTCATCCTATTGTTTTACTTTTTGGAAAGAAAAAAACACACAAATGAAATAAATGTAAAACTTCAGTGCAGTAGGAAAATAGAAACACCCTGAGTTTTCAGGAGCTAATACAAAAGATATACACATGCGCAGAAATTGACAAAATAACTTTAGAGTTACAGGATAAGGAGGACTCAAAATATTTTAAAATATGGAATAGATGGTACCAGTGGATAAATCAGAGGAGGGGAAATGGGTAGAGATGAAATTTAGAAGAAATCAATATAATTAAAAACTGCACTGTCTGATAGATAGAAAATGTAATATGTCACTGTAGGTTTGTATATATGTATATATAATAATAGAAATTAGTTAGTAGGTGAAGTTGTGTACTGTATATGTAAATTTGTTTGTTGACTAAGAGAAACTTGTATGTTTTAAATGTTTTTTAAGAATGAATAAAGTTTTGTTTTTAAAATTAAAAAAACAAACACCCTGAGTTCTAATTTAATTTGAGAAGTTGTGATTTGAATTCTTCTTCTTCTTCTTCTTCTTCTTCTTCTTCTTCTTCTTCTTCTTCTTCTTCTTCTTCTTCTTCTTCTTCTTCTTCTTCTTCTTCTTCTTCGTCTCCTCTTCCTCCTCCTCCTTCTCCTCTAAATTTTAGTAATCTTCATGGTATAGTAATCTTCATAGTAGTCTCCATGTAGCCTAAATGGCAATAATTGTAGTTAAAAAACAAAAATTAGGGATTATGAGGTTTGGAGGAATTCTAATCTCTGAAGAACTACCTTTAAAAAGCCCACCAAATTACCAAATTAATTAAATTGTATTCTGATGATATATTCAGGGAAGAATTCAGGTGAAGAATAGGGATATTGAAATATTTTTCTTGGTGCAGAAATTTAAGAACATTTAATTGATCCTTATGGGCCATGGAAGATGAATTTATCCTTGAGTAACTGGCAAATGAAGTGAACAAGATACAAATTCATTTATATAGATATACCTAGTTATGGGATGCAGTGGCTCAGTGGCTAAGAGCTTGTTGATTGAAAGGTCGGCAGTTCAGCGGTTTGAATCCCTAGTGCCGCGTAATGGGGTGAGCTCCCGTTACTTGACCCAGCTTCTGCCAACCTAGCAGTTTGAAAGCACGTAAAAAATGCAAGCAGAAAAATAGGGACCACCTTTGGTGGGAAGGTAACAGCGTTCTGTGCGCCTTTGGTGTTTAGTCATGCCAGCCACATGACCACAGAGGCATCTTCAGACAGCACTGGCTCTTTGGCTTTGAAACGGAGATGAGTACTGTGCCCTAGAGTCGGGAATGGCTAGCACATATGTGCAAAGGGAACCTTTATCTAGTCATTATTATTCATGTCCATTGGCATGTTAAGACTGGTAGGTTGTTGGAGAAGTCTTACCCCTCAAGAATCTGAATAAAAGAATGGAATAAATATTCTGGATTAGTGCATGATTGATTGGATAGAAGATAGAACAACAAGTCCATTGAAGATCCAACTTACTGTTTCAATGTTTTTCCTTGTAATATTGTTCATTCTTTCTGAAACAGTTCCATTTCATCAGTTGAACTTAGTTAGCTAGTTTTATTTCTGGAGAAACCTAAAATAGTTTGGGAGTAATGAAAATAGCTAAGCACTGAACTCCACCCAGTCAGCTATAGGTATACGGTTGTGTTGAACACCTCAAGAAACCTTCAATTTTACCTGCAGGAACTTAATTTTGTTCCACCTCTTTGTGACTATTTTAGTACCCATAGTGTGAAATGATTTCATTGGCTTATCATTCTGATCAGACGATCAATTTTATGTGTTTGGTAAATGTTTCTCATTAAGGAAATGTTGCTTTTGACCAGTGTTTCTCAACCTTGGCTACTTCCTGAGGTATGGACTTCAACTCCCAGAATTCCTCAGCTTGAAGGTCACACATCTTAAAGTAGCCAAAATTGAAGAAACACTGTTTTACACTATTAGGAGTGTAGAACCTGTCATAACCTATGGAAGATATTGGTATTTGTAGTTCAGTAAGCTTTGGAGGGCCACACATATTGCTCCCCAGTCCCAAATCAAGACCCACTGCTTGAAGATACCTAAACTAGAGTAGGTGCTAGAGAAGACTCCTGCGAGTCCCTTGGACTGCAAGGCGATCAAACCGATCAATCCTAGAGGATATCAACACTGACTGCTCTTTAGAAGGCCAGATCCTGAAGATGAAACTCAAATACTTTGGCCACCTAATGAGAAGGAAGGACTCACTGGAGAAGAACCTAATGCTGGGAAAGATTGAGGGCAAAAGAAGAAGGGGACGGCAGAGAATGAGGTGGCTGGATGGAGTCACTGAAGCAGTCAGCGTGAGCTTAAATGGTCTCTAGGGAATGGTAGAGGACAGAAAGGCCTGGAGGAACATTGTCCATGGGGTCACGATTGGTCAGACACGACTTCGCAACTAACAACAACAACAACAACAACAAAACTAGAGTCAGCCTAAGATTATCAGAAAGATATTCAAATATTATTTGAGCTTCTCGTATAAAAAAAAAACATAATAAATCTCAATGGCAAGATCGGGCAACTTAGACATAAGATATTCCAGAGTCAGAAAGCATTTATCTGAAGTCAACATTTGTTTTGGAAGACTGCCAGGAACCAAGAGTCACATCCTGAAGCATGGAAACAGGAATTAAAAGTGAACTTCTCTCAAGGAAGATTGTATTTACATTGATTTGAAGCAATTTTTGAGATGGAGAATGACAATAGATTTTGCAATTTCCACCAATGTTTCCAAAATACCCTCCTAGAAATATAAACTCTGGGTCTCTCTCTCTCTCTCTCTCTCTCCCTCTCTCCCTCTCTCTCTCTCCCTCTCTCTCTCCCTCCCTCCCTCCCTCCCTCCCTCCCTCTCTCTCTCTCTCTCTCTCTCTCTCATGAGATCAATTGCTCATAAGCGAGTAGACATAGAATAAATGTATCCAATATCTGAGCCAGCGTGACCAGAAACGGAGACTTACCGAGAACTCTTTGAAAAGTTCCACAATTAAATGTTCTCCCGGGAGACATTATCAGAGAATAATTTATAATACCAAGGGATGGATGAACTTGTCAGGTCTGTTTCATTTCTTCTTCTTCGCTTCCATTTTGCATCAGCTTCCATGAGGTAAAAAGCTAGAACTTAAGTAACTCGATCCCCATTATTCTTAATGGACATATTTCTTGCAAATGATGGTCTTGTTATTTTATTTATTTTCCCCCACCCCTGCTTTTTTAATGACCAGCGTATTTTAGCAAAGCAGCATTTCAAAATCTACCAAGGAGTGAGTATCGTTGGATGATTATTTCTAGTAGTACAGTTCAGATCTGCTAACCCTAACCAGTACTACTATATATTATTTATTCTATTCTGCTGGCATATATCCCTGTAGTATTGTTTCCAGACTTGGATACAACATTGTGTGGCTGTACAAGTTTGTTAGTATTTTGTACTACTACTAGTAACCTTCCAAGCCTGAAATGCCTAGAATGCTATTATTTGGACTCTAAAAACAGGTAAATAGCAAGGGTGAAATGCTACCGGTTCGGACCGGTTCTGCCGAACCCGTAGGGATGGTGGCAGGTGATTTGGAGAACCAGTAGCGATGGCAGCATGAAGCTTCGCCCACCCACCTGTTTGTCGTTACTTCCTGGTTTTAACCAGGAAGTAACCTGTTTTTTACCCTCTGTGCATGCGCAAAAGGGTTTGCGCATGTGCAGAGGGTCTGCACTTGCATGCAGAGGGTCCATTTGCACATGCGCAGAGCCTCCGTGGCACATGCACTTCCAAACCGGTAGGGAAGGTAAATAGATTTCACCCGTGGTAAAAAGGTAAAGGTTTCCCTGTCCAGTCATGTCCGACTCCACTGAAGTGGTACTATTTATCTACTTCCATTTGCATGCTTTTGAACTACGAGGCGGGAAGGAGGTGGGACAAAGAACGGGAGCTCATCCTGTTGTGTGGTGCTTAGGGTCTCAAATCTGGACTGCCAGCTTTCCAGTTGAAAATTTCCGCATCTTTAACCACTGAGCCAGTGCACCCTCTAAAAACAAGGATTGTATTATTATGAATAGGGAAACTTTGCTTTAGTGTTGCTGTTTCTCAGACTTGAATGCAATATTGTGTGGCTGTACATGTTTGTTAGCATTCTGTACTACTGCTAGTAACCTCCTGAGGCTGATGCCTAGAATGCTATTACCTGGACTATAAAAACAATTATTGTATTATTATTAATCCTTTCCTCTGAGCCTAAAACCGGTACTATTCATTTATTACTGTGCAATTGTTGTCTGTAGTAACCCTTTGAAAATGAAGTCAAAATTACTAAGAGTACTGATCCCTCTGTGTCTGAGTTGATGCTGGAAAAAAACTTTTTCTCTAAACTACTCTTCTAGGATGCATCTGCTTCTGCAATTTCAAAATGTGAATGTATGAGTCTTGGTGGCACAGTGGTTAGAGTGCAGTACTGCAGGCTATTTCTGCTGCCTGCCGGGTGCCTGCAATTTGGCAGTTCAAATCTCACCAGGCTCAAGGTTGACTCAGCCTTCCATCCTTCTGAGGTGGGTAAAATGACTCTGTAAACCACTTACAGTGGGCTGTAAAGCACTGGAAAGCAGTATATAAGTCTAAGTGCTATAGCTACTTTCCTTCCTTCCTTCCTTCCTTCCTTCCTTCCTTCCTTCCTTCCTTCCTTCCTTCCTTCCTTCCTTCCTTCCGTCTTTCCTTCCTTCCTTCCTCCCTCCCTTCCTTCCTTCCTTCCTCCCCCCTCCCTCCCCACTCCTTCCTCCCTCCCTCCCTCCCTCCCTCTTTCCCTTCCCTTCCCTTCCCTATCCATCCATCCATCTATCATCCATCCCAGCTCAAGGTTGATTCAGCCTCCCATCCTTCTGAGGTGGGTAAAATGAGGATCCAGATTGCTGGGGGCAGTAGGCTGACTCTGTAAACTGCTTAGAGAGGGCTAGAAAGCACTATAAAGCAGTATATAAGTCTAAGTGCGATTGCTATTGGAAATCCAGACTTTGTAAAGCTTGATCTCTTTTATCCTACAACTTGACAACACCACTCATTGCACTGCTAGGTCCATGCAGATTTAAGCTAGAGAATGGCTGCAGTGATGTGAAGATTTTGATTACTCACAAATGAAGGCGAATATACAGGTCCCAGGAAAATGTTGCAAGATCCAATCTGAGTCGATCACTGGGATCAGAGGTTTAGTTTTCCAAGCTTTTGGACTTATGCTGGAGTCCATCCTCAAAGAACATCTCTCACCAGAATGTGTTCTAGAATAGAGCCCCCCAACCAGTGGTGGGTTGCTACTGGTTCGCCCCGGTTTGGGGAAACAGTTAGTAGCGGCGGTGGGACTGCTTGGATGTCATCATATATGCTCTGTGCATGTGCAGAAGCTTCTGTGCATGTGCAGAAGTGGCACACATGCAAGCGAACTGGTAGAAAAGGTAAGTGAAACCCAACACTGCCCCCAACCTTGTGGGACTGGTTCCATGGAGGGAGGCTTTTCTGTGAACCGGAATCCCACGAATGGGGCTTCACTTGTTTGCATGCCGAGGAGGTATTCAGCTGGTTCAGACCAATTTGGGCGAACTGGTAGTGGAAATTGCGGGTGGGTGCCCGCCCCAGCTCTATGCTGTCCTATTTAGGCACAGTTTTGAGGCCGGGCAAATGCGCAGAAGGTGCACAGGTGGAGCAAACCAGTACCCTGTTTTCCCAAAAATAAAACCCAACCAAAAAATAAGTCCTAGCATGATTTGTCAGGATGCTCGTAATATAAGCCCTATCCCCCAAATAAGCCCCAGTTAAGATTGTCAGCCAGATGGATGCATTTAGTATCGTATTTCCCCCCCAAATAAGACCTAACCCGAAAATAAGCCCTAATGTGGCTTTTGGAGAAAAAAATAATATAAGACCCGGTCTTATTTTTCAGGAAACACAGCAGGGGTGGGTTCTACTTACCTTTACTACCGGTTCGCAATGGGACTGTACACGACATGCACAGAAGCTTCCTAATGACGTCCGGGTCAATGGGCGGAGCCTCCCACTGGTTTAACTACTGGTTCTTGCGAACCGGTCCAAACCGGGGGCAACCCACCACTGAAACATGGTAGTAACACAATGTGAAACCCACTGCTGTTTGCATGGCCCAGTTTCTGGCATGCCACGGCCCAATGCTAGTTGGGGACCCCTGTTCTAGAATCCTCTCCTGTATTGAAATAAATATAACCTACTTAATATATCTATAATATAATCCACCCTAATTTACTGTACTAACATTCTGGGGAGAGAGAAGTTCCCTGAGGATGGGCTCCAGCCATGAGTGCAAAAGCTCCGAAGACTAAACCTCTGGTCCCTGTGACCGACCCAGATTAGATTTTGATTACTTTTATGCCTCGGTCCTGGGATTTCCCATTCCTTCCGTGGCATAGTTATTAGCATCCTGTTCTGCTTCTATCCAAATGCACGAAGCCATTTAATGTAAGCTGTCACCACTGACACATTTATGCTCTAACTAACTTGGCATCACAATGCAATGGTAATTATGTGTTATGCTAATTATATTGTCTTCCTTTCTTCCTCCCTTTTCTCTTTGCTGGTGTGCGTAGACCCCCATGCGCCCCTGCTTCTGACTGAACATGTGTTCATCAACTCCATCAGCATTATTGAAATGTTTGTAAGTTGTTGTTGTTGTTTTTTCTTTCTTTAGAATTATTATTACAAACTTCAATTTGTGGTCATCGAATGTGACACGTTTAATGCCCAGGAATAATCTTCCTTAAGGTAGATGCTGCGCTAGGCTGTTTTAGTAATTGGATCTCCTTTAATATGCGCCTCGGAAGATGATGACTCCCACATGTGCAGAGGTTTGCCTGAAAACCAGATTACTGTAATGTGCTCTTGATGAGGACATGAAAAATGCATTCTTGACGAGCATCCAAAAGTTAGGCTGGATTATATTATAGATGTAATAAATAGATGATATTTATTTCAATACAAGAGGGGATTCTAGAAGCATTGAGCAGCACTTTGCATTTTCTGGGAACTTTCCTGAATCATGCAAACAAAATGGAAGATGCTCGTGTAGCCCTGTGAGGCCTACACTGGTTTTTGTCACAGTTGTGTTGTGGCATGAGAAGTATCCGGAATTTATTAGCTGCGGTGGTGCAGTGCAGAGGTGGGTTTCAGCAGGTTCTGACCAGTTCTGGAGAACCAGTAGAGGAAATTTTGAGTAGTTTGGAGAACCGGTAAATACCACCTCTGACTGGTCCTACCCCCATCTATTCTCTGCCTCCTGAGTCCCAGCTGATCGGGAGGAAATGGGGATTTTGCATTATCCTTCCCCTGGAGTGGGGTGGGAATGGAGATTTTACAGTATCCTTCCCCTGGAGTCGGGTGGGAATGGAGATTTTACAGTATGCTTCCCCTGCCATGCTCACCATGTCACGCCCACCATGCCATGCCATGCCCACCAATCCACACCCACAGAACCGGTAGTAAAAAAATTTGAAACCCATCACTGGTTTGTGGGTATGAATTCACTTATAGTAGACCTGGGCATTTCATGGTCCACAGGCAACATCTGGTTGTTTGGCTGTCCCTATCTGGCCTACACCAGGGGTCAGCAACCTGCGACTCTGGAGCCGCATGTGGCTCTTTCACCCCTCTGCTGCGGCTCCCTCTCACTCAAAATATGTGTCACAACCGCCAATGTGTGACACCCGCCAGCACACGATTTATTGAGCTTTTCAACCCCCGGTAGGCCAACCATGGATAAATCCAAGAAAAGAAAAGTTTCAGAAGAAAACAGAACGTTTAATTCAACTACATAGGCTAGTTTTGTGACCGCTCAAGAAATAGTCTGGCACGGGAAGGGTTTTGTGGCTCCCGGTGTTTTCTTTTCTGTGGGAAACGGGTCCAAATGGCTCTTTGAGTGTTTAAGGTTGCAGACCCTTGGCCTACATGGATTTCTTCTGGTTTGATGGTGACTGTTGTTTTATTTTTTCAATGTACATATGTGCATGTGTTCATACCTGTGCACCTTCACAGCCCTATTCGTTTGGCCCTCCACAACAATCTCAGTTTCTCATTTGTCCCCTTGGGAAAATTAATTGCCCACCCCTGACCTATAGGCTTGCGTAACAGTTTCACAAACTCAAAGTCTTTAGATATAACCCGGTAGTCTCATCTCAGAATGCCTTTTCAGGATAAAAGAAAACCAAGTCCTTTATAACAAAGTTGGAAAACAATTTGGCAAAGCTGCTAATTTCCTAATTAAATCAAACATCAAAGTAAAACTAATCAGTTATTTTCTGTTCCTTTCCTTTTAAGTGAAAGTAATGGGGCACTGTTTTTTCATGTTGGCGTCTATATGAGTATGTATTCAGGTACATTCTCTCTCTCTCTCTCTCTTCTTTTTTTTTTTTAAATAGTTTTTATTGAACATTTTCCAACTTTAAAAACCAGGGGGAAAAAAAAGAAATAATAAGACAAATACAAACAAATAGAAAAAACGAACAACACAACAGTGTAATACAATTTTACAACTTTCCGTATCAGAATGTATATTCTGCTTTTGTAATTCACTATTCAATATTTGCTTTCTTATTGATTTTAACAAATCTAGTAATAGTATAATAGTTATATTATAGTAATATAATACTGTTTATAACCATTCTGATTTTACATATATACATTTATCTTTATATTATAGTCAATGATTTTTGAACTTTTATTTCTTGTTTTGGCTTCTATTCTCTAGCTCAGGGATTGGCAATCTTAAATACTCAAAGAGCCACAAAGGTTCTAACCGGAAGCCCCCCGTTCAATTCTGGAGCCAACCGAAGTCCGGTTACTCCACCATAGAGTCTCCGCCTAGTGCGGCGTCCTTTTTTCTCTGCCAACCAGAAGTCCAGTTCACCCACCATAGAGTCTCCTCCTAGCACAGCAATCTTTTTTCCTCTACCTGTCTTAACTGAAAGCCCTATCAATTGTAGAGCTGACCAACGACAGGGAGCCAGAGAAGAGTGATGAAAGAGCCACATATGGCTCCAGAGCCATGGACTGCTGACTCCTGCTCTAGCCACTTGTACAGTCTACTCCAATTATTAGTACTCCAATAGTCCGATTCTTCTCTTTCTTTTAACTCCATGGTCATCCTATCCATTTCAGCACAGTCAAGTATCTTTCTAATTACCATTTCATTTGAGAGAGTATTTATTTGTTTCCAGTTTTGTGCAAAAGCAATCCTAGCAGCAGTTAGTATGTGTAATATTATGTATTGATAATTCTTATCCATTTTTGGATCTAGTATGCCTAAGAATCTTGGTGGCACAGTGGACTAAGTGCTGTTAAAGTAGCACTTAGTTGCCAGCTGCCTACAATTACTGCAAGTTCAAATCTCACCAGGCTCAAGGTTGACTCAGCCTTCGATCCTTTCGAGGTAGGTAAAATGAGGACCCGGATTGTGGGGGCAATAAGATGACTTTGTATAAAATAGAACACCGCTTAGGAGGGGCCAAAAGCCCTACTAAGCAGGTATATACAAAAGTATGAAGGCTATTGCTTAATGCATTGTAAGCCGCTCTGAGTCTCTGGAGAAGGGCAGCATATAAATCGAACTGATAGATAGATAGATAGATAGATAGATAGATAGATAGATAGATAGATAGATAGACAGACAGACAGACAGACAGACAGACAGACAGACAGACAGACAGACAGACAGACAGACATAATTCTGGTTTCATTTCTATCTTATGTTCCGTGATTCCTTCTAGCCATTCCCTAATTTTGAGCCAATATTTCCTGGCATTGGGACATGTCCACCACATATGATAAAACGTTCCAGATTTATGTCTACATCTCCAACACTCAGGGGATAAGTTTGGGATCAAGTACAGGTACATTCTCATTCTCGGGTATGAAAAGAAGCCAAGAGTTATGATGTACCTGGGGCCAGACTGGTGTCATTAATTTTTAAGAACACAGTGAAATCAGTGAGAATTATGCTGCAGAAGCTGATAATAAAATATGGTTCAAGAGTCCTCTAATATCACGTAGCTTTCCAAGGAACACCTGCATATTTATGAACATTCTAGGTCTATATATATGCCATTGCAGGTTCAGGGGTACATTCGGCCATCTGTTTTGTTTTTATCCTAGTTGAAGTTTCCCCATTGCTATGGACCCTTGACATTGGCTGGGCTGAATGAATATTGGAACTATGTATTATACTATGGTCCACTCAGCATCTCTTGATCAGCAAATTTGGATCCTGGGATGGTTGAGATGGACACTGCCTCCAATTCAGAATAGACCAAAAAAAAAATTGCCCTAAAGAAAATAAATCAGTTTTTCCTTTATCTTTGAAATATATCCCATTCAACAAATGCAATATCCATGAAGATCTAGGTAAAAGAGCTGCCATCTAGTGGAATAAACGTATCCCCAAAACAGATTTCCTTGGTCATTTGTACCCTGTCACCTTTGTTTAAACTGGCTTTCCCTGATCTGTTGAATTTCAAATAGGTTGGGATTGCTATTCCTGAAACTGCCAGATCTGGCCAACAAGCTGAGAAAAATCAGTTCCAGTATTTAAAAAAAACAAAAACAAAAAACAAGTGAAGGTTTATGATAAAAGTCCACTAAATTCACTAGAAGATGAATAGAATAGAATAGAATAGAATAGAATAGAATAGAATAGAATAGAATAGAATAGAATAGAATAGAATAGAATAGAATAGGAATAAATAGAGGATAGGATAGGATAGGATAGGATAGGATAGGATAGGATAGGATAGGATAGGATAGGATAGGATAGGATAGGATAGGATAGGATAGGGAAGAGAATTGAATGGAATGGAATAGGAGATTGGAATAGAGAATAGGGTAGGGTAGGATAGGGTAGAGTAGGGTAGGGTAGGGTAGGGTAGGGTAGGGTAGGGTAGGGAAGGGAAGGGAAGGGAAGAGAAGAGAAGAGAAGAGAAGAGAAGAGAAGAGAAGAGAAGAGAAGAGAAGAGAAGAGAAGAGAAGAGAAGAGAAGAGAAGAGAAGAGAACAGAACAGAACAGAACAGAACAGAATAGAATAGAATAGAATTCTTCTTTGGCCAAGTGTGATTGGACAAACAAATAATTTGTCTTCCTTGTGAATTTGTGAAGACAAATTCCAAGAGAAGAGAAGAGAAGAGAAGAGAAGAGAAGAGAAGAGAAGAGAAGAGAAGAGAACAGAACAGAACAGAACAGAACAGAACAGAACAGAACAGAATAGAATAGAATAGAATAGAATAGAATAGAATAGAATAGAATAGAATAGAATAGAATAGAATAGAATTCTTCTTTGGCCAAGTGTGATTGGACAAACAAAGAATTTGTCTTCCTTGTGAATTTGTGAAGACAAATTCCAAGAGAAGAGAAGAGAAGAGAAGAGAAGAGAAGAGAAGAGAAGAGAAGAGAAGAGAAGAGAAGAGAACAGAACAGAACAGAACAGAACAGAACAGAACAGAACAGAACAGAAATATTAGGGAATAGCTGATGTCTCATTCTTTCAGTAGGTTTGTGTAATATATCAGAGTAAGATAAAAGTAGGTTTGTACTTTTGCTTATTGTACGAACGAGAACACACAACTGGAATGCAGCAGGTTTTCCAAATAATAGACTTCATCTATAAGACTTAACAGAGTTCATTTGATTGTTTGTTTCCAATGAATAATTGAACCAGAATGTCAGACGTTCTCATACTACAAGCTACACAGGTTATTGTGAAACTGCCCAGTGTCATTTTTCATGAGATAGGGGGCCATATAAATTTGATTCATAAACAGACAAACTTAGATGTAAGCTTTCACCTGTTACATTAAGCCTGGGCCTGGTTCTGTTGGAGGTGAAATATAGCTTTAGCTTTTGCAGAGGACGATATAAATAGAAAGATTCCTCAGCAGGACAAAACAGGAAAGGCCGATGAACCTAAATGGGATTCTCAAAAGAATGTAGAAAATACAAATATTATGCTCATCAGCCCAGCAATGTAACCAACCAACAAACAACTACAAAAACTGAGAATAATGAGAAGGTTAGAAGAATGGTGGCCAGGTTAGGCCAGTCTGCATTTGATGCAAACTTAATATAATTCATACAGTTCCAACTGGTAGATAAATCAAAATGAGCCGATGCTTCTTTCTTTCGGAATGATGCACTGGCTTTTAATAATTAAGAAAGCAAAGTAAATAATTAAAAAAAAAGTCCCAAATGAATACATTAGAGGAGAATGCACACCAAAAAAGCAAAAGGGATATTTTTTTTTTCTCAACAAAAATGTTAATGAAAGCTTGTGTAAGAATGTGCAAAATGGAATGGATGAAAAACATCCTTGAAAAATGGCTGGCCAGCCAGGTAGAACAAGGAAAAATTGTGACAATGCCAGCTAGCCTCTGCTTTTAAGTCACTGAAGGCGAAATAGAAAGTGGGCACCAGACAGAGTGAAATTACAGATTAACAGAGTTGGAAGGGACCTTGTAGGTCATCTAGTCCAACCCCCCCACCCCACCCAAGCAGGAGACCCTACACCATTTCTGACCAACGGCAGTCCAGTCTCTTCTTGAAAGCCTCCAGGGATGAAGCTCCCACAACTTCCGAAGGCAACTTCTGTTCCATGGGTTGATTGCTCTCACTGTCAGAAAATTCGTCCTTGTTTCTAGATTGAATCTCTCCTTGTTCAGTTTCCATTATTCCTTGTCTGGCCTTCAGGTGCCTTGGAAAATAGCTTGACCCCTTCCTCTCTGTGGCAACCCCTCAAATATTGGAAGGCTGCTATCATGTGTCCCCTGGTCCTTCTCTTCACTGGGCTAGCCATGCCCAGTTCCCGTAACCGAAGTCAAATGCTTATAAGAACATGGTTCACACGTTCACTCAAAGCCCAACGGCAATTAAACATGGAACTAAAGCAGATGATATAGATTCAGCACTGCACCAAAACCAATTTTCTCAGCAGGACTTAATTGTCCCGTGTCTTTATCCTCAAGCAGAGTAGAGGCAACTTTCAGATCTTTTGGCAAAAATAGGTCTTTCTATTTGGGAGCTCCAGAGGCAAACGAAGAAGACAAAGCCAAAAAATGATATTCTGCATTTGAATTATCTGGCTTAAGAGGGGAAAAATGTCTGCTAGTAGACGACCATTCTCAACGGGTTATCAGCTGTTCCTTTTGGGCTTTCTTCACCATTTGATCATCATCTCATTGACAGGCCGCTTCTGGACATTTTGATTTGCTCCTGTCACAGTTATTTCTGTGCTGTTCATGCATCATCATTTCTGAGTCCAACAGGCTGTAGAACATTTCCATATCCTGTCGCTTTTCAGCTTCTGGGCTGGCTGAGCTCAGAATTAGTTAATGGTAAGGAAGCTGTTGTGCTGGGGGTACGCAACCCTCAAATCTTCCAGGTCGAAGTGCCTTTCCCAGAAAAATGCCTCAATACTGCAAGTGCAATTACGCACTTTTTATTTGCACTCGGGGAGACGAGAGCCCATTACTTCGACATTTGGGAAAAGGGAAACCAGCGTATTCTCTACTGACCTATTTAGGGAGGGCTGATAGATCCATAAGGTTGACCAAGCATTGCTTAGTTTCGTGTTAAAGGCAAACACAGCCACTGGGAGCCATCAAGGACTTAGCCTGGCATGGATTTTATGAGCAATTCATTCTGGACCTTATTCTCATTCACAGAACACTGCTTAACGGGGCACCTTTGATTCCCTGAAATCAAAAGGTGAACAAAATGAGAACATTATGACCAATCCTTTGCAGGGCAGAAACCAAAGCAGTTTCACACTGCAGCAGGTTTTTTTTTTTTTCCCCCAGGATAAAAGACTTCAATTATGAGATTCACAGGGCTCATTTGATCATTTGTTCCCAATGAATAATTAAGCTCGGTTTATTATATTTCTCCCCCATCCCACCAAGATCTGTATAATCTTACACATGAATGTAATAGTTTATACAGAACGATTGCATCCTGTCTGAGAATGGGGAGGGGGAAATTTCACACAGGGCTAAAGAAAGGGGGATGGGGGGGGGGAAAAGAGAGAAATAAATCTCTAATAATGAGGAAGTCCATGTACAAAAGCAAAGAAGACAAGCGGATGAATATGAGCAAGAAGGGGAAAAAGTTCATAGATTTTTGCACAGCAAAATATCTTGAAATTTTTCCCTTACAGGTTTTCTGTGTTTTAGTTGTAGCTCTCCTTCCTTCCTTCCTTCCTTCCTTCCTTCCTTCCTTCCTTCCTTCCTTCCTTCCTCCTTCCTTCCTTCCTTCTTCCCGCCCTCCCTCCCTCCCTCCCTAATTGCTTTCTGCTTTTTGCTATGTTGATTATATTAAATTTTGATGGTTCCAGCTATGAATTTAAGCAGTTCTATATCATTTGGCCAACTTTTCTCAAATGTAATTTACATGTGTGTGCCTGTCCTTCAATTCACCTTGAACAATTAAGGTTTGTTTCCAAATCCTGGCTAGTTTAACATTCTGATTATTGTTTCCTTTCTTCCACCTTTCTTCTTCCTTCCTTCCTTCCTTCCTTCCTTCCTTCCTTCCTTCCTTCCTTCCTTTTTCTTCCTTCTAACCCTAACCTAAATCTTTCTTTATTCATGATAAAGCAGAAGGGTTGAAACAGTGCAAAGAGTTAAAAAAACACTCTGACTGGCTTACCCGAAGCTACATCTTAACAAGTTTACACAAAATCAGAGTCCAATTATACACTGTGTTTGTGTATAATTATACACAATTATACTTCCTGGTGGAGTTGAAGTCCTTCCTTCCTTCCTTCCTTCCTTCCTTCCTTCCTTCCTTCCTTCCTTCCTTCCTTCCTTCCTTCCTCCCCCCTCCCTCCCCCTTCCTTCCTTCCTTCCTTCCTTCCACCTATTTTTCCTTCCTTCCCCTTTCCCACATGTCTATTTTTCCTTCTTCCTTGCCTCCCCTTCCTTGCATCTATCCTTCCTTCCTTCCTTCCTTCCTTCCTTCCTTCCTTCCTTCCTTCCTTCCTTCCTTCCTTCCTTCTTTCCTTCATTTCCCAAATAGTTGACTGAAATTATCTGGATGAAATGTGCTTTTCCTGTATTTTTTTGGTTTTGTTTTACTAAGGTCACTAACTGGCCTGAATCTTAATGTCCTCTTTCATTGCACAATAGTATCTCCAGAATCTTTGAGTAGCGTCTTCAGGGTTCCTGGCTTCTTATGCTTTCATTCATTCCCAAAGGACATGAGGAAATTCCCTCCCAAGGTTTCATTTTCAACAGCAGAGCTACTGCCTCCATTATAAAGAAATTTCTATCCTTAATAAATTGTTAAGAGACCTTTAGAGGTCCACTGGAGAACTTTTGAGAAATTACAACTGCAACTTTTTGCTTTTACACAGCAATATGTACAAACCATTTCTATAACAATAAGCCTATCTAAAGGGACGCGGTGGCTCAGTGGCTAAGATGCTGAGCTTGTCGATCGTAAGGTTGGCAGTTCAGCGGTTCGAATCCCTAGTGCCACATAACAGGGTGAACTCCCATTACTTGCCCCAGCTTCTGCCAACCTAGCAGTTCGAAAGCACGTTAAAAATGCAAGTAGAAAAATAGGGACCCCCTTTGGTGGGAAGGTAACAGCATTCCGTGCGCCTTTGGCGTTGAGTCATGCCAGCCACATGACCACAGAGATGTCTTCGTACAATGCTGGCTCTTCAGCTTTGAAACGGAGATGAGCACCGCCCTCTAGAGTCAGGAACGACTAGCACATATGTGCGAGGGGAACCTTTACCTTTACTTTAATTCTATATAATTTACAAAAACTGAATCAAAGTTTCATTTTTGTTATCTTTGACTGTGCCAAAGAGAGTTGGAAGTTGGTATAACAATATACCCCCTCTTTTTCCCTTCCTCTCTTCTTACTTTTCCATGTTTTTTTTTCCCCTTTGTATTTTAATACTTGGATAAACTAATAAAACAATTTTAATTGGAAAACTTTTGAGAAATTGTCTATCCGTTTTGCTACCTATGTGGACAATTTATGCCAACAATTTCAAAGAACAATCCAAGGACAAAGGACTAATACGAAAAATAGGTGGGGTTCAATACAATTTCCCCACACACACACCTTTTGCTCCCTGCAGTGGTGAAACCTCTGCAACTAAATTACATTACAGACCGAGGACCGTTCACCAGTGGTGGGTTCCGCCCGGTTCCGCCGAGCCAATAGCGGTGACGATATGACGTCACCGAACCGGTTCTGCCCCCCGCCCCCCCACATTATTCTTACCTTTTATTTGGCCCCACCCCCAATCTATTGCTGCCTCCTGAGTCCCAGCTGATCGACTAGAAGGAAAAAAACTGTTTAAACTCTTGCCGCGGGACTTCAAAGGGCCGCCCTACAGCTGATCAGTGTTAAAAGGCAGTGTGGTAGTAGACTGGTGCCTCCAAAAACAAATGAGTAGACAGGTGCCTGCAAAAATAAATGGGTAGACCGGTGCCTGCAAAAATAAATGGGTAAACCAGTGCCTCCAAAAACAAATGAGTAGATCGGTACAGCTCTGCAAGCAGTTAAAAGCCTGGTAGACCAGTACCTCTGCTAAATCCTAAATAATTGTCACATGACCATCAAGCCATGCCCACAAAATAAGCCACGCCCATAGAACCAGTAGTAAAAAAATTTAGAACCCACCCCTGACCTCACGCTAAAAGAAAATGTTGGTTTTATGTTATCTTTCTGTAACGTCCGTTTGATTCTCTGCAACTTCCTTGGATGAAGGTTTTTCTGTTTTTTTTAATGTGAGTCAGCCTTGACATTCACTTTTTTTTTTAGAATTCGACTTTCCAAATATGTGCTGATCTTTCCATAATTCTCCCAAGTGTATGCTGATGTTTATGAATGTTTGGAGCTGAGAACTGTGGGTAGCAGTGGCCTCCAGTCATTGTCACCATCTGCACTAAAGATCTGGTGCTTGGTAAATAAGCACCCTTTGCTTAACCAGCCCTTTTTAAATAAGCTATTCTTCTTTGCCTGGAACTTTCTGCCCATTTTTATTTAAGTTGCTTGTTGCATTGCTGATTATTTTGCCTTCTCAGTTCTCCTGTTCTATTCTTGCCTTGCTGTTGACCACCTGGAGTCATAAATGATTGAGGTGGCTTGCAAATATGAAAGTAAAATCAATAAACACAAATGAGTAAACTTTCTCCATGCGGATGTATTTTATTCCTTAGATGTGGGTTCCTTCAGGAACTCAAAGGTGGTATTCATGCCCAGAGAATCCTCATCTCCAACTTTACTCTCATAATAACACTCTATTGAATAGATTGGTTCATAGGTACTAGCAATAGAATATATAGAAGATATTCTATATATAGAAGATACTATACAGTAGTGGCCAAAATTGTGGAAACCTTTTGGGAAAAGTATATTTTTGAGGTTTGATGGCTAATAACACCACTTTTTTTTTTTTTTTTGAGTTTCAAGATAATCCTATTCCACTGCTGGAATGGCCTGGGAATAGCCCAGACCTTAACCCAATTGAAAAATCTATGGAGCCGACTAAAGAAACTTGTTAGTCAGAAGCGACCCAGCAATAAAACCCAGTTAATAGAAGCAATTGTTCAATCTTGGCTTCACATTATAACAGCTGCAGAACTAAAAGACTTGGTTCATTCCATGGGAAGACATTGTAAGGCCGTACTTCATGTTAAAGGTTACCCAACTAAGTATTAACTGACATGGTGATCATTTTTGCATATCTCTTTTTTTCTTATGGTAATAATTTTTGTTTCTCTCATTTTTTCTACGTGTTTCACTTTTCTTCTTTATACCGTAACTGCTATTCTAATAGCAAATCCTTCATAAAAGTGATTGCATTGCATTCTTGATTCAATTATCTTTCCATTGATATATAATTTTATACTACTCAAAAAAAAAAAAAGTGGTGTTATGAGCTAGTTTTAGAAAATTCACTTTTCCAAAAAGGTTTCCAGAATTCAGAATTTTGGCCACTACTGTATAGAATATATATCTCTATATAGAATAAGTACTTCACAGTGTATACTTTATGAGGGCAAAGGTCTGTGGAGATTCTCAATCATCCAGGTCATGTTGTCCCAAAGGTATGTTCCCCCCCCCCCAAAAAAAGGGAAAACTAGACATTCTTGGTGTTTTCTTTGAAAACATTTTTTTTTCTCATCCAAGAAACTGAAGAACTGAAGAGCTATTAGGACTGAAGAAGCTTCTTGGATGAGAAGCAAAATGTTTTCAAGGAAAATACCAAGAAAGTCCAGCTTTGGGACATTGAGGAAGTCAACTATATTCCTAAGGACTGCATTTGCAATCTACCCTATGCTAAACTGGGCTGGTTTTAACCAGATTCCACACTTAGGGTGCTATTTATGGATCAATGGATCGGGCAGACTTGAAAGATGGACAACTCTGCAGACGGTTAAGCTTGTTCTGAAATCAGCTCTAAATCATGACTGAACTTCTATGACCAAGGATGGATTGGGGCTCTCTGGCTTAGGCTGCATTTTAATGACTTATTCATTTATGATCTACTGTAGGAAGTTAGCACCCACCCCTTTCCTGGAAGAGTGAAATATTTTAGGAAATATGAAAAAGGCAGAATATTATATTTCCCTGGATGAGAAATATGAGAAGCATATTTTACAGACAAAGCAGCTCCCACCTTCCTGCCCCCCACCCTTTGTCAATGGGCCATTAAGGCCTGGGCCAGTCTATTCTACATAACAAAGATCTGCCTCCTTCAGGCAGAGCCATAGTAGGAATTGCCAAAGATAGGATTAGCCCTCTACACAATAGTAGCAGAAACTCACCACATGTGACCTGGGAAGCACATGTGACCATCAGCCAGCAAGGCCCCCACCCCCCTGGGAGTCTGACAACCAATCAGGATACTCTTTCGGGGCCCCAAGAAATGCAGAGCCAGAGAGAGCATAAAAACCCAAGGATTTACTGTATCTCCCCTTTTCTGTTCAGGAACTCAAGCCATGTGATCCTGTCCACCATTAAACCATCTTTCCAAGCAGTCTCCATGTCTCCAGTGTCTTTTTCCCCACTTGGAGCAGAACCCAGAAGGATGTTTCTTCCAACACTACGAATACAGCTTATGTTAGGGGTTAGCTATTTTAAATGAGATATGTGTAAAAAACAAAACCCCAAACCCACCAATAATCAGAGTTTAATTATTTTTGTTTCTGTTTTGCCACTTTCACCGAGACATTTTGGAAAACACATTCTTATTCATGAGTGGCCCAGTCATCTAGCTCATTATTTCCTCCTTTTATCATAAACGAGGCTAGTGAACAAGAATGGAGAAACTGCGTTGCCTGCTCGCGACATTAACACCAAGCTTAGGACAACTCATCAACCCTTTTTTTGTAAAAGCAATCAAACTTTGCTGCTCCCTGTATTTAGCAATTGCATCATTCATTAGGGATGTTCTCTCTTTGGCAATTTTCTAACAAAATGAGGATGCCTCAGTAACAGGGTTTGGGACTAATGGAGGTTAGAAGAGCGAGGAAGGTTTTAACAACTCATATTCTGTCATTCCACATTATGCCTGGGTGTTCAACGATAATAATGGAGTTTCTAACTACAGCTGGGCCAGTTAATCGAATCAACCAGCTATTTTTAGTTGCCTGACTCAAGGGACTATAATTACCATTTCCTTTGTGGCGTTATTTATTAACCCTTGAAGCTCAGTGTGTTATTTGTCTACTCTAGTCCAACCTTCTCCAAACCAAAGCCTTCACGTTTTTATGGAATATTCTCCTGATTCAGAATAACAGAATAACAGAGTTGGAAGGGCCCTTGGAGGTCTTCTAGTCCAACCCCCCTGCTTAGACAGGAAACCCTACATCACTTCAGACAAATGGTTATCCAATCTCTTCTTACAAACTTCCAGAGTTGGAGCATTCACAACTTTTGGAGGCAAGTTCTTCCATTGATTAATTGTTCTCACTGTTATGAAATTTCTCCTTAGTTCTAAATTGATTCTCTCCTTGATTAGTTTCCATCCATTGCTTCTTGTCCCGCCCTCGGGTGCTTTGGAGAATAGCTTGACTGCCTCTTCTTTGTGGCAGCCCCTGAGATATTGTAACACTGCTATCATGTCACCCCAGTCCTTCTTTTCATCAAACTAGACATACCCAGTTCCTGCAACCGTTCTTCATATGTTTTAGCCTCCAGTCCCCTAATCATCTTTGTTGCTCTTCTCTGCATTCTTTCTAGAGTCCCCACATCTTTTTTACATTGTGGTGACCAAAACTGGATGCAGTATTCCAAGTGTGACCTTACCAAGGCATTATAAAGTGGTATTAACACTTTACGTGACGTTGATTCTATCCCTCTGTTTATATCAGCCTAGATCCGTGTTGGCTTTTTTGGCAACTGATGCATATGGCATTAGTCTCCAGTCATTTTTTTCATAATTAGAACAGGGCTGATTTTCTTAAAGTTATGCCCTGAATTTTTCAATATGATGCAATAAAGCCTACTAACTAGGATATGTAGAAATGGGTATGTGAGAAAGGGGCAAAGCAAATAAAAGCACATTGTAATAGGCAAAAATATATAAATTGCACAAACGATTTGCAAAAAATCTTTGGAATGCATTCAGAAAAGTTAGAAAGTGGGTTGAATATTCATCAGCCTTTCGATGCTGATAGGGAGACAGGACTAAGTGAATGAAAAGTGGGAAAAATAAGACGTTGAGTGAAATTGAACTTGATAGGTTTAGCTCCAGGGAATATAGTGGTGGAGAAACAGCAGTTATTATAAGATAGATGATACTGGTAAAGCAACATTTTTAAGAACAGCCCTGTTGGATCTGATTAAACACCCATCTAGTTCAGCTAGTAGTCTATCTGATGTCGCTGAGAAGCCCAAATTAGACATCAGGGTTGAAGTATCCTTCAATTGTTCTTTCTTGGAAACTGCTAGTTCAAAGGGAGAGAAAAAGTTAAAATGAAATACCTGGTGACTGAAAGACTGAAAGAATCCCACCTTTCAAACTAATACCCTACATTGGGCACCGAGTGCTGAAAAGGTTGCGCGGAAATGTCACACATGCACACTCATCGGGGTTGAGCTCTGGAAAAGCCGAACTTCATCTGACATGCGCACATGTGTAGGCTGGTTTTTGGCACTGGCGTGCACACAAAGGGATCACGCTCCAGAAAAGCCAAACTTCCGGGTTCTGGTGCACATGTGCATCCAACAATCAGCTGGCTGGCGCGCATGCACACACTGGTTTTTGGCACTGCTGCACATGTGAAGGACAGCTGATCATTGCACGCGTATGCATGCCAGAAACCCGAAAGACAAACAGGCAAGGCTGCGCGTGCCAGGCCAAATGGTTTTGTATGCCACTTTGGGCACGCGGGCCATAGGCTCGCCATCACAGCCCTACTGTTGTGGCTCCGTTACCTGAGCCTGTGTCATCGGCAGGAGAGGACTCCGAGAGTGAAGGAGAGGAGTTGGCAAGGCCTCCCTCTCCAGGACCCTCCTCTCTGGCAATGCCTTCGGTGTCCACCAAAGGGCAAGAGATAGGGCCAGGGCCAAGCACGTCCACGCAGCCACAGGTGGACAGTGATGAGAGTAATGAGTCTTGGCTGGATCCACGCCAGCGTCGCAGAGATAAGCGCGCGCAACAGAAGAAAAGGTGTGCCCGAGATTAGGCTGAGTCACTGGAACACACCCCACAGGGTATAAAAGGGAGCGTGGTGGCCAGTCAAGCTTTGTGACAAACAAAGCTGAAAGCTTCCACGCCATTCTGCATTGCCGGACTTTTGCTATAGACTTTGCTGGATTATATTTGGACTTGATTAACTCTGTAATTATTGAACATTTTACTTTGATGTACCAGAAGCGGAGAGAAGTTATTTCTTCCCTTCATGAGTAATAAACTCTTGGCAGGCAGCCAAGTTCCGTTATCATAAGGAAAAGGATTTTGTCGGCTGGTTTGGTTTTTAACTCTTGGACGTCTGTTGGTGTGTGTGCGTGTGGGACGGGGACAGAACACCTACAGGGTGTTCTTTGAGCTTAGTTGATTCCTTGTAGATGTTTCATTACCAAGCTAGGTAACGCCATCAGCGCACAGCCTAGTTTGGTAATGAAACATCTGCAAGAAAACCATTCCTAAGATTCACATCATTCCTAAGAGGTCTGTAAGGGGACGTGCATAAGCGCACCAGCGTGCCTACCGTCCTTGTCCTACTGTCCCCATTTATTTGTACTCATTTCACGTGCTCATGTCCATGTTTATACTTATACCTGTTATCTCGTACATGTTTGACAAACTAAATTAAATTAAATTAAAATAAAATCACCAAGCTCAGAGAGCAGCAAGGACCCCACAATTCAACCCCGAGCTACAAATTCTCTTCTTCATGTTGATATGAATGTCCTGCTTCGTACCAAAGCATGCTTACTTACACATACCCTTCTTAAAATCAGAGAACATGGTCCATGTTCATCATTGGGAAGCAAATTGGGAGATTCGGTTTTGATGTGGGACTAAAAAGCAATCTTTGAAGCCATTTTCTCTGTGCTTTTGGACCACCTGATGGACTTTTGCAGCATTCACTTCCCATCGCTGGAGTTAAAACTAGCTACCAAAGGCTCATTTTTCCCACCACTCCTCTTACAGAAGATGCTCTTTTTTTTTACCCCATTGTCTCTTTTCAGAATCTTCTCCTACCTTTCGGGATGCTGTTTGTAACATCTTGAAAATTAAGTGGGGGGTTGGAGAACCCAACATATTTAGGAGAGTAAAATACAGTCTCAAAAGACTGAGATTGTGGAAAGCTACATGGCGTTTTTAAAACACCTTTTTTTAATGTGCATTTTAAAGACTTTCCGTGGCTTCGTGCATTCATTCCTGAGAATAGCAGGCCCTCGCATTTACAACAAGCACTATACACCCTATGGTGCCAGCTGAAAAGGAGTGGGCAACTACTCGCTCGTGCCCTCATTTCAAAAGTCATTTGCAAGGGTCTACTCAGCCAACTGGCAAGAGTGATTGGCCTCGTCCATCACTTGATAGTCCACTTGGTATGAGAAGTGCAGCAAGAGGCGCAATTAGATGAATGTAGACTTAGGAAGCCTTCCAATAGGAAAGTTACCTATTTCTTCTTTTCTGAAGTCCTTGTTAGCATTTTCTTTAGAAGGCTATGACTACTATGGCTTGAGTAGTAAAGCAGGCAGTTAGCATTTTGCACCATTGAAAAAAAATAAACAAGTGAAGGAAAGAGGGCTGTTTTTAAGAAAGGGGACAGAGGGTGGATTTCTAGCACAAATTCTACCAGTCACAGGCTTCGGATCTATCCATTCTTGCCCTGTGAGGCCACCTCCACAAATGGGCAGAGAGAGAAGTGTTAGCAATCTCCCTGTCCAGTGGTGGGTTTTAAATTGTTTTACTACCAATTCTGTGGGTGTGACTTGGTGGGTATGGCTTGGTGGGCATGGCAGGGGAAGGATACAGTAAAATCTCCATTCCCACCCCATTCCAGGGGAAGGTTACAGCAAAATCCAGTATAATCCAGTATAATATTAAATAAATGTCTACAACAGTGGTGGGATTCAAATTTTTTTACTACCGGTTCTGTGGGCATGGCTTAGTGGGCGTGGCATGGCTTGGTGGGCGTAGCTTGGTGGGTGTGGCAGGGGAAGGATACTGTATTATTAATTTATTTATTTATTGGTTCGATTTATATGCTGCCCTTTTCCGGAGACTCAGGGCGGCTTACAATGCGTTAAGCAATAGCCTTCATACTTTTGTATATACCTGCTTAGTAGGACTTTTTGGCTCCCCCTAAGCGGTGTTCTATTTTATACAAAGTCAGCTTATTGCCCCCACAAACCAGGTCCTGTAAAATCTCCATTCCCTCCCCCACTCCAGGGGAAGGTTACAGCAAAATCCCCATTTCCTCCCGATCAGCTGGGACTCGGGAGGCAGAGAATAGATGGGGATGGGGCCAGTCAGAGGTGGTATTTACCGGTTCTCCGAACTACTCAAAATTTCCTCTACCGGTTCTCCAGAACTGATCAGAACCTGCTGAATACCACCTCTGTCCCCATCCCCCAAAACAGCTCACAATATTTTTTAAATTTTATCTGCATGGTGCATAGAAGAATCGTTCCATCAGTTCCTGGATGCATCAAGCATTACTTTTCCATGTATTTCCCTTTCAGAGGTCCATCTCATGCACATTGAAAGTCAGTGAACGATAAGTAATCTTCTTGAAAATGCACATTTGTATACTTAAGGCCAATTCCAACCCACTTAGTTACTGTTTCTAGGGTGCTGGCATCTTTTGTTTAAAAATTGTGGGACTTAAAGGTTAGACTATATATTTCATTAAGCCCATTCATTCTCTTCCCTCTACAGTTGGCACGGCTACATACCTTTTTTGGAGATTAAGTCTTACTAAGGCAACTGGGACTTATTTCTTAGTAAATACACACAAGATTAGCTTCATTGCTTTTGGTCTATGTGCGTTTCTTGGAAGTGAGCTCGGTTAAACAAAGCAACACTTACTCCTGGCTAAATTGTGCCTGGATTCAGGATGGAAACAAACATCAGGCATTGAAAGCAGGCAGATGCCCTCCCGTTTCCCCTCTGTGGTTCTTTCTGCCATTCAGAAACTGGATAATGTAATGTTGTGTTGTTTTCCTGTCACCTAGAAACATATGTTCATTATGTTCTGGGCCACCAGCCTAAACTTTAAAGTATTAAAACCAAAACACAAAGGTTTGCTTAAGAGATGCCTATTGCTTTGCTGTTACCAAGACACATTCATAACCGAAGCTCAGGAAGAAGTAATTATGGTTAATACTGGTGGTCCTAAGAACAGCTGCAGGTGGTTCCCTTCCCATTTTGCCAGAGCATATTTCCCCTCCCTCTATCCCGTCTTTATTAGTGTCATAATAGAGAGGGCAGGGTAAAAACAATGAGACACACACACATACAGAGTTCATGGGCAACAACCACACTATTTAGAAACAGCTGGTGCACAAGAACAAGCTGCATAGACTTTGGAGAGAGAGAGCGACAAAAATTGGATAAACAAGCAAGCCAGTTAATGCAATTCCTGATACAGGTGGGAAGTTCAGAGAAACAGGTGTAAAATCATTTTGCTGAGGGGTTGAGAAAGTATTTTCTGATTCTGCTTTATTTATATATGTATGAGAAAAGTCGTAAAGGGTTGGTAAGCAGCGGTAAGCACTCGGGCGATGCCAGCTTTGCAATTTTGTAAAAACATGTTGACAACTCCCGCAGCCCAGTGTTGGCCTCATAATGGTAACGTGGTGAAAATGGTCCTTTGCAGAGAAAAGTTGGCAATGCTTAATCCACTCTATTTTCAAACCAAACTTTCTGGCAACTGTTGGCCTCCACCTCCCTAATCAAAGGTTGACTATGTTAGAAGATGGCAGGGGAGTTTCAATGACCTCAGTGAGGCCACCTCCACAAATGGGCAGAGAGAGAAGTGTTAGTAAGTGCACTTCCCTGTGAAATCACCCCATAGGTCTCCATTCCAAAAACATTGTTGGAAAATGCATGTTTTCTAAGTAACATCATGTTGATATTGTCAACTTGCAAAGCATCCCTCTCAAATTGCCACAGGCCAGGGGGGATGGAAAACTGGTGAAACTGCACAGCAGCCAAAAACAGATGCACATTCCACGTTTATCTCTCTCAAGGCTGTATCCCAGGGATACCTACAGTAGTCGAAGGGGAGTGACCTCTACAACCCACGAAATTGCTCTGTTGGCGAAAGTGATTGATGACACACCCTGTGGGGAGGGGGGAAACAGGGTCATAATTGAAGCGTGTCAGGGTCACC